>NW_027507685.1:133970915-134570915 GCF_037356315.1 Lithobates pipiens
ATCACAGGCGGAGGCGGAATTTTGAATTGTAGAATGGCCGCCGAGAAGAGCGGCGATCCATCGGCACGGCACGGGACGGAGGAGGCACGGCACGGGACGGAGGAGGCACGGGAAGGAGGAGGCACGGCACGGGACGGAGGAGGCACGGGACGGAGGAGGCACGGCACGGGTCGGAGGAGGCTCGGGACGACGGCGGCTCGGGACGGAGGCTTGGGACACAGGTAGGCTGGACACACACACAAGGCTGCACGGACACACACACACACACACACACACACACAAGGCTGCACGGACACACACACACACACACACACACACAGGGATGGATGGATGGATGGATACACACACACACACACAGGGATGGATGGATACACACACACACACACACACACACACACACACACACACACAGGGATGGATGGATGGATGAATACACACACACACACACACACAGGGATGGATGGATGGATGGATGGATACACACACAGGGATGGATGGACACACAGGGATGGACGGACACACACACAGGGATGGACAGCCATGTCTCACCCTCGGCTTATACACGAGTCAATAAGTTTTCCAGTTTTTTGGGGGTAAATTGGGGGCCTCGGCTTATATTCGGGTCGGCCTATACTCGAGTATATACGGTATCTGTCCCTTCAACATATCACATATTGAATAAAAACTGTTCAGAATCAGATGAGTGTGGACTGCAATATGAGTCACCGAGCAGCCATAGACGTAAATGTGATATAATTGCTACAGGCCACATGTGACACATACAGGATTATAGTACAAAAACTTAAAAAAAAGAAAAAAAAGTTAATATTTCAATTCTACCTCCAGAAACAAATTCTACCCTCCTGCAAATACAGACTAGTTGTCTCAGAGTTCTAGGGATTATGGGCCATTACCATAAAGAAAGGGTTAGGAATCCTTAGGTATTTCCCCCTTGGACAGGGTAGACAGGAAGGGGGTTGCATAACGCTTGTTTTTATGAAATCTGGAAGAGTAGAAGCATCTGGGAGCCAAAGTGGTGAGTCTGTAGGTCAGGGGTAGGCACCCTGCTGTAGGTGATAGTGCCGGAGACCAGGTCTAAAAAGGAGCCACAGCTCTTTTAACATTTCATTTAAAGTGGTTGTATACCCACATTTTTAACTTTTACCTACAGGAAAGCCAATAATAAGGCTTACCTGTAGGTAAAAAAAAAAATCTCCTAAACCTGTACGGTTTAGGAGATATTCCCCTCGGTATGCGCCGCTGACTGCAGCGGCGCATGCGCACAAGGGGTTTCTCGCCGTCAAAATCCGGCAGCAGCCGAGCGGCCGGACTGAAATCTCCCGCGCGCATGCGCGGGAGTGACGATATCGCGGCTCCGGCCACTCACAGCGCCGGAGCCGCGATACCCGGAAGAAACGCAGAGGGAGCATGTCAGCTCCCTCGGCGTGGATCGGGCCAGATGTCGGGGCCTCGTTCTAAGGTAAGTATTTCATAATGAGCTAGTATGCGGTGCATACTAGCTCATTATGCCTTTTGCTTTGCAGGGTTAAAAAAAAAAAATGTGCGGGTTTACTACCGCTTTAAGGGAACCTGTGCTCAGATCAGCACATTCAAATATTTACATATTGTGCAAAAGCAGTAAAATCACTGTATATACCAAGTCCTCATTTATCTCTGTGCCTATAAGCATCGTGGAGAAAATTAAAGTGGTTGTAAATCCTAAAAAAAACACCCTGCAAGACAAAGGCATAATGAGCTAGTATGCACAGCATACTAGCTTATTATGAATTACTTACCTGAGATCGAAGCCCCCTGCAGCAGTCCTCGTTCACCGAGGCCAACATCACTCTCGGAGTTACTTCCGAATATCACGAACTCCAGCGCTGTGATTGGCAGGAGCTGCGATGACGTCACATGCGCGGGAGCAGCCGGGAACGGCACAGGCTAACTGAAGCAACGGCACGTACGTGCCGTTGCTTCAGTGTGCATATGCCAATGACGTTGGCACATGTAAATACAGGGGATATCTCCTAAACTGTGCAGGTTTAGGAGCTATCCAGTGTAGCTACAGGTAAGCCTAATTATAGGCTTATCTGTAGCAAAAAGTGGGGTAAAGGGTTTACAACCACTTTAAAGTGGTTCTAAAGGCTTAAAGTTTTTTACCTTCATGCATTCTCTGCATGAAGTTAAAAAAAAAAACCTTGTGTGCCACGGGATCCCCCCAGTGCCCCCTTATACTTACCTAAGCCTGATCTCCATCCAGCTGCTTTTTTGGCTCTCTTCTTCACTTGGCAGATTAATAGCAGCGTGAGCAATTGGCTCCCACCGCTGTCAATCAAATCCTATAAAGAGGAAGCAGGGACATGCTGTCTATAGACACAGGCAGCAAGGCTCAGGAGTGAGCCAGCGCAAGTGCCCCTGTGGAAAGCGGTTTTCTATGGTGGGCACTCAGTGAGGGAGGACGAGCCAGAAGCACCAGCGGGGGACCCGAAAAGAAGAGGATCAGGGCTGCTCTGTGCGGCTTTCCTGCCTTGCACCAGTGTGAACCCAAACTTGATTTTAGAGTCTTTGTTGTGATATTTGAGGATTTTTGATAATTCATTTCTTTACATTACAAGCACCTATAGCGGTCAGGGACGTCCTGCTTTAAAAACTCTGAAATAAAACAATATTGGAAACATTCAAGAAAGAAGATGATGCAGATGTCTAATGGTGGCGGGTTCACTTTAATGAATACAAGTCTTGAATCGTTCACATTTCTTGTTCCTATCAGGACAACATGGCCATCCTAAAGCTGCCCATACACATACAGGCTGAAAAGGAAAAAAAAAAATCATCAGATCCTCCATCCACGCCAAACAGGGCAGGTGGCCAAATCTCCCACTAAGACAGGGGCTGCATCTGATTGGATGCAGATGCTGTTCACCCAACAATTTTCCACCCTGCTTTGATTTTTCAGACTAGGGTTGTTGGGCTGAAAGGGGTAAATTTAATTTGTTCCATCAGAAAATGGCCGAAATTTGCTCAGTGTATGGTCAGCTTAAGCATAGAAGGTGTTTTGTTGTCTCATATGGTGAGACTCGCTCTTCCAGCATGCAGCGCCAAGCACTCATCACAGGTGTTTAGAGAAATGAACTAAGTGGAGAGGCTTCAGAACTACTTCACTTAAATGCTACACACTGCTGCAGGAAGAAAACAGCACTTGAACCGCCAAGAAGTATGCGGCCTTCTAGAAAACTTGTGTCAAACATTGAAGGAAACCCTTTATTTCTTTGCTGCACCATGAGAGCCTGTCCTTGTACCCTAGATAAAATCAATACATACCCTGAAAAAGTTGAATTAGAAAGGTAATTTTAAGACACTAAGGCTGCATTCACACTACAGCATTTTGAATCGTGGGCAGATCTGACGCGGATCTGCCCAGGATTTGACAGCGCTGATGTGTGAATGACAAAACGTGGAACTCGCATTTGAGACGCTATTTGAATGACACCTCAAATTGCAGTGCGGGTGTGTCACGATTGTCGCACGATAAAACATGCTGCACTCGGTTGGCGCATGTCGCCCCAAAGTAGCTCCTGAACTATTTTTTGCCAACATGCGTCCTGTGATGTGGGTTGTCGCAATTGCAGCATGTTTTATCGTGTGACAATCGCGGCAGACCTGCACCACGATTTAAGGTGTCATTTAAATGAATGACATCTCAAATGCGAGTTCCATGTTTTGTCATTCACGCATCAGCAGTGTCAAATCGGGGGCAGATCTGCCCGCAATTCAAAATGCTGCAGTGTGAATGCAGCCTTAGAAGGGAAGATCAGTTTTTTTTTTTTTTTTAAGAGCCGGTTTTCTATTTTTCCTCTTGTACACAAAATTAAATCCAAGATTCTGGCCATTTGCAAAGATATTCTGACCTCCTCTCATGCGAGATGTCACAGGCAATATAGCTGTTTGGTTATTAGAAGTATGCAGATGCCATGCAAATGCCCACAATAGTTTCAGTAACTGTTAAAGTAGAACCATAGGCCATTTTGCCATTTGCATTTTGGATAGAGCAAAGGAAGGTTATAACCCATCAGATTTATTTTGCCATCTGTGTCTCATTGCAAAGATTTCCCTTCACTTCCTGTCCCCATAGCCAAACAGGAAGTGAGAGGAAATCCCTGCATTTTAAGAGAATTCCTTGGGGAATCCCAGGTCACTAGAACTAGTGTTCCCATTAGAGGATTTCCCCTCTATTAATTTTCAGGGGACATCCTGAAATTGGGATTTTATTTTACTTTCGCTTTCGCTTTCAATGATAATGGTAAACATGACAAACAGAGAGGGTGAATCTCCCTAACGGGGCAGCAATAAAAACAGTCAGGGGTTCTAACACCTCTCCACATCCAAAACTGAAAAAAAAACCCTGAAAGATTGTTGGTGCAGCGATCTCTCCCGCAGTGCTATTGCATTCCAACACTGATTAGTGCTCCCTGCCATGGTCTACAAGCACTGACCTTTTTTGGACCTATGGACAAGTTCCCGGAATGGAACTCATTTGTAAGTAGGGGACTTCGAGGGTTGCCAGGTTTTTATGTTTTGTTTGGTTCACATGGATTATAGACCATTTTTGGTGGGGAAGCTTTAGCTCAAAAAATTCAATATTACTGACATAAGCTCACCACACTTGTTACAATCTGATTGTACAATCTCCTTTAGTTTCTCCAACTATTTAGTGCAAACACCTGCCCAAATGGACAGATTAGGGAGGTCCTCATATTACATAGTTTGGTAAGGCTCAGTTAACACTACTGCAACGTAAAAGTTGCATGACTTGCGGTGTGACTTTGCCAGGTGACTTCCTGGTGATTTTCTGGCGACTTGAGTACAGCTTTGATGCGACTTGGTCTTAGGCAGCTATGCAGAGATAACAGCATACAGGAAGGTGCCATGCACTGCCCTGGGTAATCTTTCTGCAATGTCAGATCCAAATCACAATCTTCTTCAATATAGATGAGGATCCGACTTGGAGGCGACTTCCATCAAAGTCTATGGGCACACGTTGGATAGAAGTCACCTAGAAGTAGTACAGGAACCTTTTCTAAAGTCAGAGTGACTTCAGTAGTGCAAGCTCTCATGGGCTACCATGGGGTTTCACATATCATGCGACTTGTCTCTCACAAGTCAGATCCCAAGTCGTGGTAGTGTGAACCGAGCCTAAATCTAAAGTTGACTGTACAAAAAGATTGTATGGTGACCCATACACTTTAGCTACTGGTTTTCTATAGTGTTCAGAGACGCCTGCACCCACAAGCTCTGTCCCTTCGTACTTTTCTCTGGTGGATCAAACTGATAGCCAAGCAACTAGCATCAGGTCAAAATCCTTTTACTGCAAACCAGTTCAGGAGTTGGAGGAAATGGTCATTTTGGTCCTTCATCAATACACAGAAAGGTCTGAATTAGTGCAGAGAGCAATATATCTCCACCATGATTGTTTAGTGAATGGACCACTAATTTCAGCCATTGTGTCATCGTGCTGAGAAAAGGAAAGATTGTAAAGCACAGCAAAGCATGCTACGATATCCAGGGAATAAGACTGCACAGCCAAGACACACCAAGCCTTCTATCACATCTCAAAACTGATAACTGCCAGTAAGCAATTAGTAGGGTCTGAATCACACAATGTGTTAATTATCTATCAAGATGGTGTCTATTTAGCGCATTGTCGCACAGGCGGAGAAAAACGCCGGAATCTAGGTGTCTTTTTAGGCAGAGGTGCCAGACACTTCTGAAAAATGATCAAATCACTTCAAGTAAGTCTCTACTAGATCCTCTGGGCATTGCACTGTTATTGATTTACCTAAAAAGACACTTAGGAGGTCACTAAGGATTTTATTGAGGCATTTAAATACAATTTTAAAGTCTCTGAACGTACAAAGATTGTGAAATTAACCTGTTCTCACACATGAGAAATGTTCCAGTTGCAAAAATATTTGTAATTCTGTTGCGATGCTCTTGTGACAGCCGTGCCTCCCTGTGCAGTCCCTTGTATGATGACAAATGTTTGTAGATTATGTTTAAAGTGGAACTAAACTCTCTCAATCGACTATTTTTAATCCTTATACGGCTAGCATTAGTAAATCGGTAGAAAGGTATATTACATTCACTTAACACATTAAGGCTGGATTCACACCTATGCATTTTTAGTGCTTTTTGCATTTTGCAGATTTGCACTACAAAATGCAAAAAACATTAAAAATGCATAGGTGTAAATCCAGCCTAAAGGTGTTAACCTTTTCCTGTTTTGGGCCTAGACCAAAATGATGTCATACGAGAATAAGTAGAGCCTTACCCAGAAAAAACATGTAAATTGCAGGGTGTACTGTCCAATCTTTATATATTCAATGGTGTAAAATCAACTACCTACGATTTTAACTTGGTAGACAAAAAAATTCTATAAAAAAGGCCCAGTAGCACAGCTCAGTACCAGAGGGATGTTAC
The DNA here is from genome assembly GCF_037356315.1 of Lithobates pipiens. Taxonomy (NCBI): domain Eukaryota; kingdom Metazoa; phylum Chordata; class Amphibia; order Anura; family Ranidae; genus Lithobates; species Lithobates pipiens. Next base: position 133,977,396 of record NW_027507685.1, read on the forward strand.
CCAAATACAGTCAAATTAAACTGAATATGACGTGAACACATCAACTTCTGTATTCATATTGGTAGCTGTTGTCGAATAAAACGTTAGAGTAATGACAATAAAAAAAATACCACATATTTCTCATGTCCTTAGAATGTCATAGCAGCGCTCATGTCAATCGATCCAGTTGTGACAAGCTTTTATATGGTACAACACATAAGAATAAAGCGATGAAGAAACGTATCTCTGAAGGTTTGAAATTCTTGTTGCTGTGATCCTAATTCATCTCACCACACCAAAATTGCCACTATGTGTGAAAAAAACTCTCCCCTTTGGGAAATGAACTCACCAGATAGCAGAATCTAAACGCCTTTTCTAATAATCATTTGCCGCTTCAAATGAACATCCACCAGATCAGCTAGGATTCTTACTGGGTATGCATGGCTCCAATATAACAGGGTCATGTGAAGGAATAAAATGCCTACATAGCGTAATCCTGTTTACAAAATATTTATTGTTGTCAATGCCCCCTTTACAAGATATACGTACTAGCTTTAAAATATCAACGAGCAGTTAAATAAGTGCACAGAGGGTAGTCACCAGTCGCCAGTCATGCTGCCGAGGAAGACGCCTGTATACAACAGCTGACTTGCTGAAGTTCAAACCGAGTATCAGAATGGGGAAGAGAGGGGATTTATGTGACTTTAAATATGACATGGTTGTTGGTGCCAGACGGGCTAGTCTGAGTATTTCAAAAACTGCTTATCTACTGGGATCTTCACGAACAACCATCTCTAGGGTTTACAGCGAATGGTCCGAAAAATAGAAAATATCTAATGAGCGGCAGTTGTGTGTATGAAAATGCCTTGTTGATGTCAGAGGAGAATGGGCAGATTGGTTCGAGATGATAGGAAGGCAAACAGTAACTCAAATAACCACTCGTTAAAACCAAGGTATGCAGGATACCATCTCTGAACGCACAACACATCGAGCCTTGACGCTGATGGGCTACAGCAGCAGAAGAGCAGCAGAAGACCACACCGGGTGCCACTCCTGTCAGCTAAAGACAGTAAGCCGAGGCTAAAATTCACACAGGCTCACTAAAATTGTACAACAGAAGATTGGAAAAATGTTGCCTGGTCTGTAGTGTCTCGATTTGGGTCAGAATTTGGCATAAACAACATGGAAGTATGTATCCCCCCTGCCTTGTATCAATGGTTCAGGCTGGTGGTGGTGTAATGGTGTGGGGGATATTTTCTTGGCACACTTTTGGCCCCTTAGTACTAACTGAGCATCGTTTAAATGCCACGGCCTACCTGAGTATTGTTGTTGACCTTGTGCATCCCTTTATGACTACAGTGTACCCATCTTCTGATGGCTCCTTCCAGCAGGATAATGCTCCATGTCACAAAGCTCAAATCATCTCACCACTGGTTTCTTTAACATGACGATGAGGTCACTGTACTCCAATGGCCACCACAGTCACCAGATCTCATCCAATAGAGCACCTTTGGGATGTAGAAGATTGGAGATTGTAGATTGTAGAGATTCGCATCCTGGATATGCAGCCAACAAATCTGCAGCAACTGCGTGATGCTATCATGTCATTAACCACTTCCCGACTAGCGCACGACGATGTACGTCGACAGAATGGCATGGGCAGGCATATTGGCGTACATGTACGTCCAATTTTCAATGCCGCCCTGCCATCAGGAGCGCGCCGCTGGCGGCGCACTCCCGCGCTGGTCGGGACCCCCGTGAGTCCGGTCGCGGGACCCGCGGACTCGATCGCCGCGGGCATACCCGCGATCGTCTCACGGAGCGGCCGAATGGAGGAAATGCCGTGTAAACAGCATTTCTCCATTCTGCCTAGCAACTAGTGACGCTGATCTCTGCTCCATGTGATTGGAGCAGAGATCAGTGTTCACTAAATGAAAGCCCAACCCCCCCACAGTTAGTAACACACCCCTAGGAACACTTAACCCCTACACTGCCACCCACTGGTTAACCCTTTCACTGCCAGTGTCATTTACACAGGAATCACTGCATTTATATAGCAGTGATTACTGTATAAATGACAATGGTCCCAAAAATGTGTCAAAAATGTCCGATGGGTCCCCCACAATGTCGCAGTAACAATAAAAATCGCTGATCGCCGCCATTACTAGTAAAAAAAAATAATAAAAAATTATTAATAAAAATGCTATAAAACTATCCCTATTTTGTAAACGCTATAACTTTTGCGCAAACCAATCAATAATCACTTATTGTGATTTTTTTTTACCAAAAATATGTAGAATACGTATCGGCCTAAACTGAGGGAAAAAAATTTTTTTTATATATTTTTGGGGGATATTTATTATAACAAAAAGTAAAAAATAATGCGTTTTTTTCAAAATTGTCCCTCTATTTTTGTTTATAGCGCAAAAAATAAAAACCGCAGGGGTGATCAAATACCACCAAAAGAAAGCTCTATTTGTGGGAAAAAAAGGACGTCAATTTTGTTTGGGAGCCACGTCGCACGACTGCGCAATTGTCAGTTAAAGCGACGCAGTGCCGAATCGCAAAAAGTGGTCTGGTCTTTGACCAGCGAAATGGTCCGGTCTGAAAGTGGTTAAGGACCAAAATCTGATAAATGTTTCCAACACCTTGTTGAAGCTATGATACGAAGAATTAGGGCAGTTCTGAAGGCAAAAGTTCCAACCCAGTACTAGCAAGGTGTACCTAATAAAGTGGCTGATGAGTATATATGTAAGCAAGGTTTACAAAACTCTAAAGCACACACTGATAGGTCATTACCATTACATGCTAATCTAAAAACACCAAGAAGAATACACATTACCTTTTAAGAAAACCTAAACTCCAAGAGAATATGGTGGAAATCTCTTTTTGAAAATGCCAATTGTCTAGCTGTCAAGCAGATGTAATAGCTTTAATGCCTAGAACAAGTACACAGATCAGGAGACCCGACTTCACTGGCTGCATACTTGCTCTGGTTCTCTGACTCAGGGCATTCAGTCAGACAGCTGATCAACTAGCATTTAGAAGAAGGTTATCATCGTACACACTTCGGTATGGTATTCCTCCAAACTCTCTCTAAACAGAGTGCCTTTTCCTCAGGGATTCCCCAGGCTGATCACATAAAAATAACAAACATCTCATCTGTTGATTTCTCCATCAAGTGACTTTGATGTTTTGCTAGTTTAGAGCTCAGAATCCAGAAAGGACCTGCGGGCTGTGCTAGAAGACTGCTGAAAGTGGCAATGTCCTCGAAAAGACGTAGAGACAACTCTGGGGAAAATGTACCACTTACTGCATTAATATCTAGAGCAAAGTCAAATTCAGATTAAAACTTGGCTCATGTGGCTTAAAGAGGCACTCCACTGCATAACATTTATCAGGATAGTGTGGTCTCAACCTTTGTAATCTCTACTACATTGCACTGGCCAGAATACCACATTCCATAAAACCAGTTTTTTGCCCACAGGCCTATTTCAGAACTGCAGAGGAAAGATTTTCCCCTTCAGAGTTCCCAACCACTCCCTAAAAAGTCACTACCGACTACCCAGCTGTGCCTAGGGTGAGCTCATGGTGAAGCCATATCAGGAAGCCCTGGTGCTGAGTCCATGAGATGTAAGAAGCTGGGGAGAATTCAAACAGTAGAATGAGCTACTGAATTACTGAATTACTGGCCATATCAGTATGACCCAAAACACAACTCTGCTATAGAGGGCAAAGCTAACATAATATAATACTGCAGGTAAAAACAGAAGCTCCCTAACTCGGTCTATGCCTTTGTGGACAAAGAAAAGTCCCAAAAGCCACACATCACAACAAAACCCTGTGTATGGAAAGTGAAAACAGCCACAGCCTGGGCCCCGTCCAAGCCACACACCTACAACGTATATTGCCCCACCCACAGGGATTAATCAGTAGGAACGCCTGTAGCTTTTGGCATCGGTCTATTCCTTTCTCACCAAGTAAAATGCATTGATCTTTTTTCTTCTCCCCTCAATAGGTTGCTGCCATCATCTAAGATTGAAGGTAGTAGTAGACATTGTTTCAGTTATGAAGGTCCAAGACTTTAGAAAGGGGGAAACTAAAGTCCACCATTCACACCAGTGAAGCCCCACATCTCAACTACCAGTTCCACCCTATTTTATACTGTTGAAGGAGGTTGGGTTGTGTAATAGGTTGTTCTCACTGGAAACAATGTTCTGTAATGCCGAATCACAGCTGAGCCTGTTAAACCTAACGCCTTCAATCTAATCTCCTAACACTGCCATGGTTAAAAGGTAGAGAGAGATACCGAATCTTACATCGCCTCCTAAAAATAGTTTGGCCATCTCATGTCAGTACTTTCTGAATCTTTGACCTACAGCTACTGAAGTTGCAGCAAATTCACAACTACTTTTTTTAGTTTTCTATTTTTCTGGTTTACTGACATTACACATTTCATAATTACTTGCTAACTAATAATGTTAGCAGTTTGGAAGAATTTGGAATGCAGTGTTTAGAGTGGATGTAAACGCTAGAGCTGACACACCGATTTCTTTTGTTTAGCCCGCTGTATTTTCATTGCAGCCTTCGCCCCATCAGCACCATCACCACAGCCAGTGGCAAAGCCTCCATTCTATCACAGCGGCCTGGTCTCTTTGCCCAGGTTATTTAAACTCAGCAATTCACATCTCACAGTCCGATCAATATTATCCCTGGCTGCTGCCATGCCACTAGTGAGCTTTCCTGTTACGCATCCCGCATTCTTGTCCATTAATTCCTTTGTCCCACCTCTGGCTAGTTCCTGGTTATCCTTTTCTGCTACCTACTCTGACCTCTGGCTTGTATCCTGGCTGTCCACGAGTGCCGACTGCCCTGTCCTTTGGACTGTCACCTAGTGACCTATTTCCATCTACTGTTAACTGCAATTCACCTATCTGCTCCAGACTTTCCGACTCATGGTCTGAGGTGCTAAAGCTTGAGGGTTGTGACCTGGGGTCAGTACCAGCTGCAAGGGGGTCCCTTGTGAATACTGGCCTCGGAATAATACTCTGAGCCCTTGGGGATCCTGCACCACTTGTTCTCTCATGGGGCTATCCTCATACTTTGGCAAGTCCTGAGTTAAGTCCCAGGTCTTATCTGTTCCAGCATGATCCTGATTCCAGGTCCACATCAAGCACAATGCCCATCATGACTGTATTATGAACAATTACTACTTTACTTTTTTTTAACCATTTCCTCCTTTGTTGAATCCCAGCACTCTTGATCTCCAGGCATTATTTGAATGAAAGCTTCGGCTTTAAAAATAAAAATACCTGATGGCCATCACATCCCTATACCTGACAAGTTCCATAACCTACCCCCCAAAATCCTTCGTGATACTACCTGGATCACCATCATGATGTACATTACCATCTGCTACCACCCTTTTCTCATGGATATTCTACAATGGTGCCATGGGCGATCTGCATATTGAAGCTCATCCTTGGGTTGATCACATATCCCCTACCCTTTCTCCCATTTTGTTATCTATTCCTGCTATTACCATATTAATAAACCAGCTAACTGTTTCAGTCACTATTGGTTTCTTTCTATGTATATGGCTGTTAGACTATATTTAGTGAACCTTCCTTTGCAATTTACATGCTTGCATTAATTTTGTACAACATACAAACTGATTGTAGGCTTATTGTATCCTCTATACTTTGAAAAATGTTAACTTTAATAAACCTTTGGTAAAAGAAAATAATAATAAAATTTACATTAGATGTTAGAAGGTATATGAGATTTTAGGTATTAATACCATCACTTTCCCATTTAGGTAAGTGCACCACGCCCCGGTGTTCAACACCCTACAAGTTAATCTGCAATTCAAACAGAAGGAACTCTAAAGCAAGTCACATTTTCTTTAAGGGACCTGAAAGTGTACACTGCATTTGACTTTACCTCCATGTATTAAATTTAAGATCCTTATCAGTGTTAATAAGACAATCTAATATTTAACAGTTTCAGAACATTATGGAATATAAAAATTCTATATTAAAAAGTGATTGTAAACGAAACGATCACCTTGTAAAACAACCCATTCAGTTTAAAAAAAACTGGCAAAATATTTTTGTATGGCTATATAAAAAAAAAATGGCTGTGCCATTCTGATCATTGGAAGAGAGTACACCAAGTTCCAAGCATAGCTAGAGAACTGACCACAGTGTGCTCCCCTGCTTAGTGTGGACTAATTTTATAGGAAATTCATTTTAATAGGAAAGCAAGGGGACTAGCAGGGAGAGCAAGGATTTCACATAAAGGAAGCAATACAAAGAGAACATACAAGTACATGGTACAGCAGGCAGGTCAGGAATATGAAGTGTTGGGGTAACAAACACTTTAAGGGATTATATGGGTGGCCATTTCCTACACACAGCTGATTATGCCCTAGGGGTCTTTAACCACTTCCGGACCGCCCACCGTCATTATACGTCGGAACTTTGAAGAGGAATATCATTGTTATGGCAGTAGTTAGCTGCCATAACCCCTGTATACTCTTATTTAGCGGGCGGTCCACTTCAAGATAAAAGTGGTCTCTGCGGCGAATTCGGGTCCGCCTCGCTCTGGTGCCCTCCTCCACTTACTGGAGCTGTCGGCAATGATGGAGGCGATCGGATCCTTCTCCTGGCCTGACATGGAGACGAGTGAGTTTTTCCTTTTAAAAGAACAGTGTATAAAAATAAAATAAAAGGTAAAATAAATGAGAAAAAAAAATAAAAATGTAAACGTGCCCCATCCCGACGAGCTCGTGTGCAGAAGCGAACGCATGCATGATTAGCGCACGCATATGAAAACGGTGTTCAAACCACACGTGAGGTATCGCCATGATCGGTAGAGCGAGAGCAATAATTCTAGCCTTAGACTTCCTCCGTAACTCAAAACATGCAACCTGTAGAATTTTTCAAACATTGCCTATGGAGATTTTTAAGGGTAAAAATTTGTCGCCATTCCACGAGCGGGCACAATTTTGAAGCGTGACATGTTGGTTATCAATTTACTCGGTGTAACATTATCTATCACAATATAAAAAAAATTGGGCTAACTTTACTGTTGTCTAATTTTTTCATTCAAAAAAGTATTTTTTCCCAAAAAAAAGTGCGCTTGTAAGACTGCTGTGCAAATACGGTGCAACAGAAATTATTGCAACGGCCGCCATTTTATTCTCTAGGGTGTTAGAAAAAAATACATATAATGTTTGGGGGTTCTAAGTAATTTTCTAGCAAAAAAAAAAAAAAAAAAGGTTTTTAACTTGTAAACACCAAATCTCAGAAAGCGGCTCAGTCCTTAAAGCAGTTGTATAGTGTTTTTTTTTACTTTTACCTACAGGTAAGCCTTATTATTAGGTAAAAAAAATATTGTGTACGGTTTAGGAGATATTCCCCTCGCAATGAGCCACTGACTGCAGCGGTGCATGGGCACAGGGGATTTTCAGCTGAAAGCCTGGTGTTCGGTCTAAAAATGTCCACCTATCGAATAGTGTCCACTATGTACCGCGCAGGCGCAGTGCTTGCGCAGTACGGAGCACAAGGAGATTTGGGAAAATCTCCGAAGATGTACGGCGCCTGCGCCGTGAGTCCAGGTACAAGCCCCACCATCCAAGTGGACATAGGGCTGCACATATTAGAGGGCCCCTCGCGGGCTCGCTTCGCTTACCATGCTTCGGGCACGGCCTCGCTTCGCTCAGCTCTTTTTATTCTAACTCTATGTCCACTTGGATGGTGGGGCTTGAACCTGGACTCACGGCGCAGGCGCCGTTCATCTTCGGATATTTTCGGAATATGCTTGTCCTGTGTACTGCGCATGCGCAGTACACAGCGGACACTATCCGACGGGGGACACTATTTGACATGACCCCGGCAGACACATGCGTGGGAGTGATGATATCGTGGCTCTGGCCACTCACAGCGCCGGAGCAGCGATACCCGGAAGACACGCCGAGGGAACATGTCCGCTCCCTTGGCGTGGATCGTCTGAGGTATCGTGGCCTCGTTCTAAGGTGTTTCATAATGAGCTAGTATGTGGTGCATACTAGCTCATTATGCCTTTTTCCTTGCAGGTCAGAAAAAAATTATAATTCAGCGGGTTTACTACCGCTTTAAGTGGTAAAAAAAAAGGAAACAAAAATACATTTACCATAAAATATCAAAGAACAGAGAAGACCAGCTTCAAAAGTAAGATTCATAAATGTCAAACTTCTCTTTTTGTGGTAACACAGAGGCACACCCACTTTCACATTCTATGGAATGCCATTAATAGTGCTTTGATAAAGAAAGGTTTTGATGTTTACTGGTCCTTCAAAGGAATAATAAGAATAATTAGAGGTTACCTCTGCCAAGTACTGGGACTGCAGGTCATGAGGTCTATATACTTTCTTAGATACACAATGTATAAATGACAAAACCTGCAATGTAAAAACAAACTGATAGAACTACATAGCTAAGAAAATAGATAAAAGTTCTATACAAACGCTGAGGCTCCATTCACACATGTCCGATTTGACTTGTGGACAGAATCACTGCAATTCTGTCTGTAATTACAGAATCGCAGCAAAATCCGGGATTCGTTTGTGATGCAATTATTTCCCAATTATTTCCTAATGGCATCCTAAACATGATGTGATTTGCTGTAATCGTTGCGTGACAAAGAGGAACTTCTTTCCAAAATCTTCTTTTGGGCGACCTGCACCGCGCAATGTGTGAACAGAGCCTAACAGGCCTTGTTCACGAGGAAAAGATGGCTTTTTATAGATTTATAGGTCACAATAATGTTTTAAGGTGCAGAACATCAGTTTTAAACCTACTACCCTTAGGTTTACGAAAGGTTAATCTACTACTCTTGCCATAGTAACAAAGAATATAGAAGAATTCAAGAACAGAGCAGGCTTTAAATAATGGGTGCTCAATATGAAACGCATGGGTTTATTGGTCGCGGGTCCCAATGAATCTAAATGGTTTCAAATTATTTCTTTTATTTTGACTCGCATAATCAAGATTTTAAACAATCAGGATCATCATTTTCCATGGGACCAATTCTGTTTTCTGACGTTTAATCACAAAAATCACATATTTAAATAACCAGATCACAAATAATCCCACTCTCGTGCTCAGGGGTGACCAGACAAAAAAAAAGAAGGTCAGAACCAGCGTTACATCCTTCACTATATCAGGGTCTCTGCAGCCATCCCTTCAATTGCCAAAACGCATACCCTAAACTTCTTTATTAAAGCGATTGTATAGTCCGATTTTTGACTTTAACCTACAAGTAAGCCTATAATAAGGCTTACCTGTAGGTAAAAAGAATATCTCCTAAACCTGTATGGTTCCCCTCGCAATGAGCTGCTGACTGCAGCTGCGCATGCGCACAGGGGATTCTCGGCTGAAAGTCCGGCAGACACCCGACCTTGCCGGGAAGAAAACTTCCGCTCACAGCGCCGGAGCCGCGATACCAGTAAGACACGCCGAGGGAACATGTCAGCTCCCTCGGCGTGGACCGAGTGAGATGCCGGCTCCTCGTTCTAAGGTAAGTATTTCATAATGAGTTAGCATGCAGTGCATAGTAGCTCATTAAGCCTTTTCCCTTGCAGGTGTAAAAAAAAAAAAAAAGTCAGTGGGGTTTACTCTCGCTTTAAGCAAAGATAAAATGACACATAATGCACTCACATGCTCCCGGAATGACACCGAGCTCATCACACAACTGTGAGAATCCACCATCAGAACCCCTGCATGGATGCCACTAGATGCAATCCACTTGGCTAAAGGCTCCTCTCCCCGTGTCTGTGTGTTAGGAAAGAAAGAGAAGAGCAGGGAGCCAGCCACAATAGTGGCTTGTGTATGACAACCATCGGGATTATGGAGGATCAGTGATCATTCAGTAGAGCGGTGTGCATCCAAAGGAGGCTGTGTGGGTTGCAGTAGATTTGAGGTTGCCATACATTTGAGGTTGCAAACCACATCAGATGGCTCCGCGGACCACAGGCTGAGTATGCTTGCTTTAAAGGCTAGCTCAAAACGTCTCTCAAAACCCACTAGTTTTTTTTTTTTTTTACTGCTCAAAAACGCCACTGCCCAAAACTGCTGATAACAGCCTATGTGTGCATGGACACATAGGATAACACAATGGAGTGTTTAACCACTTGCCGACTAGCCACCGTAGTTGTACTGTGGCAGAATGGCACGGCTGAGAGAAACGGCGACTTATGTAACGTCGCTTGGCCCTGTGGCCACGAAGGGCATGCATGCGCACCCCCTGCTCGCCCACAGAGCCGATGCGAGTGCCCAGCGGTCTGTCATCTCCCCTACACAATCCAATACCCCTTCAATTAGAACACACACTAGGGAACACAAGAATACAGAATGAGGAAATCTGCCTCATGGATCGTACAGCACAGCGAACAGATTGAAGCAGTGTGGAATATGGATGTACAACACAGAGTACACAATGAGACAGTGTGGACTAAGAAACACACAGTAAAGCCTACAGTACGAGGCAGTGTGTAATAGGAAGCATACAGCACAGGGTATAGAATGAGATGGTGTGGAATAGGGAGCATACAACACAGGGTATAGAATGAGGTGGTGTGGAATAGGGAGCATACAGCACAGGGTATAGAATGAGATGGTGTGGAATAGGGAGCATACAGCACATGGTATAGAATGAGATGGTGTGGAATAGGAAGCATACAGCACAGGGTATAGAATGAGATAGTGTGTAATAGGAAGCATACAGCACAGGGTATAGAATGAGATGGTGTGGAATAGGGAGCATACAACACAGGGTATAGAATGAGATGGTGTGGAATAGGGAGCATACAGCACATGGTATAGAATGAGATGGTGTGGAATAGGAAGCATACAGCACAGGGTATAGAATGAGATGGTGTGGAATAGGAAGCATACAGCACATAGTATAGAATGAGATGGTGTGGAATAGGGAGCATACAGCACATGGTATAGAATGAGATGGTGTGGAATAGGGAGCATACAGCACAGGGTATAGAATGAGATGGTGTGGAATAGGGAGCATACAGCACATGGTATAGAATGAGATGGTGTGGAATAGGGAGCATAGAGCACAGGGGGTATAGAATGATATGGTGTGGAATAGGGAGCATAGAGCACATGGTATAGAATGAGATGGTGTGGAATAGGGAGCATACAGCACATGGTATAGAATGAGATGGTGTGGAATAGGGAGCATACAGCACAGGGTATAGAATGAGATGGTGTGGAATAGGGAGCATACAGCACATGGTATAAAATGAGATGGTGTGGAATAGGGAGCATACAGCACATGGTATAAAATGAGATGGTGTGGAATAGGGAGCATACAGCAGAGGGTATAGAATGAGATGGTGTGGAATAGGGAGCATAGAGCACATGGTATAGAATGAGATGGTGTGGAATAGGGAGCATACAGCACAGGGTATAGAATGAGATGGTGTGGAATAGGGAGCATACAGCACAGGGTATAGAATGAGATGGTGTGGAATAGGGAGCATACAGCACATGGTATAGAATGAGATGGTGTGGAATAGGGAGCATACAGCACAGGGGGTATAGAATGAGATGGTGTGGAATAGGGAATGCACAGCACAGTGTTAAAACACTTGCATTGTGATGTATATGACCCGCTGCAGGTTAAATACTCTGGCTCGCCAGTCAGCCAGCATAGAGTAATCCAACCCTGTTAATACTGTGACGGTAAAACAGAATGATTACAGGGTAGAAGATTCAATTATTTATCCTTCCCTCTACCATTCTATTTTTCCACAGTCTCTCAATTCATAGGGCTGAGTAATTGTAAAGTGGTATAATATGTTATTGGAGAGGCTGTCATTATTACAAATGTCATCACTCTTATGACTGTCCAGTAACAGATTGCATAGCAGCCTTTGAAGCAATCTCTCCAGACTTCTTACATTTGAAAGCGCTGGCATTTAGCCTTGTAAGGCACCAATGATATCTCACCCCCACACAGACCCCCGGCTGTACCCGCTGTCTCAGGCCTCTGTCTCTTACACTTGGTAAGTGGCACTTACATTTCTGATGCACACGCAGCCCAGGCGGCAAGCTGAGTAACTCCTTGGGTTGACTATGTGCTGTCTCATCTCAGTCTGTGACGTGTGATCAGCGTATCACCGGAACTTTCCTCCTTCAGAGGGCATGAAGTGCCAGCATACACAGAATGAATCTCCTTGGAGCTGTACCCACAAGTGATAGGGGAGACTGCAGCTCAAAGGATGGCACGGTGGCCACAAATGTAATCCCAAGTGTATGTACATGGAGTGAGAGCACAGTGGGCCCCGACCCACCTTGGAGTAGATTTTAATGCAATGCAATAAAAACACACTAAAAGCTGCATTATGTGCTTTGAGGAAAATGCATGTTTATTCCCTGAACACAAAGGTATGAACAGATCCTAACCCTTTCTGTTTGTCCTGGTGGCCAATGTAAGTGGGAGAGAAATTACTCTCTGGGAAATACATCATTTTACAGTTGTCTGGAAAAGGGGGTTGCAATGGGGACACTTGTGTTGGTGACAACAACCATCTAGATTTACTCCTACTTCCTGTTGTATACCTAGGAGACTCTCCTGCACTTAAAGTGATTGTAAAACATCCAGTTTAAAATAGAAATGAAAGGCAAAACATATGTATAGATATTGAAAAAAAAAAATAATGAAATATACCTTTTTTCCCCTTTTGTATAAGTGATCACATTCCCTCTGTTCTCAGATACATAAGAACTGGGGGAGGAGAAACAGGAGAACACTAAGCTTCCCAGTGAATGGCTTTGCAGGGGGAGTGTGTCAGGACAAGTCTGATCATTGAAGGAGAGCCTACTGAGTTCCCAGAATAGCTAGAGAACTGAACACATTGTGCTGTCCTGCTTAGTGTGGTCAGTTTTAATAATTTAAGCCCTGGATCATTTGGCTGGCCAAAGACCAGCGCACTTTATGCGATTTGGCACTGTGTTGCTTTAACTGACAATTAAGCGGCTGTGCGACGTAGCTCCCAAACAAAATTGACGTCCTTTTTCCCCCCCACAAATAGAGCTTTCTTTTGGTGGTATTTTATCACCTCTGCTCTATAAACAAAAAAATAGTGACAATTTTGAAAAAGAACGCATTATTTTTTTACTTTTTGCTATAGTAAATATCCCCAAACATATTCTTCTACATATTTTTGGTAAAAAATCTTTTTTTTTTTAAATTGCAATAAGCGTATATTGATTGGCTTGCGCAAAAGTTATAGCATTTACAAAATAGGGGATAGTTTTATGGCATTTTTATTAATACAATTTTTTTATTAGTAATGGTGGTGATCTGTGATTTTGATCATGGCTGCGACATTATGGCGGACAGATCGGACACTTTTGCCGTGATTTTGGGACCATTCACATTTATGCAGAGATCAGTGCTATAAAGATGCATTAGTTAATGTGTAAATGTGACTGGCAGTGAAGGTGTTAACCACTAGGTGGAGCTGTAGAGGTTAAGTGTGTCCTAGGGAGTGATTCCAACTGTGGGGGGAGGGGTGTGTGTGTGTGACACGTCACTGATCACCGCTCCCGATTACAGGGAGTGGTGATTAGTGTCACTAGTATAAAATGAGTTCAGGAATTCAGGAATATGAAATGTTGGGGTAAAACAAGCAGTTTAAATAGTTAACCTAGCTGAGCTCCTTTTGAAAATGCTAGCCGTCTGGCTGTTGTGCTGATTTCAGGACATCAAAGCAGTACCGAGTCACCGGCCTGGGACAAGTAGGAAGAGCATATGTCAGGAGGTCCTTACCTGCATACTTGCTGTTGGTTAATGATACCAAATGTTAACAGGTAGAGGTTCAGCGTGACAACCAGCAAATATAGCAGGGCTCAGCAATGGGAGCACTTCTCTCAGGGAAGGTGAAAAGGACATTACACTCCATTAGATATTAGTTATGTAACAGGAGTGCTGGTAGAATGAAACGCTTCCCCGATTTTTGTTGTTCTGCTGTCCGTTATCTCAGCACATAGACAGGGCAGCGCAGACACTAAATTGGATCATTTGCATAATACCAGGTGCTGCATAAACAATAAAAGCATTGATTTGCATTTAGAGATTTAAAGTGTATGTTACCCAAATATTTCATATTCCTGATATGTGCCGTGTACTTGGCATAGACGCACATCTTTCCCAGCATGGTCAGTTTTATGGCTGTGGCAGCCTGCCTGTCCTTCAATGGCTGCATCCTGCTGACACGGCGCCCCCTTATGTAGATCTCCACCCAAATATTTAAGCCCTTTATGCAACTTTGAACAATGGTCATGTGATCACTTATTAAAAAATAGAAACAAAAAATGCGCACACGCTTTGCCGTGCATTTCTTTCTTAATCTTAATTTTATTTTTTTCACATATACTTTTGAACCATTTGTTCACTACAGCTTCCAATGATTTGAAGTCCTCTCGTAGAGCAGGCATCACTAAATGGTGGCCCGCGCCACTGTTCCATACGGACCCCCATGGTTGTGCCATTTAGGAGAGGTTTCCTTGCCCCAGCCTCCGCCGCCATCCTTATCACAGCAGTGATCGAGAGGCAGGACAATTGTGGACCAAGTGCAGGAGAACGTTTCATAGTAACCAGCAAATGATTGGTTGCTAGGACTGCTCTGCATCCTAGCAACCAATCACCTGCAACTTCAAAAGTTAACCCTGGCAGCTCCCACCCTCCGCCTGATGCTGTGCCTCCTGCACTCAGTCCACAATTGCCCTGGCTCTCGTTCTCCTCTCTAAGGTAGGAGAGTAAAGGGGGACAGGTGTGGTGGGGGGGGAGGTTAGAGTTTATAAAAGGGGGCAGTGCTGTGTGTTTGGGGGGAAGTCAAGAGCGCAGAGCACACTATTGTGGTGGGGGGGGGGGGTGATGTGAAGGGGGCAGTGTTGTAGGGGGTTGATGTAAAGGGGGGGGGGGTGTTATGATGTGATGGACCTGAGTCATTGCACAAAAATGTGATTTGGACCTCTATTGGAAGAAATTTTAAATGATCTGACCGACGTGAATTTTAATTTAGTGCCCCGGTCTTAAAACAGCACAGTGGTTAGTACTTCTGCCTGGCAGCACTAAGGTCGTCCGTTCGAATCAAAACCAAAGCACTACCTACCTGGAATTTGCATATTCTCCATGTGCCTGTGTAGGTTTCCCCTGGGTACTCCGGTTTCCTCCGACATACACAAAGACATGCAGGTAGGTTAATTGTCTCTTGTATAAATTGCTCCTAGTATGTGCATGTATGAATGTGAGTTAGGGACCTTAGATTGTAAGCTCCATGAGGGCAGGGACTGATGTGAATGTACAATACATACATAAAGTGCTGCGTAAATTGACGGCGCTATACAGGTACCTGTAATAAATAAACAATAATAATAAACTCAAAACTTCAGCATCTAAGTGACCCCCGGCTCTGCACACTTCCTTTGAACATTAGAAGGGGATCCCGGGGTCCCAGCTAGTCATTTATTCATTTTTTTATTATGAAGAGCAGGAAGTTGGAACACACAAAGATGAGTGGGGACCCCCAAAGCTCTCAGGGGACACGAGAGTATCTAAGAATCACAAAAAGCCATTATTCAACAAGCAGGGTTCCCAGATCTCGCCTGTTCAGCCAACGCACAGCCGCAACCAGGAGGACGTGCCAAATATCTACAAAAGCTGGAGGTGGAAATCCAATGAACACATCACATGCTGAAGGCCTTTGTTTTGGGGGAATATTATACTGTATCACTTTGAATCTTTACATGCAGTAATTATACAATCCTCACAGGGATCAGCCTGTAGGTATGACGTGTTTACAAACGACTGACATTTAAAATAGTTGCAAAGGAAGTTATTGTCTGGAAACCGAAAATATTTCATCTATCCCTTGGCAGCCTTCCTATTCACCCCCGGCAGCAAAAGCAGGTTATAAATATAGATGACTGCATAAAGCCCCTAAGCCGTTAATGGCATGTCACTGTCCTTCACCGTGACCAAGATTGCCTCATCTACCTTCTGAGTGACAGAATCTATCATAATAATACTCCGAAAAACTCAGAAAAACTCAGAAAAACTCACAGCTACTCTCCTCTCACAGCAAAATGGCACTGACACATGCTATTTAACATACTTTATTTTCTTTGGCATTGCTAACACGGCTAAACACGCGTCAACGCCAATACAAAACATTTTTTTTTTTTAAATCACGTTTTTAAGCGGTTCCCGACCAGCTCGCGTACAGTTACTGCGGCACAATGGCACCACTGCGTGAAACCCCGTACGGGTATGGGGTTCCTTTAAGAGCCGCCGGAGGTTGCACACGCTGTACGGCAAGTGACCCTATGAGCATCTCCTGTGGTCGCGATTGCCACCGACCATGCGGGATTGCATGCACAAGTGATAGCACGGCGATTTGTGTGTCTAAACACATAAATACCTGTGCTGTCAGAGGAGAGGAGACATGTTGTTTGTTCCTACTAATTAGGAACAACAAAATGTTTCTTCTCCTACTCAGTCCTATCCCCATACAGTTAGAACACATCCAGGGAACACACATTTAACCCCTTGATCGCCCCCTAGTGTTAACCCCTTCCCTGCCAGTGAGATTTACACAGTAATCAGTGCATTTTTATAGCATTGATTGCTGTATAAATGTCAATGGTCCCAAAAATTTGTCAAAAGTGTCTGATCTGTCCGCCCCAACGTTGCAATACGGCTAAAAATCACAGATCATCGCCATTACTAGTAAAAAAATAATAATAATAATCATAAAAATGACATAAATCTTTCCCATAGTTTATAGATGCTATAACTTTTGTACAAACCAGTCAATATACGCTTATTCTGATTTTTTTTTTACCAAAAATGTGTAGAAGAATACATATTGGCTAAACTGATGAAGAAATTTGTTTTTTTTTAGGGATATTATAGCCAAAAAATATTGTTTTAAAAAAAAAAAAAAAAACACAAAAAAAGCTCTATTTGAGGAAAAAAGGATGCAAATTTTATTTGGGTACAAGATCACATGACCGCGCAATTACCAGTTAAAGCGACGCAGTGCCAGACTGTAAAAAGTGCTCTGGTCAGGAAGAGGGTAAAACCTTCCGGGGCTGAAGTGGTTAACGCCTTTTCCTGGTATCAGAACTAGCTTTGCGGCTCATTTTTCTAACGCCCTGTGTGCATAAGGCCTAATAGTCATGGCCATACAATGTATGACATTTGCTCAGCGGGGGGTGCCTGTGCGTTAAGGCTGGCCATACATTATACAATTTTCCTTTAGATTTACCGAAACCATATGAAAATGAAGATTTGAGGAATTCCTGACCATATAAAGAGCACATTTCTAAGCAACAGTGATGAAGATCAGGGACCTTGGGGTGGCTCCAAGTACCTGTACCGGTTATCACATACAGCACCTGGTTCTGTATGGACCGTCCAATCAGATCTGCCTGAAAAACTTGCAGGATGACCCCATCTAACCCTTTGTGTCAAAGAGGGTCTTAGGCTGGCCATTCATTACATTATACAATTTTTCTTTAGATTTACCAAAACCATATAATATGGAGGTCACACCTAAACACTTTCCATTTGAGTGTAATCCTTTCAATCCTTGCACTACATGGTTGAAGGTAAACCTAAAGGAAATTGAATAAGAAAATTGTCCAATATGGTCAGCTTAAAGTGGAAGTCCATGCTAAAACTAAAATCCTGCATCTATAGCCACTAACATTCTAACACTGACCTATCTAGCCCTGTAAAGAAAAAAAATAAATCAGTATACATACATTTTCTGCAGGCGATCCAACGCAATCGCAAAGCTTCCCCTGATGAAGTCACGTGATGTGATGTCACGCGTAGGGAAGGGAAGGAAGCCGACTGTGGATGCACTTTCTGCTGATTACTAGAAAAAGGCTTTTTTCTATCTATTAATGTGTGAGTACCCTGTGTATGAAAATTTTTAATAAATGCCATTTGTGAAATACTACACTATGGTATTCCCTCTCTATTAATCTATTGGGTCCTTTGGAGCAATAAGAATAAAATTTAAAGGAGAAGGTGACCGAATTTACCAGGAGAGAAGACATATAAAGAAATCTATATACCTCTATGCGAATCCCTCCTTGCTATAGGTAAGGGGCCACTGCCCACTAAAGTGTGATCACAGCGGGATTAAGGAGATCCACACCTCAGTTGAATTTGCACAAGTTTGCACAAAGCACTTGCACTTAAAGGAGACTGTTGTTTATTTATGGACTTGAATATTTATATCGTTTTATTGTTTTTCTTTTTGATGGATTTCAATATGTATATTTAATCTATAGAGGCCGGATTCATTCTGATATAACGTATGTTACAGCCGGCTCTGTAGTGCGTTTACTACTATATATATGTTTAGTTTAATTCTAAAGTTTATTTCCATGTGATCAGGAGAGGGTACCCTCTCTTTGGTCTAGGTATACTCTTTCTTATTTTCTTGTATATCATTTGTTTATTATTAGGGTGGTTCACTTATATCACCTCTGGAGAGTGTTTACTTATTTGCACATTTATAAGACGCACTTGCCACTTTATGATCAATTCACTGTTTTTTGGCTTTGCACTCATTTGAAGCAGTTGTGTTTCCGTGGAGGTTTTCAATTGACTCTGTAGTGCGTTTACTTTTTTTTTTTTTTATAAGACTGTTTTTAGTTACTTACCTGTGTTCACTTGATTTTCATTTATTTGGATTCTATCACCTCTGTGGTGTTTATTTTATTTAATGTAGCACTTTGCACTTTTTGATATTATTCAGTAGACATTTATATATATATTTTTATATTACACTATTGATTTATGTAACTAGGCATTATACTTATCACCCTCGGAGGGTTATTTAATATAGGGGCAGCGCAATACCAATATATCTTAAATCGCAAAGCTGGTTCAATATTCAAAGAAGGAAGGGATTCCAGCGCTCCAAATATTGTAATGTCTTGGTAAAATGGTGCAATATTAGCTTAAATAGCACATTAAAATCAATCAGTATTTATTTAAAAATGGTGTCCATAACCTTTGTCGGAAAGTAAAAGGAAAAAAAAGGGGGGGGGGGGGAGTTGGAGGTGCCAACTCTAATAGTTCTGTCACATAATCACAAATTCACAAGGTGGCGGTGCCCATCAGGGGTTGAAATGCCCTAGGGGGGTGTGCTGGCTCTGGGGTGCAGGCTCCGCTGGCAGTCCTTTAGCTGGAAATGTTTTAATCCTGGTTATTAGTGGCTATTCCGCGTTGTTCATGGTGTGGTAAGCTCCACGCCAACTACCCTGGAACGCGGAAGCGGAAGTGACGTCAGCAGTGCTCAGCGGACATCCAGACACGAAGTGAAGAACGTACAGGCTACGAGCTTGGGGCTCACAGCTCCTTCTACTGGCCAGTAGAAGGAGCAGTGAGCCCCGAGCGTGTAGCCTGTACATTGTGAACCACTAAGTCTAACACTAAGGCCCCTTTCACACTGGGGCGTGCAGGCGTTGGCGGTAAAGCACCGCTATTTTTAGCGGCGCTTTACCATAGTTTTAGCAGCGGTAAGCGGCCGCTAGCGGGGCGGTTTTAACCCCTGCTAGGCATTGCAAATCTCACTGATGTGCGGCTTTGAAATTGCGCAGAAAAAGCCAGAATTCAAAGCCGCAACGGTGTGAACAGGGGCTAAATGATTGCATTTGTTATTTTGAAAAGACAGTACAAAGGAAATGTAACGTGGAAATAAGCATTTGTAGGTTTAACCAATA
Organism: Lithobates pipiens; assembly: GCF_037356315.1. Lineage (NCBI taxonomy): Eukaryota > Metazoa > Chordata > Amphibia > Anura > Ranidae > Lithobates > Lithobates pipiens. The sequence continues at coordinate 133,997,186 of NW_027507685.1, forward strand.
ATTATTGTATTATTTCTTTCTGCTACATATAACTGAAGATACAGCAAGGGTGTGTCCCCTACATGCATTTTCTTAAAAGGTGTTGCCCCTTTCATCTCAAAGAGGTTAGAAGGTTGGGTAAACCTGGAACTTGTGCTACCTAATGCGACATACATCAATACATGAAAAGGTATGTCATATTTAAATAAATATTTCTATACCTTAGATTATAAGCTCCTTGAGGGCATGGACTGATGCGCGCTGTGTGAATTGTTGGTGCTATATAAGTACTTGTAGTAATTATTTTATATATAAGCAGTCCCTGAGTTACAAACAATCCATCTTACATACGACTAATACTTACACGGGAGGCAGCGTGACATCACGCTGGTCCTGGAAACCGCCGGGAGGCCATCTTGTCGCACATCGCATGCTGCCACCTACTGTTTGGTGGACCTGTCAGCAATCTCACATCACTGCATGGGCAGGTAAACCTTCCCTATGCTATCCAAAACGTAAAAATCATTTTTTGGCTGGAGTTTGAAATTTACCTTACATACAAATTGAACTAAGGAACAAACCTACAGAATCTTGTTCATACCACCAGGACTGCCTATATTATATATACATATATTTAATATTATTTATTTATTAACATAGAAAGTCCCAGCTGGTTGACAGTCATCTAGCTGTGTCTTCTAGGACAGATCTGTAAGCGGATTAAAGGTCTTATGTTCAGGCGCACACGGCAGCCCGCGTGGCTTGGGTACACTGATCGGCTGTGCCTGCTCATTGCCTTCGATGTGCTGGGTAGTGAGAGTGGCGTGTCTGTGATCCACAACACAAGATGTACTCATCACTGATAAAACCATCTATATCTCAGACAATGGTTGATATGCAGATAGATGAGCAGTGTGAGTACTGGGAAGTTTTTTATAATAGCAATTTATTATAAGATTGTATTTAACCACTTGCCATCCAAGCCAATTCTTACTCCTACATGCAAATTTCATTTTTTTTTTTTGATAGAAAATTACATAGACCCCCCGATTAGATATAAATATAAATATAAATATATATATATATATATATATATATATATATATATATATATGTTTTTGTTTTTTTAGCAAAGACCCTAGAGAACACAATGGCGGTCGTTGCAACTTTTTATCTCGCACAGTATTTGCAAAGCAATTTTTCAAACACATTTTTTTGGGGGGAAAAAACAGTTTCATTGAAGTTAGCCCAATTTTTTTTGCATCATGTGAAAAATGAAGTTACGCCGAGTAAATAGATACCAAACATGAAACGCTTCAAAATTGTACACGCGCGTGGAATGGCCATAGGAGACGCTTTAAAATTTGTTACTGGTTACATATTTTGAGTTACAGAGGAGGTCTAGGGCTAGAATTATTGCTCTCGCTCTAACATTCGCAGCGATATCTCACATGTGTGGTTTGAACACCGTTTCATGTGTGGGCAGGACTTACGTATGCATTTGCTTCTGCAAGCAAGCACAAGGGGATAGGGGTGCTATATTCATTTTTTTATTGCTCATTTTACTTTTATTTTTTTAGTTTGACACTTTAAAAAAAAAAAAATACTTTTGATCACTTTTATTCCTATTACAAGGAATGCAAGCACAATGTTTTTGTTTGAATGTAGAGGCCGGGCATGACGTCATAACATCGTGCCTAGCCTCCGAACGATCATAGAGACTCCGGCGACCATTTGGTCCCATGTAAATTTCTATGGTAAACATCTGGGGCCTGCGGATCCGTTCTCCGATGGAAGCGGTGAGTTGGTAAAAGCACCGGAGGATGGCGGGGGGGGACATCCCCTCTCGCCGCCCGCAAGAACGATCATGTGGTGGAACAGCCACTATGATCATTCTTATGGTGTAGAAAATTGCCAGCTGAAAAAGACGATATCTGAATGATGCCTGTAGCTGCAGGCATCATTCAGATATACCCACACAAAATCAAGGACGTCATATGGCATACCTTGGGCGGGAAGTGGTTAAAAAAAAAATTACATTTTAAAAGCAAAGGACACTCCTATCTGAAATTCATATTATTGTGTCGGACTGCTTTATCTTCATACATGGTCATCATCCAAACCTTTTTCCTGTAATTGGCTAAGAAAATTAATTTGGGTAATTCCTGGACCATACAGTGCCTTGAAAAATTATTCATACCCCTTAAAATTTTCCACATTTTGTCATGTTACAACCAAAAACATAAATGTATTTTATTGGGATTTTATGTGATGGACCAAATATCCCAAGCTTTAAACATCTCACGGAGCATTGTTCAATCCATCATCGAAAATGGAAAGGTGGGAGAATCTGTCCACAGAACAACTATTAGTCGTGCACTCCACAAATCTTGCCTTGGAAAAGTGACAAAAAGAAAGCAATTGTTGAAAGAAAGCCATAAGAAGTCCTGTTTGCAGTTTGTGAGAATCCATGTGGGGGACACAGGAAACATGTGGAAGGTCCTCTGGTCAGAGGAGACCAAAATGTAACTTTTTGGCCTAACAGCAAAACGCTATGTGTGGCAGAAAACTAACACTGCACATCACCCTGAACACACCATCCCCACCGTGAAACATGGTGGTGGCAGCATGTTGTGGGGATGCTTTTCTTTAGGCTCCATGTACACTGAAGCTCAAAAAAGCTTTTTTCTGGATGCCAGATTGCTGGCAGGAAATGCTGGTTGAAAAACTTGCTTTTAACAGCGTTTTGTACTAGCGTTTATGGGCGTTTTCAATAAAAATACACAGAGAACACTCCAAAAATCCCACAGTGCATTCCAAACTCCCACAATGCATTGAAAAAATAGAATGCCGAACACCAATTAACGAGTGTTTATGAGCATTTATAAGCGTTCATCTGCGTTTGATGTTTTTTGGCAGTGAAAAACGGCACTCTGAACGCGAATTTCTGGCGTTCAGAAAAAAGCCCATAAACTCCACTGCTCATTAAAGCTAAAAAAACGTCTATGTGTGCATGGACACATAGGCTAACATAGAGTGGAGTTTATGGGCTTTTAAAAAAAAACCCACCAAACTCCAATAAACTGCAGTTTATGAGCTCCAGTGTGCATGGAGCCTTAGAAGGGACAGATAAGCTGCTCATAGTTGATGGGAAAATGGATGGAGCCAAATACATGGAAATCTTAGAAGAAAACCTGTTAGTCTGCAAAAGACGAGACCGGGGCGGAGGTTCACTTTCCAGCAGGACAACAATCCTAAACATACGGCCAGAGCTACAATGCAATGGTTTAGATCAAAGCATATTCATGTGTTAGAATGGCCCAGTCAAAGTCCAGACCTAAATCCCATTGAGAATCTGTGGCAAGACTTGAAAATTGCTGTTCACAGACGCTCTATGTCATGCCCAGGCGGTGACGTCAAATTGGGCAAAGCCTCCACATGATATCACCGGATGGCCCCCGCCCCATGTCTTTATAAGTCATTGCACGCGGCAGACCTGGCATTACACCTGAAGAGCGCATCAAGGTAATATCGGAAGAAGAACAGAGTGAGAAGACAGCCTGTGCCCACCAGTGCTCATCTGTGCCAACTATCAGTGCCACCTATCAGCACAGCATATTCGTGTCTGCGTCCGTGCCCATAAGTGCCACCTCATCAGCTCCCATCATTGAAGGAGAAAAATTACTTATTTACAAAATTTACTAACATAAACTAAAAAAAACGTATTTTTTCAAAATTTTAAGTCTTTTTTTTTTTTTAAAACCCAGGAGTGATAAAATACCACAAAAAAAAAAGCTCTATTTGTGTGACGAAAATGATAAAAATGTCACATGGTTACAGTGTTGCATGACCACGCAATTGTCATTTGAAGTGTGAGAGCGCTGAAAGCTGAAAAATGTACTGAAGTAGTTAATGAAGCTTAGCAGATGCCCTGTGTGTGCCGATATCTCATTCCTGCAATTTTTCTAAAACAAAGCGAAGCTAAAGCCTCTCAAAAAGCTGCAGGTGCTTCAAGTGAGCTTTGTCATAGACTTCTATGGAGGCTTTGACTTAGACACTTTGAAGCACCACTAAAGCGACATGAAGTATAATTTTTGAAGCAAAGGAGATGCAAAGCAAACGCAAGTTGTAAACAGGCTTTGAATGGCATTCAGAGAGCTTTAAAAAAGTGTGTTCGAAGGCATGCTTTGAAGCAAGTGTAATGAGCCCTAATGCCCCGAACACACGATCAGAATTTGTCAGAAAAATCTTGGATAGTTTTTCCGACGGAATTCCGCTCAAGCTTAGCTTGCATACACACGGCCACACAAAAGTTTGCTGACCATCAAGAATGCAGCAATGTACACTAAGACGAACCGAGAAAATTTAAATTCAATGCTCTGAGCATGCTTCAAATCGTTTCCGAGCATGCGTAGGAATTTTGCGTGCCGGAATTGGTACAGACGATCGGAACTTTTGCCAACCGAAAAAACTGAGAACGTGCTCTCAATATTATGCTGGCTGGAATTCGGCCAGCAAAAGACCGATGGAGCATACACACGGTCGCATTTTCCGACCAAAAGCTCTCATCGGACTTTTGCTGGCGGAATTTCCGATCGTGTATACGAGCCCTAAGAAAGCAAAACTTCAAGGAGAAATATTAAGGCTGCCATCTTTCTGAACATGCTAGCCAACTGTCCATCATACTGACCCCTCTTCCTTCAATGCTAAAAACTGCTAGAGAAAAATGCCAATTTCCCAGCTGCTGATTGGAAATTCTAGCTGCCCGGGTGTCTTTGGGAATTGTACCTTCTAAGTCACACACATGGACCAAGCATGCAGATTAGAAAGTCAGAATTCTTGATCTCAATGCTTGCTCCAGGTTTGCTCCTTAGAAAATACTGAAGCTGCTGGATCATCATGACAGCCAGAATACCAGCATTTGTAGAAGGAGACGTCATCAATAGAAGAATCCATACTTTATCAATACAGGTTCCCTTTAAGATGCAAAGGCAGACTGGGCCCATTCAGAAATATAGCTGTCTCCAGTTTACTATGGGAGGCCGAGCAGTTAATGGGAAAATATACACAACAAACCAAAGATAACAATTAGCGAAGTGCTTAGCTCTGTTATTAGTGGATCATGATGCCACTGTCACTGTCGCTGAATAATAAGCCAGAAAGCAGAGGCAGCTGGGACAATAAATATTTCAGAGGTCCCCGAGATTACACTTGGATTAGAAGACAAAGGTCTGAGCGGGTGGAAAATAGCTGCTATTATGGTGCTTATGTAACCTGCTGTACATCTCCCAAAGCACAGACAATGGCTCACAGAAGACATTCAGGTTATGGCTTCATTTCCTTATGAACAATGGGCTACAGTACAAAATGACATGAAAAGGCGTGTGTACATTTCTATCTTCTGCAGAATATAACCCAATCCAAAAATCTGTTCTGGTATAACAAGTAGATGGCGGAAAGTGAACACTGAAGGGGAAGAGAAAGGAAGGCGAGTATGTAAGGCTAGGGAGGGAGAACGTAAAAAACAAACCTATTTCTTTGCCCTGCAGGGGGCGCTCTAGTTAGAATTAAAAGTCAAGCTGTGAGATGTATAAAAGGAGTACAGCCTTGTTCAGAGTTCCTGCCTTTGATCCAGGTATAGGCAGAGCATACCAGTCCAATGCACTGCGCCTGAGATTATGGTGGGGCACAAATAAAATCCATTGATGCTTATTAATGCCACATGCCAATCTTTAGTATAATAGGTAATCACCACACTACTATTTACAATTAACTACTGGAAGTAAAATAAAAAAAGTGTCAGTAAAAGGCCTGCCGCTAAGCATTGTTTACGTGTTCCCACTCCACCAAAAAAAAAAAAAAAAAAAGTGCAGAGCCAGCTTACTAATCAATAACTTAACAATAATTGTGAAACCCTCTAATGTATGAAAATCTCAATAAACTTCAATCTTACCACAATACCGGTCTCTGCGATACGCAAATTCACAAATAATAATACACATCAAACTGAAAACAAGATATAACAAATAAAACTTAGCAGGGATGGTGGAAACCCCTCTACAGATAATTGCAATACAAATTAACTTCAAGTGCAACAACTTTTTAGTTGGGAGGTTCACACCATTATAGCACTTTGGAATTATTATTTTTTTTTTTCGATTGTTGCACTTAATTTTATATGTTTTAGTTACTATTATAATGTGAATTATTGCACTTGAAGTTCATTTTCCACCACCCCTGCTTAGTCCATGTCTTTATGGACCTTGCTTTGTGCACTGGTGGGCAGTCGTGTTGGAACAGGAAGGGGCCATCCCCAAACTGTTCCTACAAAGTTGGTTGCTTGGAATTGTCCAAAATGTCTTGGTATTTAACAGTTCCCTTCACTGCAACTAAGGGGCCAAGCCCAACCCCTGAAAAACAACCCCCCACCATAATCCCCCCTCCACCAAATGATTTGGACCCGTGCACAAAGCAAGGTCCAAAAAGACATGGATGAGCCACTTTGAGGTGGAGGAACTTGACCGGCCTAAACAGAGTCCTGACCTCAACCTGACAGAACACCTTTGGGATAAATTAGAGTGGAGACTACGAGCCAAGCTTTCTCATTTAACATCAGAGCCTGACCTCACATGCTTCTGGAAGAACATTCCCATAGACACACTCCTAAACCCTGTGGACGGCCTTCCCAGAAGATCTGAAGCGGTTATAGCTACAAAAGGTAAGCAATCCCCATATTGAACCCTAAAGACTAAGACGCCATTAAAGTTCATGAGTGTGTAAAGGCAGGTGTCCCAATACTTTTGACAATATAATGTGTGTGCGCGGATATATATTTATTATATACACATACTGTATATACACCCTAATGCAATAGGCTGTGCATGCCTTAGCTTGCCAGGTTTTAGTATATGAGAGGTGTTCCTAAACACACCCGCTTGCAAGCTTCCTTCTGTATTTCACAAACAGAGAATGTCTAAAGCATTGAAGAGTTATTGGCAAGATGTCTCTCGCAGTGACCAATCAGATCCAGGGCTCATTTATACCAGATACAGTCAAAATGCATATTTGCTATGAAAGCATATGCAAGAAAAATGCATGAATTTCAATGAGCCTACTTTACACCATTAAATAAACAAAAACATTTTTTTGCACTCGGTGTGATTCTTTTATACCTAGAGCTGCACCTATTTCACATCCAAATACAAAGATGAACAAAAATATTGGATTGTTAGGATTTATTTTATTTTTCATTTTTTATTATCTTTTAGCACTTAATTATTTATCTGGTAGCATACCTGTTCTATGTGTGTATATACTTTATACCATTGTAGTCTGGGCAAAATGAGAATCACAATCTTTTTGCTTAGAATAAAATGATCACGATTCTCGCAACATAAAATCTTATTTTATACAAAAAAAAAAAAAAAAAAATGTGCTAACTTTACTGGTTAGTTTTTTTTTTTTATTCAATAAAGTCATTTTTTCAAAAAAATATTGCATTTGAAAGATTGCTGTGAAAATACAGTGCGACATAAAATATTGCAACAACCACCATTTTATTCTCTAGGGTGTCTACTAAAAAAAAATATATATATATATATAATGTTTGGGGTTCTAAGTAATTTTCTAGCAAAAAATATATATATATTTTAACTTGAAACCAACAAGTGTCAGAAAAAGGTTTAAGGTTTAAGTGGTTAAACTTTTTTCACTTACACACCAAGTCTATTCCATTGACAAATTGTTACAATGTTTATACTTAAGTTCAACAGATAGAGAATGTTGTGATTCTTGGCAGACTACCCGGTTTTTTTCCTTCCTTTCTTTTGGTGGCTGTGGCTTCAGAAGAGCAGAATTTCATTTCATAGAAAGAATTGTGAGACACTTTAGTCAAGATTGCGATAACAATTCTTGACAATTGATCGTGCAGTGCTAAAAAACAAACAAAAAACAAATAAAAAAAAAAAGTACAGCATGCTTAATTTTTTTTGCACGCAAAAGTACTGGCATGCACACGAACGCTTCATGACTCACGGAAATGCTACGCAGTGAAAAAAAAGTGCGCCGCAAATTCATCACAAATGTGATGCAAATGCATGTAAACATGTATGTGGAACCACCATGCTGAAAATGTGGTGTAAATGCATAGACAGGGCAGTGCAGACACAAAATCTGATCATCTGCATATCAGGTGCTGCAAAAACAATGAAAGGATTGGATTTGCATTTAGAGATTTAAGGTGTGTTACCTGAACATTTTATATTCCCGATACGTGCCTGTTGTACCGTGTACTTGTGTTAGAAAGTATCCTGATTTCTTTGTATTGCTTTCTTTGTGTGAATTTCCCCGTTTTCCTATTTCAAACTGACCACACCATGCATAGAAGCACAGCTTTCCCAGCATGGGGAGGTTTCTGGGCTGTGCTGGAAGCAGGAAGGACAGACCGCCTGCCTGTCCTTCAATGTCTGACTCCTGGTGACATGAACCTCCCCCCATGTAGGTCTCCACTCCAGTATCTAAGCAGCTTTGAACAGTGGTCATGTGATCACTTATAAAAGAAGAAATTTAAACAAAACAAAAATGGTATTTAGAATGTGTGTGGTTGTATATATATATATATATATATATATATATATATATATATATATATATATATATATATATATATATATATATATATATATATATATACACACACACACACACACACACACACACACACATACACACAAAAGTCAGATGGAGCATACACATGGTCGCATTTTCCAACCAAAAGCTCTCATCGGACTTTTGCTGGCGGAATTTCCGATCGTGTGTACGCGGCATTACACTACATGATGGCTTGTATAGCAGCAGACCTTTACTGATTGACCTTATTTCTTGCATGGAATGTTTTTGAAAACAAAACCAGACAAGTCTAAGAGAGACAAAATAAGAGAGCTGTCAGCTTTTGTGTTATAGACTTGTCAGGTACACCTAAGTACTAAGCAGCCACTCCCATCGCAAGGCTCATCTTGTACTGTATAGATAACTACTTATTATAACTAAGGCCCCTTTCACACTTGTACGACTTTTCCTACGATTTGGGACTGCAAAGTGGCGTGACAAGTCGTTCTCCATGCTTTGCAATGACTACCATTCACATTAGTATGACTTTAAGTTGTGCCAACTTCAAACGTAGTCCCTGCACTACTTTGGTCCGACTTTGATGCGAGTTACACAGGCAGTCCCTGAAATCGCATCCGCGATATCGTGGGTAAATTGCATGAATTTTGAAGTCGTGGTAGTGTGAAAAGGTCCTAACCGAGATCCCAAGATTGTTAACAAAAACACTATGAAGGACAAAACACTAAAGCCTTGCTGCATTTGAAGGAACCTTCAAATGGGATTCACAAGGAAAACTAGAACTTCTGTGTAGTTTCATGGCCATTTCCAGCTTCACAGCCGCTTATGACTGATCCACACAAGAACGCAGTGTGGGTTTCTGTGCGATTCACATGCAGTTCTGTGCAGCTTGATTTCCACTAATTAATTTAAATGGTAAGAAAACATACTGCACCAAAATAAATGCATGTGCTACCTTAGGAAACTCACTGCAACCGCATGGCATGCTACTTCTGTACCATGCGATCCGGTGTGGGCAAACACAATGCTTTTGCAATCTGCGTTTGGAGTGTCATTAAGGCCCCATTCACGCCTAAGCATAGCGGTTTCAGGCAGAAAATCACACGATTTAAGGCTTTTTTTTTACCGCGATTTTGCTGCCTTTTGCTGCGATTTTTATGCAGGGCAAAAGGTCACCAATCTAAAAAGAAGAAAAACTCCCAAATCTGCCCGATTCAAGCGACAAAAAAAGGGTCCAGAACTTGTTTGAGCTTCAGGGGTTCGGCTTCAGGTGACTTGGAGTAGAGATGTGAATAATAGATTTTTTTCCCGTCCAGCGTTTTGTAGCTTCAGGCTCCAAGCTACAAAATGTTCAGGTGTGAATGGGGCCTAACGCAAAAGAAGAAGTACGGCCAAAGCTCATTTGGCTGTACTTCTCCTGTGGATGGTTCTGCACTCCTGTGACCCATTTTTCAGCAGACAACGGACTGAAGTCATCTGATGTCACAGAGCCAGTCCAGACTCGGGCAAGATCACAACCATATGGTTGGGATCCGCCCACATACCTGAGCTGGCCACTCCTGTCCCCTCCACGGCCCAGTGCTCCACTGACAGTCACCAGCTCTCTGCTCACTGAGCTCTGAGAACAGAGAGATCTGCAGCGTTTAATCGCTCAGTTCTCAGTGTTAAAGCCGGAGGGGGCCGATGCTGCTAGGCAAGTATGATCCCCCAGCTCCCAAAAAAAAAAAAAAGCACACTTCTCTTTTAATATTGACATCTGCACACACAAATTACGTTTGCCACATCACGTTCTGGTGTGTGAAATGCCTTTTAAAGCTGGACTATAATAGTTAGCAGCAGTTTTCTTTGTAAATGTATGTTTACATATATACACACACACACACACACACACATTATATTTATATATACATATACAAACACACACAGTTGTGCTCATGAGTTTACATAACCTGGGATCATTTTTGATTTCTTGGCCATTTTTCAGAGAATATGAATGATAACACAAAAACTTTTCTTTCACTCATGGTTAGTGTTTGGCTGAAGCCATTTATTATCAATCATCTGTGTTTACTCTTTTTTTAAATCATAATGGCAACAGAAACTACCCAAATGACCCTGATAAAAAGTTAACATACCCCAGTTCTTAATGCCATGTATTGCCCCCTTTAACATCAATGACAGTTTGAAGTCTTTTGTGGTATTTGTGGATGGGGCTCTTTATCTCTTCAGATGGTAAAGCTGCCCATTCCTCTTGGCAAAAAGCCTCCAGTTCCTGTAAATTCTTGGGCTGCCTTGCATGAACTGCACATTTGAGATCTCCCCAGAGTGGCCCAATGATATTGAGGTCACGAGACTGAGGTGGCCACTCCAGAACCTTCACTTTATTCTGCTGTAGCCAATGACAGGTCCACTTGGTCTTGTGTTTTGGATCATTTTCATGTTGGAATGTCCAAGTACGTCCCATGGGCAGCTTCCGTGCTGATGAATGCAAATGTTCCTTCAGTATTTTTTGATAACCTACTGCATTCATCTTGCCAACAATTTTTACCAAATTTCCTGTGCCATTGTAGCTCACACACCCCCAAAACATCAGCGATCCACCTCTTTATCTTTCATCATAGGCCTTGTTGACTCCTCTCCAAATGTAGTGTTTATGGTTGTGGCCAAAAAGCTCAATTTTGGTCTCTTCACTACAAATGAATTTGTGTCAGAAGGTTTGAGGCTTGTCTCTGGGCTGTTTGGCGTATTGTAAGTGGAATACTTTGTGGCATTTGCGTAGTAACGGCTTTCTTCTGATGACTCGACCATGCAGCCCATCTTTCTTCAAGTGCCTCCTTATCGTGCATCTTGAAACAGCCACACCACGTTTTCAGAGAGTCCTGTATTCCGCCTGAAGTTATTTATGGGTTTTTCTTTGCATCCCATACAAATTGTCCTGGCAGTTGTGGCTGAAATTTTAGTTGGTCTACCTGACCGTGGTTTGGTTTCAACAGAACCCCTCATTTTGCACTTCTTGATTATAGTTTGAACACTGCCGACTGACATTCTCAGTTCCTTGGATATCTTTCTATATCCCTTTCCTGTTTTATACAGTTAACCTACCTTTTCCCGCAGATCCTTTGACAATTCTTTTGCTTTCCCCATGACTCACAATCCAGAAACGTCAGTTCAGCACTGGATGAAAGATGCAAGGGTCTGTCAAGAGTCCAGAAACTCATTGACCTTTTATACATACACACTAATTACAAGCAAACAGATCACAGGTGAGGGTGGTTACATTTAATAGCCATTCAAACCCCTTTGTGTCAACTTGTGTGCATGTTATCAGGCAAAAATCACCAGGGTTTGTAAACTTTTGATCAGGGTCATTTGGGTAGTTTCTATTGCCATTATGATTTAAAAAGAGTAAACACAGTTGGCTAATAATAAATGGTGTTATCATTCATATTCTCTAAAAAATGGCCATGAAATCATAAATTCTGCCAGGGTATGTAAACTTATGAGCACAACTATATATAGATATATTTATCTCTCTCTATATACGTGTGTGTGTGTGAGTGTGAGTGTGAGTGTGAGTGTGAGTGTGAGTGTGAGAGAGAGAGAGAGAGAGAGAGAGAGAGAGAGAGAGAGATATTTTGAGTTTTTATTACTATATCAAATCATTATTTTACAAACATCTAAAACAGGGTGTAACCGTGAAAGTAGAAGGCTACAGGTTTTATAAAGAAGCAGCAGTTTCCCTGCTAACCATCCTAGCTTTTAATAGAGCTGTACAGAGAGGGTGAGTCACTTCTTGACTTATTTAGCTATGTGTGTAATCTGAGCTTCACCTACACAGCTCGGTTCCGATACAAAACCAGAGAAATTTCACCCCATGTACCCAAAATGAGATTTAATATTCCCAACACTTTCCCTGTATGGAAAAAGACCCACATACTAACTAGTCAATGGAATCCAGCGTTGTCTTCCTTGCAAGCAAAGTTCTCTATCCACTGATCTGCTCTTGGACCACCATCTTGAGACTAGATTTGGCAAACACACAGACACGCTTGTGGGTGGCTAGATACAGTGCTTTGAAAAAGTATTCGTAAACCTTGAAATTTTCCACATTTTGTTACAACCAAAAACGTGAATATATTTTTGTGATTTTAGGTGATAGACCAACACAAAGTGGCACATAATTGTGAAGCGGAATGAAAATGATAAATGGTTTTCAAAATGTTTTACAAATACAGATGTGAAAAGTGTGGCGTGCATTTGTATTCAGTCCCCTTTACTCTGATATCCCTAACTAAAATTTAGTGGAACCAATTGCCTTCAGAAGTCACCTAATTAGTAGAGTCCACTTGTGTGTAATTTAATCTCAGTATAAATATTAAACTTTTTTGCCTGGGGGCGTGGCCGGGATGTGAACGAGAGCAGACGTGTGACTGCTGAGCTCCGCTCCACCGCTTATCCTGTCGACTTCCAGCGCCGTTTTTACCATCACACAGCCTCTCCCCCTGACACCCTGGGGCGGAAGAAACCCTCCGGTACCCCGCGGCCCTCTCCGCAGCCCCCGGGAAGGCTCCGTTCGTCCGCAGCAGGTGAGGCCCGGTCCGCGGCGGCCATCTTCCCCACGAGGTCCCCCGTCGCCACGATGTCTGTCGGCTCTCAGGCCGCCGCTGATCCTCCTCCATCTCAGGAAGATTCCCACACTGAGCTCCTAGCGGCGATCAAGGAGGGCAGGGATTCAGTGATGGTGAAAATTGATCACCTAGTGGCTGATGTGAGCTTAATTAGGCATGACATGGACAAATTTAGGGCCCGGTTTACAGAGGCCGAAGGCCGCATATCGCAGCTGGAGGACACCACCAGAGCTGACTCCCGGGACCTCCGTGCATTACAGTTTCAAGTTAGAGCCTTGCAGGAGAAGTCCATAGATATTGAAAACAGGCTCAGAAGGAACAATATCCGTGTCATAGGCCTCCCCGAGAAGGCAGAGGGTGCGCGGCCTGCTGAATTCACCGAGGCCTTCCTGAAAACGCTCCTGGACCTGCCTGATCTGCCTCCCACATTTATTGTGGAGAGAGCGCACCGACTCCCTCCAACTCCCCCTGTCCCTGGGGCTCCACCGCGGCCGTTCCTGCTCAGGTTGTTAAACTACAGAGACCGGGACAGGGTTTTGATGGCGGCCAGAGAAAAGCAGGATATACTTTTTAATGGGGCCAAGATAATGCTTTTTCCTGACTATTCCCCAGAAGTGCAGCACCGTAGGCGCTCCTTTACTGAGGTCAGGAAGCGCCTGCGAAATGAGGGCCTCAAGTATAGCCTGCTGTATCCAAGCAAACTTCGGGTGATTGCTGATGATCGTGCACACTTTTTTATGGACCCAGAAGCTGCCATGTCCTGGCTGGATGGCCGCAGATGAGCTGCACCACACTATGGATGCCACCTGCACCTTTACACTGCCTGGCACTCTGCTCCTTACTTGATTCCCCCTGCTGGATCCTTGCCAGGTGGCCGTTGCACCTGCTGACTCTCATCTTTCATCCTGCCTGAACACGGGGGATCGGAGTGCTGCCACCTACCATGTGCCTGCTCCGGCACCTACGCCCCTATGTCTTTATTTTTATTTTCCTGTACACCTGGCTGTGCTGCCATTACTGATCTGTTGGGCACTTTTGCAGGAGCGGGCCTACTCAGCAGACTGCGGAAGACACACACACACTACTACAAGCAAGTACTGCCACCGCGGCGTGATTGCCGCCTCCCCCACCCCCCCTCCCTGTTTTTTTTTACCCCCCCTCCCTGTCCCCCCCCCCTCTTTTATATTTACTTTTTGCTTTTTGTTTCCCCCCTTTCTGGTCAGTGGTCCACGCCTCCTAACTTTGACTTGCTCCCTGGACATGTGCCTTTGACCAGTGGTGTGAGGGGTGAACACTGACGGTGTAGGGTCCCAGTCGGGGGCGCTTACACCTGTTAGGTAGGACTTTCTTTTGTTTGGAGACAAACTATTCCCGGACCCCCCCTCGTTTTTCTTTTTAGGGGGAGCGATGGGATATAGTAGGAAAGGCACTCCGTGCCTGGGTAGTTTGGAGCCTGTTTGGATCTCCACAGTTCTATATGCAATTGCATTTGTTTGTTTGGGTTATATGTTGTGTCTCAGTGCTGACGGTATTATCTGCAATGTAATTATGATCTTGCTGCTTACAGGGTGCCCCTGGACGGGCCTCCCCCGATCCTCCTGCTCCCACTTCCTTTATATGCCATATGGCTAGCCAGGTCTCGGATTCATTCACTGTCCTCTCCTGGAATGTTAGAGGCCTGAACTCTAAATTTAAGAGGGCTCTGCTCTTCCAATATTTGAAAACTCACTCCCCCCAGCTTATTCTCCTCCAGGAAACTCACCTTTTGGGCAGCAAGGTCCTAACTCTTAAGAAACCCTGGATACAACGGGGTGTACATGCCACTTACTCCACTTACGCCAGGGGGGTATCAATCCTTATTCACAGGAATTTTCCATGTGTTATTGAAGAGGTCCGCACGGACCCCCTGGGGAAGTTTG
The DNA here is from genome assembly GCF_037356315.1 of Lithobates pipiens. Lineage (NCBI taxonomy): Eukaryota > Metazoa > Chordata > Amphibia > Anura > Ranidae > Lithobates > Lithobates pipiens. The sequence goes on from NW_027507685.1 coordinate 134,012,337, forward strand.
TGATTTTGGTGTTTACCCTGTATTCTCAAAGGTACATTATTATAAATCTCTATATTCCCCCCCCCCCCCCGTTTTCATCCGCATTACTGTATGATGTTTTAGACAAGATTTCACCTTTCTGTCCTGGGCAGGTGCTGGGAGACTTCAATGCCACCCTGTCTCCAGACCTGGACAGACCTTTGCCTGCTAAGAGGCAGTGTCTGGAGCTCTCCGGATGGGCTCAGGAGGTTGGTTTGGTGGAGGTCTGGAGGTGGAAGCACCCTGACAAGAGGGCTTACTCTTGTTTTTCAGCTTCTTACAAGACGGCATCCCGGATTGATTTGGCTTTCTCCAACCCCGCACTGTTAGCGGACGTGTTGGAGGCGTCCTATCTCCCCAGTGGATTGTCTGACCATTGCCCACTGTGGGTGGTGCTCCGCTCCCCAGCCTCCCGTAACGCGGCACTTTGGCGGCTGGGTGCACACTGGGTTTCGCACCCTGACCTGTCCGACAAATTGCCGGATCAACTGGCGGAATTTTGGGAGGTGAATGTGGGGTCCTCTTCCCCCGCAAATGTTTGGGACGCTTTCAAAGCATATACCAGGGGCCAATATATTTCCTGTATTGCTGACATTAAGAAAAAACAGGCGAGTATGACTCACTACAACAAGCCGTTGATAAGTGTAATGCCACATACACGGCGGACCCCAACCCTACCAATTTTGACTTACTGATGGCAGCTCAGAGGGACTTGCAGCTACACCTGACGGAAATTACCAGACTTGACATGTATAAGGGGAAGCAGCGGGTGTTTGAACAAGGAGATAGGAACGGCCGCTTGCTGGCGATGATGGCTCAACATGACCAACCCCTTACTCTGGTGTCTGCCTTGCAGACTCCGGAGGGGGACACCGTGACCTCCCCTTCGGATATACTGCGGACTTTCAGCGCCTTTTATGAAGGGTTGTACTCCTCAGGCCTCCCTACCGACTTTAGACCCGAGTCACTCCATACTTTGTTGGACCAGCTGGCGCTGGGATGGCTCTCTGACTCGGAGAGGGAGACTCTGGTCCAGCCTTTTACGGCGCTGGAGGTCCTGGGGGTCATTAGTTCTTTTCCCCCGGGTAAGGCTCCGGGGCCTGATGGACTTCCGATGGCCTTTTACAAGACCCACGGGGCTCTTCTGGCGCCCCTACTGTCTCAGCTCTATACTACCTGTCTGACTGCTGGTGAATTGCCTGCTTCCATGTACCATGCCCACTTGACATTGATTCACAAGGCCCCTAAGGACCCCACCTCCTGTGCTTCCTATAGGCCCATAGCCTTGTTGAACTCTGACTTTAAAATATTGACCAAGCTTTTGGCCCGTAGACTTTATCCCATGCTCCCCTCGGTGATAAACTCTGACCAGACTGGTTTCATGCCCCGTAGATCTACGGACATTAACCTCAGGAGACTCTTTACTAACATTCACACCCAACATTTAAATGTGGGAACCCGGGTGGTGGCCTCCTTGGATGTCGAGAAGGCCTTCGACACGGTGGAATGGCCTTTTCTGTGGGGAACCCTGCGCAAAATGGGCTTCCCTTTGCTGTTTATTAATTGGCTTCAGGTGATTGTCAGGTGAGATGGTTCAGTTGGGGGGAGCCCTTTCCGCCCCCTTCAGGCTTTTTAGGGGGACCAGGCAGGGCTGCCCTCTCTCTCCGGCTCTGTTTGCCCTTGCGATCGAACCTGTGGCGGAGGCACTGCGTGTCTCGCCCCGGGTGTCCGGGTTGCGTATTGGGCTGCTGGAGGAGAGGGTGGCCCTGTACGCAGATGACATGCTGCTCTTTCTAAATGATGCTGGTCCTGCACTGAAGGGAGTGTTAGATGTGCTGGATACCTATGCAGGGGTCACTGGTCTCAGGGTGAACTGGTCCAAATCTCTTCTGTTTCCGATTGATCAGGGGGCAAGGGCCACTTCGCTCTCGGACAACCCCCTTGTCTGGGTTGATTCATTTAAGTATCTGGGGATTCAGGTATCTCACTTGGCGTCGGATTACCTCACACTCAATCTTACCCCGGTTTTGTTGGATATCCAGGCTAAGCTCAAATCATGGAGTAACCTGCCATTGTCGCTCTGGGGGCGTGTAAATCTCCTTAAAATGAAGGTCATCCCCAGACTTACTTACCTGTTTCGTCATTCCCCGCAGTGGTTGCCTAAGTAGTTTTTCAAAAAACTGAACCAGACTTTCTCCTCCTTTATTTGGGGCTCCTCGCCACCCAGGTACCGCTTGACCACTTTGATGAGACCACGGACGCAGGGGGGCATGGCTTTCCCAGACTGTTACAAATACTATTTGTCCGCACAGCTGGTTACGGTAGCCTGGTGGCTACAGCCGGACCAAACAAACTCCTCCACTGTCCTGGAGGCTTCGGTTCTGGGTTCGTTGGAGGCCCTCCAGCTTCTCATCTACCAAGGCCCTCGGGCTCCTTACTCTTTGACTCCCTCCATGGTCGCTACCCTGCGAGCATGGCGAGCGGGGCTGGCCCTGGAGGGACGTGGACGCACTGATGTGTCCCCAAATGCCCCACTGTGGTTAAATCCTGGTCTGTCTCACCTATACCAGATCCCTGACCCATGCGCATGGACTAGGCACGGGATTAAGCTTATGTCGCATGTCGTGGAGCAGGGCTCTTTACTCCCCTTTACCAGCCTAATCTCCAAGTACAATGTGCCTGGTCACTGTCTATTCCGATACCTGCAACTGGTCCATGCGTTCACAGAGCAATTCCCGAATTCCTCCTGCAATTTGGCACAATCGAAACTGGAACATACACTCAGGGCTGACTGCGACAGGAAACCTACTTCAGTTTTATACTCTCATCTCATAAATGTGTCGCTGCCGGCTCTTGACAAACTTTGGGCCAGGTGGCGGACTGACATCCCCTCACTAGACACAGATGACTGGGATGATGTTTGGGACCTTCCTTTTAACTCCCTGGTCTCTATTAGGGACCGCCTTGTGCAATTTAAAATTGTACACCGGGCCTATTACACCCCGTACAGACTCCATAGGATGAACCCTGTGCACCCTCCGAGCTGTTGGCGATGTGGGGCCTCCCCTGGAGACTTCTCACACATTTTCTGGCAGTGCCCTAGGGTCCGGCAGTACTGGGAGTCAGTGTTACATCTGATCAGAAAGGTCACTATGACTGTGGTGCCTTTGGCCATGGAGGTCTGCATATTGGGACTCATTGAGCCCGTGTTGCAGTCCACCGCCAAACGCACGATGACCGGCCTGCTGCTCTTTTATGCTCGTAAGAATATTGCTATGCACTGGAAAAAGGCAGAACCCCCATCCGTGGTGCAATGGAAGCGCCTGGTGAATAACAGTCTTCCCCTTTACAAAGATACTTACCTCCATCGGGGATGTCCAAAGAAGTATGATAAGGTCTGGCATGCTTGGGTAGCTGACCCCGAAACAGCTTAGATGGGGATGGTGACTGTGGTTGCGGGGGAGAATTGGTACGCTCGCTTTGTTAAGCTATATTTCTGCTCCCCTCCCCCCTTCGTGCCCTTAAAAACTGTCCCTTGCTTTTATGGAACCAGATGGGGGATCGTTTGTACTGGCAGAGGGCATTGGGGCCGCCAGCGGTGCACCCTTGTTTGATTTTTACTGTGAACTGCTGAAATATTATGTTGCATTGAATATTCTGTGTCATTGAACGGCTCTTGTATACTGTGAGCACTGTTGTTATAAGTGTTGTTTGTTATGAAACTTTTAATAAACATATTTAAAAAAATTAATAAAATAAAAAATTTTTTGCCTAAAAGCAAAACGCTATGTGAACACTAACGCTGAACACATGGACCCTCCCCTGAAAATAAAAAGTCTGTAGCAACAAACCAAACTGAGCCTGTGCAGAGCGCTCCCAAGGCTCTACTATCAGCAAAATGGATTGGGGACTGTGGAAGAAGGGGAGGAACAGAGAAAACAGGATCTAACGGCCTTTTTACACAATATAGAGGATTAATGTATAACAAACATGCTTTACTGCATAAACAGACAATATCTTTGTAGATGAAACGCATCGGGTAATGCCTATTGACCTCATTGCGATACCATTCTGGATTTTTTAAGCGTTTGTTGTTCTACCCAAATGTGAGTGTAACCATCCATTTTTACATTTCATTTTCTGTTAAGCGGATTCACACTATGTGAGTTTTTCATTTATGTGTGAATCCATACCACGATTTATACCTCTGGAGCCTCTATTTGACCTGGGTCCCCTGGAGGAGAGCGTACTTACAATGCATCTTCATATTGGCTGATGTCTTCCAATCATTGGTGTATGATCACCGCAAAGTCTGAACGACTCGTGGGGCATATGCCTTACTGAGTCCATTCATTCTGGTAAGCCTCAATGTTATCAATGGCGGCTCCCTAGATCACTTTACACGCACTATAATTGTTTGTTTTGTAAGTTGAAGACACCAATTCCTTTACAGTGGATTTTCACGTCTCGTTATTTTTTGCACTTTATATCTGATGTATCTGCTATATATGTCAATTATTGCACTTTATATTTGATGGTTCACCCATTATGTTTATTTATATGGTGTTAATGTTTAAATGTTAAGTATCCCCATTTGGTTTTATTTTTATTTTGCTTCATTAGCGCTGCACCATTATTCCTAATTTACTGCATGAATAGACTGATTTTACTGTTGTTGGTTTGATAACGCTTTATCAAAACGTATTTTCCCAGAAGGATACAATGCTGACTCACAAAGATATTGGTGTATTCTGGGTGAACACGTCCTTCCATAGGAGCAGCAACTACTGGAAGCGAAACCAAAGCATCCAGCAACACAACGCCCTCTGTAAAAATAATTATACAGTGCAAGAACACATAGAAAGACTTCTAAAGAGAATTGGGAAGCAACATCACTGGGCTCTGCAATGAGGAGAATTAATGGAAAACTGTCAGTGTTCATCTCCATCTGAAAATGCTAAATACCTGGATGTCATGCTGAACCGCTGGCTTCAATACCTCCAGAAAAGTGGAGACGGAAAGTGGTACTTTATCAGTATAAAAGATCAAATTTCCATAACAGTCCTGTGCTGGAAGATTGCTGTACTGTTCATCCCACAATATATGAAGTACATATTCCATATTCATTGCACCTTCTTACCACAAATATAATCATTTATAATATATAACATTTTATATTAAAATGTTTTAGCTGATGAAAAATGTGTGTATTATTTGACTAGGTATTGAGGGGGTGGGGGATTGTGTAATTGATTCATCAAGGCGAGGGAGGATTCTCCCACGAGCCATCAAGGCGAGGGAGGATTCTCCCACGAGCCATCAAGGCGAGGGAGGATTCTCCCACGAGCCATCAAGGCGAGGGAGGATTCTCCCACGAGCCATCAAGGCGAGGGAGGATTCTCCCACGAGCCATCAAGGCGAGGGAGGATTCTCCCACGAGCCATCAAGGCGAGGGAGGATTCTCCCACGAACCATCAAGGCGAGGGAGGATTCTCCCACGAACCATCAAGGCGAGGGAGGATTCTCCCACGAACCATCAAGGCGAGGGAGGATTCTCCCACGAACCATCAAGGCGAGGGAGGATTCTCCCACGAACCATCAAGGCGAGGGAGGATTCTCCCACGAACCATCAAGCTAAGGGGGGATTCTCCCACAAACCATCAAGGTAAGGGAGGATTCTCCCACGAACCATCAATCCATACCCAAGAGGGTTAGGGCTGTGCTGGTAAATAATGGTGGTCACACAAAATATTGACACTTTGGGCCCAATTTGGACATTTTCACTTAGAGGTGCACTCACTTTTGTTGCCAGCGGTTTAGACATTAACCACTTGACCACTGGGCACTTAAACACCCTTAATAACCAGACCAATTTTCAGCTTTCGGTGCTCTCGCATTTTGAATGACAATTACTCAGTCATGCAACACTGGACCTATATGAAATTTTTGTCCTTTTTTTCACACAAATAGAGCTTTCTTTTGGTGGTATTTAATCACCGCTGGGGTTTTTTTTTTTTTGTGCTATAAAAGAAAAAATACCGAAAATTCTGTAAAAAAACGAATTTTTCTTTGTTTCTGTTAGAAAATTTAGCAGATTAGTAATTTTTTTCTTCATAAATTTTGGCCAAAATTTATACTACTACATATCTTTGGTAAAAATAAGTACAAATTGGTGGATATTATTTGGTCTTTGTGAAAGTTATAGAGTCCACAAGCTATGGTGCCAATATCTGAAAATTGATCACACCTGAAGGACTGACGGCCTATTTCAATTCTTGAGACCCTAACATGCCAGAAAAGTACAAATACCCCCCAAATGACCCCTTTTTGGAAAGAAGACATTCCAAGGTATTTAGTAAGAGGCATGATGAGTTTTTTGAAGTTGTCATTTTTTCCCACAATTCTTTGCAAAATCAAGATTCTTTTTACTTTTTTTTTTTTTTTCACAAAATTGTCATATTATCAGGTTATTTCTCACACACAGCATATGCATACCACAAATTACACCCCAAAACACATTCTTCTATTACTCCCGAGTATGGTGATACCACATGTGTGAGACTTTTACACAGCGTGGCCACATACAGAGGCCCAACATGCATGGAGCGCCATCAGGTGTTCTGGAGCACCCAGGACAATTCTGACATTTCTCTCCTACATGTAAAAATCATAATTTATTTGCTAGAAAATTACATAGAACTCCAAAACATTATATATGTTTTTTTAGCAAACACCCTGGAGAATACAATGGTGGTCTTTGCAACTTTTTATCTCGCACGGTATTTGCGCAGTAATTTTTCGAATGCTTTTTTTTGGAAAAAAAACTGTTTTGTGCTTAAAAAAAAAAAAACACAGTAAAGTTAGCCCAATTTTTGCATAATGTGAAAGATGAAGTTACGCTGAGTAAATAGATACCTAATATGTCACTCTTCAAAATTGCACACGCTCGTGGAATGGCGGCAAACGTCGCTACTTAAAAATCCCCATAGGCGACGATTTACATTTTTTTTACTGGTTATATGTTTTGAGTTACAGAGGAGGTCTAGGGCTAGAATTATTTCTCTCGCTCCAACGTTCGCAGCGATACCTCACATGTGTGGTTTGAACACCGTTTTCATATGTGGGCGGGACTTACGCATGCGTTCGCTTCTGCATGCGAGCACATGGGGACAGGGGCGCTTTAAAAAAAACATTTTTTTTTATTGTTCATTTTACTTTATTTATTTTAGTTTGACATTTTTTTCCCCAAAAATAATTTTTTTGATCACTTTTATTCCTATTACAAGGAATGTAAACATCCCTTGTAATAGGAATATGGCATGACAGGTCCTCTTTACAGTGAGATGTGGGGTCAATAAGACCCACATCTCACCTCTAAGCTGGGAAGCCTGAAAAAAAAAAAGATTCTGGCTTTGATCGTATTAGCGATTCGGTAGAAGCACCGGAGGGCGGAGGGCGGCGGGAGATGTCTATGGCTGGGTATTGCAGGGTATCACCGACTATGGCTGGGTATCTCAGAGCATGGTGTTGCAGAGTACTGCGTTGCAGAGCATTGCAGGGTATTGGCGGGTGTTGCAGAGCATTGCAGAGTGTTGCAGGGTATTGGCGGGTGTTGCAGAGCATTGCAGAGTGTTGCAGGGTATCGGCGGGTGTTGCAGAGCATTGCAGAGTGTTGCAGGGTATCGGCGGGGGTTGCAGAGCATTGCAGAGTGTTGCAGGGTATCGGCGGGGGTTGCAGAGCATTGCAGAGTGTTGCAGGGTATCGGCGGGGGTTGCAGAGCATTGCAGAGTGTTGCAGGGTATTGGCGGGTGTTGCAGAGTGTTGCAGGGTATTGCAGAGCGTTGCGGAGTGTTGCAGGGCATTGCAGAGTGTTGCAGGGCATTGCAGAGTGTTGCAGGGCATTGCAGAGTGTTGCAGGGCATTGCAGAGTGTTGCAGGGCATTGCAGAGTGTTGCAGGGCATTGCAGAGTGTTGCAGGGCATTGCAGAGTGTTGCAGGGCATTGCAGAGTGTTGCAGGGCATTGCAGAGTGTTGCAGGGCATTGCAGAGTGTTGCAGGGCATTGCAGAGTGTTGCAGGGCATTGCAGAGTGTTGCAGGGCATTGCAGAGTGTTGCAGGGCATTGCAGAGTGTTGCAGGGCATTGCAGAGTGTTGCAGGGCATTGCAGAGTGTTGCAGGGCATTGCAGAGTGTTGCAGGGCATTGCAGAGTGTTGCAGGGCATTGCAGAGTGTTGCAGGGCATTGCAGAGTGTTGCAGGGCATTGCAGAGTGTTGCAGGGCATTGCAGAGTGTTGCAGGGCATTGCAGAGTGTTGCAGGGCATTGCAGAGTGTTGCAGGGCATTGCAGAGTGTTGCAGGGCATTGCGGAGTGTTGCAGGGCATTGCGGAGTGTTGCAGGGCATTGCGGAGTGTTGCAGGGCATTGCGGAGTGTTGCAGGGCATTGCGGAGTGTTGCAGGGCATTGCGGAGTGTTGCAGGGCATTGCGGAGTGTTGCAGGGCATTGCGGAGTGTTGCAGGGCATTGCGGAGTGTTGCAGGGCATTGCGGAGTGTTGCAGGGCATTGCGGAGTGTTGCAGGGCATTGCGGAGTGTTGCAGGGCATTGCGGAGTGTTGCAGGGCATTGCGGAGTGTTGCAGGGCATTGCGGAGTGTTGCAGGGCATTGCGGAGTGTTGCAGGGCATTGCGGAGTGTTGCAGGGCATTGCGGAGTGTTGCAGGGCATTGCGGAGTGTTGCAGGGCATTGCGGAGTGTTGCAGGGCATTGCGGAGTGTTGCAGGGCATTGCGGAGTGTTGCAGGGCATTGCGGAGTGTTGCAGGGCATTGCGGAGTGTTGCAGGGCATTGCGGAGTGTTGCAGGGCAATGCAGAGTGTTGCAGGGCAATGCAGAGTGTTGCAGGGCAATGCAGAGTGTTGCAGGGCAATGCAGAGTGTTGCAGGGCAATGCAGAGTGTTGCAGGGCAATGCAGAGTGTTGCAGGGCAATGCAGAGTGTTGCAGGGCAATGCAGAGTGTTGCAGGGCATTGCAGAGTATTTGCAGGGAATTGCAGAGTATTTGCAGGGAATTGCAGAGTATTTGCAGGGAATTGCAGAGTAATGCAGAGTATTTGCAGGGAATTGCAGAGTAATGCAGAGTATTTGCAGGGAATTGCAGAGTAATGCAGAGTATTTGCAGGGAATTGCAGAGTAATGCAGAGTATTTGCAGGGATTTGAGGGGTTAATTTTCGGTGAGCAGCGATGTGGGCACTGCAGATGCAGCCCACATCGCTGCTGACACCGATCTCTTCCCCCTCCGCTGTACCGATCGGTACAGAGAGGGGGAGGGAGGAACCGGCGTCATAACATGACGCCGGCTTGTTTACAAGTGATCACTCCGTCATTTGACGGAGCGATCACGTGGTAAACGGCCGCGATGAGCGGCCGTTTACCGTGATTCGTGATGCGCCGGGTCCACTGGACCCAGCGGTCACGGATGCTCTCGTGTGCGCGCCCCAGGGGGCGCGCGAGAGCAGAATTCTGGGAGGCCGTTAATTAACGGCCTCTTAGAGTTAAACAACCGCCCTGATGCCGTTAATCGGCAATGGGCGGTTGTTAAGTGGTTAATGGCTGTGTGTTGAGTTATTTTGAGGGGACAGCAAATGTACACTGTTATACAAGCTGTACACTCATTACTTTACATTGTAGCAAAGTGTCATTTCTTCAGTGTGGTCACATGAAAAGATATAATACAATTTATAAATTATAAAATATTATAATTTAATTATAAAATATTTACAAAAATGTGAGGAGTGTACTCACTTTTGTGAGATACTGTAATTTTTCTGCTTCACTGATGTGTACTGATGGAGCTGCACTGATATATGGCACTGGTGGGCACTGATAGGCAGAACTGTTGGGCACTGATAATAAGTGCCCTGATTATTAATTTACATGTCCCCTGTCACACTTCAGGGTTACTGGCTCTCCTCTCCTTGCGCTGTGACAGCGCGTGAGGAAAGGTATGACAATAACCGACAAGTGTGTTTACATTGCGAACAGCTGTGATGAGCCTTTTACACAGATTTGTGACCAGCTGTGTCACAGAGTGTGCAGGATACATAGGGGCCATGCTGTAGCGGTCTTTTAGCTATAGCGCAGTCGGGAAGAGGTAAAACCCAAAACCAAAAATGTAATATATTGCAGCTTACAATCCTAGAGGTTGTGGCAGCATTAGTTTTTTTTTCACTTGCTTCTCTCAGTTTTTACCTGATGATCTGGCCAGTAACACACCTCCTGTATTACAGTGCCCCCACTCTGGATGAAGGAGCACAAGGGGGCACCTTTGGATAGCAGCATTGTCAGTCTGGGGAAAACTGGAGAAGTACTAGCAGATTTAAATATAAATAAATAAAAGGTGACCATTGCAAACACCCGTGTTAGCAGTACATGGTTTGTCTCATCCCTCTAACTGCTACATCTGCTAGAAAACTAGAGTTACCTGGTAACTCCATTAACATTAATCTTCCATGACAGCATGTGAGAAAGTGGCTCCACCCACCCAAAACAGGAAACACATCATCCACAAATCAAATGAAAAGAGCAATGTCACCCAGTCTCCTCAGTAGTAAGCAAGAACCAAAGACAACTAAGTGGATAACATAGTACCATAATAACCCAATACAACACAGAATATAGGACGGGGATCCATGCTGTCCTGGGAGATTAACGGAAATGGAGCTACCAGGTAACTAACTCTAGCTTTCCCATTTCATCTTCCAGGACAGCACGCGAGAGGACATTATAGAAATAAGCCATTAGGGTGGGCTACTGCTTCCAGGAACCATATTGCAAGACTAAGTCCTGAAAGGACAGCAGAGCAATCCGGATGTGCCAAAACACTGTATGAAAATTAGACCAGGTGGTGACTTTGTAGATCTGTTGAGGCAAAACTACCAATTCTCTGCCCACGCTGAGGTCAAAGACCTGAGAAATGACCCAGATCCACCTCTGCAGTTTCGACTTTTCAAATTATGTACAGTGTGCCCTAAAAATCTGAATGTGATCCACCTGCCCACAGTGTACTTAGACACCCGAGCAACTGACTTGGGTTCTGTGAATAATACCAAAAGGCTACTTTATTTCATCCCCATCATTTGGATTGCTTTAGATAAAATACTATGGCTTTGTTTCCTCTCTTAGGAAGGGTTTGAAAATAAGCCCAAAGCCTAGGCATTCAGAACCTCAGATCTAACTACTATAGTTACTACTATAACTAGTAACCAGTCTGGGATAAACATATAGTGGGATTTTGTGAAGGCTAAATATACAAAAAATTATTGTCTTTGTCCAACAGTGTATAAAAGAAAGACATTCTGAAATTCTGAATGGTCACTGAGCCATGCCGTGGCCTCAGAGAGTAGGATTGAGCCCTAGAGCATTAGCTCATTGTTGACTAGGAGTATCCTATGAGGAGACTTGCACTGTCTGTGTAGCATGGCACTGCCAAGAGGGTTTTGGCTATTAAGGACTGTAAAGAAAAACCTTGTCGTCTTTTCCCCACCATAGGGATTCCTGTATCACTACAGGCAGTATGGTGGAAGGTAGGAAAAACCTACATCACAAAAGCTAGGTACGTGCCTAGGTCCTGGCCACCAACTTTTCCTCTAAGGAAAGGAGTTGAGACTTTCCCATGTACTTCCATGCAGTCAGGTTAGCATTAGAAAGCAACTACAAAACCTACTTAGTCATTTACAGCTCTGCTATACCATGCATAGTAGAGAACATTAAACTGAATATGAGAAATATACAAGGACACTCAGATACAATGATAACTCACACCCTACATAATAAATCTTCATACAAGAGATACAGAAGGACATCTAGGAAAATAGGTCCTTGTATTTTCTAGGAGATTTCTGTCCCAATGCCATACATACCCAAAATGCATATGCCCATAATAACTATATGACCTTTCTCCACTCTGAATGCTGGTAAAGAGGCTATGTCAGTGTTTGTAAAGGAACTGGATATAATGTATAAAAAAAAACAGACCCTAGGAAACATTACAGTGACATCACAACCCCATGTAAAGTGCCCGGTATTGCAATCAATATAGCGTCACATATTCAACTACAATGTTAACGCCTCTACTAGAGGAAGAACACCAAAAATACAACATATGAAGATTAAACCTCCTAAGTTACTTTACAAGTTATATGCTTGAAAAAAAGATTTTCTACTTCCGTTCATCTCCATGGTAGATGACTGGAACCATAACCTTTACCAGATTCAGGCATGGGGAGAGTATCTGGTAATGGGTGTAGAATGTAAGGGACGTGATCAGGGGCGGACTGACCATTCGGGCACTAGGGCACTGCCCGAGGGCCCCATGCCACTAAGGGGCCCCATCAAGGTTGCCAGCCTCAATAAAACCAGGGACAGTATGTAAAAATCTGTGTTTTTTTAAAAACACCAAGTTTATAGCTGCCCCCCCCCTCTCCAATACCTTTTCAGTATGTGTATTCTGTGTGTGTACACTCTCTGTGTATACTGTGTGTGTGTGTGTGTGTGTGTGTGTGTGTGTGTGTGTGTATGTGTGTGTGTGTGTGTATGTGTGTGTATGTGTGTGTATGTGTGTGTGTGTATGTGTGTGTGTGTATGTGTGTGTGTGTGTGTGTGTGTGTATGTGTGTGTGTGTATGTGTGTGTGTGTGTGTGTGTATGTGTGTGTGTATGTGTGTGTGTATGTGTAGGTGTGTGTGTATGTGTATAGTGTGTAGGTGTGTGTGTATGTGTATAGTGTGTAGGTGTGTATGTGTATAGTGTGTAGGTGTGTATGTGTATAGTGTGTAGGTGTGTGTGTGTGTATGTGTATGTGTATAGTGTGTAGGTGTGTGTGTATGTGTATAGTGTGTAGGTGTGTGTGTATGTGTATAGTGTGTAGGTGTGTAGGTGTGTGTGTGTGTAGGTGTGTGTGTGTGTAGGTGTGTGTGTGTGTAGGTGTGTGTGTGTGTGTAGGTGTGTGTGTGTGTGTGTGTAGGTGTGTGTGTGTGTGTAGGTGTGTGTGTAGGTGTGTGTGTAGGTGTGTGTGTAGGTGTGTGTGTAGGTGTGTGTGTAGGTGTGTGTGTAGGTGTGTGTGTAGGTGTGTGTGTAGGTGTGTGTGTAGGTGTGTGTAGGTGTGTGTGTAGGTGTGTGTGTAGGTGTGTGTGTAGGTGTGTGTGTAGGTGTGTGTGTGTGTGTGTAGGTGTGTGTGTGTGTGTGTGTAGGTGTGTGTGTGTGTGTAGGTGTGTGTGTGTGTGTGTGTGTGTGTGTGTGTGTGTGTGTGTCTGTAGGGGTGTGTGTAGGTGTGTGTAGGTGTGTGTAGGTGTGTGTAGGTGTGTGTAGGTGTGTGTGTAGGTGTGTGTGTAGGTGTGTGTGTGTGTGTGTAGGTGTGTGTGTGTGTAGGTGTGTGTGTGGCTTCATAATCTATTACCCGGGGGTCCCATAATCTTCTCCTATTGCCGGGGGCCCCATGAGTTGTCAGTCTCCCCTGGATGTGATCCTCGGTTGAATGAAAACTCCGTGGACCTTTCAAGTACATATGCAAAGACAAAAGCCCTCCAAAGTCATGTACATAAAACATAACATTAGAACCCTGTAGAATACACAAGTCCAGTATTGAGGTGTATTCATACTAGAAACAACAACAAATCTTGCAGAACCTTCTGCAACAAGGAGCATCACACAAAAGATAATGTAATATCAGGTATCTATATCTCTCCACATACACATAATAGGTGGTGGAACAGGTATGTATATATGCATGCACATATGTACTTACTATAACACCAGCCCCCGCCCATGAGTGTCCCATGAGGGGACGGGACCATTAATATAGTGCAGCACAACTTGCGCATGCCTGGCAGGAAACCAGTTTTGAAGCTTGAAAGCTTCACTGCCAATTTCCCTTAGTTGGAATGCTGGCGCTGCACCCAAGCCAATGGCTGAATTTGCTTTGGGGGCAGGTAAGGCTTCATGTACACGGGACGTTTTTACAACTTCTCCTGAACGATTTAACTTGACAGATAGTAGCCCACGTTTAAAACGTCTGCTTTGCCGCGTTTACATGCTGCGTTTAGGCACGTTTGCGTTTAGAAGCGTTTCTAAAAAAAAAAAAAATAAAAAAAAAAAACACATTTTTTTTAAATGCCCAAAAACGAAAAACGCCTATAAACGATAAAGGTTACCGCGTTGAGACGCAGTTTGGCATCTGAACTCATTTTTTTTCCTTCAAAAAACGGCCTATAAACGCAACTGCCTAAAAACAACAGTAAACGAACCTGTGTACATGTACACATAAGATTACATTGGATGAGTTCAGGGGCAACTGAAAAAAAGCGTCCAACTGCCTCTGAACGTCTGTTTAGCATCAGCCGTGTACATGAGGCCTTAGCCTCCTTATAATAAAAGTCAGCAGTTACAGTACTTGTAGCTGCTGACTTACAAGCAAACTGGAGACTGCAGTGCAGAGACTTTCACGTGGAAGCCTGATTAGTACACATTAATAGTTTTATGTAACATGACCTTCCCACGTTCCCTGTGTAATCGAGCACATTCACTATACCGTGGGCTGCTGTCAAGGCATTATGTGTCCACAGAGGCATGACAAAGGAGGTGTTGTGTTTATGGGCCTATGGAACTGTATACAGATCAAAAGGCAGACAATGCAATACTGCAAGAAAAAGATTATTATAAACACCAGCCTCAGAAAAGAGAGGGCTACTTATCATGGGCATACAGTCTGATCTTTGCAATTATCACCTGAAACTGGGCAAGGATTAGGCCTAGAGGGGTAACCAATACTTTCTGATGCTTTGAGCTCACTTTGTGCATGCTTGTTGGGGGCTCAGAAAGTATTAATGTCAGAGACAGCCAGGATTGCAGCATTCTCAAGAGATCAACAGTGCCATCCTTCATATTCTTACAGGCTCTCTTTGGTAGGTAGATTAGCTTTTTTTAGATTTAAAGTGATTGTCAAGGATTGTTTTTTTTTCTAAAATAACAAACATGTCATACTTACCTCAACTGTGCAGCTAGTTTTGCACAGAGTGGCCCCGATCATCCTCTTCTGGGGTCCCCTGGCGGCTCTCATGACTCCTCCGCACATCAGATAACCCCCTAGGAGAAGCGCCCTCCCGAGGGGGGTTACCTTGCAGGCGTGCTCCCGAGTCCACCATCTGCGTCCACAGACATGTAGACATGCCAGACTCGGCCCCGCCCCCCAGAGCCTGCATCATTGGATTTGATTGACAGCAGCGGGAGCCAATGGCTGCATTGCTATCAATCTATCCAATCAAGGGCCTGGACCCCAGTGGAGAGAAGGACAGCGTGTCCCCGGTGAAGAGATGGAGGGGCTCAGGTAAGTAAAAATGGGGGGGGGTTGAGGTTGGTGACTGCCAGGTTTTTTTTTTTGTCTTAACGCTAACACATAGGATACATAAAGGTGAAAAAAACACGAGGGTTTACAACCCTTTAAAATTTTTCTGCTAGAAAATTACATAGAACCCCCAATTATATATATTATATATGTTTTTTTTAGCAAAGACCCTAGAGAATACAATGGCAGTCGTTGCAACTTTTTATCTCGCAGGGTATTTGCGCAGCAATTTTTCGAACAAGTTTTTTTCAGAAAAAAAAAAAAACAGTTTCATGCTTAAAAACAACAGTAAAGTTAGCCCAATTTCTTTGCATAATGTGAAAGAGAAGGATACGCTGAGTAAATAGATACCCAACATGCCACGCTTCAAAATTGCACGCGCTCGTGGAATGGCGCCAAACTTTGGTATTTAAAAATACCCATAGGCGACGCTTTCAATTTTTTTACTGGTTATATGTTTTGGGTTACAGAGGAGGTCTAGGGCTAGAATTATTGCTCTCGCTCTAACGTTCGCGGCGATACCTCATATGTGTGGTTTGAACACCGTTTTCATATGTGGGCGGGACTTGCGTATGTGTTCGCTTCTGTGTATGAGCTCACGGGGACAGGTGCGCTTTAAAAAAAAATGTTGTTAATTTTATTTTTATTTTTTTAGTTTGACACTTAAAAAAATTAAATAAAAAATTGATGACTTTTATTCCTATTACAAGGAATGTAAACATCCCTTGTAATAGGAATATGGCACGATCGGACATATTTACAGTGAGATATCAGGTCAATAAGACCCCATATCTCACCTCTAGGCTGGGAAGAATAAAATAAAAAAAAAAAAAAAAAAAACGATCCTGGCTTCCTAGCCAAATCGGCGCCGTTAATTTGAATACAGAGGCCGGGCGTGACGTCATAACATCGCGCCCGGCCTCCGAACGATCATAGAGACTCCGGGGACGATCTGGTCCGCCGGAAATCTCTATGGTAACTTGCGGGGGCCGGCGGATCCTGTGATCCCGCTGCCCGTAAGAACGATCAAGCAGCGGAACAGCCACTATGATCATTCTTATGGTGCAGGGAATCGCCGGCTGAAAACGCCAATATCTGAATGATGTCTGTGGCCTCAGGCATCATTCAGATATAACCACCGAAAGCCCATGAGGTCAATAAACGTAGTATGGGCACCAAGTGGTTAAAGTGTATGCATAGCCAAAACTTTTTTTATTTCTATTTGTAGCACGGAAGGCTTACAACTATCATTTCACTTCACTTTCCCTTTAACCACCCCCTCCCAGAGCTCACTGGAGTGCTGGGCTGTGGATGGAGTGGGAGGGGCTGGCTCAGGCTCTGATCAGTATGCTGAGAGGCTGAGCCAGCTGCCGGTCCAGGCATGTGGGTGGCTCCTGATCATATAGTCAAAATCTTTTCAGAACTTGGACTAGTTCTGTGACATTAGTCAACAGCGGGCTATTTTTGGCTAATGCCGGGTCACAGGAGTGCAGAGCGAACTGCCCTCCTATGACCCCTGGGAGAAGTAAAGCCATAACAAGCTTTGGCCATGCTTCTCCTTTAACCTCTTAGGGACTGCCCCACACACATATACTGCGGCAGATCGCATACCTAGTACATGATCTGTCACTTTCGGGACTGGGGCGCGTGCCACCAGTGACCCACTCCTGTTGTGATTGGACCCAGTGGGAGCCAATCAGCAGGTCCGGCAGATGTGATTTCCGCTGGGAACTGCCGTTCGTTTGGGAGACCGGCTGAATGGCGCTCTCCCTATGTAAACAAGGCAGACTGTTATTCTGTGAGGGGAATGTACTGATCTTGTGTTTCTGCCAAGCAGGAATGTGGATCTTTACCTTCCCCCAGTCAGTAAGCACTCCCAGGGAACATATTTAACTCTTTGATCTCCCCTGATATTACCCCCTTCCCCTGCCAGTGTCATTAGTACAGTGACAGTGCATTTTTTTTTAGCACTGATCACCGTAATAATGTTCCTGGTCCCCAAAAAGTGTCAAATTTGTCTGCTGCAAGTCGAACTATAAATCGTTGATCCCTGCCATTATTAGTTTTTTAAAAAAAATGTATTAATTAAATAAATAAAAATATGCCTTAGTTTGTAGACGCTATAACGTTTGCACAAACCAATCAATATACACTTATTAGGATTTTTTACCAAAAATATGTAGTCAAATTGGCATAAATTGATGAAGAAATTGGATTTTTTTTTTATTGGATAGGTTTTATAGCAGAAAGTAAAATTGTTTTTTTATTTTTTCAAAATTGTCGGTCTTATTTTGTTTATAGCGCAAAAAATAAAAACCATTGAGGTGATCAAATGCCACCAAAAGAAAGCTCTATTTGTGGGAAGAAAAGGACATAAATTTTATCTGGATACAACATCGCATGATCACGCAATAGTCAGTTAAATTAATGCAGTGCCATCAAGTAAGCTTTGTCCCACTCAGACAGGCAGGCGACAACACCAGAAAGGTGATCGACCTAGTGTGGCGAACAGGGAGAACTCAAACTTATCCTTGCTACTTAGCTTGGATGCCGAAAAGGCCTTTGACCGTCTTGGGTGGCCTTCCCTGTTTGCCGCGCTACATCATGCTGGATTTCGGGGACCTCTTTCCTACTAGCGATCCAGCAACTCTACTCCAACCCTTCATCCCAGGTTAAAACTCCCTTTGCCCTCTCCTCCCCTTTCTCCGTAACTAACGGCACCTGGCAGGGGTGCCCACTCTCACCCCTGCTATTTGCGCTGTGTGTTGAACCTCTACCTCTATTCGAGGTAATCTGGCTATCCGAGGTGTATCAGCCAGGAGCAAAGAGTTTAAAAGGTCACTATTCGCTGATGACATCATCCTCACCCTGACGCAACCTAGGATCTCCCTCCCAAATCTCCATGCAGAACTTGACCGCTATGGAGCCCTTTCGGGATATAAAATGAATACATCTAAATTAGAGACCCTTCCAATTAATATCCCCAAAGCAGAAACCGCACACTTGAAACCCAACTTCTTACCATTGGAAACTCACCACCCTGAAATACCTGGGAATACACATCACCCCAAAATTCACCACTCTATACCAGGAAAACTTCCCTCCCCGCTTCCGCTCAATCAGAACCCTGTTTCTGCAGTGGAAGAAGCACCACATCGCCCTTCTAGGCCGGATCGCCTCAGTTAAGATGATGATCCTCCCGAAGCTACTATACCTCTTTCAAACACTCCCCATATCGGTCCCCTACAAACACCTGAGAAAACTCCAATCTGACCTATTTCAATTTATCTGGAACCACAAAAGGCATAGAGTACCCCAATCGGTACGGCACGCTCGGACGGAGGCCTTGCATTTCCCAACCTCATCAAATATTATCAAGAGACCCTACTTCATGCAAAAGCTTTGTGGTTCACCCAATGGTCCTATAACAAGTGGACAGGAATTGAAAACATTTTGCTAGCCCTGACTCACCTGAATAGCCTACTTTGGAATGCAAATGCAGAGGTAGCCCCCCGAACGTTTGCTAGGATCCATATCTCAACTTCGACGGCTCTGGCACAAATTTTCGCTTCCACATGGGCTGTCCTCAGAAAGATCACCCCTGACCTCCTTTATCTGCAACCCCAAGGTGCCAGATAGCCTCACCCACCAAATGTCATATCTGTGGACATCACGGACTTTATTTCACTATGGGAACCTAGTGGACCCTAGATGACACAAGTTACTGCCCTTCTCCAAACTTCAGACCAAATTTGATCTGCCTCGCCTGGTGTTTTATAGTTATCTGCAAATATGCCACTACGCCCTGACCATATGCCCCCCTCTTTTGAAAATCTAATGGAAATCCCTATAGAACAATGGCAGGTAATATGGTCTCAGGCAGCTAAGAGTTCACTCTGCACACTATATAAAGAAAACGCATATAAAATTCTCCTTTTCTGGTACAAGACTCCAGATGTTCTCCACACCATATATCCTACTAGTTCCGATCGCTGTTGGTGATGTCAGGGGGATAAAGGCACCCTCCTCCACATTTACTGGAGTTGCCCACTAATTACCCCCTTCTGGAATACAGTCCAACAGTTGTTCACCCGTCTTCTAG
This sequence comes from Lithobates pipiens, assembly GCF_037356315.1. Taxonomy (NCBI): domain Eukaryota; kingdom Metazoa; phylum Chordata; class Amphibia; order Anura; family Ranidae; genus Lithobates; species Lithobates pipiens. The sequence goes on from NW_027507685.1 coordinate 134,031,850, forward strand.
ACACACCGGTCCCCATGACCCCCAAATTTTTCCTACTAGGCTTATCGCCACTAAAGATTCCAACACCCTACAAAAAACTAGCACGCCACATTCTCACAGCTGCACGCCGTCTTATATATTATCATGGAGAAAATGACGGCCAGGATGCAGGACAGGCTAAAAAAAAAAAAATCATCCGAGTACCTTATTCATTATTACTGTTCAGCAGTCACATTATGCTTCCCAGGTCTTTCCCATCCTCAGGGAAAGTTCTGAGTTTCTCACTCGGCTGGTGTTAGTTCTATAGCAGCAGAGGACGTCTGGACTATGAATCTGTGTCTGCACAGTGCTGATTGGTGTCTGCCACATGACAAAAAAAAACTACTTTCAGATTAAAAATCGAAAGAATATCAACAAAGTGTTTTAAAGCTTATTACAAATCTAGATTTCAAAGATTTTTTTTATTTTTTGCAATAGCATAGTGTAGGCAGAGTTTAACAACTTGACCGCCAGAAGATTTAACCACTTCATGACAAATATTGAAAAAAAATCTAATTTCTTCATAACTGTAGACCAGAATGTATTCTGCTACATATTTTTGGTAAAAAAAAATCCCAATAAGTGTCTACAATCTATGGGATATTTTCATTTTTTTCTAGTAAAAAATCTGCACTGTCATTGTACTAATGACACTGGCTGGGAAGGTGTTAACATGAGGGACGATCAAAGTGTTAACTGTGTGCCTAGCCAGCGTTTTACTACATTGTGAGGTGCATTTACGTGGGGAAGAGATGGAATTTATTCCCTGCTTTGCAGGGACACAAATTCCATCCCTTTCCTCCTGTCAGAATGGCTATCTGCCTTACTTACATAGGAAGATCGGCATTCTGCCCTCAGCCTAACGATCGGCAGGTGTCGGCCGGATATTGGATACTGTGCACCCACCGATCGGCTTCTGCTTGCACACCCCCTACCTGGAAGAGTCGGATCAAACACACATACATACATACATACATACATACATATATATTACACACACATGATCTGGCGCACACCTTAAGCAGCTAAAGCCAGTCATACATGGTTCGAAATTTGGCCAGTTGAACCCTGTGAGAATACAATAGCATGGCGGGGGAGATTGCTCAACCCACATTGCTTGTGTTGGTAAGGTATTGTTTGTGTTGTTACTTGGTCCCGTATTGTTTGTGTTAGTTGGTCCCGTATCGTTTGTGTTGGTAGTTGGCAGTTGGCCCCACTGCTGTCAATCAGAACCAGTGAAGAGGGAGTGGGGGCTGCGCTGAGCCACACTCTGTTTGTCTATGCTCATGAGCAAGCATGCACGAGTGCCCCCATAGTGATCAGCTTTCTATTTGGGCACTAGGCGGGGGGGGGGGTGCAGGAGTGCGAATGGGGAACCCAAGAAGGGAAAAAAAAGGTTGCACAGAGCAGGTACGTTTGACATTTTTACAAAATAAATTTTTTGCTTTTGGAACCACTTTAACTTTTTGGCAGAGACCAAGTCTGAATCACTGGCTTGTTATATACTGTATAAACAGAAAAGTCAGTTCTACTACCCATACACCACATGGATACCAGAGCTCCCAGATGCTCGATCCACAGTCGCTGGCTGAGTAGACTAATGATCCGGTTGTTGCTCTTAAAATTTCTTCATTTTATTGAATAGCCACAGTGAACACACGCAGATTAAGTCTGTTGACGCATTTCAGCCTATAAGGCCCTAGTTATAACAGTTATACATACAGTTATATACTGTATCTCCAGGACTGAATGGGGCTGAGTTACTAAAACTGGAGTGGGCAAAATCTGGTGCAGCTCTGCATAGAAACCAACCAGTTTCCAGGTTTTTGTCAAAGCTTAATCCCTTCCCGTCCAGCCGCGGAAGTTGTACTGCAGCAGGTTGGCTCCCCTGGGCCTTTTGACCACTAGGGGACATGATGACAGCCGGGCACCCATGATCTCTCCACACAGAGAACGAACAGAGATCTGTCAATGTAAACAGACAGATCTCCATGCCGTCAGGGGTGAGGAGAGCGATCTGTTGGTCATACAATGTATGAACAATGATCGCTCTCCTCACCCAGTCAGTCCTCTCACCCCACAGTTAGAATCACTCTCTAGGGAACACAGTTGACCACATGATCGCCCCCTAGTGTTATCCACCTTCCCTGCCAGTGACATTTACATAGTAATCTGTGCATTTTTATAGCACGGATCGCTGTATAAATGCCAATGGCTCCAAAAATGTGTCAAAAATGTGCAATCTGTCCGTCATAATGTCGCCACCCTGATAAAAATTGCTGATCATCGCCATTACTAATAAAAAAATAATAATAAAAATGCCATAAATCTTTCCCCTATTTTGTAGATGCTTTTGAGCATCCAATCAATATACGCTTATTGTGATTTTTATTACCAAAAATATGTAGAAGAATACATATCGACCTAAACTGAGAAAAAAATTGGGGATATTATTGCAAAAAAGTACAAAATATTGTGTTTTTTTCAAAATTGTTTGTAGCATAAAAAATAACCACCAATCACCAAAAGAAAGCTCTATTTGTGTGAAAAAAAGGATGTCAATTTCTTTGGGTACAACAGCACAATTGTCAGTTAAAGCGACGCAGTGCCGTATTGCAAAAAATTGCCTGGTCATTGAGTAGCCAAATCTTCCGGGGCGGAAGTGGTGAAGGCCCCTTTCACACAGGCTGTCCAATCAAGTCCTCTTGTCAGTTTTTCAAGTGAACCTGATTGGACCCTGCAGTTTTCTCTATGGAGCAGCGGATGTCAGTGGACACATGTCCACTAACACCCGTCACCATCTGATCCGATCCTTTCCGCCAAAAACAGACAGATGGGGGAACTATTCGGATGGAAACAGACATGCGATTGCCCCATAGAGGACAGCGGGCAGTGTTGGAACCACAGGGACATATGCACCACCGCAGGACATTAGACACAAGTATCCTGCTAGAGAATCTGTGTCCCCGTTTATCGAGTTCTACAGTTTTCTGGTCCTTGAATACCCTCTATGGTCACCTGTAGCTCTTGGTCTCTGTGACGTTTGCAGACATCCTGAGCTATTCTTTGATTATAGCATAATATATTTCAAGAGTCTGGGAAGGCTTGTACTTCACATGGGCAGCATCCCCAGAGGAAGCTCAGGATGTGGGCGAAACATGTTGGGAATTCCATCTAAAAGTGCTGTAGCCATAAAAGCTGGATTCCATGTACTGCCATAATTGTCTTTAAACCATTTTTATCTGTGTTTACATATATTTTTTTTATATATTACCTTTTCAGATCACTGTACCTTACTTGCACCTTAAAAATCCCATAGAACCTCCCTATATCTGTAAGCTCTGCATAGTGGAGCAGACTCAGACCTGTCATCCGCCTGCTCAGTGGGGATCAGCGGAGAGATCCCCCGCTGAGCAAGCAGATCCCGCTTCAGAGGCAACTGTGTGAAAGGGGCTTAACTGAACAAGCTGAAGTTAGAAGCCGATTGGCTAATATGCACAGCTGCACCCGGTCTTGCACTCTCCAGTTTTAGTAAATCAATCCCACAGTCTGCACTGGAATTCCCAGCCCTGCCCTATGGCTACAGCCATTACAAAGCAACCCAAAGGTGGTGGTCTCAGTTTTTATGTTGTATTTTCTAGAACATAAAATTAAGTTTTATTTTTCGAGAGAGGGAAAAATTCGGTGAATGATTCAGCATAACCATATTTACCAAAACTGAAACCATAGTCCGGGTGGCGATAGGGTTTAAAGGTAAAATGACTGGAGCTATAAAAGAAATGGAATGCGTTTACAAGGGGTTACCCACCTAGATTTCAATACACAATGACATAGCTGACCAGAAACAGTGAGCAACTGTAAAGAATGGCAAAAATGTCACCAATCATACCCAAGTTTAGAAAGTGTCCTTGGAGATTCTATGTAAACGAAACAAACACACAGCAGTAATCATAAACTCTGTGTGACACAGGGGGACGGACAGGTTTTACTGGTTGGGGACATGCATGAAAAACCAGAATCCCACATAGGAGAGGCCAGAGAAAAACATTTATTACTTTCCTGGAGATCAGCTGTCTGGGCAGCACAGTGGTGTAGTGGTGTAGTGGTTAGCACTCTCACCCCACGACACCATCTGCCTGGAGTTTGCATGTTCTCCCTGTGCCTGCGTGGGTTTCCTACAGGTACTCCGGTTTCCTCCCACACTCCAAAGACATGCAGGTAGGTTAATCAGATCCCGTCTATAAAATTGGCCCTAGTATGCGCGTTGGGAGACTGCAGGGTAAAGGACCGTGCTAGATCAAGATTCAACTCAACTCAGTACAGGATATAGAAGAGATCTACAAGGCTAGAAGGGGTGTGTGTCAATGTCACACACAGGTCTAAATTAACAAAACTACAACCATCTTGTTTTATAAAGCCACCAACCTGTCTAAAAGAAAGGAAGGTCTCAGGTATCCCTAGATATATGTGTAGTGATGGATAATACCACCAAATTAACAATCCTTTCAATGCATAGGCACTGCAAAAGAATGCTGCTTAAGGCAAATGGCTTGTAGGCCATGCCTTACCATGGCAGGATCTTGTTTTAGCATTTTCTCAGAGAGGAGTCAATTGGCTGAGCTAGAATTTTTTCTGACCAATTAACACAGTTCTCCTCCAAAATATGCCGGTACAATGCCTAGCTCTGCGGTGCAGGGTCTACCGCAAAGTTATATTGTAGTTATAGGTGGAGCCTGGTGAGCCGAGTCAGGCCCGGTTCTTATATGTATCGGATATTCCAATGCTGAGATCTCTGGCTCTGGTCATTGGGTGTTCCTGCTCCTCACAATACTCATAATATATTACAGATAGGAATCCAACAGGGACAGTGGGGATCCCTCATACCCATCACATGAAGATCCGAGGCGGTCCTCACGATGATGGAGTAACAGACGGCTCCAGACGCACAAAATGCTCATTTTCAACCTGTGAATGAGCCCTTCATTTTTTTACATTCACATTTTTTTTTATTATTTATTATTCCTCTGAGAAAGAGATTTGAGGACACAGATTCAACAATTCCTTTCTCTGCAGCCTCAGTTGCACTGCAGATGAATGAACAGGAGACAGAGGCTCCTGTTCATTCATAAACTAAAGCATCGCAAACACAGTTTACTATGCTTCCGTTATGAATAGACACAGGAGTGATCAGTACCAATCACTCACTGTGTTCATTCACTAAAGGAAGGGGTTGGTAAATTACATACTTACTGGCCCTTCCCCCACTCTCCACCCTGCACCCCCCATGTGCTCGCAGCAGCCAGTAGGAGAGAGAGGCAAGCACACAGGGAGGTCCAGAGTAGGGGGAATCAAATTTTAGCAGGACAGAGAGGGGGATTTTGGGCATGGGGGGGGGTCAATTACAGCAATGATGACCTATGTGCATCTCCCTGCAGCAGTTGAAATCCGGTGGGAGGGAGTGGCTTTCAGCTGCTGCAGAGAGAGACACAAGGCATCGTTCCTGTAATTGCCCCTCGCAGCACCAATCCCCCTTCCTGTCTTGCCCACATCTGATTCCCCCTGCTCGCCAGGCCCCCTACAGGAGGACTGCTGGTACCCACTTATCAGCAGCCCTGTGTGTATTCCATCTCAGAGGTGATCAGACAAGGGGTTCACATACACAAAGAAGGCATGGAAAACAACCGTAGCCACCCTAGAACAGGAAGTCTGAGGCCGCGTACACACGCGGGGACTGTTCGCCCAACTTTGTCCGCTGAACAGTGTTTCGGCGGACAGTCTGACGAACAAAGTTTTTCGGAAATTCCGTAAAACTGTCCGCTGAAACTTGGTTTGAGCGGACAGTCCGCCCGTGTGTAGGCTTGTTCGTCAAACTAAGTTCTGCGCATGCTCAGAAAGGATTTACACGGCGAAGGTTGCATTGCAGTGTATAGGACGTCGTATTTCTAGTCCCGTCGTACGTGCCGTTCACGTCATCGCGCAAGTTTCAGCGGACTGTTCGTTCGTCGTGTGTGGCCAAGTCCGTCCATGCTAATTTTGAGCGGACTGTCTGCTGAAACTGTTTGACGAACAAAGTTGGGCGAACAGTCCCCGCGTGTGTACGCGGCCTGAGAATAGTAGAAAGATGCTTGCATTTGATAGATGAAAGGAAAGAGACAGAAGATACATTCTACTTAAACATATTGCTTTTATTTTATTTTTGTCAGTTTAGTGTCACTTTAATTACCTTCTAGATCAAGAAATAAACCAGCTCACATTGTTCCATCCACAGCTTGCCCATTAATGACAACTACAGATCTGTATCATGTGTGTTTATTTCCGCACAAGGTGTTGGACAGACTTCATTCTGATGATTGGTGCCCGGTGACCATGCTGCCACCGAAGGGGAATGTTCCTTTCCAACAACTCCACCTCACTGCAAAGAAACTTATCATCCAACTTCAAAGCAAACAAATCCTAGCAATACATCCGGCAGACGTGGACTTGTTATGAGTACTTTAGCATTCGGTAGCCGCTGAACACATAAATGGTCACTTTAACTAAAAGACCTGAAATCTTCTATCAGATGGTATGGGGCTACACCCAAATTTTTGCTTACTGGGCCAAATTGCAACTGTCCACCTACCTGTGTCATTTGACCCCATTTTGTTGCTGGGTATTTATGATGCTCTCCCTTTTCTGAAACATGATAAACTACTTTTATACCCCCCATTATACTAGGAGAGAAATTCTTAACCCCCCCCCCCTCCCTTCCCCATAACGACTGGTTTTGCCTCTGCATTACACAAGTCGGCATTTGTCATAACAAAATATTCTGAAACTACCATGGAATCCATCCCCCTCCGTTAGCACCTACCAACAATCTGAAGAAGGTGGAGGCAATTACTCTAATGATCACTTTGACTACACATTGTAATTTTGTGGCAACACACTAAGAGGCAACCGCAGGGGTCTGAGCACACAACCTGTGCACACTCAGCCAAGAACACAGACTGCTGGATTTACATGGCTGTGTCATCCATATGCCAGCATCTCATTGCAGAACATAGATGCCGTACCAATTTAGGATGATTCCTGACCAAAGATGGTGCTGTGCAGAGAAGAAGAAAGATGAAAGCATTGTAAGCGGGAAAGTAATAAACACCTTGAACACTTCCATATTACTGAGCATGCATGCTCCTAATATATAATTATATATAATACTTTTTTATTATAGCGCCAACAGTTTACGCAGTGCTTTACAATATAAAGGGGCCATGCTCAGAAGAGCTTACAATCTAATAGGGTGGGGCAGGTGGTATAATAATATATATATATATATATATATATATATATATATAGATAGATAGATAGATAGATAGATAGATAGATAGATAGATAGATAGATAGATATAGCGGAAAGGTCGACTTTAACAGCAAGTGCATATGCCAGAATCTCAGGAAAAAGCAATGCTTCAACGTAATGCAAAATAAAAAGTGGGAAATTGGGTCAAGACAATAGAGTAATGTTTCACAGGAAGGAACTGGCAGCCTGAGAGAGCTGGAGTGTTTATTTCACAGGAAAATCGCCTTCAGATTTGATGAGCCATGACTAAAGATCTCACTATACAATTTACAATGACAGGAGATGGTCCTGGCACCCCAGCAATATGTCAGGAATAACTCATAAAAGGCTTAGCAGTTAGCAATGCTTAATTGTAGCATTGGGGTTCTGGACTCACTTCCCTCCAGGGACACCATCCATGCAGATTGTGCATGGGTTTCCACTGAAATTCCACAAAAATACCAGTAAGAGTACTGGTATCCACTAACACTAGACTTACTGTGCTGGAGACATTAGATTGTAAGCTTCAGTATTTGTCTGCTGCAGAGAATGCTGTGCCATATACAGTACAAGAAAAAAAATAGCATATGAGTAAGAATTACTCCAGTGTACCTATTAAAGGATACGGTAACTGTGTCACCCTGCTCAATCCTATAATGTTATGTATGATCGGGAGATAATCAACTTTGTACACAGTTGGTATGATCGGTAGTTAGTTCTACAGGTAGGACAACACTCAGTAGAAGTACAACATCAGGACTATACTCGGTAGATGTCTGGGGTAGAAACATCAGGCCAACACTCCACAGAAGTCTGGGGTACAAAATCAGGACAATACTTGGTAGAAGTCTGGGGTAAAAAAATCAGGACAATACTCGGTAGAAGTCTGGGGTACAACATCAGGACAATACTCGGTAGAAGTCTAGGGTACAACATTAGGACAATACTCGGTAGAAGTCTGGGGTACAACATCAGAGGTGTAGAATGGCTGTCACAGGAACAGATGAGAGGCAGCAGCACCAGGACCTAAGCATCGGCTAATTGGAGGTTAAAGTAGAACTATAGGCAAAACTTTTTTTGTTAAAAACAAACGTCCAAACTCCTAAAAACGGCAGTTTATGAGTTTCACTGTACATGGCGCCTAATGCTGCGTACACACGACCAGACTTTCCAGCAGACTAGGTCCGGAGGGATTAGTCCGTTGGACAATCCAATCGTGTGTGTGCTAATCCGATCGTTTTCGAAAAATAAATCCGACACAACTAGAAATAGAACAGGTTTCAAATCTATCCGATGGACTCAATTCCGACGGACTAAAAATCGGGAAAACCGTTCGTCTGTGTGCTGGTCCGATAGACCAAATACGACGCAGGGGACGCTATTGGCTACTGGCTATTGAACTTCCTTGTTTAGTCCCGTTTACGTCATCACGTTCAAAATGAACGGACTTTCGAACAGACTTAGTCGTTCGTGTGTAGCCAAGTGCATTCATTCAGAAAGTCAGTCGGAACTCTGCCTAAAGTCTGTCGGACCTAGTCTGCTGGAAAGTCTGGTCGTGTGTATGCGGCATAAGTATTCTACTAGCCATTGCCACTCAGGAAGGCCTTTTGGCAACAGGCACACACGTCCTTTAACGGGTAAGCAACCACTAACTATAATGATTCTATAAAAAAATGGAGGATACTCAAAGGATATCTGAAGGAAAACTAGAGGCTATAATGTTACCCCCAACAATGGAATTTTCCTGACTCTTGGCCGAGATTCTTAGGCCGCGTACACACGCGGGGACTGTTCGCCCAACTTTGTTCGTCAAACAGTTTGAGCGGACAGTCCGCTCAAAATTAGCATGGACGGACTTGGCCACACACGACGAACGAACAGTCCGCTGAAACTTGCGCGATGACGTGAACGGCACGTACGACGGGACTAGAAATACGACGTCCTATACACTGCAATGCAACCTTCGCCGTGTAAATCCTTTCTGAGCATGCGCGGAACTTAGTTTGACGAACAAGCCTACACACGGGCGGACTGTCCGCTCAAACTAAGTTTCAGCGGACAGTTTTACGGAATTTCCGAAAAACTTTGTTCGTCAGACTGTCCGCTGAAACTGTCCGCTGAAGCCCACACACGAGCGGACTGTCCGCTGAAACACTGTTCAGCGGACAAAGTTGAGCGAACAGTCCCCGCGTGTGTACGCGGCCTTAGTCCTCTCTCCTTCCCATGGGGCAGCTCTATTGCATCATGCACTGCCATTTTGTCAGCTCTGACTAGGTGGCAAGACAAAAAGTCTGATGGGGGGGGGGGGCTATGCCATTAAAGTCTCAGTAATCCCCAAATAAGGCCCATTACAGCAACTACAATATCACGTTGTGTGTCTTTTTTTAAATACTTAAAGTATAGTACTTAATAAAAATATATGAAGCTACCCTGTTTGACTGGTTTTTCAATTAGAAACACTTTAAGGAACCATGGTTTGGCGAACACTCTTTTCCTGTATTACAGGAAACACGTAGTGAGAAAATTAGGTAGATTTCCATGGCTGGACTCTCCTGAAAATTCTTTGGCTGCATAGGTGAAAATCCTGACAATAGCCAGGCAGCTAGCATGTTCAGAAGGAGGTAAGCAATGCCATATTTCTCTCCCCATGGGAGTCCAGGATGTCATTTTTAATGTGAATTTAAATTGGCCTCCATGATATGCTGTTACCTGCAATGTGCTTTACTATGTACGACTAGCAAGTTGGATTCAATTCTGCAGCCATTGTGTCCTCTGCAAATACGGCTTTCCTATCCGAATGGATTATACATCCAAACTGATCAAATCAGAGAAAGTGACCAGAACAGTCAGATGAGGAAGGTCATCAAAGAGAACGCTGATCCTGGCCTTTCAAGGAGGCTTTTTACCATTTTTAGCTATAGATCTCATCTTATTGCAAATAATCTCATCAGTGTGCCAAACCTACAGATTAGAATTATCTTTGTACATGGGAGAAGTCGTTATTGCTCACCGTCTACACTTGATCAGCTTACTTTGCCCCAAGCAAGTCTACCAGACCGGATCTTTCTGATTGAAAGCAATAGACTCTCTGCAGCCCCTAACAAAGTAAAACACCCACAATGCTCTTGGCAGACCGATTTCATGTGATCTAGTGAGCTCGGGGATGGCAGGTTTTTTTTTTTTTTGTTTTATGTTGAAGTTAAAAAAAAAAAAAAATTAGGATTTTATATTACCTACAGACATCCTGCTGATTTATGGGAAGTTTGAATTTTTTTTTTTTTTTTAAATAAAAGATCCCATTTAACCTTATGGAACATGTTACACCCATATTTAGGGTGGAATGTGTCACGTGTTCAGCATCCACCCCCTCTCCCCCCACCTATAGCAGCGGAGGAGGGTTTCTGCTCCCTGACCCCACTGTCACACTTTGAAAACAGTGTGGCCATGCAAAGCTCTGCTCACACGGTTTCGTCATTCAGATTCCTTTGAATGGATAGACTACCAGTACAGTCAACCATTGAAGGTGACAGTTTGTAGTTCTCAATGAACTAATGCCCCGTACACACGAGCGGAATGTCCGTCAGAAAAAGTCAGACGGGAGCTTTTCATCGTATATTCCGACCGTGTGTATGTCCCATCGGACTTTTTACGTAGAAATTTATGACGGACCTAGAAAGAGAACATCCCAACAAAAGAACTCTCTGCTCCAGGTGAAAGAGAACATGTTCTAAATATTTCCGACGGAACCAATTCCTATCGGGAAAACGACTCATCTGTATGCTGTTACGACGGACCAAAAACGTCGCATGTGCTGAAACAAGTACGAAACGGAAGCTATTGCCTACTGGCTATTGAACTTCCTTTGTTTAATCCTGTCGTATGTGTTGTACGTCACCGCGTTCTTGACAGTCAGACTTTGGTGTTATCGTGTGTACACAAGACAGTTTCAGCGGAACTCCGTTGGAAAAATCTTCAGAGTTTATTCCGACTGGAAAACCGGTCATGTGTACAGGGCATAAGAGGGCACTGGTGGGTTTATTGCTCTTCCTGCTCTCAAGTTACTGCATACCCGTACAGGGGGGTACAGGCAGGCAGCTATCCTCCAAGAGCCTGGCACTGCACGATTGTGGATGCAATTCTCTGCAGGCTCCTTAGAAAAAAAAATTTACTTGTGAAACCACGTGCAATTATTTCTTTCTTCAAAAGGTGAACTTATCCTTTAGAAAAAAACAAGTAAGAGATTTTTTATTTTTTTTTGTCAAGGTCCAAACAAAATTGGCAGCCAATGCATGTTTTTAGGCACAATGGAAGTCTGTCTCTAAGCCAGCCCCAATGAGATTTTAGCAGCCATTTTTCTAATGCAGATTGGTTGTTGAAAACACATCTATTTGTCCTTCATTTCAGCTTTAAAAACACTTCCATTGTCCCCGAGTGTATCCCTAACATTAGCAGTCCTGTTCATTATCATCTGATTATAAAGAGCAGAAAACACAAAGGAAAGAACAATGATGGCTGAATAGCAGGAAACGAGATGGGAAAAAAAACCTTTCCTGATGGAGCAAGCTGATCAGGGGAGAGGAAAGGCCAACACAGTATTGCTGCACAAGTTAAACAAACAGACGCAGACACACATGGTTTAAGAAAACATGCAGAGAACAAGTTCTACACCTTTCCCATCTGACTCACCCGCACTCAGCGCCAATACCTGCCTCCCGTAACATAGGCAAGCTGCCATGTGTGACAGTGCCTGGAGAGATGTCAAAGCCACTTTAAGGGCAAGCTCACCGCAAACTGTGGCGGTTCACTTTTCATAGGGCAATTCAGCAGCGACTTCCAAGCATTCAGGAGATGAACCTTCCGTTTCCTGAATCCCTGTTTATTTTGTTTTTGTTTGGCAAATTCCAATTTTTTATTGGAAATAATGCTTAGCAACTTTGCTGCTCTGTCAGGTCCTTTCAAAAAAGGATGGTCTGGGTGCTGGAAGACTGTTAGGCCCATACACACGGTTGGAAATATGGACGGAAAAAGTCCGATCGGATTATGTTGTCGGAAAATCAGATCCTGTTTGGGCTCTATTGGACTTTTTCTGATGGAATTTTCGATGAAAAAAGTTTGAGAGCAGGACTTTTTCCGATCGTGTGTAGAGAGTTCCGACGCACAAAGTGCCACGCATGCTCAGAAAAAAATTTGGAGACAAAAGCTATTGGCTACTGGCCTCTACGTAGTCCCGTCTTACATTTTTTCCGCCAACTTTGTGCGACCGTGTGTATGCAAGACAAGTTGCGGGCCAAAATCCGTTGGATTTTGTGGTAGCAACGTGTGTGTGGGGCATTAGGGTTTTGATCAGCAATCCATGGGCAATATGGGTAGGGAACTCTATGGAGAAGAGCTTATACATACCCAAGAGAGAGGACTGACTCCCCATTTAGGCCCCAGGCACCATGCATGCTTGTCATGCTACTTTGGACCCCAAAGCCTGTACCCCCCAAAGCACCCCTCCCCATGATGAGGGCATGTGGCCTGTATGGTTCAGGAGGAGGCGGTCGCTTGTTCTCCCCTTTTCCTGACCTGCCAGGCTGTATGCTCGGATAATAAGGGTCTGGTATGGATTGGGGGGGGGAGCATTCCCCATTTAAAATTCATACCAGACCCGAAGGGCCTAGTATGGTATTGGGGGGGCATGCTTTTTTTTTTTTTTTTTTAACTTTCATTGTTAGCATTCTCTTGCAGCAGCTAGCCTCCCTTCCCCCTCCTTAAAGAGGAATTCCACCTACAAAAAAATATTAAAAGCCAGCAGTTATAAATACTACAGCTGCTGACTTTTAATAAATGGACACTCACCTGTCCCAGGGTCCAGCGATGTCGGCAGCCTAGACCGACCGATCGATCGGCTCTCGGCTGCTGCCGCCGCCATTCTGGGTGAGGGAACCAGGAAGTGAAGCATTGCGGCTTCACTTCCCGCCTCCCTACTGCGAATGCGCGAGTCGCGCAGCGCACTAGGAATGGTCCGCGCTGTCTCTGGGACCCGTGTGTGTCCCAGCAGACAGCGCGCAGGGACAGGAAGAGGCATAGACTCATGTGGGAGTCTATGCCCGGAAGCAGGTGCAAATTCCTGTCTTAGACAGGTATATGCACCCCCCTCCCCCCTGAAAGGTGCCAACTGTGACACCGGAGGGGGGGAGGGTTTCCGATGAGCGGAAGTTCCACTTTAGGGTGGAACCCCGCTTTAACAACCAGCTATTCTTCACATACAATTCAGATCGGTCGATCAATCTGAATTCAAATTGTTCTGAAAATTTGGAATTCGTTAGAAAATAAAGGAACCAAAACGGAACTAACAAATTCTTCCATTCCGCACATGTCTAGCTACTTTGTAGAGCACAAAAAAAATGATCACAATTCGTAACAAAGTTGCACTCATCCAAAGTCGCATGGTAAAGTTGCAATGGAAATTACACAATTTTTTAATTCGCACAAGTGTGAATGGATTCTTAGGGTCAAAATATTTTCAACACTGCATCTATATTTCTCTTCTAAGGCTGGCAATAGATCGATTTTTTTTTCTTTTTTTTTTTTTCTTCATTCAGCCAGCAGGTTGAACAAAAAAAACAAAAAACTAAAAAGGGAGGCGCCCATCCACACAATCAAGGTGTGGAAATACGCTGAATGCACACATCTTATGGTAAAAATTTGGTTGAAATGGATGGTTTGGTGACAGGGTCACATGTTAATATGAGTGGTCAGGTTATATTTCATGGTTTTGTGAGGAGAAGGGGAGGATCTGCCAACCCTGCCTTTCAGCGCAGAATATCAAATCACCAGCAAGGTGCAAAATCCATTTTAGGCTAAAACGGGCTCATCAGATACAGACTGTCTAGTACTCAGGGGTGGACTGACAGCTCATGGGGCCCCCGGACAATAGGAGATTATGGGGCCACACAGTATATATATATATATATACATATACACACACACACAGTATACACAGACATGTTTCTATTGGCTGAGAGGGTACTAGAGAGGTGGGGCAGCTATAATCTCAGGATTTTTAGACCAAAAGGATGTCGGTAAGGTACATTTCAGAGACAGGTGTAAAAAATAAATAAATAAATAAAAACTACAGATTTTTACATACTTCCCCTGGTTTTACTGAGGCTGGCAACCCTGATGGGGCCCCCTAGTGGCTCAGGGCCCTCGGGCAGTGCCCGAGTGGCCCAACGGTCATTCCGCCCCTGCTAGTACTGCACACCAAATCATTCACAACAATGTCTTATATATCTGATCTCCTGCAAAAAGGAAATGAACATAATATACGAAATCTACCCAAGAAACGCAAGAGCGTGCGTAGCAAGGAATGACTTTCTGCTCATTAGGATATTTACAGTCCACAGTCCCAAAGTGGAATAAATGGCTACGGATAAAGAAAGCCCAGTGACTGTGACTATCGGCATCCAAAACACGCAGAAGGAGAGGGAAATAATGTACAAGGAAATGTTTTAGGCAGGTCAGATATCAGATGAATTCTTTCATTTTTAGATCTGAGAACAGTTGGGTTTCTGCAATAAAAGTGACAGGCATTGTACACCTACAGTATATCGGATGTTAGAATCGCTTCCTGTATAATTTATATATACACATACATACACACACACACACACACACACACCAAACCATAACTAGAAATCAACAGGGGTTATTAGGATGGAAGGGAATCCATATTTGATAGCTATTAGATTACAAAAACAGATACAATCTTATTGATATAAATGACATTATTGTTGTGCAAAGCTAGCAAAACACATTGCAATTTAGATGCACACATCTCCTTTAGGTAGTTACTAAACCCAGGACCATGCATTCACTATATCTGGTCTCCCACAGAACATGGAAATGCAATCATTTCAGTAAATATAAACTGCTAAATACCTTTTCCCATCAGAAGTATATAGCAGTCTTGTAACATCTACCAATGTCTGGTTAAAGCTTGTAGGAGGAGTTTTCATTCTAATCTGACAGTCCTAATAGGCTGCAGGACCCCTGAACCTCTGTCTGGACAGTGTCGACTGGCCCTGTGCTGATCACATTTTATCAGAAAAATCTTGAAATTTTTAAAAATTGTGAAGAATCCCGCAAATTTGCTTCCTTGAATTCCCGAATTCTGCGACACGTTCTCACTATGTCCTGTGTGTAGGCCGCGTCACGCATTTCAGGGTCTGCACAGCCAAACTGGATACAGCAACAAAAAGACCATGGCAGGTCATCTATCAATTTGAGAAAGGAGACCTGTGTGTCTAGGAAACAGTGTTTTTTTATGTTCTTTTTTCTTTGTATGATTTTGTTTCTGCGATGATGACTTCAGTAAAACTGAGGACCACAATCTCCTAAGGGCCGGTTCACACTGCGACGCGAGGCGAGGCGACACGGCTCGCCTCGCCTCGCTCCCGCAAGTCGCCCCCATACAGTGCTATGGAACCGTTCTGAGAGGAGCGACTCGAGTCGCTCCGACTCAGAAAAAAGGTTCCTGTACTACTTCGGGGCGATTTCGGGGGCGACTTGCATTGACTTCTATGCAGAAGTCCTCTGCAAGTCGCCGCTGACCCCCCCTGCAAGTCGCGGCGAGGAAGTCGGAGACGCCTCGCCGCGGCTCGCAGTGTGAACCGGCCCTTAATGATCAGGTTTATTTTTTGCACTTTTCAAATAGATATAACTGAATACTTTCAGACCATAAGGAGGCAATAATGCCGTGTACACACGGTCGGATTTTCAGACGGGAAATGTTGGATGTGAGCATGTTGGCTGAAAGACCATGCGTATGCTCCATCGAATATTTGTTGTTGGACTCTCTGCCAACAAATGTTGGCTAGCATGTTCTCAAATTTTGCGCCAACAATTTTCCGATCGTGTGTACACAAGTCTATTGCACAAAAGTTCACGCATGCTCAGAATCAAGTATGAGCCAGAAGTGCTCGGTCTTGTAAAACTAGTCTTCTTAATGGCGATATCACGTACGTCTTGTAAGTCACCACCTTCCTAATTGTTGACCAACATTTGTGTGACTGTGTGTATGCAAGACAAGTTGGAGCCAACATCCTTCGAACAAAAATCCATGGTTTTGCTGTCGGAAAGTCTGATCGTGTGTACGGAGCATAAGAGCAGTTCATTGTGAGGGATCCATGCACTAAAAAGTGTGCTTGTAACATATTCTCATGCATCCTCTGACTTCACAGGTGGAAGTCTGTACTGCACTTCCCAGGCTCAGAACAGCACCTAACTTTATCTATTATATCTGGCCTTTGCTGGAAGCCCATTGATTTTCATTGGCCCACTGCTAACAAAGCAGTTAAGAGCCAAAGTGTAATGCCACCCAAACAGGAGCATGCCTGGGTTGATTGTCACCTCAGGTGTCCAACTTCCCCCAGATGCCACCTCTCCCTCTTTGGATGCTTGGATGCTGGTAGAAAAATCAATGCCACTGTGGCCTGGCCGCCAGCATCTTAGCAACCAATGAAGCTGTGTGTCATTGGTTGCTAGGACAGCGTTATTTTCTTGTTACAAGGTGGGTGCATAACTGCCAATGACATGGTGTGACCCAGCCAGCAGCATCCTAGCAACCAGCTTAGTAACAATGCCCTGTGTATACAGAGCCATGACACTGAGCTGCAGTGAGGACACGGTGTTTGGTATGGACACTTCAGCCTTAGTGTCCCACCTGAGACGGTCAACCCATTTCCTCTCTAAACCCCTGCTGTGCGGCAATTGAATAAAATAGAGGGTAAGTGGTGGGTGAGCAAGTTAAGTCAATAAGTGGTGGCTGCTCTCCTCCTTCTGATTCCCCGGGCACAACAAATACATGAAGGACTTGGAAAAACCCAAGGAGCAAGGTCAGGAGAGATGAATGGATGCAGAAACTTGGTGATCCGAGGTGCTCGGTGAGCTCTGTGCAGTGATCCACTCACTGATAGAGTTTCCATAGGAGTCTCTGTGCAGTTAAACCTCTCTGCTAATGATCTGTAAATACAGATCATTAGCAAAGAGGCTTGACTGCACTGAGATTCCTGTTAAAACCCTATCAGTGAGTGGCAACAATAAAAAAAAGAAAAAAAAAAAAAACATCCAATGCGTATAAGTCCTCGAGTATGGATGGGAGAACTTATACGATTGGGAAATGAGATGAAAGAAACCTTTACAAGTCATCTGTTCCAGGGCTGGCTAGTAAATTTTAAACTTTTTACTGATACAACTAAACCCAGACTCAAGCGGCAATCATAACAAGGACCAACCAACTTCAACTGCAGTCCTAAATATCTCTCAGCCTCCTGGGAAAATCACTGTAAAAGTTGACAATGTCCTATAATGAGACTTACTTTTTCTAAACATGCTGCAAAAAAGTACTAGCCAACCGTTGTGTTATATATTCCTATAATACACACCGTAACTATACAACTATAACTCCACTCCTGTACAATGTCCAGTCCCCGGTTTTAGGAACTGAAGTGATCCAGTCCTCCCACTTTATGAGTGTTATGCCGCATACACACGATCGGACTATCCGGCGGACTTAGTCCGGCGGATTGTCTGCCGGACTTTGCAGCTGAGGTCCGCTGGACTTTCTAACGAATGGACTTGGCCACACGTGATCACTCCAAAAGTCAGACGGATTTGAACGCGATGATGTAGAATAAGGAATTTCATAGCCAGTAGCTGCATTAGCGTCAGTTTTAGTCCGCCGGACTAGCAAACAGACGAACAGATTGTCCGCTAGAAAGCCGAGTCCGGCGGACAATTTTGAAGCAAGTCTTATTTCTAAGTCCGGCGGACTTTTGAGAAGAAAAAGTCACCTGGAGCCCACACGATCGAATTGTCCACCGGACAGTCCGATCGTGTGTACGTGCCATTAGAAACAACAACTTAAAAGGCTGAGCCATGGATTTCACATTCATGGGGGCGATGCTGACTTTTCATATACATTGATCATACTCAATAATATAAAGCTGGTCATATGCATTACAATCCCTTCATAAAATCTAACAGCCCAACTTTAAAATTATTTTCTAACAGTAAGCCAATGACTATAATCTGGTAACACTATATAAAAGGCTGTAAAATCATTGCACACACACACATAAATACAATACAATGAAATTGTACATTACAGCCTAATGAGAGCCCACAGACATCTCTGGCCTAATGCTGGCTATTCACTAGTCTTTTGTTGAGAAAAAAAATTTATTTAAAAAACATTTGTTCAATTTTCTAATTATTATTTAGGTCAAATTGACATTTGTTTTCCACCGCAGTGATGAGAAAATTCAAAAGGTGCAGGATGGAAAAGTTTTCCCAAACAAATTTTTAGCAGAGTATGTAGCTATCGTTCTGGAAATCACATTCATTCCAAAATCAAATGTTAAAAGAAAACAACATTTCAACTTACTTTCAAACGACATCGAATATACAAAGAATTTTCGTTTCATTCATTCACAGATCTAGCAGTGTATAGGCAGCTTTAGGCCTCTTTCACACTGACGTCCCGTTCAGGCCCGCCTGTCAGTTTTTCAGGCGGACCTGAACGGGTGCTCCATAGAGGTCTATGGAGCGTCGGATGTCAGCGGTGACATGTCCGCTGACATCCGACCCACTCCGATCCGAAAAAGTGTAACGGAGGAAAAAGCTATTTTTCCATCCGTCTGCGGATCGGATCGGGTGACGACGGGCACTGCGGTCCGTCGTCATCCGATCTCCCATAGGGGAGAGCGGCGCTGTGACAGGTCCGTCCCTGCGCAGTGTGCAGAGACGGAGCTGTCATCTCCCTGCTCAGCGGGGATCGGCGGAGTGATCCCCGCTGAGCAAACGGATATCCACGGGGCGGATCAGAACTGATCCGCCCCGTGTGAAAGGACCCTTAGGCTTCATTCACACTCCGGGGATTTAGGTGCACTGTGGTTCAAGTGCATTTTTACATCCATGCCCATATAGCAACCTTTCTCAACCAGGGTTCCTCCAGAGGTTGATAGGGGTTCCTTGAGCTGTGACCATTGGTGGACCTTGATCTCCCACCTACACTGGCTATTCATTTTGGGGGTCAAGTTCTCACTGCCATTCAATGTAGTGTTCTACACTGGTCAACAATGTAACAGGGTACTTTTCATTGAACCACTAATGTAAGAAAGCACCTTTCAATGAACCATCAATGTAAAAGGGCATCTTTCAAATGACCACCAACGTAAGAGAGCACCTTTAAATGGACCACCAACATTAAAAAAAGCACCTTTCAATGAACCAACAAAAGAGGGCATCTTTCAAAAGGACATCTTTCAAAAGGACCACCAACGTAAGAAGGCATCTTTCAAAGAACTACCAACTTAAGAGGGCATCTTTCGATGCACCACCAACATAACAGGGCATCTTTCGATGCACCACCAACGTAAGAGGGCATCTTTCAATGTACCACCAACGTAAGAGGGCATCTTTCAATGCACCACCAACGTAGGGGGGCATCTTTCAATGCACCACCAACGTAGGGGGGCATCTTTCAATGCACCACCAACGTAAGAGGGCATCTTTCAATGCACCACCAACGTAAGAAGGCATCTTTCAATGCACCACCAACGTAAGAAGGCATCTTTCAATGTACCACCAACGTAAGAGGGCACTTCTCTAATGATCCCTACAGTAAAGGGACATTACAATTTTACAGTCCGAGTTTCTTTTCTGTCAATTATTAAAGAGCAACTTTACGCATTTTTTAAGCTCAATGCCCCCCCCCCCCAGCCTATTTACTCCCATCACATATCTCAGGAGGCTTTAGGAGGAGGGACACACAGTGGCACAACTGGTGACACGGCATACTGGGAGGGGGCATGTGCGTGAACTGTGAGTGTCCTTAAGTGACAGCTGGCTCCTAATAATGAAAGGCGGCCATGTGGGGCCTGACATTGCTTTAGAGCAATATTTTGTGATTAAAAATCCCACATAACAGGCAAGAGGGGAAAAACCCGGGGGGTTCCTCTTTAGTATTCTTTTCCTGTAATTTTTGAAAATATTGCTGTCATTTAGAGCCAGGGGGTGTGATTAGTGTCAATGATCTTGTGTCTTTCTGTATCTACAATTCTACTCATTTCACATTAGCAGATCATAGGGGTTTTCTAGGCGCTAAAAATGATTGCAGGGGTTCCTCCGATGTCACAAAGGATGAAAAGGGCCACTATAGAGCTAAAACTGCAACAAACCACAAGTGGGACTTTTTTTTTTTTTTAATGCACCAAAAATGTGACTGGACCTAAACCTTAAATAGATTAAATACGGTGGACCCACACACAGCGGCTCAGATCGGAAGACGGGTCTGATAGACTGAAGGATGAATTTGGGTTTGATCGGAATGCCAGAGGAAGCTGTCAGTACTGGGCCAATCAGCTGCTGGCAGAGGATTCCCCTCCCAGAGCTGTACATAAACAAAGAGGTGGGGATGCTTGTGACATCACAGACCTAATACGGCCGCATATAGCAGAACGAAGCCTTCCTATCCTTAGCAGCCTCTTAGGCCTGGCTCACATCTATGCGTTTTTAGTGCATTTTGCAGAAACAAACTACAGTCCATTTAACATGGTTTCCTATGTGGCACGTTCACATCTGTGCGTTTTTGGAAAGGGTCAGGGACTTTTTTTTTCTTTCCCGCAGCAGGTTGCTTTTTGCATGTAATAGACTGTTTATAATAGATATAATAGAGTGTTTTTAATGTGTTTTGCTATATATATTTTTTTAATAGGAAAGCATGACAGTTCTGTTCATGTAATGCGACTTTTATTGCTCACTACATGAATACAACTGTCGTACTTTCCTATTAGAAAAAAAATAAAAAGAGCAAAACGCATCAAAAAATGCAAAACACACTGCAAAAGACACTGAAAAAAAATGCATCAACTGCAACCTGCATAGATGTGAACCTAGCCTAAGACCCCCATACACACTATTCGATTTTCTGCAGATTTTACCAAAACCATATAATATGAGGTCAAACCTTAAGCGTTTCAATATGTATGCAATCAGGCAGGCCCTTCTACTACATGGTTTTGGTAAATCTGAAGACAAAAATCTGCAGAAAATCTAAGGCCCCTTTCACAATGGGGCGGGTGGGTCCGTTGGCGGTAAAGCACCGCTGTTTTTAGCGGTGCTTTACCGCTGTATTTGCCCCCTAGCAGGGTGCTTTTAACCCCCACTAGTGGCAGAAAAAGGGTTAAAACTACCTGCAAAGTGCTGCTCCCCATTGATTTCAATATACAGTATACAGGCATACCCCACTTTTAAGTACACAATGTGTTTTATTTAAAGCTGGAAAGTGCAAAATCAGGCTCACTTCTGCATAGAAACCAATGAGCTTCTAACCCCAGCTTGTTCAATTAAGTTTTGGTAATAAAACCTGGAAGCTCATTGGTTTCTATGCAGAAGTGAGCCTGATTTTGCACTTTCCAGCTTTAGTAAATAAACCCCATTGTGTACTTAAAATTGGGGTGTGCCTGTACACACCGCTCCAAAGATGCCACTAGCAGGACTTTTCTTACCGTCCTGCCAGCGCACCGCTTCAGTGTGAAAGCCCTCAGAATGGAGCGGCCTGCAAAGCTCCCCGGAGTGAAAGGGGTCTAAGAGCGGTAAGAAAAGGGGTCTAAGAGCGTGTATGGGGTCTTAGCTTGTGTAGGATCTGCAGTGGTTATGGAGTTGCGCGCAGGCTCAGTTATGACAACAGCCATTTGATGGCTTGACAGTTGAGAGCACACGTGACAGTTATTTACTGTATGTCTTTCATAGACCTGTTAGTGGAAGAGTTTATAAATGATGAGGAGTTCCACCCAAAAGTGGAAGCTTCAATAATCTGCACCCCCCCCCCCCCCCCGGTGCCATATTTGGCACCTTTTAGGGGGAGCGGGTACCTGTTTTTGACAGGTACCCCATCCCTTTTTCCAAGAAATCTCATCACTCGGAAGTTCGGCCCCCCTCCTCCTTACCCCGCCGCTACGCCATTCACTAAGCGCAGGCGTGCTCAGTGTAGGCGCAGTAGAGAACCGGCTGTGCAGCCGGAAGGCCTCACTGCTGGTTTCCTTTACCAGGAATGGTGACGGCACCTGAGAGCCGATGAAAACATCAGCTGGGGGGCCGACATTGCTGGACTCCAGGACAGGTAAGTGTCCTACTATTAAAACCCTTTTTAAACTCAGTCATGGGCATGTTAGCAGTAAAGCGCTGCTAGTTTTAGTGGGCCTTTTTGGCTGCTAGCGGGGCGCTTTTAGCCCCCGCTAGCAGCCGAAGAAAGGGTTAAAAGCGCACTGGACTGCATCAAAAACACAACAAAAATGCATTAAGAACGCATCAAAAACACGCACTGTAAAAAAGCATCTGGAGCGCACCCAGACTGCGTTTCTATGGTGTGAACTGGCCCTTAAAAATAAGGATAACTGTGTTGCAGTGCATATTTGGCACATTTAGGTGCGTTTTTGATGCGTTTTCTAGCATTCCAGTACAGGAAAAATGCAGCACATTCTACTTTTTTCTCTGGAACTGACTGCACTGATGTGAACCATGCCATTGAAAACCATATACCCTACTTTCCATGCGTTTTTGATGCAGAAAAAAAAAACCGCACAGGACTGCATGTGGTGTGAACTGGCCCTTACTCATCATACTGTATCTATGGAGGAGCGGTCACCCAAGAACAGGACTATATAGCACCCCCCCTCTTCTCCATAACAGAGGAGAGGGGTTCTGTAGTCCACAGAGGTAGCCGGATAACTGCAGTACAGGCACAGTGCACAGGAACGCTTTGAGCTGATAAGATTTCAGGATCAGATTTGTTTTTACTCATGGAACAGACAGAAAATACTTCCAATGGTATATTAGTCCAGGTAGACAGCGATCGGCACAAAAAAAACAAAACAAAACAAACAATCTGGAGAAAAAAAAATTGAATAGTTGATTTCCTTCTGTACAGATCCCAGGGGTGACACCTGCGGGGCCCTCGCCAGCCAATGTAAACAAACCGTCCGCCACCATAACATATGGAGGAAGGCTGTGTGATTGTGTGCATGCACAGCGACCTCTCCGATCGCACGCCGATCAATGAAATCATACCGCACACTGCATGTGCAATACACACACCGACACCAATATATATATATATATATATATATATATATATATATATATATATATACACACACTAACAATATAAATGATATATGCATACACGCTAATATTTTTTATAAGAAATATATATATATATATATATAGAGGGTGTCTGAGGGATGAGGTGTGGTGCAGACAGTGACAGGTCCTCCATACAATGGTTCCCCCCCATCCCATACAATGGTCTCCCCCTCACCTGGACTCGCAGCCCCCAGCCGTAGAAGGAGGAGGAGCGTCACCCAGCAGCACAGTGCGGCCCCCGTAGGGATCCCCGATCTCCGCGATCCCCCCATGGCTCAGGCTGATCCGGGGAGAGGCTGCATCGCGTTCCCGGCTCCGAGCAATCACTGACAGCGCAGCCAGGGATGCGCGCGACTGCAGGAGGAGGCGCGCGCCTGCAGGAGTAGAGGGGGGGCGCGCACGGGGAGGGAGAGCGGAGCCACATTGGGAGCGCGCGTCCCTGTGTGTACAGTGATGTCAGTGGCTGATAATCTCACACACACCTCAGTATAATGTGATGGCATACAATAATGATTTCAATCCCCCCTCACAACACACACAGATAGAGAATAATCATTATCACATCACATATTGTCCTGTAAAATCATACATTTTTACCAAAACATATGGTATGACACTAACAATGTGTGGTAACACTTCCTGAGGTAAAAGAACAGCTCACAATCGAAATTAGCAATGTATTGTGTACAATGGGGATCATGAGGTGAACAGGTCAGAAAAAAATAACAATAAAAAAAATAAAATAAGGAATCGTTATTTCATTTTTAATGAGATAAAATGAAGATTCATGGTGTAAAATTTCGATGCCCAACCTGCACCCCACAGGCCGCCCCTTGGCGGATTTTGTTGGGCCCTCAATACCGGCCTAGGTTCACATGTATACAGGTCTGGGAACACATGCTAATCGCACCTGCAGGTAAAACGCATTGCTTTTTACAATGGAGGTGGAGGTGCTATTCATTCTTAAAAAGGAACTGCGGTCTGCTCACATAATTTGTAATAAAAACACCTTTGCCATTCTGAAGCTTCCCTCCAACCACTCTACATATTATTTTATATATATTGGGATTCTGTACTTGCCAACTATGCTGCAGAAATCTCCCTCCACTAAGTCTGGCTGCAGCCATTTTAACTGTGGGCAGCTGAAGCTGCTGCCTGTTCACTTCCTGGATTTACACAGACACACATGTAGCACTGACCCCCAAAGGAGCTGCTGGTTTTATTGGGCTTACCATTACCTTCTTGACCTCGTCTCCGTCTAGGGTTTCCCATGGTAGATGGCCCAAAGGAATGTAGAAACTTACACACTGAATCTTCTTTTGGGTTATTTATTTGAAAATAGAAACAGAGTCTCTCAATTTACGGTAGAGGGTTAGGAGGAAGTTCAGGTACTCTTGCACTGCCAAAATAGAAAGTCTCTTATAGAAGAAATCCAGAGAATTACCGTTTCACAGCTGGATTCTCACAACCCCCGGATAGACCTCCTATCACTAGGCCTAGCAACCAGTAGGGTGTTAAGTAAAGCAAAGTCTCTGCCACAGACTTTAATGTAGAATACTTGAGAAAAGTCTCTGCCACAGACTTGGATGTAACTGAGGGACGTGGACAAATTTAAAGAGCTATCATACGATACCAGTATCTTTCAGCCGGTCCGGCGATACCATACGATACCATATGAGTGTAGATCCTGTGTCCTTCAACTGAGCCTCCAGGCCCCTTCAGAGAAGCCAGCCTTGCGCATGGCCTTCTCCTGAAGAGTCCTCCCCTGGATTCTCCTTCAGTTGCTGGGCCTCTCCTTAGATGAGATGGCACCGGACCACCCTTGAATCATTAGGCCCCGATATCCATTCAGGCCGTCCCTGCAGTTGCTCCACCTCGGGCTATCCAGCCCTGAGACTTGGAATTGCATGGATCCGCACCCCAGGCCAGGAGGGCCATGAGGGCTGGTCAGGAGGACCAGGACCAAACAGACAGAAGATATCTTCTGGACCGGAACCCAGAAGCATGTGATCTCAGTACCTTAAATACCCCCTCCCAGAATTCACAGCAGGATAAATACTCCCACTGGGCTGGTTCCGAGAGCAAGAATGGCATCCAATACCCCTAGCTAAACTGCGTGGTGACAGCGACACCTGCGGCCAAGGAAAATCCAGCTAGACTGGTACTGAACCCATAATTTAGCAGAATTAGCTCTAAAACCCAACTGTGGTTTCAGGAATATTAATTTTCAAAAACAAATAGCGCATGCTTGTCAGTAGCCAGCGCTACACACACCTCCAGCTTGGCAGCTCTAATTGGCCCTCTTATATCTCATCCCCCATCCCTTCCTGGCAAACTCTCAGGAGAGTGAGAGAGAGAGCTGTGCATGATGTCATAAGCCTAGGTTAATGACCAGACAAGAAATAGGAAGTGGGCTGTGTAAGGTATTTACTGGCAGAGAAAAAATGTTTTATTATCCAAAGTTAAAACAAAAAGAGCAGAAGATTTAATAGATGGAAAGTTGAAAAAAATGACTGAAGTTCCACTTTAATGACACCCCTACACATTGCAAAATGTGGCATGTTTTTGGGTGCGTGAAACCACAGGGTGCCAAAGCACCATCCAGCTCCATATGGCCACATTTTTAAAGTGGAGGTCTGCCGAAAAAAAATAAATTAAAAGCCAGCAGCTACAAATTCTGCAGCTGCTGACTTTTAATATATGGACACTTACCTGTCCAGGGAGCCCGCGATGTCGACAGCCAAAGCCGATCTGTCCGTTGGCTCTCGGCTGCTGCCACCGCCGTCCTTGGTAAGGAAATCAGGAAGTGAAGACATTCAGCTTCACTTCCTGGTTCCCTACTGCGCATGCGTCCTCACTGGTCCCTGCTGTGTTCTGGGACCTGTGTGTCTCCCAGAAGACAGTGGGGGAGGATAGAGTAGGCGGTGATGGACGCGGTGATCTATGCCAGGAAGTGGGAGCAAATACCTGTATTAGACAGGTATCTGCTCCCTCCTCCCCTTTGAAAGGTGCCAAATGTGAAACTGGAGGGGGAGAGGGTTCCAAAAAGTGGAAGTTCCATTTTTAGGTGGAACTCCACTTTAAGGCTAGTTACACAAAGGTGTAATATTTTAACCACATGAACATAAAAATAAAAAAATAAATACCAAAGGAAAATGATCGAGCTTTGAGGGTCGTAGCTTGGGGACCTGGGGTCACAGAGCCCCCAGGTAGCCGAAGTCCTACCCCATGACTGGTTATAATTTGGGCCTCCTGCCACCTATAGTTCCAGAGATATGGGGGTTTCTTGTGTAGCCTATCAGAAGCTGCATACAGAGCGGCCAATTTAAAAGAGAAGTATGGGTTGGTTTTTTGGGGGGATATTTATACTCACCTAGGTGAATGGAGCATCAGGCCGATTCTGCAGCTTTCCCCCGGTGTCTCTGCACTGACAACCGAGCCACGAACACCTCCGATGGCTCGGTTCTCACAGATCCCCGAGAGGAGAGCTGCTGACTGTCAGTTAGCAGCTCTCCTCTCTGATCCTCCATGCTCATGTGGAGGGGTGGGGAGCGGCCATCTCTGTGGCTCACTGAGCTGCTGAGACTGCCATCAGTCAAGGCAGCCTCAGACTCAGAGGCAGAGCAATGCGCAAGTGAGTCTGATAAAATTTAAAACCCAGATGTTTTTGTTCCAAAAAGAGGAGCTTATTCCCAAGTGAGGGCTTACTTCGGATTCAAACCAGATGATGACACTCAGCAAACCATCTACTGCAAGCAATGTTTAGCCGTTGTTTGTGCACCAAAGGGTAACACCACCAATCTGTTTAATCACCTGAAACGTAATCACATACAAGAATATGAGACGGTAGGGAAAAAGAATACTGCTCAATCACAAAGTACCTGCAAGGAGTGCAAGCATACGAAACAAACGTCAATTAAAGGAACATCATTTAATGCAACACCGTACCCAACAAACTCTCTCAGGCGCAAAGAAATAACAGAAGCAATCACATTTCACCTGGCTAAAGACATGGCTCCCGTGACCACTGTTGAAAAAGAGGGGTTTAAAAAACGAAATCAAACCCTTCATAAGCGCTTTCAAGTGCCCTCTCATACTTATTTTTCACATTTTGCAATCCCTGGTCTGTACGTCAAATGTCGTCAAAGAGTTGCAACGGAATTGTGAGATGTACTAAATTTTGCAGCAACTTCAGATTTATGGTCCAGCAGAGCAATGGAACCATACATGAGTTTAACAATCCATTTCATTAATGATGATTTTGAGATGACAAGTCGGTGCCTACAAACTGGGTTTTTCCCTGAGGACCACACTGGCGAAGCTTTGGCGCAGGGATTAAAGGATGCTCTTATCAACTAGAAATTGGAGGAGAAGAATCTTGTGTGCATCACTCCAGACAACGGAAGCAACATTGTAAAGGCCATATCCATAAATCACTGGACACGATTGCAGTGTTTTGGCCATAGGCTTCATCTCGCAATAGAGAATGCAATGAAGGACTTACAAATTGAGCGTGCTATGGGTTTGTGCAAAAAGCTTGTCGGGTGTTTTAGCTATAGTTGGAGGAGGAAGAGGGAGCTTTCTGAGGACAAAAACAACGCTGTTTACCAGACCACAAGCTCAAGAAAGAGTGCCCAACAAGGTGGGGATCTAGGCAGGCTATGGTGAGGAGAATACTTGAGCAGCAAGCTGCCATCACCCATGTCCTCTCTTCTGACTGCAAGGCTAGGCACCTCTTGCCAACATGGCAAGGCCTAGAGATCCTGGAGGCTGTGGACAAGACTCTCACCCCACTGGCAGACTTCACAGATGCTCTTTCAGGAGAGCAGTATGTCAGTGTCTCTTCTGTGAAACCTGCTCTACACCTATTTCAGTCTTCTGTTTTGGCTGTTAAGGAAGATGACTCTGATCATATTTGCACAATCAAATCAAAGACAATGGGGTATCTGGAGGAAAAATATCGGGACCAAAAAACACAAGACCATGTCGACATAGCCACAACCCTTGATCCCAGGTTTAAGATAACTTACGTTAATGAAGATAACAAAACTGCTGTCCAGAACAGACTAAAAGAGTAGATGTCAAAGCTAACAACAGTTATGGAAAGCCCCCCTACAACTCCTAGTGGTCAATGTCATGCAAAAAAGGCTCGGAAGAGCTTGGGTAGCTTTTTCAAATCAGCAAGTGAAGGGGCACCAGATCCAGCCTCAGGCTCACAGCAACAACAATGGGATAGCTTGTCCTTGGAGCTACAGTCTTATCTGTTCTTAGGCAACACTGACAGTGAAGATGATCCATTAGTCTGGTGGAAGACTCACAAGGAGCAGTATCCGAGATTGTCTGCACTGGCCAGAAAATACCTTTGCATTTCTGCAACCAGTTCCCCTTCTGAAAGGGTTTTTAGCACAGGGGGCAACATTGTCGCCGTTCTGCACTGAAGCCACAACATGTGGATAGGCTCATGTTTCTAGCTAAAAATCTTTAAATCTGTTATCTTTATCTAACATTACAACTACATTCAAAAACATTCAGGTAGTATCATGATGATACTACCTACCTGAATGTTTTTTGAATGTAATTGTAATTTCTTTCTTTCACATTGTTTTTCATTACATTCATTGTCATTTCTTTAAACTTTGTTTGATTGAAGCCAGAATACTATGGCTTATTTTAGAACAAAGGACTGTTCCCCAATCCCCCTTGGGTGTGACTTTTAAGGCCACAAACACTGAAGTGCGTTAGCAAATTGATTTATTTTTATATAAAAAGATAGATCACACAACATCAATGATCAATGGTTAAAGACTTAAAGGCATAACCACTAGATGTGGTATAATAACACATGTGACAAACAAAGCAAAACAAATGATCTTTTTAATCATTGATCACTGTATGTAATGATCTATCTTTATATAAAAATAAATCAATTTCTAACGCACATAAGTGTGGCCTTAAAAGTCCCACCCAAAGGCCAAGGGGGAAGGAACAGTCCTTTGTTCTATACAATCCAGGGATGTGGCCACTACAGTACATTCACAACCTGAATCTTGGGTAGCTTTTTCAAAGCACAGAGTGCAGGATTGAGGGGTGAGCTGTGTATGGAGTGCACGGTTTAGGGGTGATTTGTGTACAGAGTGCAGGATTGAGGGGTGAGCTGTGTACGGAGTGCATGATTTAGGGGTGAGCTGTGTATGGAGTGCAGGGTTTAGGGGGGAACTGTGTACGAAGTGCAGGGTTTAGGGTTGAGTTGTGTACGTACTGCAGGGTTTAGGGGTAAGCTGTGTACATACTGCAGGGTTTAGGAGTGAGCTGTGTACGAATTGCAGGGTTTAGGGGTGAGCTGTGTACGGAGTGCAGGGTTTAGGGGTGAGCAATGTACTCTGCTCTCAAATAGAGATAGATGATGTGTTGGTAGAACAGAGAGGGTTCTAAACGGTCGTCGAGAGGAGAGCTCTGTCACTTGTAAATACAGAAGCAGTGAAAAGGAATCAAACGGTATTTCTGTATACCTGACAAGACCAGCTAGGCATAATAATAGCAATTACCACATTCACTAGACCCTCTCAGTACTGAGGAGATAGCTTCTTTGTGAACACAAGAAGAGATGAGCCAAAGTCTATGTTCAAAGATATCTGATTTAATTCTGGGTGGGTATACAACTTATATAGGTTATTATCAACCAATCATTGCATGGAACATCAGAGAGATTTAATACAGGGGTGTACATTTCATATCCTTACATATCATTAATACTCAAATGCCCAACCACTTAACCACTTCAGGACCGCCGTATTGCCATTGTACGTCAGCACAATGGCACAGGCAGGCAGAATCACGTACATCTACGTGATTGCCTTCCAGCGGGTGGGGGGTCCCATCGGACCCCCTCCCGCTGGTTACGGCGGTCCGATTCGGTGCAGGAGCGCTCCGTGATGAGGGGATGGCCGTTCGTTTTCGGCCACCCCCTCTGGATCGCTCCTGGCCAATGAGAAGCTTCCTCCCCTGTGTATTGTTTACACAGGAAGGAGGAAGTGATGTCATTCTCCTCGGGGCGGTCTTTTTGACCGGACTACGAGGAGAAGAGTAAAAGTAAGTCTGCACGAACACTACACTGACATGTAGGTACACACAGGCACACAAACCCCCCCCGATCCCCCCCCCCCGATCGCCCCCCGATCCCCCCCCGCCCCCCCTCCCCCCCCAGTCACAGTGTCACTGATTGCATTGATCATTTCTTTACTGATCAATGCATTCAGTGTCAGTTGTGACAGTAAAAACTGTCAGGACAGTTAGTGTTAGGTCCAGGGTAGCCCCCTATCACCCCCCAATAAAGATTTAACCCCCTGATTGCCCCTAGAGTTA
Source organism: Lithobates pipiens (assembly GCF_037356315.1). Classification (NCBI taxonomy): domain Eukaryota; kingdom Metazoa; phylum Chordata; class Amphibia; order Anura; family Ranidae; genus Lithobates; species Lithobates pipiens. The sequence goes on from NW_027507685.1 coordinate 134,062,742, forward strand.
ACCCTTTCACCCCCTTTTGCCAGTGTCACTAAGCGATCATTTTTCTGATCGCTGCATGTGTCGCTAGTGTCGCTAGGTAGCTAGTTATTTTTTTAGGTTCACCGCCAGGTTTTTATATCGCTAGGTACCCCGATATACTACCCAATAATGTTTTTAACCCCCTGATTGCCGCTAGTTAACCCTTTCACCCCCTTTTGCCAGTGTCACTAAGCGATCGTTTTTCTGATCGCTGCATTAGTGTCGCTACAGTCGCTAGGTAGCTAGTTATTTTTTTAGGTTCACCGCCAGGTTTTTATAGCGCTAGGTACCCCGATATACTACCCAATAATGTTTTTAACCCCCTGATTGCCGCTAGTTAACCCTTTCACCCCCTTTTGCCAGTGTCACTAAGCGATCATTTTTCTGATCGCTGCATGTGTCGCTAGGTAGCTAGTTATTTTTTTAGGTTCACCGCCAGGTTTTTATATCGCTAGGTACCCCGATATACTACCCAATAATGTTTTTAACCCCCTGATTGCCGCTAGTTAACCCTTTCACCCCCTTTTGCCAGTGTCACTAAGCGATCGTTTTTCTGATCGCTGCATTAGTGTCGCTACAGTCGCTAGGTAGCTAGTTATTTTTTTAGGTTCACCGCCAGGTTTTTATAGCGCTAGGTACCCCGATATACTACCCAATAATGGTTTTAACCCCCTGATTTCCGCTAGTTAACCCTTTCACCCCCTTTTGCCAGTGTCACTAAGCGATAATTTTTCTGAACGCTGCATCAGTGTCGCTAGTGTCGCTAGGTAGCTAGTTAACTAGGCTCCCAAAAAGTCCCCCACATGTGGTATCCCCGTACTCGGGAGAAGCAGCAGAATTTATTTTGGGGTGTAATTTGACTTCTGCCCATAGCATGTGTGAGCAATATATCATTTAGTGACAACTTTGTGCAAAAAAAAAAAAGTTTGTAATATTCCCGCAACTTTTGGCAAAATATAAAATATTCCATGGACTCAACATGCCTCTCAGTAAATAGCTTGGGGTGTCTACTTTCCAAAATGGGGTCATTTGGGGGGGTTTTGTGCTATTTTGGCATTTTATGGCCTTCGAAACTGTGATAGGTAGTGAGGAGTTAAATCAAAAATTTGCACCCTTAGAAATCCTGAAGGTGGTGATTGGTTTTCGGGGTGCCGTGCGCGACTAGACTCCCAAAAAGTCCCACACATGTGGTATCCCCGTACTCGGGAGAAGCAGCAGAATGTATTTTGGGGTGTCATTTCACATATAACCATGGCATGTGTGAGCAATATATCATTTAGTGACAACTTTTTGTAAAAAAAAATTTTTATTTATTTTTTTGTCATTATTCAATCCCTTAGGACAAAAAAAATAAATATTCAATGGGCTCAACATACCCATCAGCAATTTCCTTGGGGTGTCTACTTTCCAAAATGGGGTCATTTGGGGGGGATTTGTACTGCCCTGCCATTTTAGCACCTCAAGAAATGAGATCGGCAGTCATAAATTAAAAGCTGTGTAAATTCCAGAAAATGTACTCTAGTTTGTAGACGCTATAACTTTTGCGCAAACCAAAAAATATACGCTTATTGACATTTTTTTTACTAAAGACATGTGGCTGAATAAATTTTGCCCTCAATGTATGACTAAAATTTAGTTTATTCGATTTTTCTTATAACAAAAAGAAGAAAATATCTTTTTTTTTCAAAATTTTCGCTCTTTTTTCATTTATATCGCAAAAAAAAAAAATCGCAGAGGCAATCAAATACCATCAAAAGAAAGCTCTATTTGTGGGAAGAAAAGGACGCAAATTTCGTTTGGGTGCAATATTGCATGACCGCGCAATTACCAGTTAAAGCAGCGCAGTGCGAAATTGCAAAAAGACCTCTGGTCCTTAAGGTGTTTATTGGTCCGGAACTGAAGTGGTTAAACATGGCTGACATAGCAACTATAGTAACCATGACATCTGCTTCCATGACTCATAGTCATACCTTTGGTGTTCCCCTTTAGACAGGAAAATGTTCCAGACAGCTCTTCAATAGGGATGAGTCGAACACCCCCCGGTTCGGTGCGCACCAGAACTTTCGGACCGAAAATTCGTGCAAACTTTAGAACCCCATTGAAGTCTATGGGACTCGAACATTTGAAATAAAAAGTGCTAATTTTAATGGCTAATATGCAAGATATTGTCGTAAAAAGGGTTTGGGGACCCGGCTCCTGCCCCAGGGGACATGGGTCAATGCCTACATTTTTTTTAAAAACAGCTTTTTTTCGGGAGCACTGATTTTAATGACGATTAAAGTGAAAAAAAAAGTGAAATATTCCTTTAAATATCGTGCCTGGGGGTGTCTATAGTATGCCTGTAAAGTGGCACGTGTTTCCCGTGTTTAGAACAGTCTCTGCTAAGAATGAGCCGACCACCCCTCTGTTCGGTTCGCACCAGAACCTGCAAACAGACCTAAACTTCGTGTGAACTTTAGAACCCTATTAAAGTCTATGGGACTCGAACGTTCACAATCTAAAGTGCTAATTTTAAAGGCTAATATGCAAGTTACTGTCCTAAAAAGTGTTTGGGGACCTGGGTCCTGCCCCAGGGGACATGGATCAATGCAAATACAAGTTTTAAAAACAGCCGTTTTTTCAGAAGCAGTGATTTTAATAATGATTAAAGTGAAACAATAAAAGTGTAATAATATTCCTTTCAATTTCATACCTGGGGGGTGTCTATAGTATGCCTGTGAAGGGGCGCATGTTTCCCGTGCTTAGAACTGTCCCTGCACAATGTGTCATTTGTTCAGGAAAAAAAGTCTTTTAAAATCACTTGCGGCTATATTGTCGGCTCCCGTAATTCAGAGAACACTCAATGAGTGGTCTCTGTATTAGACGACAATTCATTCATTGATAAAAAAAAAAAAGCGTGGGGGTTCCCCTAAATTCAATTACCAGGCCCTTCAGGTCTGGTATGGATATTAAGGGGAACCCTGTATCAAATTAAAAAAAATTGACTTGGGGGTCCCCCTAAAAATCCATACCAGACCCTTTATCTGAGCACGCAACCTGGCAGGCCGCAGGAAAAGAGGGGGGGACGAGAGAGCGCCCCCCCTGAATCGTACCAGGCCACATGCCCTCAACATTGGGAGGATGCTTTGGGGGTTTGTGACCCCTCAAAGCACCATGTCCCCATGTTGATGTGGAGAAGGGCCTCATCCCCACAACCCTGAGTGGTGGTTGTGGGGGTCTGCAGGCGGGGGGGCTTATCAGAATCTGGAAGCCCCCTTTAAACAGGGGACCCCCAGATCCCAGCCCCCTGTTTGAAATGGTAAGGGGGTACAAAAGTACCCCTACCATTTCACAAAGAAAGTGTAAAAATGGTTAAATAAGACAAATACACTTTTGCAAAATTCCTTTATTAAAAATAAAAAAAAGATTCCAGCGGTGCTAATCCACTCTTGCTATCCAGCGATGGATGATCATATCCAGCGATGGGGGATCTCTCAGTCCAGCGCTGTCCATACATCCATCTTCTGTCTCCACTGCGAAGACACTGCGGGGATCCCAGCGCTGACGTTTCTTATATTAGGAGGGCGGGACCACCCGTCACCTGACCCCACCCCCTCTGACGCTGGTGAGGAAAGCTCCGTTACATCAGAGGGGGCGGGGTCACCCATACGTCACTGGGTGGGGTCAGGTGACGGGTGGTCCCGCCCTCCTAATATAAGAAACATCAGCGATGGGATCCCCGCAGTGTCTCCGCAGTGGAGACAGAAGACGGATGTATGGACAGCGCTGAACTGAGAGATCCCCCGTCGCTGGATATAATCATCCATCGCTGGATAGCAAGAGTGGATTAGCACCGCTAGAATCTTTTTTTTATTTTTTTATTTTTAATAAAGGAATTTTTCAAAAGTGTGTTTGTCTTATTTAACCATTTTACACTTTCTTTGTGAAATGGTAGGGATACTTTTGTACCCCCTTACCATTTCAAACAGGGGGGGGCAGGATCTGGGGGTCCCCTTGTTTTTTTTTTATTTGATACAGGGTTCCCCTTAATATCCATACCAGACCTGAAGGGCCTGATAATTGAATTTAGGGGAACCCCCACGCTTTTTTTTTATCAATGAATGAATGAATTGTCGGCTAATACAGAGAACACTCATTGTGTTCTCTGTATTACGGGAGCCGACAATATAGCCGCAAGTGATTTTAAAAGACTTTTTTTCCTGAACAAATGACACCTTGTGCAGGGACAGTTCTAAGCACGGGAAACATGCGCCCCTTTCACAGGCATAATATAGACACCCCCAGGTACGAAATTTAAAGGAATATTACACTTTTATTGTTTCACTTTAATCATTATTAAAATCACTGCTCCTGAAAAAACTGATGTTTTTAAAACTTTTTTTTGCATTGATCCATGTCCCCTGGGGCAGGACCCAGGTCCCCAAACACTTTTTAGGACAGTAACTTGCATATTAGCCTTTAAAATTAGCACTTTAGATTTCTCCCATAGACTTGTACAGGGTGTTCCGGCTTTTCGAATTTGCTGCAAACAGCCCAAATTGTTCACTGTTCGCTGAACAGGCGAACAGGCAATGTTCGAGTCGAACATGAGTTCGACTCGAACTCGAAGCTCATCCCTAGTCTCTGTACAAAATTACATTTAACAGAAAAAAAGTAATTTAAAACTGCTTGCGGTTTTAAGATGATATTTGCTTCCGGCAATATGGATGAAAATCATTGAGAAAAATGGCATGGGTAGCCCCCCCTGCCCATTTCCAGCCTCTTTGGGTCTTGTACGGATATTAAGGGGAACCCTGTACCCCCCCCCAAAAAAAAGGAAAGGCGTAGGGCCCCCAGGCCCTATATACTCAGAACAGCAGTATACAGGCAGTGCTAACAAGACAGGGACTGTGTAGGTTTGTTGTTAAGTAGAATCTGTTTGTAATTTTGAACTGGCACATTTTTAAAGTGTAGCCCCATTTAAAAAATCAATTTTTAAGCTTTTTGGAAAACATAGGGAAGGGTTATCCCCCCGTATAATTTTTTTGCCCGTCCGTCTTTTTTCATCTCCCTTCCTGTTGTCTCCTTCTTTTTGCAAGTAGGAGACGTTTGTAAGTTGGATGTTTGAAAGTAGGGGCCTGCCCTATATGCTCTGCAGAAATGGGGGCCTATGGTGTTGGTGTTGCCACAACACTGTAAACCCTCAAAGTGACTCTTGGTGGGCGCTGGAGCACCCTGCTGTGAACGATTATATCAAGAATTGTAATTACATGCCATTGTTGAACAGTGGTAGAAAAATTGGGCCTTTGATGGTTGTGGTGGTGGTGCTGGTGCCACAACACTATAAGTCCTCACAATTACTCTCGGTGGGTGCAGGAATGGGCCCTGCTGTGAAATATTATATCAATAATTGTAATTACATGCCCCTGTTAAACAGGGGCTGAAAAATTGGGCCTTAGGCACTGGTGCTGGTGCCACGACACTGCAACCTCTCCCATATACTCTAGTTGGAGTGCAGGAATCAGCCCTGCTGCAAAGCATTGCATCAAAAATTTTATTATATGGCCCTGTTAAACAAGGGCTGAAAAATTGGGTCTTAGGCACTGGTGCTGGTTCCATGACACTGCAACCTCTCCCATATACTCTAGTTGGAGTGCAGGAATGAGCCCTGCTGCAAAGCATTGCATCAAAAATTGTATTACATGGCCCTGTTAAACAGGGGCTGAAAAATTGGGCCTTAGGCCGCGTACACACGGGCGGATTGTCTGTCCAACTTAGATTGTCCCCTAAAAACACGGTTCAGCGGACAATCCGCTCGTGTGTGGGCTTCAGCGGACTTTTTCAGCGGACTGTCTGACGAACAAAGTCTTACGGAATTTCCGAAATTTTGTCCGTTCAAACTTGGTTTTGTCCATCCAAACTTGGTTTCAGCGGACAGTCCGCTCGTGTGTAGGCAAGTTGGACGGACTAAGTATGGCGCATGCTCAGAAAGGATTTACACGGCCGAAGGTTGCATTGCAGTGTATAGGACGTCGTTTTTCTAGTCCCGTCGTACGTGCTGTACACGTCATCGTGCACGCTTTCAGCGGACTGTCTGCTCATCGTGTGTGGTCAAGTCCGTTCATGCAAATTTTGAACAGACTGTCTGTCGGATTGTCTGACGAACTTAGTTGGGCAGACAATCCGCCCGTGTGTACGCGGCCTTAGGCACTGGTGCTGGTGCCACGACACTGCAACCTCTCCCATATACTCTAGTCGGAGTGTAGGAATGAGCCCTGCTGCAAAGCATTGCATCAAAAATTGTATTACATGCCCCTGTTAAACAGGGGCTGAAAAATTGGGCCTTAGGCAAATTGGGCCTTAGGTGCTGGTGCTGGTGCCACAACAGTGCAACCTCTCCCATATACTCCCATATACTCTAATTGGAGTGCAGGAATGAGCCCTGCTGCAAAGCATTGCATCAAATTAATTACAGGCCCCTATTAAACAGGGGCTGAAAAAGTGGGCTGGTGGCATCACCCAGAACCAGTGACTCTTGGTGGGCGCTGGAGCGCCCTGCTGTGAACTCTAATTGGAGTGCAGGAATCAGCCCTGCTGCAAAGCATTGCATCAAAAATTGTATTATATGGCCCTGTTAAACAAGGGCTGAAAAATTGGGTCTTAGGCACTGGTGCTGGTTCCATGACACTGCAACCTCTCCCATATACTCTAGTTGGAGTGCAGGAATGAGCCCTGCTGCAAAGCATTGCATCAAAAATTGTATTACATGGCCCTGTTAAACAGGGGCTGAAAAATTGGGCCTTAGGCACTGGTGCTGGTGCCACGACACTGCAACCTCTCCCATATACTCTAGTCGGAGTGCAGGAATGAGCCCTGCTGCAAAGCATTGCATCAAAAATTGTATTACATGCCCCTGTTAAACAGGAGCTGAAAAATTGGGCCTTAGGCAAATTGGGCCTTAGGTGCTGGTGCTGGTGCCACAACAGTGCAACCTCTCCCATATACTCCCATATACTCTAATTGGAGTGCAGGAATGAGCCCTGCTGCAAAGCATTGCATCAAAATTTTTAATTACAGGCCCCTATTAAACAGGGGCTGAAAAAGTGGGCTGGTGGCATCACCCAGAACCAGTGACTCTTGGTGGGCGCTGGAGCGCCCTGCTGTGAACTCTAATTGGAGTGCAGGAATCAGCCCTGCTGCAAAGCATTGCATCAAAAATTGTATTATATGGCCCTGTTAAACAAGGGCTGAAAAATTGGGTCTTAGGCACTGGTGCTGGTTCCATGACACTGCAACCTCTCCCATATACTCTAGTTGGAGTGCAGGAATGAGCCCTGCTGCAAAGCATTGCATCAAAAATTGTATTACATGGCCCTGTTAAACAGGGGCTGAAAAATTGGGCCTTAGGCACTGGTGCTGGTGCCACGACACTGCAACCTCTCCCATATACTCTAGTCGGAGTGCAGGAATGAGCCCTGCTGCAAAGCATTGCATCAAAAATTGTATTACATGCCCCTGTTAAACAGGAGCTGAAAAATTGGGCCTTAGGCAAATTGGGCCTTAGGCGCTGGTGCTGGTGCCACGACAGTGCAACCTCTCCCATATACTCCCATATACTCTATTTGGAGTGCAGGAATGAGCCCTGCTGCAAAGCATTGCATCAAAAATTTTAATTACTTGCCCCTGTTAAACAGGAGCTGAAAAAGTGGGCTGGTGGCATCACCCAGAACCAAAAATGTTCTTCCAATATATCAGCAGGATCATTGAGGAGGAAGAGGATAGTCAGTCAACCAGGGGCGGATCCGAGGGGGGCCAACAGAGCAATTGCCCCCCCCCGAAATAGCACTGACCGACGTGACAATGAACATGACAATGACATGTCTGACTCACTTCAGGACCAGGACGGTACTCTGCGGCTGCCACTGCCTCTGCTGAGTCTCTCTCACATCCATGGGCGTCCGCAGAACTTTTTCCAAGGGGGGGCATCATTTTAAGGCCACTCATGCTCCGCCCCTTTTCGACAATCTCATGAAAATCTTTCCACTGGTAATACATATGTGTTATATAACAGATAATTCATCTTCACTTTGTATTGGAAGTTACTCAGGCGGCTGTGTTCCATGCCCATATAGCCTAGAGAATGTACATTGCAATACATCTGTTGTGGCCATATTTTGATCTCATACTGTCACTGTATAGGCTGTTTTTATCAAGATAAAAATATGGCAAAAACAGATGTATTGCAATGTAAAAAGATGTACATTCTCTAGACTATATGGGCATGGTACCCAGCCACCTGAGTAACCTTGCGGACGCCCATGCTTTCAAAAACCAGCCCTGGAAAAAATGTCATACCAGCCTCACAGCATTATTATACCAGCCCAACAGCATAACGTCATTATTTTCTTGTTCATGAAAGGGAAAACCATACATTTTACCAGTTAATAGTGATAAGTGATCAATCATCAAGGGGGACCCCAGGAACTCAGAACGTGGGGGGGGGACCACCTTCTGCAGAAAGAATACTCAAAGGTAAGGGGGTGGGTTACTAATATAAGGAGGGAACCCTTTTTATCAGTGCCCCTTACATTATCGTATTCACTCCCCCCTTACATCAGTGACACCCCCCGACTGGCCTGGCGGTGCTTTCACTGACCTCCTCTCAGGTGCACTGTGCAGGGCTCAGTCAGTTGGCTCCAGCTTGGTGGGTCTGGTTTTATCCTATAGTCTCCTGTCCACAGTCCACACAAGTCTGACTTTTCCCATGACCCCCATCCCAGCGGCGCTCCCACTCTTGACTCCTCTCCAGACTCCCTCAGAGACTGCAGACATGCTACAGGAGATGGACAGAGACTGCAGACTTGATGCAAGAGCTCAATGCAGCCTCACCAGTGCCCACCAAATGCAGCCTCACTGTGCCCACCAAATGCAGCCTCACTGTGCCCACCAAATGCAGTCTCACTGTGCCCACCAAATGCAGTCTCACTGTGTCCATCAAATGCAGCTTTACTGTGCCCATCATTGCAGCCCCTCCTGTGCCCCATGTCCCAGTCTGCAGTCCCTGTCTGTGGGAAGGTGTGTTGTTGATGCTTGGTACGGTACCTTGCATGCCAGCAGGATATCCATGATGGGCAGCATCAGGGCAGGGTCTGTTCTCGTTTTGGATGGGGACGGTGCTCCTTCCAGAGGATCTGTCTGCTTTGAGATGGAGTGGTCCCTGGCCACCTGCACCTTCAGCCATCCTCATTTTCCGGCCCCAGTCAGCCTGTCCTCTGGTCCTGGGGAAGTGGAGAGCACTGGGTGGGAGTTGGAGAGAAGGGGGAGCGTACTAGAGAGTAGAGAGTACTGGCGGGGTTGGAGAACACATGGGTGAGGGCAAAGAGCGAGGGGGAGTGGAGATCACAGGGGTGGGGAGCAGAGAGCGCTGGGGGGCCAATAAGAACAGGGGTAGAGAGCCCGGTAGGCTGAGAGCACTGGGGGGGCTAAGAGTGTGGGGCGATGAAGAGCACTGGGAGGGCAGAAAAACAGGGCTGGAGAGCACGGGGGCTGGAGAGCACGGGGGCTGGAGAGTACTGGGGGGGTACAAAGAGCAGGGAGGAGTGGAGAGCACCAGTGGGGGCCAGAAAGAACAGGGGTGGAAAGCACTGGGGACTGGAGAGCACTATGGGGGGGGGAGAGCACTGGTAGGGTTGGAGAGCACATGGGTGGGGGCAAAATGCAGGGGTGGAGAGCACGGAGGGTAGAGAGCACTGGGGGGGGCTGGAGAGCACCAGGGGGGCAGAAAAGACAGGGGTGGGGAGAATGGGGGGCTGTAGCGCACTGGGGTGGGGGCTGGAGAGTGATGGGGAGAGCCGAAGAGCACTGGGGGGGGGAAAGAACAGGGGGGAGAGCAGTGGGGGGGAGTGGCGGGGGAGAGCCCTGGGGGGGAGAACATGGGGGAGAGCACTGGAGGGAGTGGAGAGCACTGGGCGGAGAACAGGGGGGAGAGCACTGGGGAGGAGAATGGTGGGAGAGCACAGAGGGGAGAGGACTGGGGGGAGTGGAGAGCACTGTGGGGGGAGAGCACTGTGGGGAGTGGAGAGCACTGGGGGGGAATGGGGGGGAGCACTACGGGGGGAACAGGGGGGGAACGGGGGAGAGCACTGGGATGGTGGCTAGAGAAGGATGGGGAGAGCTGGAGAGCAGGGGGGGCAGGAGAGTGTGGTGGTGGAGGAGAGCACAGGGGGGCAGGAGAGTGTGGTGCGGTGAAGAGCACTGGGGGAGCAGAAAAACAGGGGTGGAGAGCACGGGGGCTGGAGAGTACTGGCGGGGTACAAAGAGCAGGGGGGAGTGGAGAGCACCAGTGGGGGCAAGAAAGAACAGGGGTGGAAAGCACTGGGGACTGGAGAGCACTGGTAGGGTTGGAGAGCACATGGGTGGGGGCAGAATGCAGGGGGAGGGGAGAGTACAGGGGTGGGGAGTGGAGAGTGCTGGGGGGAGCCAAAAATAACAGGGGTGGAGAGCACTGGGGGGGCGGGAGAGCACCAGGGGGGGCAGAAAGAACAGGGGTGTGGAGAATGGGGGGGCTGGAGAGCACTGGGGTGGGGGCTGGAGAGTGATGGGGAGAGCTGAAGAGCACTGGGGGGGAAGCACTGGGGGGAGTGGAAAGAAGAGGGGGAGAAAGAACAGGGGGAGAGCACTGGAGGGCGTGGGGAGCACTGGAGGGCGTGGAGAGGAATCGGGAATTGATCACTCATTGTGTTGGCATTGGAACAGACAGCTGGAGTGTTATGTCTTCAGAGGTGGCTGGTGCTGTATCAGAGATTCTCCGTGTAGCACCCAACAGTTGCAGATGTTCTTGCTACAATCATTGTCTGAACAATTCAGTTTCAAAGTCCTCACAAGTGTCAGCAGTTCACAATGCAGTAGCAGTGGTCAAATCAACCATTGCATTCTTTAACCAATCAGCAAAGCGTCATTTTATTTAAAGCAGGAGTTAGGCTCTCAGCTTACCAGTCTTTGTGAAACTAGATGGGTAGAGCGCCATGATTCTCTCATAAAATTTCGAGATGGACTTGTAAAAGTGGTGAGTGCACTATCTGCAATATCTCAATGGAAATGCTCAAGCACTAGCTCAACAGCATCTACTCTCCTTCATTCTCTGTGCAGTGCAGAATTCATATTTTCCTTGGTTTCACTCATCAGTGTTCTGAAAGTAATCCTTCCTTTGAGTCGCTTCCTTCAATCCCCAACAATTGATTTAACAAGCGCATCTGACTGTTTGACTGATGCCATGGCAACCATGGAGAATATGCTATGTAACGCTGATAGCACTTTTTCCACTTTGCGTATGGAGGCTACAGAATTGGCATCAGAACTTGGAGTGGAACTAAAATTGCCACGTCTTGTAGGCAGGCAAGTGCACAGATTTAATTACAATGTAGAATCAACTGAAGAATACTACAGGAAACCGTTGTATATTCCCTTGTTGGACAACATTATTAATGATTTAAAAACTAGTTTTCCAGAAAATTTGATGTAGTGTTTCCAGATTCAAATCTTGATGCCAGCAGTACTTTTTGGAAAAAAAAATGAAAGTCATGGTTCCTGTGGCTGTGCAATCATTAAAGCAATTCCACCCTCTTCTAGCTGATGGTAAGCAGAAGATAATGGAGACATTGCTGCAGGGAGAAGTAAGTCTATGGCTTACAAAGTGGAAACGAGAGTTATCACAACATAAGGAAATTCCAAAAACAATTCTTGAAGTGTTGGACTTGTGTGACCAGGACCTCTTCCCAACCATCAGAAATTTACTTCTGATCTTAGCTACTCTTCCTGTAAGTGTGGCCACAGCAGCGAGATCTTTCTCAACCCTCCGTCGTGTTAAAACATGGCTTTGTTCACGAATGGTGGAGGACCTGTTAAATGGCTTGTGTTTACTTTACATTCATAGAGATATTCCTGTGAATACTGACCGAGTTATTGAGCTGTTTGCCAAACAAGCAAAACGAAGACTTGAGCTAATTCTGTGAATTTTTCATGTTATGTAACTTACAAATAAAATGTTTCTGTTGTGTGAGTGTTTGGAGACAGTGGAGAGTTATAATGTTTGGGTTCTGCTATTTGTTTTCTTACACACAATTTTATATTGTTTTTGAATATTTTGTCTGTTAATATTCTGTTATAAGTATACAAAGTGCTTATGATTTTTGTAATAATAAAGTTATATGTGGTTAAAACCTATCCTGTCTGTTTGTAATGTAATAATCGAATCTAGAATGATAAAAGTGTCACTGTTTTAAACAAGGTTAGGACTGTACGAAACGTTAAATAGAGTTCTGTAAGCAACACCTTATTTTCTGGCAGTGCCACACCCGAGGCTTGACTCTGCAGTCAACATAACAGGACAGTCACTCAGCATCAGCATAGGCAGTCTTGAAGGGATGTGACATTTCAAGAAAAAATTATTCGGTTACATGAGCTTCAGGTGCTTGGTATCTGGTGGTGATCCAAGAATGATTCATCTTTATGAAGGTCAGTCGATCAACCGAGTCGGTGGACAGGCGCACCCTGTGATCGGTTACAAAGCCACCAGCAGCACTGAAAGTGCGTTCCGAAAGAACGCTGGATGCAGGACAGGCCAGTAGCTCAATTGCATACTGTGCAAGCTCTGGCCAGTGATTCATCCTCAAGACCCAGTAAGCCAGAGGATTTTCGGTGGGAAAGGTGTCCAAGTTTGACCTTGCCCCTAGGTATTCCTGCACCATGTAAATCAGACGCAGGTGATGGTTGCTGGAACCGATCATACCTTGGGGCTGCAGACTAAAAAATTGTCTGAACGCATCGGTCAGACGGCCACCTTCTCCGCCGCTCCTTTTGTGACTGACCGAAGCCTCAGCAAATGTTGTCCAGGACAAGGAGTTTGTAACCTTCTAGTCTCTGGGAACGCATTGCACAGACCTTTCTGCAAGGCCTCCCGGAGATGTCTCATCCTCTGCTCCCTCTTTGACTGCAAGATAAGGTCCGCAACCTTACCCTTGTACCGTGGATCAAGGAGAGTGGCCAGCCAGTAATGGTCCCTTTCCTTGATGCGAAGAATACGAGGATCCTTCCGCAAGCTTTGCAGGATCAGGGAGGCCATGCAGCATAGGTTAGCTGAGGCATTCGAAAGGTGTCCAAGTCTGACCTTGCCCTTAGGTATTCCTGCACCATGTAAATCAGATGCTGGCGATGGTTGCTGGAACCGATCATACCTTGGGGCTGCGGACTAAAAAATTGTCTGAACGCATCGGTCAGACGGCCACCTTCTCCACCGCTCCTTCTGACTGAAGCCTCAGCAACACGTTGTCCAGGACCAGGAGTTTGTAACCTCCCAGTCTCTGGGAACGCGTTGAACAGACCTTTCTGCAAGGCCTCCCGAAGATGTCTCATCTTCTGCTCCCTCTGCGACGGCAAGATATGGTCCGCAACCTTACCCTTGTACCGTGGATCAAGGAGAGTGTCCAGCCAGTAATGGTCCCTCTCCTTGATCTGAAGAATACAAGGATTCTTCCGCAGGCTTTGCAGGATCAAGGAGGCCATGCAGTGTAGGTTAGCTGAGGCATTCAGTCCAGAGTCCTCTGGGTCACTAAGGACAACATGATCTGCAGCCACCTCCTACCAGCCACGTACCAGTCCACGTGTTTCTTGGGACTGTAAATCATCCCTAAAGGACTGCTGATGCTGAGTGCCAGGCTCCGCCTCCATGCTGAAACAAGCCTCCTCCTCCTCTTCCTGTGTGATGGGTGGGACAGCAGGAACACTGTCTGGATAAAGGGGGCCTTGAGAGGCAAGGAAGTCCTCCTCTTCCTGCCTCTGTTCTGGCTCAAGTGCCCTGTCCATTATTCTACGCAGCGTATGCTCCAACAGGTGGACAAGAGATACAGTGTCACTGATGCATGCACTGTCACTGCTCACCATCCTCGTGACCTCCTCAAATGGTGACAGGACAGTGCATGCATCCCTGATCATGCCCCACTGGCGTGGGGAAAAAAAAACAAGCTCCCCTGACCCTGTCCTGGTGCCGTAGTCGCACAGGTACTCATTGATGTCCCTCTGCTGCATGTGCAGCTGCTGCGGCATGGCCAACGTTGAGTTCCACCTGGTGGGCATGTCACATATAAGGCGGTTCTTGGGCAGGTTCAACTCCTTTTGGAGCTCAGCCAGCCGAGCACAGGCATTAAATGATTGGTGGAAATGCACACAGACTTTTCTGGTCTGCCAGGGCACATGGGTCAGTTGTCCCTGTCGGAGGGCGGAGAGGAGGTTGGTGCCATTGTCGCAAACCACCATTCCTGGCTTAAACTGGCGTGGCGTCAACCACCTCTTGGCCTGCCCCTGCAGAGCTGACAAAATATCTGCCCCAGTGTGGCTCCTGTCCCCCAAACAAACTTGCGTAGCCCCTTGCACGCCTACGGAGCACCGCTGGTTCCGAGGACAGAGCACTGGAAGAGTCCATGGAGGAAGAAGAAGAGAAGGGGGTGGAGGAGAGAGGTGTGTCACAACCAGTAGTAGCATTTTGGAGGCGTGGTGGCGGAACAACCTCCAACACTACTGCAACTTGTCCTGCATCCTTCCCAGCTGCCAGAAGATTGACCCAATGGGCCGTGAAAGATAGGTAACATCCCTATTCATGCCTGCTGGACCATGAGTCAGCGGTAATATGCACCTTACCGCTGACCGCCCTGTCCAGCGAGGCAAAGACATTGCCTTCCACATGCTGGTAGAGAGCCAGAATCGCCTTCCATGAGAAAAAGTTGCGTTTGGGGACCTGCCACTGAGGAACCGCACATTGCACAAACTCACGGAAGGGGGCCGAGTCTACAAACTGAAAAGGCAGCAGTTGAAGTGCTAGCAATTTTGCCAAGCTAGCATTCAACCACTGGGCATGTGGATGGCTGGGAGTGAACTTCTTTCTACAGTCCAGCAGCTGGGGCAGGGAAATTTGCCTGCTACAATCGGACGTGAGTGCCCGCAAGTACTTGGCTGTGACACACCTAATTCTACACCTTCATTCCTCTCAGTGTAGGTTTCAGAGAGGACTGAAGGTCTAGTGGGGTTGGAGATCCCAGCTGATGAGCAGCAAGGAGAGGTCTGCTTTGTTCTTTGGTGTGGGTCTTTAAGGTACGCTTGCCAATGAGCTGCATGGCAGGTCAACATATGTCTGGTCAAGCATGTGGTGCCCAAGTGGCTGATGTTTTGGCCACGCGAGATACACTTGAGACGTATGCTGCTAATAGAAGCGGTGCGATCTGATGCACTGGTCTGAAAAAAGGCCCACACCAAAGAACTTTTGGAATAATGCGCAGAGGCAGCGCCCTGCACAGGCGGAGCTCTGCAATGTGATTCAGTCAGTGTACTGCCCCTAAGCTGGCCCCCGGAGGGCATCCTGCCTCGTTGGAGATGTGCCTCCTCCTCATCTCTCCTATCAGGCACCCACGTGGAGTCAGTGACTTCATCATCCCCTCCCTCTTCATCACTGGAGCAAACCTGGCAGTATGCTGCAGCTGGTGGAACATGACTGTCAGATTGCTGTCCTTCTTGAGCATCCCCTCTCTCTGCGCTCATGCTACTGCCTTCCGCTAGCTGGGTATCATCATCAGAACCTTCAAAACGCTGGGCATCCTCCTGGAGCATGTACCCAATACTGTGCTCAAACAGTTCAGGGGACTCCTCAGGAGGACATGGTGGGTCTGGGGAAGGAGTAACTGATGACACTGAGATGAGGGAAGAGGATGCGTTGGCAGCTGCTTTGCTAGTACCCTGAGCCTGGGTGAGAGAGGATGAGGAGGATAAAGAGGGCTTGGTCATCCACTCTACCAAGTCTTCGGCATGATGCGGCTCAACACATCCAGCTGCCAAAAATAAGGACAAGCGTGTCCCATGGCCATGTGCTGATGATGATGCACCGCGTCCACGACCAACACTGTTGTCTCTAGACACAGAGCCTGCTTGCCCTCTTTTATTGGCCCGTGACTGTCTGCATCTCCTTGTTGGGCTTCCAGACATAGTAATGGCCTGCAGGGAGATGGGAAAACCAGCAATTGGGTAGTGTATATTGTGCTGGAGGCACACAACACCCACTAACTCCTGCAGATGCCTGTATTAGAGAACACCAGCAATAAAGGGAAGATAGAGGTGTGTACTGTGCTGTGCTGGAGGCACACAACACCCACTTTAACTCCTGCAGATGCCTGTATTAGAGAACACCAGCAATAAAGGGTAGATACAGGTGTATACTGTGCTGTGCTGGAGGCACACAACACCCTCTAACTCCTGCAGATACCTGTATTAGAGAACACCAGCAATAAAGGGTAGATACAGGTGTATACTGTGCTGTGCTGGATGCACACAACACCCATTAACTCCTGCAGATGCCTGTATTAGAGAACACCAGCAATAAAGGGTAGATACAGGTCTGTACTGTGTTGGAGGCACACAACACCCATTAACTCCTGCAGATGCCTGTATTAGAAAACACCAGCAATAAAGGGTAGACCCAGGTGTATACTGTGCTGTGCTGGATGCACACAACACCCATTAACTCCCACAGATGCCTGTATTAGAGAACACCAGCAATAAAGGGTAGATTCAGGTTTATACTGTGCTGGAGGCACACAACACCCACTAACTCCCACAGAAGCCTGTATTAGAGAACACCAGCAATAAAGGGTAGATACAGGTGTATACTGTGCTGGAGGCACACAACACCCACTTTAACTCCTGCAGGTGCCTGAGAAAAGAACACACTGTCCCTGCCTATCTAGCTCTTTCCCTGCATGCCGGAACACACTACACAAGGCCGCCGCAGTCTCACAGATATGTCTGGTGTAGTAGAGGCATCAGGCCCTGATGCCATCTGGGAATCAGCCCCCTTCACCCTCTGTACCTGTGCCTGTTGCCGAACAGTGATCTCCAGTGATCTGCTCATTTCACCGACCCACCTGTACCGACTCATTAAAATTTCAGAAAACAACAATAAACAAACAAATGGGGCACGTTTACACAGAAATCCTTATTTTAACACATTTTAAACATTGGTCCGTGACACTTCTGTCTGGGACATTTTAACTTCACTCTTTCTGTGTTCATTTACTGCTTAAACCCTCCTGTCTCAGCTATTCCTTTAAGGTCGATTCCTCCAATATACCTCATGATCAATACATACATGAAATGTCCCAACATTTAACGTCCCCTTTAAATCTCACACAACTCTTTCTACTTCCCGTTTTTTAAAAGTCCTTTTATTCACTTTTTTGTTCTTTCTCGATGTGTCAGTTTTAAAACAGCTTGTGTCGGTTTCTCTAAAAAGCAAAATGCATTGAAAAAACCTGCAAACCTTCTTTAATAAATAACTTAAAGCTCTCTTTACCTTCTTAACATCACTTGCTTTACTCTCTACAATGTAGGATGTTTTTATTAAAAAACACCTTTAAACTACTCATTTACTTATCTCATCACACCGTAGGGCGTTCTCCGAACATTCCCTTTACTTATACAACAACCCCCTTCCATCTAAACACATCCCTTCTGCAAACTTCAAAATACCACTCTGATACCATTCCAAAAGTTACCAAAAACATGTTACACATGAACAAACAAATGATGCATTTTTCCAGTAGAATCAAGCACTTATAATTATAATGCTCTATAACCAACATACTAGCAAAGGGGAGAAATCATATTATTCATAGACTATACCATTATCTCTTCAAAGAAACTTTTAGCAAACTTATAATGAACATGCATATAACAGTGCTCACCACTTCCATGATACCTGAACATAACAAGGGAAATTGACTTCACTCTAAATTAATTTGCCCCTTTTGGGACATCATATAACACAGTGAAAACACTGTGTTTTATGATGTCCCCATACCCCACACAGCCCTGTATCCCACAAAACATATAGAGATAAAGATATCTTATACTTGTATGTTGCAATAGAAAAGTCAGATAGAGCAAAAGTTTGTGTGTCCCAGTAGTAATTGCCTTATTAACCCTTACTTTATTCTCCTTCCCAAAAAGAGCGTAATATTAAGTTTTAAAACTTCTTACAGGCTTACCTAAAGCCAGGGGCTTCCCAAAAGCCACACTAAATTTTAAACTTCTTAAAGGCTTACCTAAAGCCAGGCTTCCCAAAAGCCACTTCTTAACAGCATGGTCCGTCTCCCTTCTCTCTTTTTTTTTTTAACTATCGCTAGTATGGTCAACATCCAGGGTGTACATCTATGTGGGGAATCCGGTCTGAACACCATTGCACAGGAGATGTCAATTTAAACACGAGCACTTTGTTTCATCACCTCAGACTATTAATTCTTTGTGTGTTCTGCATGTTTACATGAATGAGATGAACCCTAAGCACAGCAAACCATTTTTATATTTTCACTTTGCTTCTTTGCCATTTTCTTATTAGCGAGTAAGGGATGAGCCTGATGTTCAAGTCGAACGTAAGTTCGACTCGACCATCAGGTTTTCGCCAAACAGCGAACAATATGCTGTGTTCGTGGGAAATTCAAAACCTCGGGACACAAACATGAAAAATCAAAAGTGCTAATTTTAAAGGCTTATATGCAAGTTATTGTCATAAAAAGTGTTTGGGGACCTGGGTCCTGCCCCAGGGGACATGTATCAATGCAAAAAAAAGTTTCAAAAACTGAAGTTTTTTCAGCAGCAGTGATTTTTTTAATGCTTAAAGTGAAACAATAAAAATGAAATATTCTTTTAGACATTGTGCCTGGGGGGTGTTTATGCCTGTAAAGTGGCACATTTTTCCCATGTTTAGAACAGTGCCACAGCAAAATTAAATTTCTAAAGGAAAAATTGCCATTTAAAACTGATCGCGGTTGTAATGAATTGTCGGGTCTCGGCAATATAGATAAAACTCATTGAAAAAAGAGCATGCCCCCAGTCAACTCCGAACCAAAATGTAAAAAATAAAATAAAAAATTGCGTGCCCCCCCCCTAAAATCTATACCAGGCCCTTTAGGTCTGATATGGAAATTAAGGGGAAACAAGTGGTACGGGTGCGCAAAATCCCGTACCCCTATGTCGCTACGTCATCGATGGCTAGTGTGCGCCACCGGAGGTGCACGCGGGAGCGTGCCCGTGGGTCTCGTGGACTCGATGTCCGCCAGTGGCCCGGGATCGTGACATGGAGAGGCCGAATGGGGAGATGCCCATGTAAACAAGGCATTTCCCTGTTCTGCCTAGCAACATGAACGGGATCTACTGCTCCCAGTGATCAGCCCATCCCCCTACAGTTAAAACATGCCCAGGGAACACACTTAACCGCTTGATCGCCCCCTAGTGTTTCTTTTATAGCACTGATCGCTGTATAAATGCCAATGTTCCCAAAATAGTGTCAAAAGTGTCAGATCTGTCCGCTGCAATGTCGCAGTCATGATAAAAATCATAGATCGCTGCCATTGCTAATAAAAAAAAAAAAATTATAGTAAAAATGCCATAAATCTATCCCCTGTTTTGTAGACGTGATAACTTTTGTGCAAACCAATCAATATATGCTTATTGCGATTTTTTTTTTACCAGAAATATGTAGAATACATATCAGCCTAAACTGAGGAAGACATTTTTTTATAGATTAAAAAATATTGCTTTTTTTCAAAATGTTTGCTCTTTTTTTGTTTATAGCACAAAAAATTAAAACCGCAGAGGTGATCAAATACCATCAAAAGAAAGCTCTATCTGTGGGAAAAAAGGACATCAATTTGTTGGGGTACAACATCGCATGACCGTGCAATTGTCAGTTAAGGCGAAGTAGTGCCGTATCGCAAAAAAGGGCTGAGTCAGGAAGGGGGTAAATCCTTCTGGGGCTGAAGTGATTAAAGTGGTTCTAAAGCCTAAACATTTTTTTACCTTTAATGCATTCCTTGTATTATAGTGTAAGTTCAGTCAATAACTAACTCTAAACTTGCACTCTGCCACATTCCAAACTAATCTATATAATGCCATGTACACACGATCGCACATTCTGACAACAAAATCCATGGGATTTTTTCAGACGGATAGCAAACTTGTCTTGCATACACGCGGTCGCAAAAAGTTGTTGGAATTTCCGAACGTCAAGAACGCAGTGACGTATAACACATGCAACGGGACTAGAAAAGATAAGTTCAATACCAAGTGCGCCACCCTGTGGGCTACTTCTGCTAATCTCATGTTAGTAGAAGTTTGGTGAGAGAAGATCCGCGCTTTTTAGACTCATGCTTTTCCGATCGTTACTGCTCTTCAGTTTGTGCTTGTAGGTTTGTATCTGGTTTTCAGTGCGTGTAGTCAGTTTGTATCTATTTTTTCAGTGCATTCATGTCCGCTCATATCTGAATTTCAGCTCGCTCTTCTCAGGCCTTGCTGTTCTTCAGTGCGTTCTGTTAGTTTGTTCTGACAAGCCAACCGTTTGGAAGCCATGTTGCAAGTGCATATTCGTTGTAGAGTTCATGCTGTGCAGGAGCTTGGTGTTGTGGTTCTTGCTTTAACCCAAGCCTAGTCCATGAACAGGGCGGGGATGAGTTCATGGGCCAAGAATTTGTTGCTTCAGCATGAACAATTCTCTCATATGCCTTTGTTGTGGGAGATCCGTGAGAATAATCCTGATGATTTTAGGAATTATCTCTGGGTGACGGACCCCGTTTTTCACCGTTTGTTGGCTTTGCTGTCCCCTTATATTACGAAGCAGGACACCTGCATGCGGCAAGCCATCACTCTGGAACAAAGGCTACTCGCCACGTTGTGGTACTTGGCGACAGGGAGAAGTCTGCAGGACATCAAGTTCTCAACAGGCATCTCCCCTCCAGGCTCTGGGAATCATTATTCCAGAGACCTGTTCTGTCATTATTCAGGTCCTGCAGCAGGACTAAAGCCCCGTACACACGACCGGACTTTTCAACATCCATAGTCTGACGGAATGATTCCGGCAGACTATTCGATCGTGTGTGGGCTGCAACGGACTTTTGATTCACAAAAGTCTGACAGACTTTAGAAATGGAACATGCTTCAAATTTTTCCGCCAGAACTCTGCCGGACCCAGAAATGCGCTCGTGTGTGTGCTAGTCTGATGGACTAAAACTGACGCTAGGGCAGCTATTGGCTACTGGCTATGAACTTCCTTATTCTAGTCCAGTCATAAGTCATCACGTTCGAATCCGTCGGACTTTGGTGTGATTGTGTGTGGCCAAGTCCGTTCATTCGGAAAGTCCGTCAGAACTCTGTCAGAACTCAGTCAGAACTCAGTCGAAAGTCTGCCGGACTTAAGTCCTGTCGTGTGTACGCGGCATTAGATTTCTAGGGGTAAGATTTCTCATTTAACATCACATTCTATGTATTTAATGTTTGCTAATGTATTGTATTTCTTTCATCATTCACTAATTACCATAATTGGAATATGCTGTGAACGCACTTAACAATGTATTTTGTCAGCTCCACGGTAGTGCTTTACCCTAAAAACCCCCTAAAATGTGTACAAATGTTATTTGTGTCCTTAAATTCATGCAGAGTGCCAAAGGCTTTTTTTTGGGTCCCAAGACCATTTTGAACCCTCCCTCCCCAGAACCACTAAGTCAACTGATAGCAATCCTCTGCTGACTTTGCAAAACCCATAAACACTATACCTACCTCTTTTGTGGTCACATTTATGGATGAATTTATCAAAGTAGTGAAAGGTCCTGCCTGAATACTTTCAAATGGTACTGTTTAAAGTTTTGTTCTCCTATTACCTTGATAGGTAATTGCAGAATGTAAAAATGTGCTTCTATTTGTACATTGTGTATTTTTAGTTTTGTATAATGACACTTCTTATCTTTCCAGTGGGCTGCCAATAGTGTAAGTAAGGAGGGGCTGGCCAAAGTAACACACATTATGTATGCATTCAGCTTTCATTGAAGTGGAGAGGGTTACCAGTCCAAAACATCTCCCGCCTCCCCTAAAATTATTACAATGGGCCATCGGGGGGAGGGGGGGGAGGGAAATCTGATAAGTGGACCTTATACTTTTGTCTTTAAATACTCCTTAAAATAAATATTATACTGATGTTGGCCAAGAATGTTTGTGTCTAATCTGCTTGCAATGTTTATGTGCAAAATTACTATTTTTTTTTCTTATTTGACTACACAGTTTCCTTCAACACCACAGGAATGGCAGACTGTGGCATCCCACTTTGCCGATCGTTGGGACTTTCCCAACTGTGTAGGGGCAATTGATGGGAAACACATCTACATAGTTCTACCACCCCAACTCAGGGGCATACTATTATAACTTTAAGGGGTTTAATAGTAATGTGATGTTGGTGGTGGTGTCCGGGACATATGAGTTCCTCTGTGGATGGTGGAGTCATCACCCAGACTGAGTTCTACAGGCATCTCCAGAGTGGTGGTTTGAGATTGCCACCTCCGGAAGAGAACGTTGAAGAACTCCAATTTGTATTTGTTGCTGATGAAGCATTTGGTCTGGGTGAACACCTGATGTGGCCATTCCCGATGAGGACCCTCACCCCGGAGCAGAGGGTTTTTAATTACCGGCTGGCCAGAGCCATAAGAGTGGTGGAGAGTGCTTCCGGGATAATAACCAGCCAGTTCCGCCTATTTCTCACTCCAATTAATATGGCGGAATCTAAAGTTAATCATATAATCCTTTCTTGCTGTATTCTCTGCAACTTTTTAAGGAAAAATTATTTGAACTATGTTGCCTCAGTTGGGCCTGAGGCCAGACTTATTACTGAACAAACCCTGATGGCGCTTGAAGCTGGCCGTCCTGGCTTGCCCCCCCAAAGCGCCCGCGAGGTCTGTATAAAATACATGGAATACTTTGCCAGTTGGGAGGCCACTGATATGCCAGCAAATGTCTGAGACATTATTTAATAAATATATTTTTGAAACAAAACTAATATTTGCTTTGATTTACTGCTTGGGTTTCTTTTAGCTGTCTCCTAGGTTATCTAATGATCTTTTTTTTCTGCCTTTTTTTTTCAATAGTGCAAACAAAATTTTTTTGATACATGAGGTGACAATCTCTTCTTCAGCGAACTATTATGCTGTAGGTCTGCTACACACAAACCTTGTTTTTGTTGTTAATGTATGTAATGCATTAGGGAGAAAAATATTCATAATTTTCAGCACCATGAATGAAATTTGGGGAGTCGTAAAAATGGCGTGATTGTGGCAATTTATAAAGCACTGTGGTGTTATTTACTAAAGGCAAATCCACTTTGCACTACAAGTGCACTGCAAAAGTGCACTTGAAACTACACTGAACGTGCACTTGTAGTGCAAAGTGGATATGCCTTTACCAAATAACCCCCATTGTCATTGTAAATACCAACTTTTTCTCCAAAAACTGCTTTTGAGCATTGAAAGAAAAAGCCACATATTGTTGAGTAGAAATCTTTTTACTCAAAGCACATTCACATGTGTTGATATTGCCTTCATCGGATGTCAGTGATGTCACCCCTATAAAAGCCAAATTTTGAAGATGCACACAAATTGACAGTCAAAATGGGGATTTCCCTCCTAATCCCATGCCTAATGTCAACATGTGCTATCTCCCATCATGGGGGATATAATATAGCACCTACCTATGTAGAGGCTGCTACACCCCCCATTTTCCTTAGCCTTCATTCAATCCAGTGCTCTGCACGTCTGCAGCTCTTCTCTCCTCTCACTTCCAGGTCTCACTGGCTTTGCTGGGACACCGGGAGCCATTGTCTCTTGCTGCTGTCAATCAAAACCAGTGATGAGGGAGAGGGGGGCATGGCCGAGCCCTATCCTCTGTGTCAATGGACGCAGCAACGGGGAAGCGAGCACACACAAGTGCCCCAATGGGAAGCAACTTTCCCTGTCCTTTTTTTCATTGCAGATAAAAGGGTCATATAAAAGGGTCTGTTACCTCCCACCCTGATCCAATTTATTATTTTGTACTGTGTTTTTGGGTACCATATACATTATATTTCCATTGCACTGCTTTGATCTCTTTTTCATGTATGGTCCTCATTGACTGTAAGACATAATATAGCAAATCTTTCATATTCATGTCCTCATGTATGTTTGTACCCTGGTATTTGTCTGAATAAAAAGTTATTTTACTCAAAATATATGCCACAGCTTGTACATAGGTATGAAAGGTCCAAACTGTACTCTCCTTCAAGCGGACCTTGCATGACAATACAAGGTGTGCTTATTAGCTAGCCTGCCATTAACTAAATATAAAATGGCAAGTTAAAGCAAAAATTTAAACAAATTATCAACCATTGGAGAAAAAAGTAAAAAATAGCTTACATCCCAGCTTCTGCCTTGCTTTCCTAGCCTAGCCAAAGTTGGCTTGTATGGTGAGTACTTTTTACAGTGCACTCTTCTCTTCTGTTTTACCCCGTTTTTTGGTTTCGATGTTCACCACAACCTTCACAGCTCCTTTGGCTTGTACAGTTTGCTATCCCCAAGGTGTAACCCAACACACTGCAATGTGATGGCTTTCAGTGATACCATCTTCACTGCAGAGAGAGGAATTAGCTGACTACAACAAGACTGAGTTTGCAGATGCCAGTATAATTCTAATGGACCTTACTTATCACTGGATCTAAGCAAGCAGTACCTGAGACAGGTTCTATGGCTATATCAAAGGGGCTTACCATAATAGAGCAAGTAGGATCTGACTACATTAGCTGCATCAATGTGCTGGTGCTGCTTCAAATGAACTCACATTCCAGACTCCACTGCAGAACTCCAGGTAATGGTGCCGACATACATCTTCCAGAATATTGGATAGACTTACAATTGAAGCAATACAATGCACACCAGATGTAAAGAATTTCCTTTTATTCAGAAAAGAAAGGAAGCACTTTTTCTTAGCGAGAAATGTGGCAGTGTTTGTTCCTGCTGGCCATGATGAAATAAACAGAAATGTTTAGCATGGAAATGTGTGCTATTTCTCTATTTGTTGCATGCCTGTTCAAGGTCAACATCTCAGACCGTTATCAAGCCATGGAGTATGCATAACAATGGCAGCCTATGTATTTCTCTAACAAATAACTTCTTAGCCCTTGTACACACGGTCGGAGAATCTGTCGGAATGAGTCTTATCGGACCGTGTCGTCGGATAATCCGACTGTGTGTGGTATGCATCGGACTGGTTCCGTCTGAATCTCCGTCCGACCCAATTTTCCAACATGTTGGAAATATTTCCCGACCAACTGGGCCGGACAGACCTAATCCGATCATGTGTAGAGCATTTTCATCGGACCAAGTGCCACGCATGCTCAGATCAAATTCCTACATCAAAGCTATTGGCTACTAGCCTGAATGTAGTCCCATCGTAATGAAATTACGTCATCACGTTCTGAAAGATCGGATTTTTCGCCAACTTGGCCCGACCGTGTGCATGCAACAGTTTCGGACACAATCCGTCGGACTAAATCCGATGGGCAAAATCCGACGGATTTGGTTGGCAAAATCTCCGACCATGTGTACGTGGGCTTAAAGCGGTTGTATAGTCTTTTTTTTACTTTTACCTACAGGTAAGCCTATAATAAGGCTTACCTGTAGGTAAAAAAAAATCTCCTAAACCTGTATGGTTTAGGAGATATTCCCCTCACAATGAGCTGCTGACTGCAGTCGTTCATGCGCACAGGGGATTCTCGGCTGGAAGTCGGCTGGAATATCGCTGCTCCGGCCACTCACAGCGCCGGAGCCGCGATATCCAGAAGACACGCCGAGGGAACATGTCAGCTCCCTCGGCGTGTATCGGGTGAGATGTCGGGGCCTCGTTCTAAGGTAAGTATTTCATAATGAGCTAGTATGCGGTGCCTTTTCCTTTAGGGCCGGTTCACACAGCGAGGCGCGGCGAGGCGTCTCCGACTTGCCTCGCCGCGACCTGCGGGGACCTCAGCGGCGACTTGCAGAGGACTTCTGTATAGAAGTCAATGCAAGTCGCCCCCGAAGTCGCCCCGAAGTAGTACAGGAACCTTTTTTCTGAGTCGGAGCGACTCGAGTCGCTCCTCTCAGAACGGTTCCATTGTACAGAACGGGGGCGACTTGCGGGAGCGAGGCGAGGCGAGCCGTGTCGCCTCGCATCGCCTCGCTGTGTGAACTGGCCCTTACAGGTCTGAAAAAAAAATGTCAGCAGGTTTACTACCGCTTTAAGGAAACCCTTAGAAGCATACATATTCCAGGTGAAGCATTAAAAAAGCTAAAGTCAGGGGGTCAGCCTGGCAGCCAGGTAAGTTGCATTTCTTGAAATGCTAGTTGCCAGGCTATCTTTTTTGATTCCCAGACCTGAAACAAGTACACGGATCAGGAGCCTTTTAGAGTTAAGTCAGAACTCCTGATCTACATATAAATTCCAGGTCAATAAATTACCAAACTCATGATCAGCATCAGCTGATCAGCATTATATTTTCAGCATTGTCAGAGTGAAGGTCAGCAATGGAAGTTTTGAAGTTTTACCAAGTTTCCTTTCATCTATATACTATGGGCCCAGTTATAGGCGGGGCTAGATGTTTGGTACCCCACCATGGAGTAATTGCACATAGAGACCATATTATACTACAGCAGGGTCCAACAAGGTGGCAACAGAGCCTGAATATCCAAACCAAGTATAACAGTTTCTTACAGTAATGCCGCATACACACGTTCGGAAATTCGGCTTTTCATCGGAAAATGCGACCGCGTGTATGCTCCAACGGACTTTTGCTGATGGAATTTTGGCCAGCAAAAGATTGAGAGCATGTTCTCAATTTTTTCGATGAAAATTCCAATCGTCTGTGGCAATTCCGACACGCAAAATTCCAAAGCATGCTTGGAAACAATTCAACGCATGCTCGGAAGCATTGAACTTAATTTTTGCGGCTTGTCGTAGTGTTGTACGTCACCACGTTCTTGACGGTCGGAATTTGGTGTGAAGATGTGTAGGCAACACAAACTTGAGCGAAATTCCGTCGGAAAAAACATCCAAGGCTTTTCCGATGAGAATTCCGATCGTGTGCACGTGGCATTAGATTTATAGAACACAGTTTCTATGCTGTAGAAAACTATGGAGCAAGCTTACGATACCCGTCAGCAGGGCCGCACCTATAGGGGCCACACCAGAAGGGAAATTAGATATGGTCAGTAGAGGGGGTGATCGGTAAAGTGGGGGGGCAATTAGAGGAATTGATTCCCTGGGTATCTCTCCCTGCAGCAGCTAAAAGCTCCTTCTCTCCCTCCTGTCGGCTTTCAGCTGCTGCAGGGATAGACATACAGGGGATCAGTTCCTGTAATTGTCTGCCCCCTCCACCCCCCCCCCCTACACTTCACTGATCCCCTTCTCTGTCCAGCATTCAATTCCCCCTGCTGCCTGCTAATAATGATTTTAGTGTTTTTTTATTTCAAATATAATTTTAATATTCCAGTTGGACTGCTGCTCCACTGATGATGCCTACAGAGGCCTCAGAGAAACAAGAGCTCCACTTACCTCTATTCCTCCCTGCATGGTGGCTACCAGAACAGCACCACCTGTGCAGGGAGGCTGAACCACACTCTCCTCTCTTCTCTCTGAACACCACAGGAAACACTGTAAACACTGCACATTGCATTGCCAATCTACATTTTATCATTTATAAAATGCCGACTGGACTAACCCGTGGATGTCGGTGATGTCCTGGGGATAGGAGGAAAATGCTGACATGTGTCAAGTTTTCTCCTCCTCCCAACACAACCTTTGAAACTTTTCAAATATGTTGAAGGAGGTTTTAAACAAAAAGCCAAAGTTATGGCCATGGTCAGTACATTCTACTATTTTATAAATGGGTCCTTTATTATTTGCTGATTATTTCAATTTGGATTGCTCCATGCAAGATTGAGGGCCGGTGTCCTATCATATTGTGTCCCCCATCGGATAGTGTCCGTTGTGTACTGCGCATGCACAGATTCCGAAAATAGCCAAAGATGAACGGCGCCTGTGCCGTAAGTCCAGATTCTAGCCCCACCATCCAAGTGGACATAGGGTTAGAATAAAAAGAGCTGAGCGCAGCGAGCCCCTCGAGGGGCCCTCTAATATCGGCAGCCCTATGTCCACTTGGATGGTGGGGCTACCACCTCGACTTATGGTGCAGGCGCCGTTCATCGTCTTCATTTTCCGAAGCTCCTTCTGCTCCGTACTGCGCAAGCGCTCCGCCTGCTCAGTACGGGGCAGACAGTATCTGATGGCCGGACGCTATATGCCAGAACACCGGTTCAGACCAAAATGTGGCGTGTTCCGTGTGAGTGTTCTGCACCCCAGCTGAACCGCTGACCCTGTGAAAGTGTGCGGGGGCCAATGATTTGGTAATGGCACCCCAAACGTATCTAGCAAATGCAGTGCATTTTTCAGCCACCAAATGGCACTGTACCGCAGTACCATGCGGTTCCGCACGCCCCATTTTTAAAAGTGCATACACTCCTTTTTCTTTTTTCCAGTATGAGGAACGCACACATTTTGTTGTGTACTGGCTCAGAATAATACAGAAGCATTAATCTTAATACAGAATCATGCTGCAAGCCTGCAAACAGTACGGGAAGTCTCAAGTCCTTACCTTGGTTCTGACTGCCACCTAGTGACACAACTGTCTCTGTACAACTTCTTGATGTTTCCCTTGAGGCAGAGCAGTTGCACACACTAGCACTCCTGCGTTTAGAATGTTTAAACACAGAAGAAATTATCTGGGAAGTGCAAACAAACACTACGCTTTCAGGGTCAGGTTCTCCTTCATTTAGATATATAGTACTTGCCTTTGTGTGTTTAGACATGTTTACATGTGTTCAGAACATCTAACCTGCATGAGGAACACACATAATTCTATTTTGTCTAGATGCAGCTAAACTGAATTCACCTAACAGTAGGTAAACATATTGTGAAACATATTTTTAGTCCTTTCATACCTTACTCTACATAAAAATGCATTGCAACATTGTGAAAAATGCATGTGCAGTGTAGCGCATCCCCCATAGGAGCCGCTGGTGGATATTGATCCCCCACCCTGCACAGCTAGGCACAATGAACTTTTCTACTGGCTATTTTAGACAGGAAACAGTCCAGTCCTTGCAGTTTTATCTATTTTTTTATTTAGACGTTAATAACTTGGTTGGACATAGGGGTATTATGGCATGCCGACTTGACTGGAACAAAGTCTCTCCAGGGACACTCAACTATATACTGTTCATTTCTATGTGCACTCCTCTTCGTCCAGCACATCACTTGCTTGCAGAAACACTTAGGCCCAGCTGGAACACTGTTTAGGTGGGATCTGACAGGGCACTCTGCCACGTAGCCACGTAGCCACGCTCACACCCATTGTGCATCAGCGTTCACATTTTTACTCATGTTGATGAATTTTTTATTTTGCTAGCAATCTGTTCGTTTTTAAACGTTATCTGTATCTTCGTATGACTCGGTGGAGTCATTTTTTAGCGCTCAAATTATTCGGTTGAATAAAAACCTGTTCAAACTATATTACACGATTTGGCGCACTTTTGTTTCTTTTGGTGATATGTCGCTTTGAGGCCTGTGAGAGGATCCGAGCGGATTTGAAGATCACGTGACATCCGAACGATTGGGTTGTTTTCCGGCTTCCTGTATCGAAACGTCTATGTGATTTGTGATCGAATCTGCGCAGACTGACCTCCCTTAACAGGGGGTCACTGGGGATCTGGTAAGCCTCCATTCATTATTGGTTTACAGAGGTGAAGGGTCCACGTGGTCAAATATTATTATTGTTTTTTAACAAACAAGATTAGCCACTTTTTGTTTCATATTCACATGGGACATTATTTATTTTTTATTTTTATTTTTTGTTGCATCAAATTTTTTTATGATCATTTGGATTCACAGTTTGTTTTTTCACTCTATTGGACACTTAAGTTTCAGAAACATTTTTGACTCTATTGGACACTTGAGTTTTAAAAGCATTTTATATTAATGTTTTTCACATTATTTAGGTTTTTCACAATATCTATATTTTGATTTCACAGTTTCTTTTGTTGCATTTATTAAGCCACATTCATATTTAGTGGCCAAGCGCTGCACTTTTAAACTAAAAAATGAAACTGTAAATAGCCATTTATCAGGTGATTATGTATCATTACTGCTAGATAAAACTGTGTCGGCGTATGCAGCCTCACTATGCCCATCAAATACAGCCTCAATGTGCCTGGCACAGTAGGCCAATCACATCCATATTTCAAGTAAAAGAAAATAAAACCACTTAAAATAAGGTGTCCTCATCAGAGCCCCCTTTTACATCAGATGTCCCAATCAGAGTCCCCCTTTACAGCAGGTGCCCCCCCTTTACATCAGGTGTCCCAATCAGAGTCCCCCTTTACAACAGGTGTCCCCATCAGCAACCCCCTATACATCAGGTGTCCCCATCAGCATCCCCCTATAAATCAGGTGTCCTCATCAGAGTCCCCCTTAACATGAGGTGTCCCTATCAGAATCCTCATTTACATCAGATGTCCCCATTATAGTCCCCCATTACATCAGATGTAACCATCAGATGTCCCCATCAGTCCCCCTTTACATCAGATGTCACCATCAGAGTCCCCCTTCACATCAGATGTTCCCATCAGTGTCACCTTTACATCAGATGTCCTCATCAGAGTCCCCCTTTACATCAGATGTCCCCATCAGAGTCCCCCTTCACATCAGATGTCATCATTAGATGTTCCCATCAGAGTCCCCTTTACATCAGATGTCCCCATCAGTGTTCCCCTTTGCATCAAATGTCCCCATCAAAGTCCTCCTTTACATCAGCAAGTGACCATCCATCCACCTCCGGACCGGCCAGGATGAGTCAGAGAAACAGGAAGTGATGGCATGGGACCCTCCAATCACTAACCACAGCTGGGAACAATGCTACAGTGGGAGTGTTGTGGGTGTAGAGCTCAGCGCCCCAAGGACTTTCTAAAGGAAGCCAATAGAGCTTCATGATTGCAATCGCGTGATTGCAAACACGTCATGCTTCCCATAGTAGCTGTGTGTCCGGCGCCCCACACACACTTAAATGGCCATTGTTTTTTTTTTATCTTATTTTTTTTTCAGTGCTTGCAGCACATCATGCTTCCCATACACCTGTGTGTCCAGCGTCCTGCACACACTTAAACGGCTGTTATTTATTTATTTTTATTTTTTATGTTGAGTAGCTACGGAGGGCCGACTCCCCTGCACCCCGTATGGGCGGACCACCACTGACACTCTAGTCCCCTAGTGGTGGTTCTAGCTCCGCGGTAGAATAGACACCATGTGCACATCTTACTACACCCAGTTTTATCCTGAATTTCAGAGTAATTTTAGCAATGAAGTGAGCGTATATAAATCAATATAGTATGCAATATTGATTTATATATACTCACTTTATTGCTAAAATTACTTTACAATTCAAGACATAGCTGGGTGTAATAAGATGTCCGCATGGGTGTTCTATAAGAATACAGCTACCCGTCAGATCATGAAGTGTGTGAAACACTGTACATAGCGTGCCGTGAAACGCATGGTGGAACGCATCTCGGCGCACTATTTTTGGTCGGAACTTCACTTCCATTGCAGAACCTGATGGGTAGCAATAATCTGATAGAACACCCATATCTACTATAAATGCGCCACTAAGTCCTAGAAGGCTCTTGTGCAGCTTAATAGCCTACAGTCATGGTATATCTTTTTGGGGTATATGACTATGCTTGGTAAGTAAAAACAACGGCAGCCAGGGAATACATTGGCTTGGGGATCAGCACTGCAGCCAGGTAAAAAGCACTTTCAGA
The DNA here is from genome assembly GCF_037356315.1 of Lithobates pipiens. Lineage (NCBI taxonomy): Eukaryota > Metazoa > Chordata > Amphibia > Anura > Ranidae > Lithobates > Lithobates pipiens. Next base: position 134,094,526 of record NW_027507685.1, read on the forward strand.
TGTAGGCCAACAATGGAAAACATGTTTCACCCTTGACAAGTCTTGTTTAACCACTTGCCGACCAGCGCACGACGATGTACGTCGACAGAATGGCACGGGCAGGCAAATGGGCGTACATGTACGTCCCTTTAAATTTGCCATCCTGCCATCGGGAGCGCGCCGCCGGCGGCGCGCTCCCGCGCTGGTTGGGGCCCCCGTGAGTCCGGTCGCGGGACCCGCGGACTCGATCGTCGCGGGCATCCCCGCGATCGTCTCACGGAGCGGCCGAATGGAGAAGTGCCGTTGTAAACAACATTTCTCCATTCTGCCTAGCAACTAGTGACGCTGATCTCTGCTCCATGTGATTGGCGCAGAGATCAGTGTTCACTAAATGAAAGCCCAACCCCCCCACAGTTAGTAACATGCCCCTAGGAACACTTAACCCCTACACTGCCACCCACTGGTTAACCCCTTCACTGCCAGTGTAATTTACACAGGAATCACTGCATTTATATAGCAGTGATTACTGTATAAATGATAATGGTCCCAAAAATGTGTCAAAAATGTCCGATGGGTCCCCCACAATGTCGCAGTCACAATAAAAATTGCCGATCGCCGCCATTACTAGTAAAAAAAAAAAAATAATAAAAAATTATTAATAAAAATGCTATAAAACTATCCCTATTTTGTAAACGCTATAACTTTTGAGCAAACCAATCAATAATCGCTTATTGCGATTTTTTTTACCAAAAATATGTAGAAGAATATGTATCGGCCTAAACTGAGGGAAAAAAATGTTTTTTTATATATTTTTTGGGGATATTTATTATAACAAAATGTAAAAAATAATGCGTTTTTTTCAAAATTGTCGCTCTATTTTTGTTTATAGCGCAAAAAATAAAAACCGCAGGGGTGATCAAATACCACCAAAAGAAAGCTCTATTTGTGGGAAAAAAAGGACGTCAATTTTGTTTGGGAGCCACGTTGCACGACCGCGCAATTGTCAGTTAAAGCGACGCAGTGCTCGAATCGCAAAAACTGGTCTGGTCTTTGACCAGCAAATTGGTCCGGTCTGAAAGTGGTTAATATACCTATCGATTTAACACACATAGATACATTTATAATGATAAGACTAAATTCATTTTACATCTAAAAATAAAAGCTTTATAGGCTCCCATAGCAACTGCATACCTCCCAACATTTTGAGATGGGAATGAGGGACACCTACTAACAAATGTATTTAGGCATAGGACACGCCCCCAGCCACACCCTCTTAAAGGAGAACTAACCAAAAAAAGGTTAATTAAATCCAGAAGGGCTTTTTTTTACCACTACTCTTCCTTTATATTGTCTTTTAAAATGTACAAATGCAGCTATTTAGAAATTGGATGAAAGGTTTAGCTCTGGGAAACACTTTTTGAAAGATAAAAAGTGCATTCTATATACAACTTTTATAGATCAGACCAAAATGAGAGACAAATGAGGGGGAAAGAGGAACATTGCGCTAAATCAGGGACAGTTGGGAGCTATGCAACTGTTGTATTTGCAGCTGACTGAAATAAAACAAAAGGTAAATTAATAAGACTGAACCTCATTAATAAGACTGAACCTCAAGGAGCAAGCCACACAAGAGATGTGAAAGTCCAAACTTTTTTTTTTATCACAAAGAGTCTCTACAGAGAGAAGATATTCCAATTATTACACTTGATTACCCTCATTATCTGGTTCATGCAACCTGGATTGATTGTACAGTTCTCCATTCCCCAGCCTGTCCACTGGCTTTGAAACTTGACTCATATTATTATTTCAACTTAGTGATGTACTCTTCCATGATGTTTAATTATTACAGGAAAAAATAATTGCTTTTCTTTCATCTGCCTCCTAGAAATTAAAATATTCTCAGTGCATGTAGCGTGTGTGTAGAACCCCCATTGACCTCCAGTATCAGGGTGGGCTGACATTTCATCCCAGGCTATAGGTTGATAGGCATGGTGGGTTATGGACAACAATAGAAAATGGGTGACAGTAACTTTTATTGCAGGACAAAAGTAAATTTAGGAAGAGAGGTAAGGGCACAGGACATCCTAGGACAAGTAGACGCCTAAAAAAAAATATAGTAAGGTAGTAAGCAGCCCTATAAGCTGTACCCAGAGTTCTGTACTTTCTTACCAACAGCTGCCTCCAATAGAAACCACATCTCACAGTAAAGTGAAGGACTTGGCTGGATGAGTCAATTTTTGATGCTTTACCAGTCTTTTCCACGGTTCCCTATCTCTGGCAGCGTGGTTTCTGGTACTCCATTTCAGGTCCCCATCAGTCCCTGCATGCACAAAGACATGTCTCCAATTGCACAGCCTGGAGCACATGGCTAGGCTTTCAGCTTTAGGCCTACCAAGGACAGCAGTTCCTCTCACGCCCACACCAGACCAAGGTTTGTGCAGGATGACTCTTACCACTTGACCCCATTGAATAATCATACCCTCTCCAAGCATGTACCAGTGGCCAGGAAACTCCCACTGGTTGGCTAGCAGAAGAATGCATATTCATAACCTGGTCCCACTGCAGCTCATCAAACTAATGCCAAAGGTACCAGTAACACATACTGGCAAAAGGGAGGAACCACAGCTACACTGAATTTAGGGGAAACCAAACTGACCAGTCAGACTACAAATTAACCAGGTTACCTACAACCTAGCAATGCTAAATTTAACTGGTAGCCCCTATTTAGGACATCTGCATGGCCGCTCGCAAGCTATGAGCTTCTTATTTTTTTAAATGTTCTTCTGATTTAAAGAGGGCAGCAGTCACAGTGGGACTTCTGATTAGTGATGGCCGAACGGTTCGCCTGGCGGTCGTTTTGCAGCGAATTTCGGCTGTTCGCCGTCTGCCCGATCGGCGGACTATTGCAGCTGTTCGCCCGGCGGACTTCCGTGTTTACTGTGTAAAAGAACTTTGACCTATGATGACACATCCATCATGGGGTACAGGACAGCCAATTGAGACATTACAGCACATGGACACTTGTACATTCCCCCTAACTTATAAATAGACCCGATCCGGCGGCCATTTTACATTCTTTCTTCTGTCACTATAGGAAGAGGTTGCTGTGTGGAGCAGGGAGAGATTGCAGTGACCCAAATCGCTAGCTATTTGGTACACAAAAGTTTTTTTCAGGACTGGTATAGGTGTTAGGTGTAGTTCAGGATATAGGTTTGAGGCAGTGCTGTGCTAGTGATTGTTGCAGCAGCCTGAGTGTCTTTTGTCAGTGTAGAGAAAGGGACAGGATGCTGTGTGCTGCAGGGACAGTCAGTTTAATCATTAGCTGTTACTATTAGGTCCACAAAAGTGCTATTCAAGTTATTGATCCAGCAGCCTCTGTTTTGCCAGTTTATATAGGGACAGGCAGGAAGCTGTGTGTGAGGCAGTGAGGGTCAGTTTAATCAGTACCTGTTACTATTAGGTCCACAAAGGTTCTTTTCAGGACTGGTATGGTAATAGGCTTGTACACGTATAATATTCTTTCTTCCAAATATAGAAAGAATATTATACTTGACTGCTGCCCTTCTGCTGCAGTCTGCTAATCATTCACAACCTACTTGTTCCACAAAGGTCCTTATAAGGACTGGTAACTTGGTCTAGGGTGCTGCAGTACATAGGGTTGAGTGAGGTACAGTCTGCTATTCCGTAAGGACTGGTATAGATCCACAATACATAGGGTTGAGGTGCACTACTGCTGACCTATATTGCAGCAGTCCATCAGTATAGGGACTGATGTACAGTCTGCTAATCAGTCACAACCTACTTGTTCCACAAAGGTCCTTATAAGGACTGGTAAGGTCTAGGGTGCTGCAGTACATAGGGTTGAGTGAGGTACAGTCTGCTATTCCATAAGGACTGGTATAGGTCCACAATACATAGGGTTGAGGTGCACTACTTCTGACTGCTGCCCTATACTGCAGCAGTCCATCAGTATAGGGACTGACGTACAGTCTGCTAATCAGTCACAACCTACTTGTTCCACAAAGGTCCTTATAAGGACTGGTAACTTGGTCTAGGGTGCTGCAGTACATAGGGTTGAGTGAGGTACAGTCTGCTATTCCATAAGGACTGGTATATGTCCACAATACATAGGGTTGAGGTGCACTACTGCTGACCGCTGCCCTATACTGCAGCAGTCCTTCATCAGTATAGGGACTGACATACAGTCTGCTAATCAGTCACAACCTACTTGTTCCACAAAGGTCCTTATAAGGACTGGTAAGGTCTAGGGTGCTGCAGTACATAGGGTTGAGTGAGGTACAGTCTGCTATTCCATAAGGACTGGTATAGGTCCACAATACATAGGGTTGAGGTGCACTACTGCGGACCGCTGCCCTATATTGCAGCAGTCCTTCATCAGTATAGGGACTGACGTACAGTCTGCTAATCAGTCACAACCTACTTGTTCCACAAAGGTCCTTATAAGGACTGGTAACTTGGTCTAGGGTGCTGCAGTACATAGGGTTGAGTGAGGTACATTCTGCTATTCCATAAGGACTGGTATAGGTCCACAATACATAGGGTTGAGGTGCACTACTGCTGACCTCTGCCCTATACTGCAGCAGTCCTTTGTCAGTATAGGGACTGACGTACAGTCTGCTAATCAGTCACAACCTACTTGTTCCACAAAGGTCCTTATAAGGATTGGTAACTTGGTCTAGGGTGCTGCAGTCAGGGCCGCTGATAGGCCAGTACAACTGGCCCTGTTGTACTGGGCCCGGCCAGCAGGGGGGCCCGGGCAACCTAAACAGAGACCTAATTAATGTTAAAAAAAAAAAATCCAATTAATGTTAAAAAAAAAATAATCCCCCAGCCACCTTGACTGACTCTCTCCCCCCCCCCCCCCCCCCACCCCTTGCCGTTCTTTTTACATTTTTTTTTAGGCCGATAGCTCAATAGGCAGGGGGAGGGACTATTTTCTCTATTTCGTAAACGGAAGAATGTCCTCTCTGCGCCCGCTCCTCATGCTGGCTCAAGTTCCGGCCAGCGCGTCCTCTATATTGCCTTCCCTGGCGCGGAGTGATTCCTCCCCTTCTGCTCTGTTCTTCGCTCGGCTAGAGAAAAAGCAGAGACGAGCGCCGGTACCGGAAGAAAAAAAAGTAGCAGATCGATCTGGCATCTGACTGGAAACTTTTGTGGACACTCGTACTCCAGTCCAGACAGCCACCAGCAACAGGATCAAGGAAGAAGTGACTCCTGGGGCCCGGCTAACACAGAACACAGGTGTGTGCTTGCTTGGGGGGGGGGGGGTGGATTCAAGATCTACTACTACTGCAGCAGCATCTTTACATTATGCCATTGGCAGCATGGGTGGCACTGTCTGCAGGTAGCACATGCGTTATGGGCAATAACGCATGCGGCATGGGTGGCACTGTTACAGCAGAATATGGCATTGGCATCATGGGTGGCACGGTCTCTGCAGGCAGCACATGCATTATGGGCCATAATGCATGTGCTGCCTGCAGAGACCGTGCCCCCATGCCGCCAATGCCGTAATGTGCTGCAGACAGTGTCACCCATGCCGCCAATGCCATATTGTGCTGCAGACAGTGACACCCATGACGCTAATGTCATAACACATGTGATGCCTGCAGAGACAGTGCCATCCATGCTGCCAATGGCATTATGTCAGCAAGTAGCACATGCGTTATGCCATTAGTGTCACGGCTGGCACTGTTTACAGCACGTTACAGCATTGGCGGCACTGTCTGCTGGTAGCACATGCTTTATGGCCCATAACGCATGTGCTGCCTGCAGAGACAGTGCCACCTGTGCCGCCAATGCCGTAATGTGCTACAGACAGTGTCACCCATGCCGCCAATGCCGTAATGTGCTACAGACAGTGCCAGCCATGCCTATCGCTTGTAGACAAACCTGCACTTTGTTTCAAGGCGGGGTCTGGGGAGGGGCTGGGACGGGGCTGAAGGAGGGACCATGGGCGGGGCCATGGGTGGAGCTGAAGGGGGCCCCGTCAGGTAGGCTGTACGGGGCCCCATGATTTCTATCAGCGGCCCTGGCTGCAGTACATAGGGTTGAGTGAGGTACAGTCTGCTATTCCATAAGGACTGGTATAGGTCCACAATACATAGGGTTCAGGTGCACTACTGCTGACCACTGCCCTATACTGCAGCAGTCCTTTATCAGTATAGGGACTGAGAGTTTTGTCACAGGGTCATTTAAAAAATGACAGGCAGAGGAAGAGGCAGGCCCTTCCGCAGGGGTGGTAGGGGTAGGGCAGGAGCAACAGGCTTAAGCCAAAGTGGGAAGTTGCAGAAAGTGCGTTCAATTCATTTAAAGGACGCACCAGACTTGGTTGAGTGGCTCACTCAGCCTTACTCTTCTGCACCCTCCTTATCCTTTCTATCTGCACCCTCTTCTTCACTCTCTGCTATGTGCACCCCCAAAGACACTACCACCAAAAACACCACCACCACCACATACCTTCCGCTTGAGTCACAGGAATTATTTTTCGATCCATATCAAGACATTTCTGATGCGCAGCCACTCTTGGTATTGGATCAGGAAGAAGAGGTAGCAACAACCGCTACTCAGCAGTCTGACGACAGTACCCAGATCAGCCCAAGGAGGAGGTTGGTCCCCGGTGTTGCTGCCTACTCAGAGATCTCTACTTATAGCGGTGGGGAAGGTGACGTCGATGATGACGTGTCTAGTGATGTCACGTGGGTGTCCACAAGAGAGGAAGAGGAGGGGAGTTCAGAGGGAGATATTGACCAGCAGATAGGGAGGAGAAGCAGGAATAACTTACATTGCACAGGAGGGACAAAGCAGACTGCAAATGTATCAAGAGCGAGTCATCGACCATGTACGGCACATGGCTCCGCAGTGTGGGCTTTTTTTAACGTGTCCGCTGCTGACAATAGCGTTGCCATCTGCAATCTTTGCAGTCAGCGCATAAGTCGCGGTAAGCCCAACACTCACCTAGGGATGACCGCCTTAAGAAGGCACATGAGCAGCCATCACCGAGCCCAGTGGGAGCAACGGAACACACAAAGCCACACTCCAGGCTCTCACCGTCCAGCCTCGTCTTCTACTTCTCCTCTCTCCTCACAATTGTCCTCCACTCCACCTTCCATCACGCCAAGCTCACGTTTTTCTGCAAAAAGGCAGGCTTCCATGGGCCTAATGTTCGAGCGTAAAAAAATGATGACGCCGGATAACCCTCTTGCCCAACGGTTGACGGCTGGCTTGTCAGAACTCATAGGCCGCCAACTACTGCCATATAAACTGGTGGACTCGGAGGCCTTTCGCAAATTTGTGGCCATTGGAACACCACAATGGAAGGTCCCAGGAAGGAAGTATTTCTCACAGAAGGGCATCCCAGAGCTATATGGCCATGTTCAGTGGCAAGTGAATGTATCTCTGGCACACAGTGTCAGTGCCAAGATACATCTGACCACAGACACGTGGTCTAGCAAACACGGGCAGGGAAGGTATATCACTTTTACTGCCCACTGGGTGAACCTTCTGACGGCCGTCAAGCATGTAACCTGTGGCACCCGTGTAGATTTGGTTTTACCGCCACGGATTGCATGCAGGCCTGGCCCTTCTTCTCCTCCTCCTCCTACTCCCTCTCCTCTTTGTCTGACTCCTCCTTTTCCGCTGCTAGCGTCTCTTCCGCTGCGCCGCCCAAGCTCCCCAGAACCTATTCGACATGCCAGGTGAGACGTTGCCATGCCGTCTTGCTTCTGTTGTGCCTGGAAGCCAAGAGCCACACTGGCCCGGCCCTCCTTTCAGCTTTGCGTTCACATGCAGGTCAGTGGCTAACACCGCTCAATTTGACAGTTGGTAAAGTGGTGTGTGACAACGGTGCCAATCTGCTTAGCGCATTGAAACGGCAAAATGATGCACGTGCCATGCATGGCACACGTCTTAAACTTGGTCGTGCAGCGATTCGTTGTCAAATATTCTGGGGTCCAGGACATCTTGCGGCAGGCAAGGAAAATCTCGGCCCATTTCAGAAGATCTTACACGGCCATGGCTCGCCTTGCTGACATTCAGAGGCGACACAATCTGCCGGTCAGACGTCTTATTTGCGATTGCCCAACGTGATGGAACTCAACCTTCTATATGCTTGATAGGCTGCTCCAGCAGAAACGTGCAGTTAACGTCTACCTGTATGAACTCTGCGGCAGAACAGGTTCTGGGGAGCTGGGTTTTTTTTCACCGTGCCAGTGGCTGCTCATGCGTGACGCATGCAGACTTCTGCGGCCATTTGAGGAGATCACCAAACTGGTCAGTTGCAGCCATGGCGCCATCAGTGACATGGTACCTTATGCCTTCTTTACGGAGCGTGCATTGCGTCGTGTCATTGATCGAGCTGTAGAGGAGAAGGAGCGGGAAGATGAGGAAGTCGCAATGCTGGATGAATTCCCAGGGGGGGCTACTCTATCTGAGACAAGTGAACAACAGGAGTCTGAAGAGGAGTCAGAGGAGGATGGTGCCGGGGTGGATGAGGAGGAGCAAGAAGAGCATGCTTTAAACCTTTCTGGGATCCCTGTTGTTGTGCGTGGATGCGGAGAGGAGAATGAAGAGGACGACATTATCCTGGATGATGAGCAGGAGCCAGGCCACCACACCGCTTCCAGTTTAGTGCAAATGGGGGCCTTCATGCTCCAGTGTTTTAATAGGGACCCCCGTATAAAAAGCATAAGGGTCAAGGACCAGTACTGGGTGGCAACGTACTTAGACCCCCGGTACAAACACAAAATGGCGGAAATGTTACCGCCGTCACAGAGGGCTGTCAGAATGGAGCACTTCCAGGCCTTGCTTCGCGAAATGCTGCATTCTGCTTTTGCGTGCGCTGGCAGAGGAGCAATTCCCACTCCCAGAGAAGGAGTTGCGGGTACCAATCCAACAGCGCCTGCAAGAAGAGGCCGGTTTGAAGATGTGTTGGTGACTTCGGATATGAGGTCATTCTTTCAGCCCACCCATCGACAGGTGTCACCCGGATCCAGCATCAGGGAACGCCTAGACCGTCAGGTGTCCGACTACATCGGGTTAACGGCCGATGTGGATGCTCTGAGGAGTGATGAACCCCTGGACTACTGGGTGGGCAGGCTTGACCTCTGGCCAGAGCTTGCCCAATTTGCAATCGAACTGTTGGCTTGCCCCTCGTCCAGTGTCCTTGTCATGGTCGGTTCCGAGTTCCAGCAGCCCAGGGAAGACTTACCCACAGTGTTGGTCCGTTGAGCGCTAATAGGTCTTCCCGGGCGCGCGTTAGCGCGAACGGACGCACGCGGGTGCGAGCAGGTACGATCGGGCGCACGCGGGTGCGCAAGGTTGCGAACGTGCGCACGCGGGTGCGCGGGGTCACGGTCGGTTGCACGGTTTGACGTGGGCGCGAACGGGCACACCGTGCGACCGTTCTTGGCGCCCAGAGGGCTTTTTAAGTGATTCATTCTAGTGGCCCGTTGCTGTCCTGTCTACAGCGTTCCTGAGAGTTGCCTCTGATTACCTGATTGTTCCTGTCTCTGATCTACTCGGCTTGTTCCTGATTATCCTGCTTGCTGCCAGCCCTGACCCCCGGACCTCCTGACTATTCTTCTGCCTCCTCCTTCGGTACTTCTGCTGCCTGCCCGTTGACGACCCGGCTTGTGTTTGACCCCGCTTCTGCCTGCTGTTCCAGTCCGTGTTCTGTGACCTCTGCTGTCTGCTGCCTGCCTGCCAGCCGTTCCTGTGTGCCCACCTGCTTGCTGCCAGCTGCCGACTTCCAGCCACTCCAGAACCACCTGTCTTTATCCACTGCTGTCTGACGCCAGTTCCTGGACCAGGCCCACCTACACGGACTTGGCACTTGTGCCCTCTGCCCTCCAGAGTCCCTGTTCCCACTCTCAGGGGATCTCGAGCCAGAGGCTTACGAGAGGCCGCTCCCTGCACTCCGGGCTCCCACCACCAGGTACGTGACAGTACAGGACAGCCATGTCCGAGCCCACGCAGGGAGCCTCTCCAATGGACGAACTTTGCCGCCATCTCGCAGGCCTCACTCAAGCAGTGAAGAGTTTACAGGAGGGTTACAGTCAACTGGAGGAACGGGTCCAGGCCCTGTCCACCTCCTCTCCTGCTACTTCCGGAACTTCTGCTACTCCTGCTGTAGTGATGCTGCCACCCGAACCCAGGGTGCCTACACCCGAAAGATTTTCCGGAGATCGAGGGAAATTCCGGGCTTTTCGGAACTCATGTGAACTGTTCTTTGCTCTACAGCCGAGGACCTTCTCCCTCGAGGCTACCAAGGTGGGCTATGTGATCTCTCTGCTAACCGGTGAACCTCAGTCTTGGGCCCACCGTCTACTAGAAAAGAAGGATCTCTCCCTTGACACCTTGGACATCTTCTTCCAGGCCATGTCGCGGTTGTATGAAGACCCACAACTAACCGCCACCCCTGAAGCAGCCCTGCATTCGCTGCAGCAAGGTCGCCGACCTGTAGAGGACTATGTGTCGGAGTTCCGACGCTGGAGCTCCGACACAGACTGGAATGACGCGGCATTACGCTATCAGTTCCGTATGGGCCTATCGGAACCGTTGAAGGACGAGCTCGCCCGAGTGGGCATTCCAGAGACTCTAGAAGCCCTGGTGGAACTGGCGATCCAAATAGACAGGCGGCTGAGAGAACGCCGCCTGGAGCGGTCTTCAACCACTTCCCGTCCGGTATGGATGCTTCCTCGGGTCCCCAGCTCTCCTCATCTCACCCCTCCTGCTGTCACCACGACAAGTCAAGACCTCCCTGAGCCCATGCAGCTGGGCTTACTCCGGCCTTCCTTAACGCCTGAAGAACGCCAACGCCGCAGGGAAGGAAATCTCTGCCTCTACTGTGGAGGGTCTGGACACTTCGTGCGCAATTGCCCTGCTAAGCTCCGTAAGTCCCTCTTCGTATCTCCTGCCCTTACGTTAGACTGTCCTAGTGCTGCCTCCCATTTGACTGTGTCCATTTCCTTGCAGCTACCAGGAGGGAACGTCCAGACCAACGCCATTATTGACTCGGGAGCTTGCAGTGGCTTTATGGACCTAACCTTCGCCTCTAAACATAACATCCCTCTTCGGCCCAGGGCAAGGGGACTTTCTATACATCTGGCCGATGGTTCCACCCTCAAGTCCGGACCTGTAACCCAGCAGACTCAGCCCCTGTTAACCACTATTGCCGGGACCCATCAAGAATTACTCTGTCTGGACATTATTACTTCTCCCCTCTTCCCTATCATTCTCGGCATGCCCTGGCTGAGGGCACATAACCCCCTTGTTGACTGGACCACCGGGGAGTTAAGATTCCCCTCACCTTACTGCCTCCAGCACTGTTTGTCGGGAACCGACCAGGCCTCTTCTTCTTTGCTCTGCCTGGAAGTTGACGCAGAAACCCGCCAAATTGTACCATCTGCCTACCATGATTACCTGGACGTGTTTAGCAAAAAGGGTGCGGAGACCTTACCCCCTCACAGGCCATACGACTGTCCCATTGAATTACTTCCCGGGGCAGAAATTCCTTTTGGGAGGATCTTTCCGCTATCAGAGACTGAGTTGGTGACCTTGAAGTCCTACCTGGACGATAATCTCAGGAAGGGATTTATACGTCCCTCTACTTCACCGGCGGGAGCAGGGATCTTTTTCTTGGAAAAAAAAGACCAGACCCTGCGCCCCTGCGTTGACTACCGGGCCCTTAATAAAATAACTATTAAGAATCGTTATCCCCTACCACTTGTGCCGGAGCTTTTCCAGAGACTGGGGTCAGCGGCAGTATTTTCGAAACTAGATCTCCGGGGGGCTTACAATCTGGTCCGCATCCGTGATGGTGACGAGTGGAAAACTGCCTTTCGTACTCGCTTCGGGCACTTCGAGTACCTGGTCATGCCCTTCGGTTTATGCAACGCTCCCGCCACATTCCAGCACTTTATCAATGATATTTTCAGGGATTACCTAGACCTGTTCGTCATTACCTATTTGGACGACATCCTGATCTTCTCCTCCTCTCTGGCAGAACACCGGGAGCATGTCAGGAAAGTACTTTCCCGACTTCGTCTGCACGGGCTATATGCCAAGCCGGAGAAATGTACCTTTGAGCAATCAAGTATTCAATTCCTGGGGCTGGTAATTTCTGTAGATGGCATCGAGATGGACCCTCAGAAAGTCTCCGCTATCCGTGATTGGCCCGCTCCCACTGACAGAAAAGGGGTCCAGCGTTTCGTGGGATTCGCAAATTTCTATAGGAAATTTATTAAGGGGTTTTCCACTATTATAGCCCCCATCACCAGACTGACCAGGCAGGGTCTGAAGTTTCAATGGTCCCCAGAGGCTCAGGAAGCCTTCTCTACCCTGAAGGACTTATTTGTGTCGGCGTCCATCCTCAAACATCCTGATCCGACCCGGCCCTATATCTTAGAGGTTGATGCCTCTGAGATTGCGGTTGGGGCGATTCTCTCCCAGAGACATGGGCCTAGGGCCCGCTTGCACCCAGTAGCGTTCTTCTCCCACAAGCTAACCGAAGCAGAGGCAAATTATGATGTCGGAGATCGAGAGCTATTGGCCATTAAAGTGGCCCTTGAGGAATGGCGTTACCTGCTGGAGGGGGCTACGCATCCAATCCTCATTTACACGGATCACAGAAACCTGGAATACTTGAAGTCCGCCAAGAGGTTAAAGCCACGCCAGGCCAGATGGGCTCTCTTCTTTTCCCGGTTTTTGTTCCACATAACTTATCGCCCGGGTTCCAAGAATACCAAACCGGACGCCCTGTCCCGAATGTTCAACGAGCCAGAGACCTCTCCACATCCGGATACCATCCTGACCTCAGGGAACTTTCTTCTTCTTCAAGCTGATTTGTTGTCCCTGATTAAGCAAGTCTCCGTTGGTGCCACTCCTCCACCTAACGTCACACTTCTGGCCCAAGATGAACTTCTCTGGCATGAAGGCAAAATTTTTGTCCCCCAGGAGGCTCGGGTGCCAGTCCTCAGTGCATGCCATGACCACCCGTTGGCCGGCCATTTCGGCGCCCTCAAGACCACCGAGTTGGTCCAGCGCACCTTTTGGTGGCCCCAGTTGAGATCCGACTGTAAAAGATACGTGGAGGCTTGTGCCATTTGCATCCGTAATAAAAGCAGCAAGTCCAGGGCCTGGGGCCTGATGAAACCATTACCTGTTCCAGAGAGGCCGTGGCGGATGATTTCGATGGATTTCATCGTAGAGCTTCCTCCATCAGAAGGCTACTCCACAATCTTTGTGGTAGTAGATAGGCTAACCAAGATGGCCCACTTCTTGCCGATGAAGGGCACCCCTTCCGCTGCAGAGACCGCTGAGGTTTTTATTAAAGAGATCGTGAGGCTGCATGGTGTCCCCGCAAACATTATCTCGGATCGGGGTGTGCAGTTCACGTCCAAGTTCTGGAGAGCACTCTGCAGGGCCTTGAAAATTGATCTCTGTCTCTCGTCTGCCTACCACCCACAGACCAATGGGCAAACAGAACGGACGAACCAGACGCTGGAGCAGTACCTACGCTGCTTCTCGTCCTTTTCTCAGGACAACTGGGCTTCCTTGCTCCCGTTAGCGGAGTTCGCTTATAACAACTCCATCCACTCCGCCACAAGTCAGTCTCCGTTCTTCGCCAATTACGGCTTCCACCCCTCATTTTTGTCCCAAGACCTGCCTGAAAGCCCGGTACCAGCAGTCCAGGAGAATATCGACTTCTTTAGTGCCAATAACAAACTTCTGCAGGAGACCATGGCAAAGACCCAAAGACATAATAAAGAAGTCTTTGACAGGAGGAGAAGGGGGGAGCTTGAACTCAAGGTTGGGGACCAGGTGTGGCTCTCCACGTTGAATCTAAAGATGGCTTGCCCTACTAAGAAGTTAGGACCAAGGTTTGTGGGTCCCTTCCCAATTGTAAAGAAAATAAACGATGTAGCATTTGAGCTGAAACTGCCAGAGTCATTCCGGATTCACCCCGTATTCCATGTGGCGTTACTCAAGCCAGCCGTCCCGGACCCCTTCGTCAGTCGGAGGATTGTCCCACCTGAACCCGTGGTCGTCGACGGTGAAGTCGAGTACGAGGTGGAGTCTATCTTGGACTGCAGGCGTAGACGGAATCAAGTTCAATTCCTGGTAAAGTGGAAAGGGTACGGACCTGAAGAGAATTCTTGGGAACCTGAATCCAACATCCATGCCAGGAGACTGATTCTCGCCTTCAGAAGGGCCCATCCTAGTAAAATGGCCCAATTGGGCATCCGGAGGCTGCCCCTTGGGGGGGGGCAATGTCATGGTCGGTTCCGAGTTCCAGCAGCCCAGGGAAGACTTACCCACAGTGTTGGTCCGTTGAGCACTAATAGGTCTTCCCGGGCGCGCGTTAGCGTGAACGGACGCACATCGACAGGTGTCACCCGGATCCAGCATCAGGGAACGCCTAGACCGTCAGGTGTCCGACTACATCGGGTTAACGGCCGATGTGGATGCTCTGAGGAGTGATGAACCCCTGGACTACTGGGTGGGCAGGCTTGACCTCTGGCCAGAGCTTGCCCAATTTGCAATCGAACTGTTGGCTTGCCCCTCGTCCAGTGTCCTTGTCATGGTCGGTTCCGAGTTCCAGCAGCCCAGGGAAGACTTACCCACAGTGTTGGTCCGTTGAGCGCTAATAGGTCTTCCCGGGCGCGCGTTAGCGCGAACGGACGCACGCGGGTGCGAGCAGGTACGATCGGGCGCACGCGGGTGCGCAAGGTTGCGAACGTGCGCACGCGGGTGCGCGGGGTCACGGTCGGTTGCACGGTTTGACGTGGGCGCGAGCGGGCACGCCGTGCGACCGTTCTTGGCGCCCAGAGGGCTTCTTAAGTGATTCATTCTAGTGGCCCGTTGCTGTCCTGTCTACAGCGTTCCTGAGAGTTGCCTCTGATTACCTGATTGTTCCTGTCTCTGATCTACTCGGCTTGTTCCTGATTATCCTGCTTGCTGCCAGCCCTGACCCCCGGACCTCCTGACTATTCTTCTGCCTCCTCCTTCGGTACTTCTGCTGCCTGCCCGTTGACGACCCGGCTTGTGTTTGACCCCGCTTCTGCCTGCTGTTCCAGTCCGTGTTCTGTGACCTCTGCTGTCTGCTGCCTGCCTGCCAGCCGTTCCTGTGTGCCCACCTGCTTGCTGCCAGCTGCCGACTTCCAGCCACTCCAGAACCACCTGTCTTTATCCACTGCTGTCTGACGCCAGTTCCTGGACCAGGCCCACCTACACGGACTTGGCACTTGTGCCCTCTGCCCTCCAGAGTCCCTGTTCCCACTCTCAGGGGATCTTGAGCCAGAGGCTTACGAGAGGCCGCTCCCTGCACTCCGGGCTCCCACCACCAGGTACGTGACAGTCCTGTCCGAAAGGACGTTCAGCGCAGCGGGGGATCGTGACTGATAAGCGTACTCGCCTAGCTCACGACAGTGTTAACTACCTCACATTTCTAAAAATGAATGAGGCGTGGATCTCGGAGGAATTCAACACATGTGACCAGTAGACCATGTATATGTCTATAAACTATTTTTTTAATCGAGCACACAGACCTTCTTTCTTCATTTGGCTCACTTCCTTGTCCAAAAAAAAAAAAAGCACACCTTACTATATGCCCATACCCTCCTGTTTGAAGAGGTTGAGCGGTGTCATATTTCTACTGGGGCTGCTTATTATGAGGGGCTCCCACCATCCCTGTGCTGTGCTGACTTCCTCCTGGGGCTGCTTATTATGAGGGGCTCCCACCATCCCTGTGCTGTGCTGACTTCCTCCTAGGGCTGTACCTCTGCTGTGCATATTATGAGGGGCTCCCACCATCCCTGTGCTATGCTTATTATGAGGGGCTCCCACCATCCCTGTGCTGTGCTGACTTCCTCCTGGGGCTGCTTATTATGAGGGGCTCCCACCATTCCTGTGCTATGCTCATTATGAGGGGCTCCCACCACCCCTGTGCTATGCTGACTTTCTCCTGGGGCT
This sequence comes from Lithobates pipiens, assembly GCF_037356315.1. NCBI lineage: Eukaryota > Metazoa > Chordata > Amphibia > Anura > Ranidae > Lithobates > Lithobates pipiens. The sequence continues at coordinate 134,110,498 of NW_027507685.1, forward strand.
GCTTACGGTGCAGGTGTCAGTACTCTCTATCACGGTGCTGCTGTCAGTGCTGTATATCACAGTGCAGGTGTCATTGCTGTATGTCACGCTGCTGATGTCAGTGCTCTCTATCACGGTGCTGCTGTCAGTGCTGTATATCATGGTGCTGGTGTTAGTGCTTTATGTCACGCTGCTGATATCAGTGCTCTCTATCACGGTGCTGTTGTCAGTGCTCTCTATCACGGTGCAGGTGTCATTGCTGTATGTCACGCTGCTGGTGATCATCTCCTGCACCCTCTTCTTTGCCTACCCTGGTCCCTGACCTTCCCTCTCCTCCATTGCCTTCATGCGCTCCACAGTCCTGAATTGTCACAACAATTTCCCATATAAAAAAAAGAATGCTTGTAGTTGTCGATCCCAGATTTACCTCATACATGTGTTATGTCATTGGCCATGTGGTGGGACTATGTTTGCACAGCTATTAATTATTTTGTGGCTGCAAATTTGACCTGTAGGTTTGCAAAGTTTGCCTCCCATTGAAGTCAATGGGGCCCGCCGCGAACGTTACGGTTCGCAAACTATCGGCCGCATAACGTCCCGTCGGAAGTTCGTCCATCACTACTTTATAATACTTTAATTTTAAACGTCATCTAAAGGCTCTTAATTGTAGTCATAATCTTGGCAATTAGCTATTAGCTGTATGGAACATGAGGCACCAAGCTCCTCTGTAAAAAAAAAAAAAAAAAAAAAAAAGCTGCCATTTTAGCTTTATGTTTTTTTAAATCATCGTTGCTAAAGCGGTCTATTAACTGTAAAGTTACTTCTATTCGGCCTAAAGCTGAAGGAAAGAAATCTGTTGACTCCCCCCCATCCATGCTAAACATCACAAATGGAGGAGTCTTCCCTGCCAGTAAATGTATTCTGGCAGGTGGCATCTATAGTTGCCTGAATACCCAAAAAGTGACTGCATCAGACTGGATGCAGGTGTTGTTCGACTGACAATTTTTTTACCTAGCTTTTTCAATTTTCAGATCAACAGATGATGGGCCAGAGGGTGCGAACAGGGCCACCTGCAGCTTAACCAGTTTCCAACCAGCGCACACCACTATACGTTGGCAGAATGGCATGGGCAGGCATATTGGCGGCACGCTCGCGTGCTGGTTGGGACCCCCGTGAGTCCAGTCGCAGGTCCCGCGGACTCGAACGCCACGGGGATACCCGCGATTGTCTCACGGGGCGGCTGAATGAGGAGATGCCGTTGGAAACAGCATCTCCTCGTTCTGCCTAGCAACAAGTGACACTGATCTCTGCTCCATGTGATTGGAGCAGAGATCAGTGTTCACCAACACAAAGCCCAGCCCCACACAGTTAGTAACACGCCCTTAGGAATACTTAACCTTTACCCTGCCCCCCCCCCCTGGTTAACTCCTTCACTGCCAGTGTCATTTACACAGAAATCAATGCATTTGTATAGCATTGATTGCTGTATAAATGACAATGGTCCCAAAAATGTGTCAAAAATGTCCGATGTGTCCGCCACAATGTCGCAATCACAATAAAAAAAAAAAAAAATAAAAAAAAAATAAATCGCTGATCCCTGCCATTACTAGTAAAAAAAAAAAAAATATATTAATAAAAATGCCATAAAACTATCCCCTATTTTGTAAACGCTATAACTTTTGCGCAAACCAATCAATAAATCGCTGATTGCAATCTTTTTTACCAAAAATATGTAGAAGAATACGTTTTGGCCTAAACTGAGGGGAATTTTTTTTATATATATATTTTTGGGGATATTATAACAAAAAGTAAAAATTGATGCGTTTTTTTCAAAATTGTCGCTCTATTTTTGTTTACAGCGCAAAAAAGAAAAACCGCAGGGGTGATAAAATACCACCAAAAGAAAGCTCCATTCGTGGGAAAAAAAAAAGACGTCAATTATGTTTGGGAGCCTCGTCGCATGACCACACAATTGTCAGTTAAAGCGACGCTTAACTGACAATGGTCAGTTTTGGTCTTAAGCCCGTAAAATGGTCCGGTCTGAAAGTGGTTAAATTTGGCCTGGTTCATAAGGAACTGTCCATAATTACTGGCCAGCTTTACTTTTACTCCCAGAGAATACAGGTAAGGTGGCAAAGATTTCCATAGTAGTTGCCCGTCATGACATACAGACCAATGTGTAGACCAAGACATGGCAATCAATATCAGTGGGTGGGGCTAGGCATGGCTAGCCGCTTATTGAAATCTAGAGGCTAATAGTTATGCCCCTTATAGTTACCAAAATGTGCTGTATTCTAAGCAGGTACAAGAGATGCAGGGTTGACAATGCGGACCTGAACTGAGTAGCAGTAGCTCAGTGTTATTTCATGCCACTATTAAAGCAGGTAAACCATTTTTATGGCAGAATTGATAGATCATTTCTGGACATTGCTGACTGTGGTACACATGTAAAGAAATGAGATAATCGCCCCAGCTTCGATTCAAACCCCGCTTGAAATTTGGCAAATCCAAACTTAGCAGTGAATTCCAGTGAAATCTGTTGGGGGGTACTGGGGAATCCGGTTTTATAATTTAGGCAATTTTTAAGGCTAATAGGCCATTGGGAACGTGTACCAAGGCAAAAAAATAAAATTTAAGAAATACAGGTACATCTCATAAAATTTGAATATCATCAAAAAGTTCCTTTATTTCAGCAATTCAATTCAAAAAGTGCAACTAATATATTTTATATAGCTGCGTTACACACAGAGTGATATATTTCAAGCATTTATTTCTTTTCATTTTGACGATTATGGCTTACAGCTAGTAAAAACCCAAAATTCTGTATCTCAGAAAATTAGAATATTACATAAGACCTATAAAAAAAAAAGGATATTTAATACAGAAATATTGGCTTACTGAAAAGTATGTCCTTTTACAGTATAGTATGCACTCAATACTTGGTTGGGGCTTCTTTTGCATGAACTATTGCATCAATGAGGCTGATCACCTTCATGCCATGTCAGTGGCACTGCTGAGGTATCTCCATCTGCTGAGCATCGCCATAAAGCTGGTCAGCCCAAGGAGCAGAATTCTCACCAACCGTGGATGGTGAAGAATTGGGAAACTTCAGCAGGTATCAAGCCAGGGACCCATCCAGCAGAGCAACCTTGTGTGTCAGGCCAGGGACCGAGCAGGCCAGGGACCAAGCAGGCCAGTGGGCTATAGCCTGAGAAGAATCTAGAGTGTCAAGCTAGGGGCCATGCAGAGAAGCAAGGGTGAAGCTCGAGGAAGATACTACCGTGAAGATTGGAGGAGCTCAAGGGATTCAGTGGCAGTGAATCATCTATTCTAGTGAGAGAGTCTGGGAGCTCAAATGGCTGAAGAACTACAATAAGCGATTGTAGTGTAAGTGAAGGAACTGTTACACTTTGTATTAGAAACTATTAAAGACTGTTGCCATAGGAGACAGCATTCCTACACATGCAGATGTGGCATCTTGCTGGATGCTTTTCCCTGCATGTCTGTCCACCTGTAGAAGTCTTGGAGTCCGCTAATTGATATGGCAACTTCCTAAGGGTGTCCTGGCCCTAACCCTCTCTCCCAAAATCCTGTTAAGAGAAATAAAATCTCTTTGCATTCAAGAAGTGTCTGGCGCCCAATGAACTCTAACTTGCATTACACTCACCATGCCTCAAAACCCACCATATACAGAAGGATGTCATCTATCTCTGGCCCTGGAGGTTCTCATTAGACTGAAGGAGGCCTGGGACCTTGCTACACAGTAATTCATACAAGAGGAGCCCAACCAAGTATTGAGTACACTATACTGTACATGGACACAATTAAGCCATTATTTCTGTATTTAAAATCCTTTTTATTGGTCTTCTGTAATAAAATTTTCTGAAATACTGAATTTTGGGTTTTCACTAGCTGTAAGCTGTAATCATCAAAATTAAAAGAAAGAAATGCTTGAAATATATCACTCTATGTGTAACGCATTTATATAAAATATAAACTTTTAAACTATAACTTTTTGAATTGAATTACCGGAATAAGCTAACTTTTTGATGATATTCTAATTTTATGAGATTCACCTGTAGTTTTATCAAACAAGGCTATGCACAAATGTTATAGAGACACAGAGCACAGCAATGTATTTTCATTGAAGTATTAAGAGACTGCAGATGATAAAGTAGTATAAAATTGTCCAGTAGCAGTTTTTTTCATGGATAGGAGGCCTAACCTGTGTATACCTAACATTTATTATTACTATAAGGAATGGAGGTGTGGTAAATTGAAGTGGGGGTACACACTGCTTTGGCATTTACTTTATATATTTTTTCTTTCAAATGATGCTGAAGCACACCATTCACAGAATAAAAGTAAAGACAAATATACTTCCAAAATGAAAACCCCAAAATACCATGCCTCTGAAACAAAAAGCCAGTTTTACTAAGGGAAGCTCTGCAGTAGAAATAATGCATTTCTGAGGCCAGGCTGCATCACACAAAGAAAAAAAGTTGAAACTTGACTAATTATGTGGCATTGAATCACTTCAGACTAATTTATTTATCTTTCTAAGTCTTATTACCTTTTAAATTGTTTAAAATATACAGAGTTTTTTTAAATAAACATGTAATATATAGGATAAAGGACTCATAGAGCACCATAGCACAGCAGGATCTTTTAGTAGCAGTCAATGCTCACTACTGAGTGAATTGTAACCAGTTGGGAGCAAATGGGGAAGAAAAAAAAAAAAAAAAAGAGAAGAATCAATATTTACCTGAATAAAATACTTTGAAATGTTATTGTTATAGTCCTAGCCATAATAAAGTAAGAAAATATGCAGTATCAAGAAACACTATACATTCCTTCTAAAAGAACAATTTAGTCTGCAAATGCTATCATGCTGTCAGGAACAGGCAGAGACAGAAAATGCAATAATAAAAAAAAAAATTACACCTTTTAAAATAGTGGTTAAAATGTGTGCAAATAATAAAACTTAGTCAAAACATAGCCAGGGTTCGGTACTCAAAGTGGGTCGTCAGTGCAAGCCAGTAAATCGGGAAGCCAGAGATCAGCATATATGAAGACAGCAAACAGGATCGGGAACCATAAGGTTTCTCAGCCAGGCAAGTCTTTAACAGGAACACAGCAGAGATATGTTGACCAAGGAAAAGGCATTCAAGATATGATCCAGGCAGTTTAGAACACCTTTCGCACGGAGGTGGTTTTCAGGCGTGAAGGGGCTAAAATATTGCTTGTAAAGCACCTGATAAACACCTCCCCTGCAGCCCGGTGCGCTTGCAGAACGTTAGAAAAAGTCCTGCAAGCAGCATCTTTGGAGTGGTTTAGGAACAGTGTATACACTGCTCCGTTTACATCTTCCTACCTCCAAATTAATCTAAAAAAAATAAAAAAAAAAAACAGAAGGGGATCTGGCCCCAACGGGTCAGAGGGCCCATAGAGTAGCGTGGGCCGTGTCCGCTCTGCATATGCAGAGCGGACACAGACCTGTCATCTACCCGCTCCCCTCATTGAGCCCCGCGATCGTTTACCAAGTTGTTTAAGTGGCCCTTGCTCTTCAAAAGGTTGGGCACCCTTGACTTACATCCAGGGCTCGAGTCCTGCGGGAACGGCGTCCCTGCACTTTTTTCACAGCAGGAACGCCGTTCCCTTTGCAGGACCAGAGCCGCCCGAGGCTCCAGCACAGCCTGCTAGCTGTGTTGTCTTCACAGAGCTGACATCGGAAGAGCAGCACAGTGATGCATGGAGGGCAGGGGCTGGCCCAGTTAACTGATTGGTTGATAGATTGCAGAGCGGTTCTATTAACCAATCAGTTACCTGGGGCAGGTCCCGCCCTCTGTCCATCCCTTTGCTGCACTTCCAATGTCAGCTCTGTGCCTCCGATGTCATCTGCTGCGTCCTGTGTAAGGTAAGACAGGGAAAAGGGCACTTATGAAGGAGGGAGGGGGAAAGTATCAGAAACTGAAAGGAATGAGGAGGGGTGGTATAAAAGGGAGGCAGGGCAGGAATGTGAAGGGGGGTTCTACAAAGGGGGTGAGGACAGGAATGTAAAGGGGGTGCCATAAAGGGGGTGAGGAAAGGAATGTGAAGGGGGTTCTATAAAGGGGGTGAGGAAAGGAATGTGAAGGGGGGTTCTATAAAGGAAGTGAGGACAGGAATGTGAAGGGGGTTCTATAAAGGGGGTGAGGAAAGGAATGTGAAGGGGGGTTCTATAAAGGGGGCGAGGACAGGAATGTGAAGAAGGGTGCTATAAAAAGGGGCTGAGGACAGGTTTAAATTTTAAAACTGGCTACTTGGGCATCTTCTGTAGTATGTCGCATTCACAGTCTCTGGTCATCTCCTGTAGTCGCATTCGCAGTCTAGTCATCTCCTGTAGTCGCATTCGCAGTCTAGTCATCTCCTGTAGTCGCATTCGCAGTCTAGTCATCTCCTGTAGTCGCATTCGCAGTCTGGTAATCTCCTGTAGTCGCATTCGCAGTCTGGTCATCTCCTGTAGTCACATTCGCAGTCTGGTCATCTCCTGTAGTCGCATTCGCAGTCTGGTCATCTCCTGTAGTATGTTGCATTCGCAGTCTGGTCATCTCTGTATTTTATGTGCAGTCACTGTATTTTATGTGAAATTATATATATATATATATATATATATATATATATACATACATACATACATACACACACACACACATATACATATGAGCGTATAATTTTTTTTTTTTTTGGTGGGGGAGTGGATCTTGGGTGGGAGTTCCCACACTTTTTTCCCCAGGACTTGACCCCTGCTTACATCAACATCAATACTTTAAGATGGCAATACCAGTGAGACAGGTCCAGTGCTATTTTTACACTTTTTTTTGATTAGAATATATCTATACTGTACTTACATTGGAAAAACCAAAAGCTGAACTTTTTTTTTTTTTTTTTTTATGCAGGGGTTCCCTGAAACCTGAACTTTTTTTTTTGTTTTTTGTTTTTTTATGGGTTCCATTGGGGTAAATTGGTTGAGAAAGGCTGGTCTAACTAGAAATATACATCTGTACTTTTCAGAATTTGTCAAAACATTCAAATTGTGAACATATTCTTGTCAGACAGACTGTTGACTCCTAGAATTCTATCCTCTCAAAATTAAATAAGAAGAAAAGCCAACCACACAAGTTAAAAAAACAAAAACAACTTTATTGAGCTTTCAAATGTCAGAGTTGTCTTCTGTTCAGGAAATTTGGATACACAGAATAATCTACCATTTGCCTCCTGCTAAAAAAAGTAAACCTCTCATCTTTCTCATTGCATTACTATCCATCATGGTTTTTTGCTCTGAATTATAAAAGTGAAAGACAATTCTCTTGTCAAAATAGCCGATAATTGTTTTCAGACACTCTTGTGATTTGTGATGAGTATAATCAGTTTGGCGAGTGGCAAAATGTTTTTGCAAGCCTGCATAGGCAACATCACAGGAAGACAGCTCTTTGCAAGACCCTAGAGTCCAAATGGTTCAGAGTTCTGGTATTCCTACTATCAGCCTTGATGTTCGGTGGGATTACAGAACACAAACAGAAGACATTCAGGCAATTGCAATATAAATTTTTTTTTTTTTTTATTCAAAAACCTTCAGTTTATACACTGCTTGTTTTCATTTGCCTGGGGCCCAGCTTTAAATAATAATATTATTGTTCTGTTGTATGGTCTTATGGCAGCACCATCTTTATGCTTTTTTTTTTACGGTGTGCCACCCAATTATCTTGTTTGTCTATTGTATGGATTCTGACCAAATCCTGTTGGGTGGAGCACCCCACTCCCTCAGTAAGTACCTCTCATTAGTGACCACGTGTCATGATGGAGACCTCATGTTCTCCCATATAGAGGAGTATAGCTCCCATGTTTCAGAGAAGCAGGATCTCCTAGTCTATGGATAGTGTAGGACCCACTAATCATGGGGTACTTTGTCGCAGTAAGTGGGCTTAAGCCCCATATAGCAATATGATGTGACCAAATCCCCATATTTTTTGATAATGTTTTTTGAAAATGTCTAGGTGTTTTTAAAAAGCCTTGCTGGAGGTAAATGTTAGTTTGCATGTGTGCGCTGTAATATTTTTGCTCAGCTTTAAATAAAGCACAAAAAACATTTAATGAGGAATAACATGATCCTCTACAAGACCTGCCTCACATCTCAAAATTTTCCAGCTGCAGTGGTTGGTATTTAACAGTGGTTGACGCCACAAATGTCACAGGTCTTTAAGGAGTATAACTTTTATTGCTATTCTGTGATCTATGCCTAAGAATAGGGCAAAAGACATTCACAGTCTTGTCAGTATAAACGAATCAGGTTTTAGATTTACATTTCTAATCTCTAATAGAGGCTGGAGTGTGATTGGCTGCTACAGGCCACACCAACCAACACGAATGCAGCTAGTAAAGTTTCAACCCCTTAAATGCTTATTGTTGCAGATCATTGAATCATTCAATAGAAAACCAAGGAGAAAGATGACAGCCCTGAAATCTAGTTTCAAAGTACACCCACAACATTGATGATGATCATAGTAAAGTACCCCCTTCTTCTGCAGGCTGCAAAACAGGCACACACTGTTTGCAAAGCTTACCATATATCCCATCTGTCACTGTTGTCTCCTAGGAGAAAAAAAAAAAAAAAAAAAAAAAAACCTTCTGGATAAAGGTATCACTTGTAAGAACTTTGTGCCCCATTCCATAAAAAAAAAAAGAAGAAGAAAGAAGAAAGAAGAAGAGGTTCTCTCTCCAAAACACTCATCACTCAAAATTGTACGCATGACTGGTCATATTGAAATGCTGACTTTAAGAAGAAAGTCTGAATTTGCATAGTATGTTTAGTTGGCTGTAGTGGTAGATTAGAAAGAAACTTTCAACATAGGATTTTGGAGGAGGGTTTTTGATTTGTAGGTCAATGTAAAAGGTGTGCTAAAAAAAATAAAAAAAATAAGCCTATTTAAAGTTTTAGAACAAAGGATCAATATTGCAAAGGTGGGTGGACATAACCACAGGCAATCTTTTGATAGAAGGAAAAAAAGATTTTAGAGACAGATAGTAACCCATATTTAAAAGATCAGTTTTTCCATGTTTACAAAAAAAAATCATATTATATTATATTAATATATATATATAATTTTTCTTTTTTATAATTTTTTTTTTTTTTTCAAAATAGCCAAAAATGAAAAACACCTTTAAACAAAATAAACACAAGTAATCGTACTTAACCACGCTTGGCATTTGAAATGCCTCTGACCGCTTTTTTTGGGTTCCAAAAAAAGCCTCTAAAACACAACTGCCTAGAAACTACTATAAAACGACCCGTGTACATGTACGGATAAGATAACAGAGGAGAATTCAGGGCAGTTGAAAAAAAAAATGCCCAACTGCTCCTAAACATCTGTCTACTAGCAGTGTACATGAGGCCTTACTTTTATCAGATTGTACAATCTTTAAGTTTAACCAATAACTAAATAACTGGGATTGTATATACTGTACTGCAAACTGAATAGATGATTTAGGCAAGCCCATGCTGTATGTAGTTGGCATATCTAAAAAGGAGTGTAACATGTGTGGCCAGATTAAAAATTCCTTGAAGTAACAGAAGGCATGTTAACAGCTAATAGGTAAACAGAATACGAACAAGGCCATACTAGATGGATAACAAAAAGTCTAGATTTGGTAAATTATAGGATCTAAAATAAGTTCTATCCATTTTTATACATTTACCTCTTGATATGTATTTACACAATTAAAAACGTGCAATAAGCATACCTAACCTAGCATGTACAGCGATATCGTTAACATGATACAAACAGTGGTTCATTACCCAGTGGCAGCCATATGGTTCAAGTCTTTAAAAGTCTAATATTCATAGCTGAGCAGTAAATAGATCTATATACACAAAAGGTATTATTCTGAAGGATTTTCTCATTTTCCCGACAAGTTAAACTATCAGCTTACTGCGTGTTTTACATGAATAGCAAGTCAACTGGAAACGCAAGCAAAAAGACCCAAAAATCAGGTTTTGTAACCTTCAGGATTCCCATTGTCTGAAGACTGATATAGGTTGTTCAGATCTTTATTAGGTGAGTCAGTAAGGCCTCAGCAGGGAAGACTGAGTACACCCACGAGTAGACAATCTTTTTGTCTTGCTGAGGAACGATAAGAACTGGAACTTTCATCTTCCCATCAGATTGTTTGCTGTTGTTTATTTGACCTGCATGTGCTGAATAGGACGATGAGAGCAATTAAAATGATGACCACAAAGAGGAAAATGAGAGCGGCCCATGAGCTGAAGTCAGAGGCTTTGAGAACAGCTTTCTCCTCAGCTGGGATCATGTTGGTAAGGTTCAGCATATACCCGAGGGCCCAGCCAATGGAAGTGTCACCTGCCTGGAAAGAACATTGAAAAGAACGGTGATAATCATCTTACTCTGTAACCACGGTAATAAGATATTTTGAAATAAACAGATAAAATATTAAAAAGAATCCTTCACTTCAAAATGAAGCACATTTTACAAGGTTGATGCACAAAGGAAAAGTTTTGGAATGTTTTCATCCAATATATCCACTGTGAATTCCATTTATTGGCAACCTAGGATCTCATAACTCTGGGTCTTTGTGAAATGGCCTTGATTGTGATATTAGAAAAATATATATGAACTAAATATAAACTCGCACTGATAATATAAAAACAAAATCAATAATGTGAAAACAATCGCAGCTGCTATACACAAAGTGCTAATCACTTGAAAACAATAAAACATATAAATATAGCGCTTGCAAAGAAATATATGTGAGAAAAAAAAATTATATACAAGGTGAACCAACATAAAGTCCAAAAACATATCACTGAAAGTGTTCAAATCCAAAGTGAATAAAAACTTCAGGTGCACAACACCCCCTTGAGAGTCCCCACTCATCAGATCCACAAGACCCCCAGCTTTTCAGTCTGGAGGGCCAATTCAGGGGGGGGGGGGGGCGAACTAATAGTGAAGTACCTTCAAAAAAAAAAAAAATCGATTTATTTGAACAAAAGATGGGTACTTACAAAACAAAATAAATCAATTTTTTGATGGTACTTCACTATTAGTTCCCCCTTTTTTTACTTCTGGATACATGTCTATTTGGCTTAAACTCTTCATTGAGGAACCCTGGATCTGCTGACCTGGCTTTTCACATATCATCATAAAGACATCTATACCAAGCCTGAATTGACCCTCCAGACTGAAAAGCTGGGGGTCATGTGGATCTGGTGAGTGGGGACTCTCAAGGGGGTGTTGTGCGCCTGAAGTTTTTATTCACTTTGGATTGGAACACTTTCAGTGATTTGCTTTTGGACTTTATGTTGGTTCACCTTATATATCATTTTTTCTCACATATATTTATGTTTGCGAGCGCTGTATTTATGTGTTTTATTGTGATATTGATTAATATTGTAATATATTGAAAGAGCACATGTTTTGCAACTGGAAGATATTTCAAATTTTTAGTCTTTTCAAAAATAACACATTACACTTATGCACCATGAAATGACAACTTTCCAAACCACAATATAATAGTACATAGGAAGTGCCTGAAAATATTTCAATGGGGAGGGGTGGTCAAGCAAGAACTTAATTTCAGGGATGGACTTCCATTCTCTTCTGGAAATAAATTCCTTAGCCTGAACTAGTTGGTACCGATAAATGGTTTAAATATTGGGAAGCCAGGAGGAAAAGTCAGGTAGGAGAGATGCAGACAGCGCTATCTGGAACTCAATGGGATGTGGAGCCTCCAGTCAAAACAGTGCCGAGCCGATGTAAAGGCTAAACAGTTTGAGAACAATTAAAGTACATGCCATACCATACCAGGCCAGGCCGGTATGGATGGATGAAGATGGGCTAATGTCCGCTGGGCACAAGGAAGGAAATAATCCGCCGTAACCATGCAGCACCCCTATGGTGTAAGGCCTTGGCTCCCAGCATCCACAGCCTTACACCATATGTGTGCTGCATGTTTAGGGCGGATTTCCTCCCTTCTGCATACCAGACCCAACGGACATTAGCCAATCTTCATCCATCTATACCGGCCTGGTATGGTATGTACTGTAATTGTTCTCAAACTGTTTAGCCTTTACATCGGCTCTGCACTGTTTGACTGGAGGTTCCACATGCCCATTTTGTTTCGGATAGCGCTGTCTGTATCTCTCCTACCCAATTCACTCACTCCATGCGTTTTTATGATGGCTGCATTGAATTGGCTCTGGGGCAGTGGATAGGGAGTTCCCCCATAGGGCCAGCGCCTGGAATATTGTGTTGTTTTTAGGAGTAAAAGTCAGGGAACCAATCACTGGGGTCATAGCAGAAGGATATTGCTGTAAGCTTGAGGTGCACCCAGATTTGGAAAGAATTGATAATGTGGTCCCTATAAGCGGATGGAATTTAATCGCTGGTGGGAGCCTGGACTGTTGTCAGGGCAAGTTCAACCATGTCTTGCTCCAAGCCCCCTTGTTTGTTTGGCAAGGTAAAGACTCTATGCCATGTTTTTAGACTTATACACCCACAAAATGTTAATAAATTCAGCTTTTACTGACCCGAGGGCGACCCAAAGAATAGTAATAGGGAAGTTATTTAGGAGATACAGCCATTGCGGAAGAATAATTAAACAATTAGCCGATTGGTTATGCTGGATTACTGTATTTTGCACTCTATTCTGCATCACCTTACTCAATAAGTCCAAACAGTTCCTAGCAGAGTTCTGAATATTCAGTCTTAAACTATGGTAAATTTAAAAAGGCACCCTTTCTTAACTTACCGCCTACGTTTGCGTAATTATTTTTCCCAGCACAAAATGTGCAACACAGAGCAGTAAAAAATGTGCAAAGCCCAAAAAGGGCGCATGACCTGGGAGTGTCAACTGGTAAATTATTAGCTTTAGATTGAATGCAGGTTTATATGAAGACAAAAAAAAAAATGGAGAAAACTGTTGGAGGAGAGGGGTATAGTTTTGAGATTTTACCTTCTTCTGAAAAGTGATGTTGGGGAAAGTGCTGTTATCAAATTTGTAGCCTTTACTAGTTAACAGATAGATGAAATTAGCGGTGGCGCAGTATCCAGTGAGATGTTTCTGTAGAAATGCAGGACTCTTCCTAGACAGCTATAGAAAAGAGGGGAGAGAAATATACATAACTATATAAAAATGCAGTGCAGCACAAGAGAAGTTCTGATCCCAATAAGGCTTATTGACATACACTTTGGTGTGCCTGGTTGGGCAGCAACCTCTAAAACTAGGTAATACCAATGGTGCATTCTGCTGTTCAAAACATTCTAAAATATTTTTTTTTAGGAGCGATTATGTACAAGCCTGCCTAAAAATACTCTGCACTGCTGTGCAGATCACATGCAATGTGAATTCGGCCATACAGATTGTATAGCCGAATTTGCATCGCATTTGAACCAAACTCGTGCACAACCCTTTTTTTTTGTCCGCACCAGAACTGAATCGCATGGGTGTTCACACCCATGCAATCCGATTCCTTTCCAAATGGACAGTTCACACTGCGATATGTGAACCGATCTGGGGGTTTCATTAACTTTGTATTGACACTCCCAGTGGTCCGTATAGGGTGAACTACCTGCGAGTCAGGTGTGATGTGGGAAGCCAATACAAGATATAAAAAGGAATATAAAAAAATTGTGTTGCACTATCCCTTTAAACAAATTCCGTAAAACTGAAATGTGTAGCATGAAAGCATCAAAGCAATTCACAATCAAGAGGACATCAGTGATGAAACGCGCTGGCCATCATTTGAGCTCTAATGTCATCACACTCGGCAAGCAAATCGTTTTTATCGTTAGTTTTGTCTCTGTATTTGTTTGAGAGTACCTTTTTTGACTTAATAAATGTGTCAGTTTAAATAATATTATACTATGTTGCCAGTTTGTTTCCTCTCCCTGATTTTTGCTGCACATAATCCATGGCTGAAATCAGTGTGGGCACGTATGTGGTTGATACCAAGGCTGCAGGCTGTTCAGTGGCAGTTCCATTACGTATAAGCGCTAAGGCTTTCATTCACTGGAGGTCTTATTCATTTGGCTCACACTTTGGTGGTGGAGCACTGAAGTGGACATCGTTCAAGTGAAGTTTCATTACAGATTTTCACTGAATAAGTTGGGAATGTGGAGTGTTTTGTGCAATCACGTTTTTAGGTTTAGTTGATCATGCACTTTGTTGAATATTTATATGGTTTTATAACACATTGATTGTGAATTGTTTAATACACCTAAGTTTTATGGAATTTGCTTAAAGGGATAAAAGCAACACCATTTTTAATTTTCTGTTTCCATTAGAAGGCCAAGAACAGTTGCAAAATAGCTAAGATCTAGAAAAACACAAAACACACACGTGCCCAATGCGAGGCTCCCCCCACCCAGTGGCACCATTCATACCAGGAGTTCTGGGAATGGAAATGTAGTACTGACAGCCTTTGTGGCTGTCAGTTTTTAGCCCTCAATAAACTACCAGGGCACTGTTGTGTGCTTTAGGAAGTTCATTGTCTCTTCCTGTCAGTGTTTAACTGCCTCCGAGGTACGAGCAGATAGATACACTGACAAGTCTGTAGGAGTCCTGCATGGCATCTGCAATCTGCTGATCAGGGGTGCAATGCTTTCCAGGTTCCTAGTAAAATAAATAAATAAAATGCAAAATTTTTTTACTTGCAAAAAGATGTGCATTTATATATATTTTTTTAAACGGTGGACTTATCCTTTAAAGCACATGTGCAAGGTGAAGGAAATCCTGAAAACATGACCTGTTGGGCATACGTGAGGGCTGAGTTCGGGAACCACTGTTCTAAGAGATGCTTTTAAAAACAAAACAATTTTTTAAAAAAAAAAAATATATATATATATATATATATATATATATATATATATATATATATATATATATATATATATATATATATATATATATATATATATACATATATATACATACACACACATACATACATACACACATACACACACACACACACACACATAAAAATAATAATAATAATACTCCCTCTAGTGGATACTAAAAAGAACTAGTGAAAGCACAAGCTGGTAAAATGAATAGCTTGGCTGAAAAGTCATGCCGTCATTGCATTTTCTCCTCATTTCTATGAGGACCCTTCAAATTGTACAAGCACCACCCTAAGAAATAGAAATAGATTTTTCTTGGTGGTCTTGCTCTTCAAAAATATTTGCTTGCTGGTGATCTAGGCAGTACATAGAAAACATTACTCAAAGACTCAAAAAATAAATAAAAAAAGAAAAAGAAGAAAGAACAAAACAAAAACAAAAAAAACACAACAACAAAAAAACAAAAACTTAAAAAACAAACAAACACACACTTGGCTAGTATCATCTGCATATTGCTATTAAAATATTAACATGTGTATGCTCAGCACTTAGTGACATCTGCCTCTATTTATTGTTTGGGTTAATCCGCTTGAGATACCTATGACTAATTGATGTAGAGCAAATTTCATGATGCGCGGTAACGATAAAGCTAACCGACTGATGAATATGAGATTATTAAAAGATAATACTGGCGTATTCCAGTTTGTCATGACTCACATCATTATAAGTGGAGGAGCAGATGGCATTGGTGGCAGTATTCAGGTCCTCCAGAGAACTGACTGGCATCTTCATCACAGATTTTATGTAGTCGATGGTGTAGTAAAATGCTGCAAATGCCTGAAACAATTAATAAAATAATAAATCACATGCATTTGTAAGCAGCTTCCTATACTTTGCCTTTTATTATTTTATTATGACAATAGGCTGTAAAGGCCCAAAGCCTGGCTTACATTTTTTTTTTCCATGACAACAACCATCTGAGCTGGCACTGCTTGGTAACAAGTTTCATGTGGGACTTGTAATAAACATATGGCAAATGTTGGCCTAGTGGCACCAGTAAATGCCAGTTCCCACATGTAGCAGCCGATGGAAAGTTAAATCATAACTGGAACGGCTTGGAAAAATACTTTGAGACAAATAAAAGCAAGCAGATGGATCTTCTTTTCTATTATAGGCTGGCCACAGTAGAACAATATCAGATGCAATTTATTTCTGTTCTTAGATAGGCTGCTATTGATCACCTTTCCTTCTGAAATGCTAGTTTCGTGGCTGTTATTCTGTATCTATTGCTTCATGATTTACCCAGAACCTAGTGACTTTTCCTAATCCCCCCCCCCAATATTGGTTCCCCAACATAACAGCCAAGCAAATAGGATTTTCAGAAAGGGGTCAGCAGAATCAGCCATCGTAATTCTGCCTTGACACAGTTACTTTAATACACCAGGTATGAGACTTGGACTGACATTTAGTGTATGTTTTATTCTAGCGTGCTTTCCTGCATTTCAATGGCGATAAAGAACTAAAAGTAGGCAGAAACAACGAGCGATGTTACAGCCCGAATCTAGGGAAAAGAAAAATCCTCCAGACCAGTTAGGTCTAAGGGACGAGAAAATTGCCCATTTAGGTCTAGGGGAACAAGAAAAACATTTTACTTATCCGATCCTCCATGCTACAAAACCTGTCCATCAGCCTCTTCTCTATGCACCAACAGTCGCTAGTCCTCCAACTTCTTGAAAACAAATGCAGACCTCCTAGCCCTGCATTGGACATGAGGATGCAGACGAATAGTCCACTGCTGGAGCACCAGCTGCCGTGGGAGCGGAGGATCAGGTAAGTAAAACTGCTTTTAACCCTTCCAAAGCAGAGGCAGCCCCACTACAAACAATCCTTTTTACTTGGAGTTCAGCTTTTAAGTGTATCTAAACACAAACACTTAACCCAAATATGTAGTTGATCATGTTCTGTAATGTCAAAATCTGATCTGCTTTCAAATAAGTCGCGCCAGGAAGGTAATGAAAACCACATTTTTCAATCAAGTATTAAATGATTTTAAGATCATTTAAATTTATACAGTATACGCAAAGATACTTGGCCAATTATACAATTTTCTGATAGACTCAGCCATTTAAAAAAAAAAATAAATAAATAAAAAAAAATAAAAACTGTTCTCCATAGAGAATCTGTTTAGTTATCAAGATAGGAGGTGAGGGGTAGTCTCTCTCTGTTCTGATGCCAATCCTGTGAAATATTCCCAGCAGGAGACACAGCAAATGCAATGCAAACACATACTGTGGGTCTTATTGTATACATACTATATATCATACATACACACGCACACACACACATATACACATACATACACACATACATAGCCAGTTTCAGAACTGGAAAGGTTGGGCTTAGAACAAACAATGCTAAATAAGTGTCTGAGGGGGTAAAATGTGCTGGAGAATAATGTGAATGAAATCATAGCATGCAGCGAGTTTAGCAGGGGGTACAACAGTAGTGTGTGTAGGAGAGGAGTGCAGCAGGTATGACAGTAGGCGGTATTTGCAGGCCACTGATGGGAAGGGAGATGGGAGGGGTGTACAGCCAGCCCCCCTGTACCAGACCTAGACCCCATTAGGTCAGGAGGGGTGACTAGTCCTCAGCCTGTCCTGTGACACTGCGAGGGAAAGAAGGGGGAGGTTTGGGGAGTGGCGCTTGCCTGGTTGCAGGGATGCCCACTCCAAAAAGCATTAGGGAGTGGTCAATCCTACAACATATCCATCCAATGGGAGCCTGCAGTTACCAACAGAGCTATCCACAGTGATCCTCCATCCAATATGCATGTGGTAGGCATGGCTGGAGGGAGCAAGGAGCTCACACGTGGGTCCAGCACTGGGGAGAGTGGGAGGAGTTGCTGAGGGAAGGATTATTATTTGAACATACTTTACATGAGATCTTGCCACGCATAGAGGGGCATACAAGACATTTTAGCATTGCTGAGTGTATACCTCAGTAATGAATGGGTATACCCATTTGCTAAGCTCACAAGACTTTGGCTTGACAGTAGGCAGTAAGTGTAGGAAAGGAGTGCATAGGGTATGACAGATGGCAGCATGTGTAGGAAAGGAGTGCAGAGGGTATGGCAGTGGGCAGTATGCATAGGAGAGGACTGCAGAAGGTATGACAAAGGGAGCTATATGAAAGAGAGGAGCATAGAGGGTATGACAGTGGGCAGTATGTGTGTGTGTGTGTGGGGGGGGGGGAAGAGAGTGTGAATGGTATGACATGGAAGTATGTATAGTAGAAGAGTGCTATGGCATCTCAAAAGTGCAAGAATGGGTGCAAAGGGTTTGCCTGCGGTGTATATGCATAGAAGAGGAGTGTGGAGGGTAAAAGAACCAGCAGAACAGGTCATTACTGATCTTTCCATAATAAGTAATAAAATCATTAACGTATATGGCCATAGCCACAAAGATAAATAAACAAAAGGGCAAGGTAGAACTATGGCAACTAATGAACGTACAATTCAGTACCATATTCCTGGTAATATAAGTCTGAACACTTATCTGCTGGTCCAATTCAAAATTAGCAGTCCAACTCGGAACAGGTTAATGGTGTAACTCCACTAGCATTTTGTTCTAGTTTTTGATGGATTGTGAAAATTTACGATATGCAATATCACTTTCTAACATGGTGACCATGGCACCAGGTCAGAGAGGTAACGGTAAACTAATTGTAAATTAGAATTTTACAGATGTCACAATCAGGAAAAAATAAATAAATAAAAATTCGAGCAAAAATAAAAAAAAATCTCCGAATGGGGACATCGGTTCTACTGACAACCATCTCAGAGTTCCTTTAATTTCAAACGTTATATTCTTCACAGAAAGCGAGGATGAACATAGAAACAAACCAATGATATAAATGTATCTGCAGATGAAACCCTGCTTTAAAAAAAAAAAAAAAAAAAAAAAAAAAAAAACACATACTATAAATTTTCCGGATACTTTCGGCTGGAAGATTTTATCAAAGGAGCAGGAGGAATACGGACAGTCGCTGAACTGGAAGAGTTTGTTCACTTGCTGCCTGCACTGGTCAGCATCTCCACTGCCAGAAACTGTCATCTCCACCGAGGGGTCATAGGTTTCCGGCTTCTCGCTGGATGTGCACGGGTACTCATAAACATCTCCAAATTTTACTGGTTTGGTAAAATCTCTGGGCCAGCATGGATGCGTTATATTTGTTGAGTAGGACTGTTCCTATATGTAAAATAAAAACAAACATACAATGAGAATTTCGGAACTAAAAAGATGTAACCCAAGCTTATCTATTAAATAACACAGTATGTAATAACTTTGTTCTAGGAAGGACAGTATTCACATTATATAGATTTTACTTTAGCATTGTCTTATATAGTCTACAATACCAGGTCATATAGGCGCATAAATCATTCACTTTTCAATAGTAAACAGAGCCCATTATACACTAGAAAAAGTTAAAAAAAATTTGTTTAAAAGATTTGATTTTCGAATTGTTAGTGGGATCAAATGGACATTCGTTTTCAACCTTAGTGAAAAGAAAATTCAAAGGAGCAGGGTCAAAATTTTCTCACATTTCTAACAGGGTTTGTTGTCATTTGGGAAATGACATTCATTTCAAACCAAATGTTAAAAGCAAATAAAAATTCAAAGTGCAGCGAAGGCTTGCGCCATGGGCTTTGATGCTGCAAGAAGTCACAGCCAGCTTCCTTTAGTAAACATGCCAGTGCAGGGGACCTGAAGACCTGTAAAATTCAGTAGCTACAGTATTTTTAGCTATGGACTTTTACATTTTTTTCATACAGCTTTAAAACCTCTTTAAGATCTTTATTTATGCCTGCAATTGCGATGTTGACATTTTGCCACTAGATGGCAGGGCAGTATAGGCACCAAAAGGCTTTCACTGTTCTAACTAGCATTATTTCATTATTCAGTAATGTTTAACAATCTTTAAAGCGGGAGTCCGCCGGGAGTTCCGCCGTTTTTTTTTTTTTTAAAAGCCAGCAGCTACAAATACTGCAGCTGCTGACTTTTAAAATAAGGACACTTACCCGCCCAGCGTGTCCGCGAAGTCGGCACCCGAAGCCGATCTCTCGATCGTCTCTTGAGTGCTGCCGCCGCCATCTTGGGTATGGGAATGAGGAAGTGGAGCCTTTCGGCTTCATTTCCCGGTTCCCTACTGCGCATGCGCGAGTCGCTCTGCGCAATAAGGATGGTCCCGCTGCCTCTGGGATCTGTGCGTTTCCCAGCAGGCAGCGGGGGATTTTCGGAAAGGGGCGTAGATCTACGCCCCTTTCCGCAGATAGCCATGCCAGAAGTGGGTGCAGATACCTGTACTGTACAGGTACCTGCACATTCTCCCCCCTGAAAGGTGCCAATTGTGGCGCCGGAGGGGGGGAGGATTCCAATGAGCGGAAGGTCCACTTTAGTGCCCGTTCACACTACTGCGACTTGTCAGGCGACTTAGTCACCTGACAAGTCACACTCCGTTCTGTACTATGGAACCGTTCTAATAGGAGCGACTCAAGGCACTCCGACTTAGAAAAAGGTTCCTGTACTATTTTTGGGGCGACTTCAGGCGACTTGCATTGACTTCTATACAGTCGTCGTTTTGCAAGTCGCTGCTGAAGTCGTGTGCAGGTCGCGTCTGAGTCGCGCTGCAAGTCATGTTGCCCCTGTGTGAAGGGGTACTTAGGGTGGACCGCACAAAGGATTTCTGAATGTGTATATACTGTACTTAGTATAACTCGATGACACAAGTTGAAAGTGTGGCTTAAAAGCCGACAAAGGCTAAGTATTCAAAATAAGCAATACACTTTAAAAAAAAACAACAAAAAAAAAAAAAAGTGTTTAAAGACAATTTTTTTTAAAAAGTTTTGGAATAAGTGTTGTTGAGTTAGAACCCCAGCCAGGTTTCTATTGCTGCATCCCTGCTAGGGAGATTTAGGCTGGGCATAGATGGATCGAAATGTCAATCCATCTATGGTTTTTCCGGCTCCTCAGAAGCCAATCTAACATCAACTTCTGTTGAGCGTGAAATATTGGAAATTTTCCATATGATCATCGGCTGCATCGCTAATCAGTGCTTTTTGATAGTGAAGCAGTCCCCTCTGTCAGAATACAATAGCACAGCAGGGAGGATTCCTCCATCCATTTCGCTTGGATGGGGAAATATGTGCGTTTTTATTTTTTTTACAATCAGCTCGCTGGCTGATAAAAAAAGAAAAAAAAAAAAAAAAAGAAATGACCCATCTATAGGAAGCCTCGCTCTAATATTCCTGGTGACCATTATGACCAGGACTGAAAAAGAGGGAGAATTAAAAAATGAGGTTGTCCCCACGAGTGGAGTAGAGAATCTAACAATTGGAACACGTTTCAGTGACCACTGTCTATAAGGGAGTTGTCCTTTCTTGCCTACAGAGATTTTTTTTTTTCAACATACTTAACTGTCCAAAATGAAAAAAAAAAAAAACATGCAAAGTAGATCTAAACCCTAAATGAATTGCTAAAACATGCTGTATCAAGCAACTACCATGTTTTTCCTATAAAATACCAGGTTGTCTTTGTATGCATCTTAGGCCTCATGCACACTGGACATTTTTTGCTCTCTCCTAGACGCCTTACCTCCTGGCAGCAGTTTTTTGGTAGAATAAAATGTCTAGTGCAGCACGCTTAGGTGTGTTTACACATGTGAAGCGCTTGAGCGTTAGTTTATTTAATCGACCAGAATAATAATTTATTCTGGCCATTGAAATGGAAAAAAAGCTCAACCACAAAAAAAACATACCTAGCGCATTTTTTCTGCCACAACACCACTGCTGGGGAGAGACATGGGAGGTGGGGACTAAGCAGAGAGGCCTAGATCTACTTGGGAGAAAGATCTGTTGGATTATTCGCATTTAGACATTTGAAGCCTCCACCTCTCATGCTTCCACTCACCTCAACATTGTGGAATAACTAGGCTTTATATGGTTGTTATTATAAGGTTCTAACCTTTTGGTTTGTAATGCCCTGTACACAAGGTCAGACTTTCCAACGGAAAATGTGCGATTGGATCTTGTTGTCGGAAAATCCGATCGTGTGTGGGCTCCATCTGACTTTTCCCTTTGGAATTTCCAACACAAAAAGTTTGAGAGCAGGATCTAAAAATCTTCCGACAACAAAATCTGATCGTTTAAATTCCAATCGTCTGCAGACAATTCCGACGGACAAAGTGCCACGCATGGTCAGAATAAATCATGAGACGAAAGCTATTAGCTACTGCCCTCTTTATAGTCCCATCGTACATGTTCTAAACGATCGGTAACTTTGTGCGACCGTGTGTATGCTAGACAAGTTTGGGGCAAAATCCGTTGGAAAAAATCCGACGGATTTTGGTCGTCGGAATGTCCGACCGTGTGTACAGGGCATAAGAGCATGGCAGGGCATCTATGTTGTGTTGTGTTTGAGAGCTAAAATGTTTTTGTTTTGTTTTTTCTCATTGCGTTTTATTTTTTTTCTGCTTATTTTATGAATGTTGCCTTGCTTTTATTGTGTTGCATTTTATTTGTAAACTTTTACTAAAATTAATAAATAAATTAATCAAAAAAAGCTGCTGCACTTGACCGCATTTTTTTTCTGCCTTACAGCACCTGTGTGTGCGCATGGACACATAAGATAACATGTAGGGGTGTTTAGAGGCAGAAATAAAAAAATATAAAATGACAGACGCCCTTAAAGCGGTAGTAAACCCACTGAAATTATTATTATTTTTTTCATATCTGCAAGGGAAAAGGCATAATGAGCTAGTATGCACTGCATACTAGCTCATTATGAAATACTTACCTTAGAACGAGGCCCCGACATAACGCCGATACATGCAGAGGGAGCCGACATGTTCCCTCGGCGTGTCTTCTGGATATCGCAGCTCTGGTGCGGTGCGTGTCTGGAGCAGCAATATTGTCACTCGCGCGCATGTGCATGGGAGATTTCTTTCCGGCAGGGTCCAGCGTCTGCCGGGCTTCCAGCCAAGAAACCCTTGTGCGCATGCGCCGCTGCAATCAGCGGCTCATTGCCAGGGGAATATATTCCCTAAACCATACAGGTTTAGGAGATTTTTTTTTACCTACAGGTAAGCTTTATCATAGGCTTATCTGTAAGTAAAAGTGAAAAAAAAAAAAAAAAAAAAAAAAGGGGGGACTATACAACCGCTTTAAGAGCAACTTCAGAGCAACTTTAAAAACATCCAGTGTGTATAAGACCTTAGTAGCTGCCCATCTCCTCTCATTACTTTGCATCTACTTATATGCATCTATTCTTTGGACTACTTTGGTCAGCTCACATTACACCCTTTTCAATTCCCATTTTTCAGTCACTAGCTCTATTAAAAATGCACACTCCATTTTTTCCTGGGTCACAGGTCACTATAAGGATTTGTAAATCCACATTCAAATATATTTATACTTAACATTTTTCATTTATAGAATTTTGCTGGCCTATTGCGCCATCATCTATACACAAACACACAAGCTATGAATTCTCCTTATTCCTAAACCTTGGTCTGCCCTCCATTTGTCCTCGAAGTACGAGAGGGTCGCTATGCCACAACCCCCTGGGGTAGACATTCCCTAGTACCCCCCACCCACAGAACTGCTAGGCTCTCTCTCATGCCCCCCTCCCCCTTCTTTGGCGATACACAGTTGCATAGTAGGTGAGGTTGAAAAAATTCAAGTGCATCAAGCCCAACCTATGTGTGTGAGCTGACCTGTAAGTACTAGGGCTCAGTGCTCCATATCCCCCCCCCCCCCCCCTAAATTGAGAGCTATCCATTATCATTATTTTTCTATATACAATACTACTTGGGTATTTTTTTAATCCTCTTCTAGATATTTTTTTTTCATCTACTCTTGAGGAAGTGGAAACGAATCCACGAAACGCGTAGAGTTTTAGGATGCCAAGAAATTTGTGGACCGTTATGAATTTTTCACTCATACATTTCCATCTGCCAAAATCATGTACTGTATATCCAAACATCATGTATATAAACATTAACAACTTTTATGAATTTACTATGTTTATTATGATTACTTATTATGGATCAGCCCACTATATCCCCCTTTTTTGTTGGTATTTTATTATGTCCATCAAATTGTTAATGCACATTTTACTACTATGGAATATATTTGTCATCCTGTATACTATTCTGTTTAGAAGTGTTTAGCCTCATTTAGAGTCCCATGACCATGTTGCTCATTTTTTTATACTTTGTCTACATCCAGTTGCTCCAACATCAGTGGCATATGGTTGCTCTGAAACAACTTCCTGATCGTGACAACCGCGGACCATGCCTGTGCAATGTGTCAGCCCAACCACTTCAAGTTTCCACAAGCAACACGTGACAGGGTGGCAACACATCACGCCTTTAGATAAGCACACTCGTGGCGATTAGATTTTTTTCACTACACAAGTGCCAAATCTTTCAACTACCCCTGGCTTCTCGCATAACTAACTGTTGCAATGACTAACTGCAACAGCTTCATTGCTGCAACTGTACCATAGGGTTGGCAGTGCTCTAGTTCGGGAAGTCACATTTAATAGCAGTGTAAAGATCAGCTGCAGAATTTCAGGGTCCGGGAACACAGATCCATTACAATTTTAGTTCTGGTGCAGTTTCAGTAACAGTTCCATCTCCAGGTAATGGAGTCCTCTCCAGGCTCTGGAGCTGAAGCATTCCATACCTTGCTGTACAAATTAACCCTAGGCCAATTCATGCAGGAACAGTGAGCTTGAAGGGCAGTAGAAAAGGACTGCTTTGCATAAATGCTCACAGAACAGGGGTGCACACACCTCTTCGGGCATAAATTGTCACACCCGGTCCAAGGTGCTAATCCTGGCTCATCACCATAGGTAATAGCAAGAAGCGAAGAAAAGATTGATCGCACACTTAAATCCAAAAGATGCTGTAGAGTTTTCTTTATTGTCATGAGCTAGACAAAAATGCAATGATGATCAGTTGATGCGTTTCACATGTAAAGAACTGTGCTTGTTCTTTGTTGTGAACAAGCACGGTTCTTCACGTGTAAAACGCAGCAACTGATCATCATTGCAATTTTGTCTGGCTCATGACAATAAAGAAAGCTCTACAGCATCTTTTGGATTCAAGTGTGCGATCAATCTTTTCTTTGCTTCTTGATTTTGTATAAATGCTCCTCTAAAGTTTATTATGGCTTTTAAATCTATAACATTTAGCCAGGCAAATATATAATATGGCATATTATTATTTTGGATTCTCCTTTTGAGCTAGACGGTGGTTTACCTGGGCCTGCATCAATGGCATCAGATTGGGATGCATTTGACCTGCCCTTGACCAGTACCGTCTTGCATTTCCATGTGAATGCAAAACTCATCTGATGTGAGCCAAAGTCCATCAACACATGCCATAGGACTGCTTTTGCAGGTTTTCCATAATCTCTATTTTATGCCTTTGCTGTAAAAAGGCTGTTTACAGAGCTCAATAAAAACACAAAATTTATACACAGGCAATTCATAAAATTATACAGAGTCAGAGCAGTGACTTCTCCCTCATAACATAGTTCAGACTAAGGTTTTAATGATTCAGAGCAGGGATTCATCCCAAGGTTTATATGTGGGGCATCGTGCCTGCCGTGCTTTGTCTTTGAGTACCCCATAGTGTTTTGGGAATCCTTTGTTGTGTACACGTTTATTTGTAAGTAGACGTTTAGAAAAGCCATACATAAAACATTACTTTAACCACTTGCTGACCGACACCTGTACATATACGTCGGCACTCGCTGCCACAACCCAGATATCCATCTTTTTAAGAGCCGGTCATATTTACGATAATGGTGGTCTCTGAGGCAGATTCGCCACAAGATTACCGTTATCGGCGGCGTGAGAGGGGCCCCCCTCCCGCGCCCTCGGCCGCTTACCGGAGCCGTTGGCAGCAGCGATCAGGTCTTCTCTGTGCCTGGGTATGGAGACGAGTGAGGCTAAGATGGCCCCCACGCGTCTCCATACCATAGCAGGGCGGAAGCAACATCAAAACGTCATCCATAGCTCTTAAAAAGCACATTTTTTCAAAGTCATCTTTAAAATTACAATTTTTTTATTTATTTTTTATTGCATTTTAGTCCAAATATGAGATCTGAGGACTTTTTGATCCAGATCTCATATTTAAGAGGACCTTTGCTGCTTCGTTCTATTATATTCCTTGTAATAGGAATAAAGGTGACACAATTTTTATTTTTTTATTTTTTTTAAAACAGTGAAAAAATAAAATGAAGTAAAAGTAAATAAGACTTTTTTATTTATTTTTTTAAAGAGCCCCGCCCTGATGAGTTTGCGCACAGAAGCGAACGCAAACGTGAGTAGCGCCTGCATATGAAAACGGTGGTTAAACTACACGTGAGGTATCGCCGCAGTCGATAATAGCAATAATTCTAGTCCTAGACCTCCTATGTAACTTTTTAAACGATGCCTATGGAGATTTTTAAGGGTAAAAGTTTGACGCCATTCCACAAGCAGGCGCAATTGTGACATGTTGGGCATCAATTTAATAACTTTACTGTTTCCAAAAAAAAAAAAAAAAAAGCGCTTGTAAGACCGCTGCGCAAATACAGTGTTAAAAAATGTATTAAAATGATCACCGTTTTATTCTCTAGTGTGTTAGAAAAAAAAATACTATATAATGTTTGGGGGTTCTAAGTAATTTTCCAGCAAAAAAAAAAAAAAGTTTTAAAACTTGTAAACACCAAAATCTCAAAACAATGCTAATCTAAGTGGTTAAAAAAAAACCCACACAAGAAAATTACCCTCAATCAAGTTTCCCTTTAAAAAATAAAAATAAAAAAAAAGTAAATAAATAAAAAGTGTCCATTCACAGATTCTTCACTTGGGGAAAAAAATATAAAAAAATCAGCATACCTTTATTACTTTGGACAGAACTCTCTTCAGCACCTGGTCTCTCCCATAGCACAGAAAGCTGTGTGTATACACGCGATAGGACTGTCCATAGAGCCGCAGGTTCATCTCATTCTCTGGGCTGTCAATGTGGTCTGCAGTCTCAAAGGTAATTTGGGTAGAAGCCCCGCCAAGATCCATAGCTCCCAGAGTACCCTTCCTAGGCTGGAACCATTTTCCAATCCAGCTATACTGCAGAAGAAATAAGTCACAGACGAGTGAATTATCAGAAGACAAAAAGTGAAAAATTAAAATTTATTTTATTAAGAAACCTTAAATACCAATTCTAACTGAACCAAATCAGTTCAGAGACCCACCAGAGCTGCCCAGTAGACACAACTGTTCAAATTTAAAAAAGTTTACCCAATTTCCCAGTCAAAAAGGGAACAATAACAAATACAAGCAATAATAGAGTATACATTTTTATTATAATGAGATATAGAATATACATATATATTTATATTATATAGTGTGTACTTATATATTTTTTTAATATTGTATCCTATAAAACTGGCCACAGATGTTAGAGGACAGTCAGTTGTCCATGCGTGATCTGGCCATCTCGGTCTATGGCAATAGCTTTTCCACTAAACACAACTACTCTGGTCATAAGAATGTTCCTGGTTAGGCAATGGAACAAAGAGGAGGAATGAATATCAATTATTATTATTTTATTTTTTTAAGATACGTACAATGCATATTTTTATTTATAGCGGTGCTGGTTTTTACTGCTCATCTTATCTTGGAAAATGTACACGTAATAAGCAATTTATCCTGCAAATGACTTTTACTAACCAGTCATTCAGTGAGAATGTGGAGCACACTCACATACAGAAAGAGTTACTGACAAATATGATCATGAAAAATATACTAGTGCAAGCATATCAGAAGACAAGTAACATTTACAATGGAATATGTTCTAGACCTCTCAGGAGTTTTAAGCTGAGCACGTCCTGCTAGTGCTCTCCTGCTCAAATCTGTTTACACCCTGGCACAGAGACAAGGAACTTGTCCAGGTGTCTCATCTCTATTCATGCCCCATTGAGGAACAAATGCTTTCAAGAATGCCAACTCTTTAGATCTAACCTAGGTTGTGGTTGGGCACATATAGAATAGAGCTGGTCCAGCCTTTTCCACATCAAGATGCCAAATGGGGCCGGAGGCTATGGACTGTGGAAAGCACAAAGAAGAGCTTTTCACAAGACACACCCAACAGCTTTCAATGGACACCTTAATAATCTGATTAGTCCAAACAATCACATCACAAAACCTTACCCATAATAAAAAGTACCGTCTCTACTACACACTAAAAGCCTAACACACCTGGCAATAAGCCCTTGGAGTGGACCCATCATTGAATTTCATACATGAATCACACAAAGAGCACATTAAAACCATTATTAGTTTGTGTTAATGCCAATAAAAAAACTGCTGCTGCAGAGCTTCCTTCTAGGACCTAAAGCCTAGGCAAAGATCACATGGTATCTGGCTGTCATGGACTTGGCCAACTTAGTCCACTGTGTTCCAGCCAGTTTTGAAATATTAGCAATGGGCAGATGGGTCTTTAGATGTTAAAATCTTTTTACCTTGATGAAGTTTTCAAGGAGATAGTTGGCGGTCACCCAGCCAAACACACCTTCATCCTGGCCGGACAAGATCTTCGCCCCTCGAAAATCAAAAGGGTAGGACTTCAGTGTGGTACTGACAGCCTCCAGAACCGCATCAGAGGCCTTGGCATCAGTCAAGCTGTGGACAGAAAAAAAGTCAGTTATTTGTATCAGCTGGGTCACTATACTTTTATAGTTTCTGTGGTTTTCTATTATCACGGATTGAAGAGATGAAACTCCAGATCTCCAAACTGAACATTCAGCCGGTGCATCCAAGGATTAAGTTGTACATCAATACAATTTGATCTGCCATTATTTGGTGTGTGTTGGCGGCCTTTGCATGCCAGTTATTTTTCCTGTTGAAAAAAAAAATGGAATTGCACATCCTGGGATATCAGACACTTTATTAACTTGTTCCTTACACCTTTTTTGTTCTGCCACTTGGTAACAGCTCTGTTCATCCTTGACCAAAATAGATATAATGTTTGGGGGTTCCAAGTCATTTTCAAGCAAAAAATATTGATTTTAACTTAAGAAACAAGTGTCAAAAAAAATATTTAGACTTTAAGTGGTTAAACTTCCTGCATTTACACCTTGTTAAAAACTTGGCAGACTGCCTGGATTTTTTTCTATACACACAGAAGGTTATCCCTTTGATCAAGGAAGTGTTAGTTGCAATGTTTCATGTTAAAAACTTGGCAGACTAGCCAGATGTTTTTCTTTTGACAGCTGAGTGAGCAGATAAGTCTCTCCACTTGTGATATGAAAGAATCTGCAAACTCTGTAATAGAGACCATCAGGGGGGTTGAATCGAGATCATGATTTTTTAACGATTAATTGTGCAGCTCTAATGAATAACATAAATACCCCTTTGTAATGTCTTTTACTAAATGGAAGCCATTTTTGTTCCCTTTTCTCCATCTTTATCTCTCCTAGTTTACTCTAATACCATCCACCAGTGCTTGCGTCTATAAAAACAAAGCTGCTGTACCCAAAATGCAACATAAGCACTTAGTACATATATTAGTAAATTCTATACAGCACTATTGGTTTATGTATACAAATCTATGTGCATACAACTTAAAAAATAATTAATATCGCTCTCAATAAAGTGCAAAGAATAAAGTGTCCATTTATCAAAATTCCACAAAGTATGCAGTAGTGCAGATATTGCCAACAAATTCATGCTCTATACCCTTAATACAGTGTCTATATCATGGATCCCATAAAAGTGCTCTCGTATTCACTTCTTAAATACATGCAGACAAATAAACGCAGTGCTAGAGTGATCCTCCCCCACAGAAAATTCACCAAATTTATATGACCACCCACTATAGGTAGGTCAAAAAATGCTTGGTTACACAGGAGTTAAACACCACTCACTTTCCACCTGGACCAACTCCTTTTCGCTCCTCTTGCTGGTGTTATAATGATATAGACTAATGCAACATAAGGAAGAAATAGAGGGAGACCACCATAATGTGGAAGTGTTTTTTTTGGCAAAATAACTTTTTTTAAGGTTTCACACTATGGGGGTCCTCCTCCATTTCTTCATTATGTTGCATGAGTCTATATGATTAGAACACCAGCAAGAGGAGAAAAAAGGAGTTGGTCCACTGAGAAAGTGGATTGTGTTTATTCCCTGTATAACAAGCTTTTTTTTTTTTTTCTCCCCCCTTTTACTTACCTGTAGCGGGTGGTCATATAATTCTGAGGCATTTGTGTTGGTGGTGGAGGAGGATCACTGTATAGCACTGCGTTATTTGTTTGCTTGTATTCAAGAAGTGAACACTAGAGCATTTTTACTGATCCACGATATGGACACTGTATTAAGGGCATAGAGCCTGAATTTGGTGAAGATATCTGCACTACTGCACTTTTTTGTAAGTTTACTAAATTGACACTTTTTTTATGCATGCACCTAGATTTGTATACATGGACCTGTATAGAATTGATTAATATCTCCTAGAAGTTTGCCAGTAGTTTCCCAGCCCATCAAAAGGAGAAGGCACTTGTCCAACCTACAAATTGGCATTTTTCCATAAACTATTGCCTACGCTGGGAGAAGATTAGCAGGCAACCCCCTTGAGGGTGAACTTTTAAACTCTACAGGGTTACGTTTGGCCCAAAAAAAAATATCAGGGGTGGTGTATAGTTTGGTAGCATGACAGCACTTAGACCAGGATCTTGGGTGGTCTCCAAAGCAGATGTTTCCCAGCAATAAACATAACATTTATATAGATAAGCAGAGAGCCAGATCTTCGTTTGGTAGTAAAAGTTCTCTAGAACGTCACTTCAAAACATTAGAAAGTTATTCTAGCAGTTAACTATGCCATCCCATTTAATTTACCGCATATCACTATGTTCCTAGTGTGCCAGAGTCCTGGCTGGCCATACTGAATTGATCAATGAAATAATAGATTCAACATATAGGATTGTACTGTATAGAAATAGTGAGGACACGTATTTGGCTCTAAACGACTCCATCAAAAACAATTTTTTTTTTTAATAGCATGTTATAACAACAAGTCATACAGCCAAGGAACTAGAAAGGGGTCAGCTATTGTAGCATATATAGTTCACTTAGTACAGGTTTCCTTCAAGTCTGTGGAGTCTGTATACAATTAGGGGGAGATTTCCTAAAACTGTGGAGTGTAAAATCTGGTGCAGCTCTGCATAGAAACCAAAGTTTTATTGTCAGAGTTTCATTGAACAATTTGAAGTTACGAGCTGATTGGTTTCTATGCACAGCTGCACCAGATTTTCACTCTCCAGTTATAGTAAATCAAACCCACAGGGTCAAGAATTTTCTTAGGAGCAACCAATCAGAAATAATCCCACTCTGTCTGGCTATCAGAAGCAGAAAACTGACTGGTTTCGATGGGTTACTAGATTTTTAGTGAACAAGCCTCCAGTACAAGCCCCCCCCCCCCCCCCCCAGCTCATACATACTTCAAGAGTCTCATGCCAGCAGTGGCCCCCAAGTACAGGGGGGTAATCGCATGTCTGCTAGCCGGCACATCTTTTACTGCCTGGTTCAGACATTTTTCCAAGCTCTTTCCCGCATCTGGGGGAGTCATCCAGTAGCTGGATATCCCGGGCCCTGCAAAGACAACACATATTACACACTATAGGTCAATAAGCACTTTATAAAGGGGCATATTCCTAGAGCATAGGGGGAGAGAGAGAGAGAGGGAGGAGAGAGAGAGAGGGAGGAGAGAGAGAGAGGGAGGAGAGAGAGAGAGGGAGGAGAGAGAGAGAGGGAGGAGAGAGAGAGAGGGAGGAGAGAGAGAGAGGGAGAGAGAGAGAGAGGGAGGAGAGAGAGAGAGGGAGGAGAGAGAGAGAGGGAGGGAGGAGAGAGAGAGAGGGAGGAGAGAGAGAGAGGAGAGAGAGAGAGAGGAGGGAGAGAGAGAGAGAGAGAGAGAGAGAGAGAGAGAGAGAGAGAGAGAGAGAGAGAGAGAGAGAGAGAGAGAGAGAGAGAGAGAGAGAGAGAGAGGAGAGAGGAGAGAGGAGAGGGAGGGAGAGAGAGAGAGAGGGAGGGAGAGAGAGAGAGAGGGAGGAGAGAGAGAGAGAGAGGGAGGAGAGAGAGAGAAGGGACAGAGAGAGACAGAGAGAGAGGAGAGAGACAGAGAGAGAGAGAGACAGAGAGAGAGAGAGAGAGAGAGAGAGAGAGAGAGAAGAGACAGAAGAGACAGAGAGACAGAGAGACAGAGAGACAGAGAGACAGAGAGACAGAGAGACAGAGAGAGACAGAGAGAGAGAGACAGAGAGAGAGAGAGACAGAGAGAACAGAGAGAGACAGAGAGAGAGACTTTTAGCCTCTCAAGCACGTTTATAAAAGCATGTGGCCTGCCATACGCAGTAACTCAATCACACTCCTCGCTGGAGACAGCAGAGATAAGATATTTCCAAAGACCCGCGCAACAGCCATAAAAACTAAAAAGGATAAAAGTTCATCCTGTTGAAACTTACAACTTGAAAAAAGATCCAGTTTCTAAATGTCAAGGTTGCCTGCATACGGTATACTCAATTAACAAAAACAAAAAAAAAAAAGTCTTGGTTGCTGTAACAGGCAATGCCATGTGAAATTGCTAATCTGCTTGTCCCGCTTTGGGACCACCAGAGTCTCACTAGAAGCCATGCTGACATGTTACACCTGTCCCCTCCCCCACATTTGATATGAGGTGCGGCCACACCAAGTCTATTTGAATTCATGCTCTGGCTCTATCCTACACTCTCTAACTCACATCTTCAATCAAACCCTCTCTTCTGGCATCTTCCCCAACTCTCTAAAACATGCACTAGTCAACCTTATACTTAAAAAGCCTTCCTTGGACCCCACCAATCTCAACAAGTTATGCCCCATCTCCTAGCTCCCTTTTTCCTCCAAACTCCTTGAACGTCTGATCTACAACCGAGTGACCACCTCACGGAGAAAAATCTTCTCTACCCCATTCAGTCTGGATTTTGCCCTCAGCACTCCATGGAAACGGTTCTCCTAAAACTCAAATGATCTACTAACGGCTAAAACCAATGGACACTAATCTGTACTCCTACTCCTGGACCTCTACTGCCTTTGACACAGTGGGCCACTCCCTAAAAAAAAAAAAAAAAAAAAAAAAAAAAAATATAGGATTTTTTTGTCACTTACCTGTAAAATCCTTTTCTTTTTTCATATATCATGGGGCACAGTGTTAGGCTAATATTCATTACCTACTGGGTTATACTTCATCTTCAGGTGAATGGACACTGGTAGACCAAAGGTCTTTAGACAGGAAGTGATCCCCTATATAACCCCTCCCATACAGCAAGTACTTTAGTTTTGTAGCAAAAAACCTCGGGACCTCGGTGTCTCATGATGTACACAAAGAAAAGGATTTTAAAAGGCAAGTATGACAAAAAAAAAAAAAAAAGATCCTATTTTCTTTTTCATACATCATGGGGCACAGATTTAGGCCAATATTCACCTACTGCCAGGCCCGGACTAGGACAAAAAGCAGCCAACTTTTCCAGGGACCTGGGGGGAGGGGGGGGGGGGGGGGAGAGATGTACAGCGTGGCTCGGTCTGTGGTACAGTACAGAGTGGCCCTCTGGTGGTGCGGGAACAGCGTGGCACTCTCTGGTGGTGCGGGAACAGCGTGGCACTCTCTCTCTGGTGGTGCTGGGGCTATTAGTTCCCCCAGCACAGTCCGCTTTCTTTTTCCATGTCTCCTGTAGTACCTGCTTGTTTCTGGGTTTTTCTCCCCCCCCCCCCGGCAGAGTGCATGCTGGGGACTGTAGCAGTCTCCCTGCTGAGATCAATTGGGCCTCCTATCTCTGGGACTACATTTCTCATGATGCCCCACTATTTTTTTCTGATTGGCTCTCCGCTGTGGCCAATTGGGAGGGAAGAGCAACAAGCAGGAAGCTTTCTTTTCTCCTGTCCTGTCGACAAGCCTGACATGAGAAAGGGGGAGGGGGGGGGAGACATCCGGACAGCGGCCCAGAGAAGGAGGAGCAGTCCGTAGGGGCCGAGAGTGGAACTGTCAGAGCGGCTCTGAGGCTGAGCTCTGTGTGTGAGAATCACACAGCTCAGCCCATACAGCCGCTAGTTCCGCTGGAGAAGGCACAGCCGCATAGCGGTAAGTGAGCAGCGGACGTGGCCTGTGTTAACTCTGTCCAGGCTGCGGTTCCCGCTTACCTCCCGCTGTGTGGCCTGAACATAAACAGGCCACGGAACGGGTGGCCCCAGCCCACCGGGCAATTGCCTACTGGGACGCCCCAGAGCAATAGCCTTGAGGGGGAGGGAGGCACCGTGCCAAACAATAGCCAGACCTTATATGGCAGCCCGTAGTACACTGCGGGCGAAAGCCGAATTCTCAGCTGCTTGAACATCCACTTGATAAAATTTTGAATGTAAATTAAAAATGTATGAACAGAAGACCAGGTAGCAGCCATATAAATCTGAGCCACGGATACCTGATGGCGAAAAGCCCAGGAGGTTCCTACACCCCTGTTAGAATGAGCTCTCACCCTAAAAGGGAGGAGCTTTACATTTCAGACCATGAGCCTGAATGACCAACTGACAGCCAATTGGCACTGGAAGCTGCCTGCCACTTCTTGGGTCCTTTTAGTAAAGCCAAAAAAGGAGTCTGATCCTCAAATCTCCACAGATCTAGACAAATAAACCTTGACTGCCTGGACAACGTCCAAAGAATGCAGTCGTCTCTTCTGCCGAACGAGGCTGAGAGAAAAAAGAAGGCACAATAATGTCCTGATTTAAATGAAAAGCTGACACCACTTTTGGCAAAAAGGATGGAACAGATCGTAACACGATCCTGTCGTGGTGAAGGATCAGGTATGGTTCCCTGCACGAAAGGGCAGCCAACTCCGACACCCTTCTAACCAAGGTGATGCCCATCAGGAAGAATAGCTTGCGTGACAGCAAGTCTAATGGAATTTCCTTGATAGGTTCAAATGGTTGTTTCTGCAACACAGACAGCACCAAGTTCAAGTCCCAAGTACACATAGCTTATTTAATAGGGGGGAGGGGGGGGAGCAAAAAAAAAAAAAAAAGAAGAGGAGTTGCCCCCTGCAAGTTTCAGACCAGCGAATGGGAGGCTAAAGGCCTTTGGAAGAACACTGACAGGGCTGAAACCTGACCTCTGTACTCAAAGCCAATCTGATTTCCACAGCTGACTGTGGAAAAGAGAATTTTCCCAATCACATATTTCCGAGGATGCCATTTTCTGGCTTCACACCAAGCATTCACTAGGGTAGACACCACTGGTCCTGAGATGCCAAGGCCCTTTAACACCCTGGCTTCAATAGTCATGCTGTCAAATTTAGAGACTGTAAATTGGAGTGCACTATAGGACCTTGAGACAGTAGATCAGGGCGATGTGAAAGCGTCCATGGCCCCTCTATTGTCAGACTCACAATCTCTGTGAACTAGGGCCTTCTGGGCCAGGCTGGTGCCACCAGAATGACTGGAACCCCCTCTCTCTGAATCCTGCGCAACAAATGTGGAAGGAGAGGGATAGCATAAACCAGGGAGTACTGGCTCCATAGAACTACCAGAGCATCTGCTCCGATTGCCAGAAGATCTCTTGTTCGGGACACAAACTGCTGTAGCTTGTTGTTGTACCTGGATGCCAGTAGGTCGACCTCTGGCCATCCCAAACGCTGGCAAATTCCCTGGAACACCCCTGGGTGTATGGACCATTCCTCCAGGCAGATCTGCTGGCGGCTGAGATAATCTGCCTTCCAGTTCTCTACTCAGGGGATATGGACTGCCGATAGAAAAATCGGCACATCTCCCTCTGCTCAGGTTAGTATGTGGTTCACCTGCTTCAGAGCTGAACACCACCTGGTACTGCCTTGGTGGTTTATAGAGGCCACTGCAGTGGCATTGTCAGAATGAACCCTAATAGGGCAGTCCTGAAGCTCCACCGTCCAGAACTATAGGGCAAGAGGTACTGCCTGTAATTCCAGGACGTTGATGGGCAGGATCTGTTCTGTCCTTGACCATTTCCCAAGCTGTGAGCCCCTTTAGGGTCGCTCCCCAGCCTGAGAGACTGGCATCTGTAGTTAGTACTCTCCAAGTTACCAGGAGGAAGGATTTTCCCTTTCGCGGGTTCTGATCCTGCAACCACCAGTTTAGGCTTAAGCGTGCCCCAGGAGATAAGAACATTGGATAATCCAGTGATTGTCCTCTTCTGTTCCAAACCAACAAGATGTCTTGTTGTAAAGGCCTGGAATGGAACTGGGCATAGGGCACTGCCACAAAGGAGTTCACCATTCTCCCTAGAAGATTCATACAGAGCTGAATGGAAGGTTGTCTGGTGCCTCTTATCTGACGCACCTGATCCTACAAGACACAGATCCTTACGGGTGGCAAAAATACCCTTGCTTGGACTGTATCTAGGATCAGACCTAAATAATTTAGACTGCGAGCTGGTCTCAAGGTTGACTTTTGGGCATTTATGATCCAGCCTAAGCTTTCCATACCGCACTGTGCATGTTATGCTCTGTTCTAGAGCCTGTAGTGAGTGATCTCTGAGCAGGAGGTCATCCAGATACCCAAGCACCAAGATTTCTTGGGCCCTTAAAGACCCAGTACTGGTGCTAGGACCTTTGTGAAAACCTGGGGAGCTGTAGCAAGCCTGAAGGGTAGAGCCACAAACTAAAAAAGGACGTTCTTCTACTAAAAAAAAATCTTCTGAGGCTGAAAGATAGGTACGTGTAAATACGCGGCTTTTATATTGATGGAGACCAGAAAGTCTCCCATCTGAAGTGAGGCTACTACCGATAAACAGACTACATCTGAAAGGACTGGATAAGCAGGATACTGGTTCGGGGATCTTAGGCCCAAAATGGGCCTTGTGACCCAATTTGGTTTTTGAACTAAACAGGTTTGAGTAAAACCCTGTTGCCTTTTTCGAATACAGGAACCTCTACAATCACTCCTTGATGCACTAAATGATGTAGTGCCCGAAGCAAGAAGTCTCTTTCTGGAGGATCCGAGGGAACAATGGATCTTAGAAACCTCTGAGAGGAAACCCCCCACAACTTCAGCTTGTAACCACGGGATATAGTTGAGGTGACCGACTCGTCCTGAACTATTGTTCTCCAAATGTCTGCAAAGTGCAGCAGCCTTCCCCTCACCCGATAGAGTGGGGGTGACCCCTCAGAAGGAGGGCTTGGTGCTAGGTTTAGAAGAGTTTTGGACCCAGGCCTTTTTCTGGCCCTGGCCTTGCGGCTTTGCCTTGGTGCTGAGACACTTGAGGAAGCAGTCCCTGAGGTTTTAAAACGATGGACGCCTGGTGCTTTTCCTCGAAGGAAGTAGAGAATGCTTCCCTCCCGAAATCTTGTGGATATATTTGTCCAAATGATCACCAAATAAACATTCCCCATGAAAGGGAAAACCTGCCAATACCTTTTACAAGGAAGCTCGGCTGACCAGTTCTTAAGCCACAAAAGGCTGCGCAAACATGTACAGACGTGAGAGCCAAAACGAGAAACCTGCTGTATGGAATCCGTTAAGGCATCAGCAGCAAAACAACACTCAAGGAATATCTGTCTTATTTTCAGTCAGATCTTCCTCCCAGTTAGGCCTGTCAGGCCGTCTGACCTAATCCTTTATGGACTGGCAGATACCAATTGCTGCAACAGCTGGCTGAATAGCTGAACTGGCCAAAGAAAAGGAAGCCTTAAATAATAACTGCAATTTCTTGTCAACAGGGTCTTTTAAGCCCTGTACATTATCTACCGGAAAAGTTAAGTTCTTGTTTAAAGGAAGAGACTGCTGCATCTACAGCTGGCATGCTTCACTTCTTAAACTTTTCATCCATGGTGATATAAAAAGGGAAAACCTCTGAGTAGGAACAAAAATCCTGTCAGGATGCTCCTAAATCGGCATACACCGCCTGTTCCAACAGAGGGTGTATCGGGAAAGCCTGTGTGGCCTGAAGAGGGCTCAGGGACCACAAAAAAAGAATCAGGGGGTTTCAGTAATCTCTCCAAGAGGCAACTTAAAAGTAGAACAAACCATTTCAGTAAGAGTCAGGTTTAAAAGCCTCTGCAACTGAGAGGCAGACATCAACTGGATATCTTTTGTCCAGATTGCTCAGGAAGCAGACTCATCCGCCAAGCCCTTCACAGAATCCTGAGCTTTTAGCTCTTCCCCCATTCTCAACCCATTTCTGCTCCAAACTAGGAGGGGGGATATGTCACTCTTCTTGCCACCCTGTGGGATGGAGGCAATCATGCCAGCAATCCTGTGCTCTAACCCGGCTTGGGTCTAGGACAGTTCATCCTGGGTGATAAAGGGTGAAACAGCAGTGTAGACTGTAGGCACAATACCAGATAGGCGCAGTGGCTCAGATTGCCCGGAAGCCTCTGGTCTTTCAGGGAATACAACACTAGGGATACGACTAGGTTCATCAGGGACTACTGACTACCAGTGTTGGTCATCTTACTTAACTAATTACTTTTTTAAAGTTACAAATTACTTCTCCCAAAAAGTAACTGCATTATTAACTCAATTACTACATTGGAAAAGTAATTACTCAGCAAAGTAACTGACTTTTTAAAAATATTCTATCATGCAATTATGTTCTATAACGTCTTTAATATCAAAGATGTTTATATTAACTGATTGAAGAATAAAAACACTATACACAGTCTTTTAGAACATTTGGTATTTATTTGAACCCAAATGTTGTGGGGGGTGGCAGCTGTGGTACTTGAGGGGCGGCAGCAGTGGTACTTGAGGGGGTGGCAGCGGTGGTGGTGTACTGGGGGGTTGGCAGTGGTGGTGGTACTTGAGGGAGTGAATGATAAGGTAGTTATTCCTGTGCTGCCACTATTAAGTGATGGATCAAGGAACTGCTGCATTCACCCGAGATGGATCAAACCGTATCCACTTAAATTGTAACGAGAGGGTAAGTTGGTGTCACGCTGTTCTAGTTTAGGAGTACTATTTCCAAGAGGGTAAATCCCCATCTTCCTGGCTCATAGGGGGCAATCTAAGACTAGGAGGTCAACAAAATGTAAGGGAAATATCTGAAATATTCACTAGCAAGATATAAAATCTCTTCCCATATGATTTTAAATAAATTAAATGTAATCATACAATATGCCCATTTAAATATCAAAAGTGCAATAAAGATAAAAGATAAAATGAAAATCAGTAAACGCACTACAGGAGTGTCTTCACCTAAACTCTAGACATAGATAATGGTGCTTATTTAGATAAAAGTGCACTTAGTATGATCGTGATGGAAAAATAAGATCTGTTGTAGAAGTGATGGTGGGTGGGCAGGGAGGGGATCAGTAAGAAGCAGAGGTGGTGGAGAACTTGGTATGGATCGATTGCACTGCAATTCGAATCATCAGTCACTTACTTGAAAGCCTCCAGGGATGCCTTTCCTCATGGGGAGAGAGAGAGAGAGAGACCCTCCCCTTCACTCGATTGGCGTCAGCTGACTTCATTTTTCAGTGTCCGCCCCGCCTCCCTACATTCTTTCTCTGGATAGGCGGAGTGGGATGGGGCGGTCCAGTCAGCCTCTTCTCAGCTCAGCGGGCAAAAGCCCCCTTCCCCGCGGCAGAACGAATGGCCAGGCAGCGCGGCCATGGCGGGGCCTCCTGGGCGGTAGATGTAATGGAGGTAACTCTGCCCAAGTAATGGGAACTGATTTACCATGAGGGGAAGAGTAATCAAGATTACTTATTATCCTCTAAAGTAACTGTGTTACGTAACATTTACTAGCCACAAACAGAGAGCACCTGGGTGTAGTATTAACACCTCAGAAGGGACCAAGCCCCTATGCAACAAGCCTAAGCACCTTTACCCTGTAAAGCAACACCTGGTGACTCACGTGACCTGGGTAAGGAGAAATGAACCTGGTTCAGAGCCTGCCCTGTGTCCCACAGCTGCCTTTTGGAAGCACTGCATGTATGGCATGCACCGCTTAAATAAGCTGGCTGTGCACCGGAACATTCTGTGCATGCGTGCGTATGACGGCAAATTTTTAAGCGTCCAGATAAAGGCTACGGCAC
Source organism: Lithobates pipiens (assembly GCF_037356315.1). Classification (NCBI taxonomy): domain Eukaryota; kingdom Metazoa; phylum Chordata; class Amphibia; order Anura; family Ranidae; genus Lithobates; species Lithobates pipiens. The sequence goes on from NW_027507685.1 coordinate 134,150,506, forward strand.
ACGTGCAGCGAAGCCGCATGCGCCCAACTGCCAAGCACAGCAGCACTTTTGCACATGCATTTGTAAAAAGGGGAAATTGCGCACCGTCATGAGCCATAATACAGGTGAAGAACAGCCAGACACGAGGGAAAAAATTAATAAAACTATGCAAATCACTCACAGCTAGCCCAAAACTCCCCCGTATGGTCACCGCACACAGGTGTCCAGCCTCTAGCTATCTTGACTGATTGTTACAATCACTAAGACACCCCATAATAAGTAATTAAAGGGGTGTTTCACTTACCCGTTCAGGCGCAGGGCAGCTTAGTAAACTAAGAGCCTAATCTTCACCCATCACGACGGGTTCCTGTCACTTGAGGTCCTTCAAGGACTGAGTACCCCTTTTTATGTTTAGGGTCCACTCCCTTGGACCTGTACAGCACCCTGCAGGAATGCATTAGCGCTGTGGTGTCCAGAATTCCACTACGCAGGGTCCCGCAAGAGTCTGCATTACAGGCAAAACCTTGCAGGATCTTCTTTGAGAGGCTTGGGTACCATTTATCTAAGCATATAGAGCCTGTGTCAAATGGATCCGGTCAATCCCTTGATTAATTTAAGAACCATTTGTGGGACTAGAGACCTGGGGCTCAGAGAGCTCAAAACAACCGTGCCATCCACCTTGCAGACACTGGTAAAAAAAAAGAAAAAAAAAAAAAAAAAAACGGAAGTACTTTCTGTATGGGAGGGGTTATATAGGGGATCACTTCCTGTCTAAAGACCTTTGGTCTACCAGTGTCCAATCACCTGGAGAAGAAGTATAACCCAGTAGGTAATGAATATTAGCCCAACTCTGTGTCCCATGATGTATGAAAAAAAAAAAACTCCACGCCTTTGGTCTCCGTGCCTGTATTCTTTGCTGGTTCTCATCCTACCTATCCCACTGCACCCTTTTGTGTCACTTACAATTTTGCTTCCCCTTCTCATCTTTCTGTTGGGGTCCCCGAGGTGCTGTTCTTGGACCTCTCCTATTCTCGATAGAATATATATACATACATATATACATATACACACACACACATACATATACATATACACATACACACACACACACACACACACACACACACACACACACACACACACACACACACACACACCTCCCTGGGCCAGCTAATAGCATCCCATGGCTTTCAATGTCACCCAAATCTATCTCTTTACCCCTCAGCTCACAACTGAGTCTCTGCAGGTCAAAGAACAGAAAGATCACAGTTAGAATAAAAGAAACTGATTTATTAACAAAAAATAAATAGCACACTTAGGGCTAGTTTACACTTGCTTCAAACACGCTTTATTAAAGCTCTCTGAACACCAGTCAAAGCTCCTGTCACTAAATAAAATGTTTAGCTTGCAGTCCCGTTTACACCTGGTTTTGCTTGAGGCTTCGCTGGAGCTTCAAGTGAGCTTTGCAATAGACTTCTATGGAGGCTTTGAAGACACTTTGAAGCACCACTGAAGCTTCATGGGGCATAATTTTTGAAGTGAAGCCAAAGCAAAAAGCAGGTGTAAACAGGACTGTAAGCTAACCATTTTATTTAGTGACAGGAGCTTTGACTAGTGTTCAGAGAGCTTTAACAAAACAAAGCCTTCTTTTGAAGCAAGTGTAAACTAGCTCTTACAATTAAAAACTGGTAGATCAGCATGGGAAGCAGAGGGCACCAGGACAAATACATCACCAGGCAAAGTTGAAGTAGCAGCAGCTCTCGATCTAATAGCTGGCATACAGGGATCTTGCTCGGTCAGCTGTCAAAAGAAGCACCAAGAGACAGCATCCTCAGCCACTATGGTAGGACACTGTCCGTTGGCACTTCTTTTGACAGCTGTCAGAACAAGATGCCTGTATGCCAGTTATTAGATTGGGAGCTGCTGCTACATCAACTTAGCCTTGTGATGCGTTTGTCCTGGTGCCCTCTGCTTCCCATGCTCATCTACCAGGTTTTAACTAAGTGTGCTATTCATTTTTGTTAATAAATCAGTTGCTTTTATTCTAACTTGATCAGCGCAGCTCAAACAACAGAGACAGCAGCACGGCATCCAACCCATCCCCACATGCCAAGGTGTAAATCAGCCTCTGCAACATCTCTAAAATACGTTCCATCATAACCAATGACACCACCAAGCACCTAGTCCACTACCTGTTTATCTCTCACCTTGACTACTGCAACTCCCTCCTCATTGGATCGCCTTTACATAGGCTATCCCCCTTCACTATATACATATTCTTTATTATATTGTACAGGTATTTTCCCCACCTTCTTAAAGTGGTTGTAAAAGGCACAAGGTTTTTTTAGCTTCAGGTATTTATGCATGAAGCTAAAAAACCTTCTGCGTGCATCAGTTTCCTCAGCCCCCCTAATGCTTACCCGAACCCCCACTTGAGCCAACGATGTCCACAACAGCTTTACCTCTCTCGGGATTCTCACTCCTGATTGGTTTTTGGCAGCAGCAAGAGCCATTGGCTCCCACTGCTGTCAATCACAGCCAATGAGTCAATCAGGAGACAGAGGGGGTGGGGCAGCGTCATGGCTCCATGTGTGAATAGACACACAGAGTTGCTGATTGGGAGCCCTCACCGCAAGCTGCTTGACATCGTAGCACCCGGCAGGAGGGAGGGGACAGGAGCTCCGGCGAGGGACCCGAGGAGAGAAGGATCCATACTGCTCTGTGCAAAACCATTACACAGAGCAGGCAAATATGACTTTTTTTTTTTTTTTTTTTATAACGGAGGACTTTACAATCACTTTAAGTCCTGTGTCTGACTTATACTTACCACTCACATCACACATGCTGTGCTGACTGACAATACCGGTGTCATTCTCTTTATCAGCTGGCCACTTGTAGATGAAGAGAGCGCTGTGGGAGGAGCCTGCATCTAGGACAATGCCATACTGGAAAGAAAAGTGAAGTCAAAATTACATTAAAGACCAAAATGAAAAAAAAAAAAAAAAAAATACATTGATCAATAAATCAGAGCTCATGGCTCCAAGTCTGAAAAGAAATGTCTGCTTTACCGATAAATAGCTGGCCCCACCCCTGGCATCAGCCAAATGCAGTCCCTGTACAGCAGTGCTGGAGTGTGAGAGGAAGAAGCAACACAGGGAGCCAGTCAGTTCATAGGAGGAGAAAGCAGAGCGTCTGAGAAAGTTCTGTGGGGGAAATCTCTGGATTGAAGGTGAATATTGGAGCAAAAGTTGGATTTGTTTATCTTTTAATAGGTGATTAATTTTTAGCTGGCGTTCTACTTTAGGCTTTATACTTGACTTGTTGCTGGTAATGCCTTCCAAAAAAACTAAATGTATTAGATAAAATGTTTAAAAACACAATTCTCCATTTTGTTCAGTGGCAATTTTAAAACAAGACTAATTTATAAAGCAGTAAATGGGACATACACTAAACATTCAAGATGATTTTCATTTGCTGTAAAAAATAACCACACACACACACACACGGCGATTCGCCTACATTAAATATTAATTTCAATTGCAAGCTCAATGAGCAGGACCCTCCTAATGCCCCGTACACACGTTCCGATTATCGGACCACAAAAGTCGCTTTCGGACAGATCGTTCGATCACGACAGTCTGTCCAACCAAATCCGAAGGGACAAACGGGAAAACTTTGGTCGGATGACAGCCCACCATACGACAATCGTGTAGTCAGTACAGTATGCGTCCGATAAAAGTTGTTCGACAAACACCACGCATGACCGGAAACATGAAAATAAACCAGAAGGACACGCGGGTCACACGTATTTGACATCATTTAAAATACGTAGCTACGCACAATGGAAAATTTTTCAAGAATCGTACGACAAAAATCTTACACACATTTTGCACTGTTGTATTCGATCTTAGTTGTATGCAACAAAACGATCTGTCTTACGATATTCGGAACGTGTGTATGGGGCATAACCCTCTAGTATTGAATGCATTGTAACTGTACTGCCCCTTTTCTTTAGAGGGAGCTGTGCAAACGTGATAGATATATATTCTATACACACACACACACACACACACACAAACACACACATAGATATATATCTATCTACACACACTGTATATTGGCATTTGCAGCTTTGTTGCTCTGCCATCTGCATGAGTAGTTTCTCACAAGTTGTACCGACTACAAGAAATGGAGGGCAATATGGAAGGGAGCTCCTGCACACATCCTGTGATTGACAACCATAGCTGTGCATGTTCCCCTGTGAGACTGTGAGGGAGGGATGTCCATTCCCTCCACTCAGATATCAGATTATACTCGGCTTTCCTTTCTGAGCTGTGCAGTGTGTGACCTCAAATCAAGAACCCCACCCACGAAAGCCTGTGTAAAATTCAGAACTATTTTTTTTTAATTGACAATTTTTATAAAATGTTGATCATTGAGAGAGATATATATATATATATATATATATATATATATATATATATATATATATATATATATATATATATATATATATATATATATATATATATATATATATATATATATACACACACATACATATACATATACACACACATACATATACACACACACACACACACACACACACACATACAGTACATATTCCCACACAAGTACAAGAGGAGGTGATGAAATAAAGCCGAGAGGGGGAGGGAAATGGAAAGTAAGGGATGGATCGACAGACTTCTGTAGATGGCGTGGATGCATCCCGCAGTTATCAAACATGAGGCATAGTCGCTTAGTAGAAGGGGGTTGAGATATGGTTCAAGAAGGCTTTCACACTGGAGTGACAGGAGGGCACTTTACAGGCGCCTGTAATGCGCCTCAGTGTGAAAGTAGCCTTATATCATGTGTTTTTTAATCTAACAGCAGGTCTTTGGAGTGTTAGAGGAAACTGGTGTACCCTGAGGAAACCCATGCAGGCACTGCAAGAACATACAAACTCAGGGTAGGTAGTGCCATGGCTGGGATTCAAACTGATGACCCCAGTGCTGCTCGGCAGAAGTGCTAACTACTTAGCCACGAGGCTGCCCTTAGTTAACTAGTTATCCTTGTTTAGTTGCTTCAAGGTTTTTTTTTTCCAGTTTTTGTAACTTTTTCTCTCAGATTACTTGTTTTAGGTCAGAATGTTGTGTACATTTTTATTAATGTATGTTGTCAGATGTCCCCCAGTGTTAGTTTTACTGCAATACACTCACGTATATTCGCATACACGCATATTCGCACAGACGTTGGTGGAAGACCATTGGCTGTGGAAGCCTTCCCGTAGACATGGCAGATCTATTTCCTCTTTTAGGGATGTTCGTTTATGCCTCACCAAGAGACCGGCCACCTCATGGTGATTGCATTAACGCTTCTAGCCAACAGATCTGCGTACATGGGACCCATAGCATAACCATACAAAAATTTGGGCCCACTGAGCCATGATAGAGTACAGCTCGTGTCATTAGTAGCACAATCGCGTGCAGAGCCCTGTAAGTAGTGTTCAAATTGTGAGACACTGTGTCTCCCAATAAGCTGACGACATGGCTCTGCACACGTCACTACTGGAATTCTATATGAATATATACATGTGTGTGATTGGCTGAATCGGAAGCCACCACCTTCCTTTGTTATTCATGTTTACAGTATAAATAAAAGCAGTAGATCATTCTATTGCAGGATTTTGTGAAGCTCAACGTGATACCAGTGTCTGTCTGCGTTACTTGGAGATAAACAAGTGCGCTTTCCCGGCATTATAACAGAGAGCTACAATTGTCCTCATTAGCACATGGAATTATTTGCTTATAGGAGAAGCTTATAATTTCCACCACAAGAGGTAGCGGTTCTATTGGATAATGTTTCTAGTAAGGTCTGTCAAGCCATTAATACTACATTTCGCTCACACATTCTTCCAGTGATAAGAAAAGTTTGTTAACATTCCATTAATTTTTTTTTTACTGTGTTATAAAAAAAATAAAATAAAAGTTTTAATATTAAGTGGTCATGAGAAAAGGCTGAAAACACTATTAAAAAATGTATATACCAGTATAAAAACTAAAAACCATTTTGATTGGTTTTTAGGTTTTACTTACGCACAATTTCTTGCAATACCAAATCAATGTGGTAACAGGGCAGAAACATTGTCAAAAAAAACTAATAAAATCATCTTCAGCACTCAAAACCACATCTACCTGCCCTAATGTCATTTATTTACATTAAGTTGTAATATTAGCTAACATCATCACTTTGCCAGTAACATGCCAAGTTTCTCCTCCAGCCTCCAGCTTTGCATTACCTCTTATGGCTGTGTGTAGGAGGAAAAGAAGAAGAACAGGGTTATCCAGTACACTATTACCTTACCCTTTGTTTTAACATTTGTCCCTATCTAACCGCTAATATGCAAACTCTGCAGTTATCCATTTACTGGATGTCTTTGGAAACCCGCTCCATTGCATCATTTTGGTTGGCAAGACAGTTGGTGCAAAATAAAAATGCTCTTGCAGCATCACGAGAGCGTGGGTGGTGGTGTCCCCCTCTCAAAACCTGATCAACTAGGTCATAGAACGGAAAGGAGGGCGGGGGGGGGGGGGGGTAGGCACAAACATAACTACCCACCATACCCCATCCCTACTAGTTTTCATAGGGCATTTTATATAATACTTTGAAAACAGGTTTTGTGACAGGTTTAAATGATATAGAGATATAGATAGATATTATACACGATTTATATAGCGCCAACAGTTTACGCATCGCTTTACAATGTATAGGGGGGGACAACACAATTACAGTACAATACAAAAAAGGTACAGGAGGGCCCCGCCAAATAATAGATAGATAGAGAGCACTGACATGCTTGTTTATTAATGTGTGTTTCCATGTAATGATCAAAAGTCTATGGACGTTTCTAGGGCTTAGTATTTGGCACCATCTAGCAGTCAAATACTGGTACTGAACTTAAATGTTTACTGCTTTGAAGAAAGCACAAGACACATATACAGGAAGTAACTGTTTTGATCAGAAGGTTGACCCTTTTACCCAGGAGGATTGATGACCTACCCATGAATACTTTCTCTAGCAGTGCATGCTGGGTAGGACATAAAAGGGCCTGAGCGGCCATTTTAGGTCTCTTGGGATCACATGGCCAGCCTGTGAGGATCTGTGTCAAGGCCCTCCCGGGAGACAGGCCCACAGCCATTTGCGGAGCGCAACCTCGCTTGTTTGTGCGAGTGACCGGATTGGAGAGATCCAGAGATGCTCGTTTGAGAAGCGGAAGACCGGGCTCACCCAGCGGAGCGGAACCGATCTAGCTGACAGAGAAGCAAGCTGCAGTCACTGGACCAAAGCTACTACACGGTGCTCCGATCCAGTTGGTGAGCGGGTTACGGCCCACAGTTTGTTTATTTTCACACGCAGTTAGACTCATACACAGGCCTCACTGGGATTTATAGTTCCAAGGAGGAGGAGCAGAGCAACTGACACTGAGCAGGCTTGAGGCCTACCTACTCTGACATCCCAAGCCTTGTAGCATAAGTACTTAAGTTTTACCAGGAGCACCTTTACCTAAACTTAACTTACTTTAATCTATGGATTACAAATCACAAGGGATTACTTTAGCTAGCGAAGACAAGAAGATCAAAAGACCAAGTACTTTAAGTGAGATCTCACACATAGCTTAAAAAGTAAGGGGAGCTCCCGGGCATTTATCTATATGTATATTGTTGGATATTGTTCATATTGAATCCCATTGTACTGTCGTCCTATGTTGGGATGACAGCGCAATTACTGTAATCACTTCTTTGAATATTTTCACAGTAAATTACACTGTTTAAGCATCCAGTTGTGTTGCGTACTACTGTTTTTTCCCCCAGCAGGTGGAGCCAGTGGATCCTGAGGTTATAATACAGGTACCTTGCATTGTGTTATATATTGTATTGTATTGAACCACAGCTGTGTCAAGGGGATAGAGAGCCAAGTAGTGGGGTGTTATTACCAGAGTGTAGGCCAAAATCAAACCAGCCGCTCCTTCGGGAGTCAATGCCACACACATATACACATTTAATACACATACATACATGAAATCCTGAAAAAAAAAAAAAATACTGAAATCTTTTAGGTGGAGGGTAGTAAAACTAAAAAACAAACTATGGATTGCATAAGTGTGCACAACCTTAAACGAATACTATGTTGAAGCACCTTTTAATTTTTATTACAGCACTCAGTCTTTTTGTGTACGAGTCTGAGTCTATCACCATGGCACATCTTGATTTGGCAATATTTGCCCACTCTTTGCAAAACACTTCAAATCTGTCAGATTGCAAGGCCATCTGTGCACAGCCCTCTTCAGATCACCCCACAGACTTTCAATTGTATTCAGGTCTGGGCCATTCCAAAACTTTATTTTTTTAAATCAAGTAAATTTTTAGTTAGATAAAAAAAGGATAGAGAACAAACACACATTTATACCTCCTTCGCTTTTTCCTTTGAACCCACCACCCCAACATTTAACATACATAGCTTTATTTGAGCAATGCAATACAGTTCATTTTTCCCCTTTTTTTATCAAAAATAGTGTGCCATTTCTAGTCACTGTACATAAATTGCAAACAGCAGAAAAGAAAAAGCAGAAACAAAATCTTGGTATCCAAAAAGGGGAAGAGCCTCTTTATCCTTAGCTCTATATCTCATCCTTCCCTTATCTACTAATCAAGCATGCTCATATTTTTTTTAAACATTTTGTCATTTCCCCCTTTTAAATTATACAAAAATCTTTCCTTTGTGTTATTGACCTCATCCACCCACTCTACACAGGTTGGTGGGTTCAACACAAGCCACCTCCTTGCTATAAATTTCCATGCAAGGAAAAGGCATCCAACTATTGCCGTTTGTCTCCCCCACATATTCTTATCCTTCTCCATATAACCCAATAAGCATATTTGGAGTCTAGGTGGAGAAATATTCCAAATACCCTACTTATTATTCCCACAACTACACTCCAGTATCTATTTAACGTAGGGTACCTCCACATCGTATGGATTAGAGCTCCCTTTGGGTCCCTGCATCTTGGGCATTTAGCATCCATCCTTCAGCCATATAAAAATAATTTCTGAAGTGTCTTATATGCTCTATGTAGTAGCATCAAACGTGACCTATTTCCAGCATATGCTTCCATTGTTCGTTTGATATGTCCCCCAGGTCTTCCTCTCATCCCCTCCTGCAGGGAAGCTCATTTCCCCTTATCACCCTGTCACATATACAATCATATATAAAATTAGATCAACACCTTGGATAAACCAGCATTACTTTTCGAAGAATATTTACCTCACTCTACTCTGGTTGCCTCTCTTTAAATTGTATCTTCAAAGTGCGACTGACTTGCAGATATTTTTTTTTTTATTATTTAGGTTTTGTAACATACATACAACAGGCCACAGATAATGGCTATCAACCACCGGCTACAATACACTTACCGGTGTACAGTTAGAAGAAAAGGAAACATGGCAAAAAAACAAAAAAAAAAAAAAACACAATAACGAAATTATAACCCTCCCCCCAGCATCAGAACTTTTTGCCTAGACAATGCCTGAACCCCCAGCCAGAGGTAGGCACATAACAGTTCCTGAACTATTGGACACCCTGCGCTGTCTTACCGGATACTGTTATTAATATGCCCAGCCCCCCCATCAGAAGAAATTAAGAGCTGGCAAGGAGAAAACATTTCCCACTCCCAGAATGATAGCACCACAATTGTTGGTTAACTACACCAGTACCTCAGTTATATTCACCTCCCTTCTTTTTATATAATACCAAGGATCCATAGCTGTAGCTTCCCTGAAGTTACCTTATCTACAGAAGCCACCCAGCCCCCCCAAACCTTGTCAAATTTAGTTATTTGATCAGAGGTGCACTAAGTAGCGTTGTAAAAGGGTACCGCCTTGTTGACTAATGCCTTCCAGGATACCAAGGTTGGAGTTGAGGAGCTTTTCAACTAAAGTATAATCTGCTTTTTAGCATAGAATAGCAATAAGGTAAGAAGAGTCTGTATAGCCCTGGTAATAGCCAAAAGGTTCCACCAGATACAATAGACACACCTCAATAGACATGGGAATCGAAATAGAAGTGACCGACCTGATACATCATGCAACAGCTTGCCAGTAAGGTTTGAATTGTGGACAGTCCCACAATATATGAAGTTTGCTAGGGGTGCTGAGCACCTCCAGCATAAAGATTGTTGGTTCCCGAACATTTTAACAAGTCTAGCTGGAGTTAGATAAATCCTGTTCAGGAATTTATAATAAATTAGTCTGTCTCTGGTAGAAACCAGGTGCTGAAATGCAGTTCCCCACATATCATCCCTGTCCAACCCTGGGGCTACAGCCCATCTGCAGGGAGTTTGGTAGGTCATAACGTAGTTTCAAATCATCGAATGTCATTAGGGTACCGTTCGCTACAATGTGGTGTAAAATCTTAACTCCGTATTTAGTCCAGACTATCGGGTCTGGGTAATCCAAAAAAAAAAAAAAAAAAAAAGAAGTGATAAATTAGGATTTCTCCATGGGGTGGGGGTGGGGGAAAATTGGCGAAGACTAGACGCCCTCAGTCCCCGCGTCGTGGACTGTGCCCTTATCACTGAGCGCATGGAGGGTGTTAGGAGATAGGGAACCCTCAGTTTATCCAAAAGCAGAACAATATTCATTTATTAATTATATATTCTTTTGGGATTTAAGGTTATGTATATTCCTAAATATTTGAGCTTATTAACCATTTCTATTTGTGAAATCTCTGGTGGCAGGTCCATCTTCGTTGGGTCAACTGGAAGCAGCATTGATGTATCCCAGGTTATATTTAGGCCAGATATCCGCTCAAAATCTGCAATTATGTCCACTGCTGCTGCCAAGATCTTCGTATCCCCCAGAAACAGTAACACATCATCAGCATATAATGCCATTTTCTCCACTCCTGATGCCCTCTGTAATCCCTGTATCTTTACAGGTGACCTAACAGTTATAATTAATGGCTCCATTGCCAATAACAAGGGTGACAAAAGGACACCCCTGTCTTGTCCCACGGGTCGAAGAAAAGACCTCAGAGCACATATTGTTTATCTTCACTTTTGCTTTGGGCCTTTCATATAGAAGCCTTACCCAACCAACGTACTTCAGACCAAACTGGAAGGCAGCCAAGGTTTGCCACAAATAATGCCATTCCAGGCTGTCAAAGGCCTTGCCTACATCCAGGGACAGCATCCCTTGACCCTACATTAGTTAGTTATCGGAACTTGTAGGTTTAACCACACCCTCCTTATATTAATACTGGTTGATCTGTTGGGTATAAACCATGTCTGGTCCATCCAAAAACCTTTAATCTTCTTCTGGTTAAGCCAGTCCTTTGCAGATTTGGATGTATGCTTTGGGTCGTTGTCAGGCTAAAAAGATGTTCTTCATGTTCAGCTTTCTAGCAGAAGCCTGGAGGTTTTGTGCCAATATTGTCTGGTATGTGGAACTGTTCATAATTCCCTCTACCTTGACTAAGGCCCCTGTTCCAGCTGAAGAAAAACAGCATCAATGCATGATGCTGCCACTACCATGCTTCACTGTGGGTATGGTGTTCTTTTGGTGTTGTTCAGTGTTTTTGCCCCAAACACATCAGACCATAACACATTTTCCTACATGCTTTTTGGGAGACTTCAGATGTGTTTTTGGAAAAAATTATCCGGGCTTGGATGTTTTTTCTTTCTAAGAAAAGGCTTCACTCTTGCCATTCTACACCATTGCTCAGATATCTGAAGAACATGGGAGAGCGTTGTCACTAGGGATGCACCGAATGGGTTTTTTGGTGCCGAAACCGATACCAAAAATAAATCTTCCTTGATCCCGAAAACCAAAACCGCACTGATACCGAAATTGACTATTTTTAAAAAATATTTTTATACAGGAGATGGCCAGAGACTGCGGGCATGCTACATGAGATGGTCAGAGACTGCGGGCATGCTACAGGAGATCAATGCAGCCTCACCGTGCCCAGCAGCCTACCAGTGCATATGAACAAACATACACAATATAATTTTATATACACACACACACACACACACACACACACACACACATCTAGGCCCCTTTCTCAAGATAGGCCCATTTGCCCCCCCAAAAAAATAATAATAATAATAAAAAAAATTGACTTCGAGGATTGTAGCTCGGCTATCAGGAGTCACAGAGACCCCACATTTGGGGGGTAGGTAGCTAAATACCCACTCCAGCACTGGTTAAAATGTGTGGCTGCTATCATCTATGGTTCCGTTCCAGTATCCTAATAGTAAACACTGAAGCGACCTCATGACGTCACTTCCCGTTTACTCGGCTGCCAATGGCGCCGGTTTTAAAAAAAAATATACGGTATTCAGAATCGCCGTTTTCGGCGATCTGAATACATTGAAGTGTAAAGGAGGGATGGGGGGGGGGGTCCCCCCGGTCCCTCCATAAAGAGTACCTGTCATCACCTATTACTGTCACAAGGGATGTTTATATTCCTTGTGACAGCAATAAAAGTGATCAAATTTAAAAAAACAATTTAGTCATTGCGAAGCAAAGAAAAACGCATACTGAAGTCGCGCCCGCATATGTAAACGGTGTTCAAATCACACATGTGAGGTATCGCCGCGATCGTCAGAGCGAGAGCAATAATTCTAGTGCTAGAACTCCTCTGTAACGCCAACCTGGTAACCGTAAACATTTTTTAAAGCGTCACCTATTGAGTTTTTAGGTACCGTACTTTGTCGTCAATCCACGAATGCGTGCGATTATAACGTGTGACATGTTTGGTATCTATTTACTCGGCGTAACATTATCTTTCACATTATGCAAAAAAATTGGGCTAGTTTTACTGCTTAGTTTTTTTTAAATTCATGAAAGTGTCCCTTTTCCCAAAAAGTTGCGTTTAAAACACCGCCGCGCAAATACCGCGTGACATAAAATATTGCAACAATCTGCGTTTTATTTTCTAGAGTCTCTGCTAAATATATAATGTTTGGGGGTTCCAAGTAATTTTCTAGCAAAAAATATGGATTTTAACTTGTAAACACCAAATGCCAAAAATAGGCTTAGTCATGAAAGGGTTAATTTTGTAATTACTATTGTGATGTATAGAGGAACATAGGGGGATGTCAGCTACTCTAAATATAGCACTTGTAAAAAAAGCGTCCCTGAAAATATTTTTGAAATGTTAACAACTATGCACTTAGGCACTGCCCAAAGGCCACAGGGTCAGTAGGGGGCTCCACGAGAGGCTCCTGTGATATTAAAGTGGTAGTAAACTTTTCTAACAATACTACTTTTTAGAGGCCCTAGGGTAGGTTATGCCATAATGTACAAGTATGCCCAGCATATTAGCACATTAGGGTACACTTAAATTGTCAGACTGAGCCCTCCAGTGCTGTGTTCAACCCGGCGGGGCCCGGGCACTTCCATCTTCACCCGGTCTTCCTTCTGGGTTCTGTGCCTTCGGTCACTTGCCTTGGCCAGGCTGTGTTGATGTCATTCCCACAAATGCTCATGTGCATCCTCTCTCACCCCCCCCCCCCCCTTCTCTCTCATCCTCCTTCCCTTACCCCTCACACCTCTTTCATCCCCTTTCTCCCTCTCTCTTTAAATTTGTTATAACAAAAAATAGTTTACATTTTTATTTATTTATTGTTTATAAAAGGCCCCACCAAAATCCTCAGCACCAGGCCCATGATGTTCTTAATCTGGCCCTGTGTGTATTTATATATATATATATATATATATATATATATATATATATGTGTATTTATATTTATATATATATATATATATATATATATATATATATATATATGTGTATTTATATTTATATATATATATATATATATATATATATGTGTATTTATATATATATATATATATATATATATATACACACACACACACACAGTTCTCTCTAGCAACCACAATCTCAATATTTGTGAACAAAGTTTTATACAAAAGTAAAAATATAATAAAAATAAAAAAATCACCCTAAAACCATTTTATATGTTAATACCTAAAACTTGTAAATCCATTTGCTAATCATAATAAAATTCAATTGTTGCAATTAACTCTGCCGGTCAACACGACATTTCAATTTTTAACAGCAGCACTTTCAAATCTTAAAAAGTAACTTTTTATGAGAGAACAGAGGAATTGCAATTGTTAGTCTCCTGAGAGTCTGATTTCAGTACATTAAATGGATTGTAAAAGGTTATTTATTTTCCTATAAAAATAAACATGACATCCTCCTCTTCTTGGGTCCCTCCCTCCTGTTCAGTGCCCCCACAGCAAGCAGCTTGCTATGGGGGCTCACGAGCTGAGTCACAGCTCCGCGTATCCATTCAGACATGGAGCCCCGACCAGGCCCCGTCCTCTCTCCAGATTGGCTAGCTGACTTTTTATTGACAGCAGCAGGAGCCAATGGAGCTGCTTCTGTGTCTCAGCCAATCGGGAAAGAGAATCTCGGATGGCTGAGACACTCGTGGACATTGTTGGACAGAGAGGGACCACAGGTAAGTATTAGGGGGGCTGCTGCACACAGAAGGCTTTATATCTTAATGCATAGAATGGGTCTTCTGCCTTTACAACTCTTTTAAAGAGGAAGTAAACCCTAATGGGTTTACTTCCTCTTTGTCTCCCTGCAAAGGTAAAACATAATGGGCTACTATGCATCGCATAGTAGCCCATTATGTGTCACTTAGCTGACACAGGAGCCAGCGATGTCACTGCTGTCCACTATAGTCCGGAGCATCCATCTTCTTCCGGGTATCGCTGCTCCGGCCACTCACAGCGCTGGAGCAGCAAGGACGTCACTCCCGCGCACAGGAGCCGCCACCAACGGCATATCACAATTAGCAGCGGAATGCTGCTAATGGCGATAGTGCGCCTGCGTGCCGCTGTCACTGTCTTTTAGTAAATATCTCTTAAACCGTGTAGGTTTAGGAGATATTTCTTGGACCTACAGGTAAGCCTTAATCTAAGCTTACCTGTAGGTCAAAGTGGTTTGTAAGGGTTTACAACCACTTTAAGGGCTCACTCACAACCGCGAACTACACAGATTGCATGGCTGCTGGTGTGCGCTAGCAGGCACAGTGCTGATGTGCAGATCCCAGTGCATCGGAAGGTTTATTCTTTTTCACTAGAGCTGCACAATTAATCGTCAAGAATCGTTATCACAATCTTGACTAAAGTCTTTCACAATTCTTTCTATGCAAAGAATTCTCTCTGCTCTTCTGAAGCCACAGCCACCAAAAGAAAGGAAGAGAAAAACTGGGCAGTCTGCCAAGAATCACAACATTCTTTATCAGTTGAACTCAAGTGTAAACATTGTAACAATTTGTCAACAGAGTAGACTTTGTGTGTAAGTGAAAAAAGTTTAACCACTTAAACACTAAGGGCCGGTTCACACTGCAGGCGAGGCGACTCCGACTTGCCTCGCCGCGACCTGCCGCAACCTCAGCGGCAACTTGCAGATGACTTCAGTATAGAAGTCAATGCAAGTCGCCCCGAGGTCGCCCAAAAGTAGTACAGGAACCTTTTTTCTGAGTCGGAGCGACTCGAGTCGCTCCTCTCAGAACGGTTCCATTGTACAGAACGGGGGCGACTTGCGAGAGCGAGGCGAGGCGAGTCGTGTCGCCTCGCATCGCCCGCTGTGTGAACCGGCTCTAAACCTTTTTCTGACATTTGTTGGTTTCAAGTTAAAACATTTTTTTTGCTTGCTAGAAAATTACTTAGAGCCCCCAAACATATATATTTTTTAGTAGACACCCTAGAGAATAAAATGGTGCTTGTTGCAATAATTTATGTCACACTTTATTTGCGCAGTGGTCTTTCAAATGCAATTTTTTTTTTTTTAAAACTAACCAGTAAAAGTTAGCCCATTTTTTTGGGGATAATGTGAAAGATTTTACGTCACGAGAATTGTGATTTTTTTATTCTAAGCAAAAAAATCGTGATGCTCATTTTGGCCAGAATCGTGCAGCTCTACTTTTTTACAGAACTATATTGCAATGTCACATGTTACACTTTTATAAAGTTCTATTCATCACATTGCAATGAGTCTGTGACACATGTTGCACTGAATAAATTACTGGATGCAGTACTTAAAAAAAAAAAAAAAAGCGAGTATCGAACATCCTGTATGCACACTGAAGCTTCCAGGGAAGGAGTGGAGGGCACAGATCTGGAACTGCTAGATGTCAACTTCTTGACTGAGTCAGACACTACACTGAGCAAATATTCCAATTAGTAAATCACCCTGCCTGTAATAACATGCATGTGTGGGAGTGATCCAAGTCATCATGAGACTGGCTGAAACAGTATAAACAAGCAATTAGCAAGTGATGGAAATTCTGAGATAAATGAAATTTAAGAAGAATAATAAAAAAAAAAAAAAAAAAAAAAAAAAACACAACACACTAACTAACTATCAGAACCAATAGACTTTTCAGCTATCCGCAATAGGATTATTATTTCCACGGACCACAACTGCAAGAAGCATTCTTCCCACTGACCACCAGTTTAATGGGGCCCTTCTCACACTCTCTCACTTGGCCACCAAATCTAAGACATTAGAATGCCGTTGTGCTTGGGAGAGTACAAAAACTCTAAATTTACACTTCAGTGTGTTTTACCAGAGTGTGACATGGGACGAGGTGAAGGAAACCTGAATTCACCTCAAACATGCAATCACAAATATGAGATAAAAAGGAGACAAAGGTTACCTCACAGTAAGAGCTGTGAAAATGTGGAATTGACTCCCTCCAGAGGTGGTTCTGGCCAGCTCAGTAGATTGCTTTAAAAAAGGCCTGAATTCTTTCCTAAATGTACATATTATAACTGGATACTAACATTTATAGGTAAAGTTGATCCAGGGAAAATCAGATTGCCTCTCGGGGGGTAGGGGGGGGATCAGGAAGGAATATTTTCCCCTGCTGTAGCCAATTGGAGCAGGCTTTGCTGGGGTTTTTCACCTTCCTCTGGATAAACTGTGGGCAAGGATTATGTACAGTATATGGGATTGTATTTCGATTTTTTTATGGTTGAACGAGATGTATTTGTGTTTTTTTTCAACCTATGTAATATTTTAAGTTAAACTGTTCTAGTACAATTTAGTGAAGAAGGCCTTCAGGCTAGGCTTGGTCTGGCAAAATGTCTCTCCTGCACCTTAAGGCAAGTCATTAGTGGCAGCGGACATATTGCCATCCCCACAGATTCTCTTTAAAGTGTAAGTAAACCACCCTGTCCTTTTCAGCCAAGGAAGCTGCCATCTTTGCCTCCGTTTAATCTGCAACTGCCATTAATGCTGCACATGTGATTAGTTATGACACTAGCCATTGGATGGTTTACAGTTTGGTTGAGAGCACAACCAATGGGAGTGTTACATTTCTGGCACGTGCGGGAAATGAAACCGTTTTATGGATGGGTTTACTTCTACTTTAACAGCTCAACTGTTGCATCAGAAGCCTTTAAATCAGAGCTTGAACTTTTGACACTTCTTGGGTACATTGTATATGCACTCATTTACGAGCCATCCTCACTGTCCAATACTATCAATGTTGACCGATTAGCAAATGCTTTCATCCTGCACCAACCTTCAAGGTAAACCACATCAACGTAGAAGATCACTTTTGGGTGGAGTGGTCCTTTAAATTGCTAAAAACTAGAATAAATATTCATGCTGCCCCTAGCAATGAATCGGCTTCACCTTTTATGTGCCATGATTGCCAGTTAGGGAGAAGCCGATTGGTTAAAACACACTTTAATTTATGAAGGCTTTTGTGATGAGCTAATGCTCATTTGAACAGCTGTGTGTCAATTATCCTCCCAAAAATACAACAGATGGCAAATTTTTTAACTCACCCTTGCAGAAATCACTATGGTGATAGAATGGAGAACCAAAAATAACTCACCAGGGAAAGAAATGAGCAAAAAAAAGGGATACAGATGCAGCCCATTCATTAAAAGATCTTATTGTGTAGAATAGGGTAACAAAAAGCGACGAAAGGCAGAAAAAATTTCAGCAATGCATTAAACTGATGATTTCCACTTGCACAATGGAGCTTACTGCTGACTGAAAATAGAGTGGACACCAAGGGCTATAAATTATTAATTTGATTCTGATTTAAGGAGTCTAATGGATGGGGGGGGGGGGGGGGGTTCCAGGCAGACCACAAAAGCCAGACCACAAAGCTCTTAGGGAGGATCACACAAAGCCTGCATACATTATCCTACATGTTACAGCTCTGACGTTTTTCCAATTAGCCATTAAAAGTCTTGATTTGTACAAAGGAGTCCAATATGTGGGAGAGGGGCTCTTAAAGGGGGGCTGTCCACATAGAAACACACAAGGTTCCAATTCCAATACGCTTTTAAAAAAGAAACCTGGGAGGGTGCAAATGTTGTCCCTAAAAATGTTACCGGTCTGGCTGGAAAACTTTCTAAGTCGCTGCCATGGCACCAGCATGCAGATCAGGAAAGTCAGAACCAAGGCAAAAGACCTTCATCTACTTATGATCGGGGTCAGTGACTCAAAGTATTGGAGGCCACTAGGTCAGCATGATGGCCAGGAATTTAGTGTTTTAAAAGTCATCAACAGGCAGATTCTGTACTTCTTCAAAAGAAAGTTTGTGGACTGACATCTTGACCTTGGGTCTCACTTCCAGTAGTTGATAACCTAAAAATGTCCAAGTCAGGAGCAGCCCGCGCTTTTCAGAAGTGGCACCTTCTGGACTCCAATGCTTCTTTTGTAAGCCCCAGAATTTGCATCTTAAAAATACATTGGTAATACTCGCTTTAAAATGTATTTCCCCGACAGGTCCTCTTAAAATACACACTCGCAAATACGATGCTGACCAGGTCACAGCCATGTGCAGCCTCCTTTAGTTTTGTTACATGATGTTTTGCCTGGTCGCTGCGTTCATTAAAAAACCAGATGGTCTGAAATGTTTTGCTTCCCACCTGTATTGGAATGTGTCAAGGGATAGTAGAAAGGAAGAAACTCTTCCACAAAAGCAATGCTGACGAAATACAGAATTTGTTGGCGGTCAGTTAATGTAGCAAGTTGTGGCCCTCAGAGATTTTCCCTTGGCTACAACAGATAATATTTTCCCTGTTCTAAGCCAAATAGAACAGATACTGTGAGGAGGTTTGCAGATAAAAAGGGAAGGACGAGGACAGCTAAAGTAGAACGTCCGACATATTTAACAGATATATATGTGGGAAAAAAAAAAAAAAAAAGGCGTTTTTAAAGTGGATGTAAACCTCAGACATGAAATATGAACAAAGCATATCCCTCTATAGTGTTTACTTCTCTCAGATCACTACGTGGATATTGCAGAAATCACTTACCTGGCACCAAGAGAAAAATGGTGACAGGAGAGGGTGCTCCAGCACACAGCCTGTGATTAACAGCCTCAGGTGTGTGTGTGTGTGTTGGGGGGGTGCCCCCCTCCCCATGTCTGTTCCCTCCAGCTATCAGAGCTCTCCTCACCAATGAAAAATCAGCTCCCCGCCCCCTGCTTGTCGGAGCCGAGCGATCCTGTGTAAAATTTTGCACTTTAAATGTAGGGGACAGACAGGTGTAGATAAACAGGTACAATTATGTAATATGATTTGTTTCATCTCTGTGTATCACCTGGGGCCAGTCACTTCATTAAATCATGAACGGTAAACTGCGATGGGGGTCCCTTTTTTTTGTGTACTGGATACACAGATCAGTAAGAAAGAAAAAGCGTGGGACACAACAGGGACACATAAGGCAATAAAAATGTGTACTAAAAATTCAAAAGTTGTAGTAAAATATTACAAAGGCCCCCAGCAGGTCATCTTCTTAAACTCTGTGGCGTTAAAGCGGAGGTCCACCCTAAAATGGACCTCCGCTCATCGGAATCCCCCCCCCCTCCGGCGCCACAATTGGCACCTTTCAGGGGGGAGGGGGGTGCAGTTACCTGGATAATCCAGGTAACTGCACCCACTTCCGGGATAGCTGTCTGCGGAAAGGGGCGTAGATTACGCCCCTTTCCGCAACTGCCCGCCCCTTTGCGCAAGTGCCCCGCTGCCTGCTGGGAAACACACAGTTCCCAGAGGCAGCGGGGACCGTCCGGATTGCGCCGCGCGGCTCGCGCATGTGCAGTAGGGAACCGGGAAATGAAGCCGAAAGGCTCCATTTCCTGATTCCCATACCCAAGATGGCGGCGGCAGCACCCGAGTGTCGATCTAGAGATCGGCTTTGGGTGCCGACATCGCGGGCGCGCTGGACAGGTAAGTGTCACCATTTTAAGAGTCAGCAGCTGCAGTATTTGTACCTGCTGACTTTAAAAAAAAAAAAAAAAAAAACGTGGAGTCCCGGCGGACTCCCGCTTTAACATCCTCACATGCCACTTGCTTCACTATTCAAGCTTCATTTACGTTTTTTAAGCAACATCTTAGTGCCAACAGTTTTTTTTATTTTTATATAATGCTTCCTGTATATGGTAGACATCAAGCAGACTGCAGCAGGTGTGTTTGAGAATCTCCTCTTGTGCCACACACAGAGGTTTTAGGATCACCATATTACCAAAGAAAAAGGAGTATGGTAAACTGGTGTACTAGAGCAATGCCTTGCAGAAGCATTATGCAAATATAGACCTTCAGAAAAGTCAGTATAGGATTTTTTCAGAGGTTACACAGTTACAGACAGTTTTATCAATGGTAATTAGAAATTTAAATAATTACTGTGCTAACCCCCCCCAAAAAAAAAAAAAAGTGGAAAAAAGCAGCTACATACTAAATGTGACAAACACAAATAGATATAAGTGGTAAATAATGTAGTGCTAACAAATGTACACAGATATCGTGAAATGGTACTAAAAATTACAGTAGTGATGAGAAAAAAACTCAAAAGTCCATCTGTAAATAATAACAATGTGCAAACAATATGTAATAATGTCCAACAAAATAGATAGTGTGAAACAAAGACTATGGCATCCAAACGCCAGATGATGAGAGTTCACAGATGAGTGGAAAAACTCCATTGTCCATTGAAGTCCATTGAAGAATCATCAAGGCAATAAATCATCAACCACGTAATCAGATGTGAATGCTCTTACCAGAACAGGTCGGCTCTAATGTCAGCAACAGGGTCTAACAGACGGCAAATGTCTCTCCCACACTGCCTATATATATCGTCATTTTTGCGGCAAAATTTGACCCATAGGAATGAATGGAGAAATGTTCAAAACTAGAGTGGGAGGGGACAAAAGCTCTGAGGGGAATTATAGCTCCTCCCACACAGCTCTGAGGAGAATTATGAAATTTGAAAGAAAAAAAAAAAAAAAAAATTTAGAAAAAATAAAATCATTTTAAAAATTTTTTTTTTTTTTAAAAATATATATAATTTTTGACAAAAAACAAAATAATAAAAAAAAAAAAAATCATTAAAAAAAACTTTTTTTTTAGCAAAAATCATTTTTGAAAAATAAAATAATTAAAAAAAAAAAAAAAAAAAAAAAAACCATCACAAATACATTTTTTTTTTCTCTAAAATGTAGGTGGCAAGAACACTTCACACAATTTCCCCAGAAACTGTAGCTTTTCTAGTTATTATTATAGCCAAATTTACCACCCGAACTCCTCCCACAGCTTTTACACTACATAGACAGTAATATACCGAACGTGCGGATTGTTCCCGATTGGTGTGCTATTATTTTGTGGAACATTTCGCCGAATGGTTCACGAAATATCGTAGTTTTTGCGGCGAAATTTGTCCCATAGGAATGAATGGCGAAATGTTCAAAACTAGAGCGGGAGTAGTGGGTAGCAGTAAGAAGGGTCGCTGGTTCGAATCCTAACCATGACACTACCTGCCTGGAGTTTTCATGTTTTCCCTGTGCCTGCATGGGTTTCCTCCGGATACTCCAGTTTCCTCCTACAATCCAAAAAGACATACTGGAAGGTTAACTGGCTTCTGTCCAAAATTGGCCCTAGTATAAGAATTGGATTGTGGGCTCCTTGAGGGTAGGGACACTCACTCAGGTTGAACTAGATGGACTGGTGTCTTTATTCAACCTTACTAACTATATAACTATGTGACAAAAGCTGACAACCCCATGATCAGCCAAAATGTTATGAACACAACATGATCAGCCAAAACATTGTGACCACCCCATCAAAAAAAACAAAAAAAAAACAAACAAAAAAAAAAAACAAAAAACAAAAAAATAAATAAAATAAATAAAAAAAATTTCAGCTCTTTCAGCTAATGATGGGACTTCAACTTTTGTACAACTATTTATACTTTTTAAAATATTAATCTTTTTAATACTTTTCACAGTTACTCCAGCCACTCCAACCACACAACTGTTACTCAAGCCACTCCACCCTGTTACTCCGCCCACTCCAGCAGGTGGAAGCAAGAAGACTTCACACAATTTCCCCAGAAATTGTAGCTTTTCTAGTTACATATTCTTATTTCACAGATGGACTTGGTGTTTTTTTCAATGTTAAGTATCCATGATCTGAGACTTTCGGTTTCCCCTTCCTGTCCAAGGAATTCAGCAGAGCAGTGTTAGCAGCTACTGCACACTCATTTTTCAGCGAGTTTCTATGCCAAGTATTTTCTCCCTATTACATCTGAGCAGCCCATGTGACTATAGAGCAGTGATGGCGAACCTTGGCACCCCAGATGTTTTGGAACTACATTTCCCATGATGCTTAACTACACTGCATAGTGCAGGAGCATCATGGGAAATGTAGTTCCAAAACATCTGGGGTGCCAAGGTTCGCCATCACTGCTATAGAGTCACACACACACACACACACACACACACACACACGTGTGTGTAAGCACAGTGATAAATGACAGCCCACTCCCTCCCTCCTCCTCTATGCCCATTAACCAGCTAAACACAATGAGGGTGTACATAGTCGATTGATCGAGGCTTCGTCTCCGTTATTCTAATCTAAGACACAGGCTGGAGGGGCGTAACACAGCCTGTGATTGGAAGAAATCCACCCAAATCATATTGCCAAAAAATAAATACATTTGAGTCTAAAATATATAATTGTATTATTTTATTTTAACCAACAGTAGAGGACTAGAAGCTTCCTGCTTAGGTTTCCCTGCAGACAGGCTGGGTCATGTGACAGCTGTTAAATTAATTAATTACAGTGCCATCATCCACATAAAGAAATAGAAGGGACAATGTAAAATGAAAACAGTGTGTTGTGAGGGGTTAGCTCGGTAGCGGGTGTGTGTGACCCCCTGGATGGGTTCACAACACAAAGTCAGGCACAGCAGACAGCGGTGTAGGTTCAAAAAACAAAAGATCCGGTTTATTTCTGCCACATGCAGTGATACATAAACAGCCAAACAAAATAAAACAGGAAAATAAATCCTGGTCAGCTTGACCTCTAACTACACATGTAGACTCCCTGTCTAACAACTGGGTGCAGCCTTGTGCTGCCCCAGTCCCTGTCTCTATTGTAGGGGTTTGCCACACAGGCGTTAACTCACCGCACAGAACAGATCTCAGACTCCCCAGTCTATACACACAAAACTGGTTCCAGGATGGAGCATCTCCCTATGCATGCTGGGGTTTTTTGTAGAGGTCTTAATGAGCCCACTTACTACAGCTGAGCTCATTAACTCTTCCCCTCTAATTGTAAAAGTCTGCATACAGCCTGAATCTAGGACACACATATTTCCCATCCTGAATACAACCAGGTGATTTTACCTGCGTGCTGCCACAGTGTGTTTAGTCAGTGCCCAGATTATCAGACACACACACACACACACACACACACACACACACACACTGTAAACAAGGCAGATCGCAACTCTGACAGGGAAGAACATAGAGATCTTGTGTTCCCGCCAAGCAGGAACATGGATCTCTGTTCTCCTAGTCAGAGCAATCCCCACAGTTAGTAAGCACCCCCTAGGGAAACACTTAACCCTTTGATCGCCCCCGGTGTTAACCCCTTCCCTGCCAGTGTCATTAGTACAGAGACAGTGCATTTTTTTGTAAGCACTGATCACTGTATTTGTGTCACTGGTCCCCCCCCCCCCCAAAAAAAAAAAAGTGTCAGTTAGGTGTCCGATACATCTGTCGCAATCCCGCAAAAAAAAAAAAAAAAAAAAAAAAAAAAAAAAAGATATACATTATACATTATATATATATATATATATATATATATATATATATATATATATATATATATATATATATATATATATATATTATAAAAAAAAAAAAAAAAAAAAAAATAGTATTATTGGATGTGCATTATAGCAGAAAGTAAAAAAATAATTGTTTGCATACTGGTGCAACGATAGCCAATCAGCGTCTAATTTCAGTTTGCTAAATTAAGCCCTGACAATAAAACCTGGAAGCCGATTGGTTTCTTTGCAGAGCTGCACCAGATTTTGCACTCTACAGTACCTCATAATATCTTTTTAAAGGTGCAGGAAAACAGCTTCAAACCAAAGGCCACACATTGTGAGCATCTGATGGAAGTGTCTGTAGACCACTTGTGGCCTGGACTGTCTGGAGGAGACTAAGGGCCAACAAAGCACTCAGTCTCCCCATTAAAGGTGTAAAATGCATAACGGTATCAGGATCCTCCCAAGAGACCCCATAAATCACACAATGGAGCACTCAGGGACTGATCGGTGAACGTGAAAGATCAGTTTACCATGGATGTCCGTACGTTCCTTGCTAAATATATACCCATCCTTCACAAATAACAATGGTTTTTCACAATTGATTTCTTCAATGGTATCTCCACTCTTTCCTTCCTTCCTTACTGTATCAGATGTGTACAGTGAAATAATCGACTTTGTAAATAGCATCCTAATTCTATTACAGGCTATTTGAAGCATTCATTGAATACAATGGGAATGGTTCAGATTTTGCATTTAGAGTTCCTGTAATCTCTGGTTTACCATGATAGCGTCACATACTCTGAACAAAAATTTGTGTTTGACCAGTTATTTTATTTTTTGTGCCTTGTTTCTCAAAAAATTGAAAACGTTTTCAACAACATAAGGGGGTTTATAAAAACCAAGCAGAAAATAGCTGCTTTAAGACATTTTAGTTCTCAGTAATATTTGTTTAAGAGGTTATATTTCAACATGTTTCATATATTGCAACATAAAGAGAACCTGCAAGACTTTCAAAATAATGTAAAAAGGAACTCTGCAGGGCAAAGCAACTGGTTCACGTAATGATCAGCCAGCAATACAAAGTCACCATTACGTTTCTTCCCTGCTGCTCTGTTCAGCCAATAGCAGTGAAGGAATATAAATGAGTACTTCCAGGTATGAGGATGCATGTGACTCAATTCCCTCCTTAGCATGTGAGAGCTCTGGTGCTTGTTGATTGGCTTCTCTGGCACTCAGCACTGGAGAAGGCCTTCAGTCCTGTGTACGCTTCTAGTCACGTTTTATGCCTGGATGTCTAAGTGGACAGATAAAGCCGTGTACACACGGTTGGACTTTCCGGCAGAAAAAAAGTCAGACGGAATCATTTCATCTCATATTCCGATTGTGTGTGGGCTTCAGCTGACTTAAAAAAAAAAATAAATAAAAAAAAAAGAAATTGAAAATTCTGATGGACCAAGAAATAGAAAATGTTTTATATCTTTCTGATGGAATCAATTCCTATAGGGGAAACTGTTCATCTGTATGCTGTTCCGAAGGACCAAAAACAAACAACGCAAGGGCAGCTATTGGCTACTAGCTATTTAACTTCCTTTTTTCTAGTCCTGCCATACGTCACCGCGTTCTAAACGATCAGATTTTGGTCTGATCGTGTGTAGGCAAGTCCGTTTCAGTGGAACTCCGTCGGAAAAAAACGGTTGTGTGTACGTGGCATGAAAGTGCAAAAGGAAAGTATGAACCACTGGTGGAGCCTGTAGCTTCTCCCTGCTTTGAAAATCCACAGGCTTACTTTAGGGAGAAATATAGTAGGTTTAAAAAGACCAGGCCTTTTCTGACACTTTTTGTTTACAAGTAAAAATCTGTATTCTTTGCTAGAAAATTACTTGGTAGCCCCCAAACATTATATACATTTTTTTTTTAAAGCACAGACCCTAGAGAATAAAATGGCGACCGGTGCAATTTTTTATGTCACATGGCATTTGCGCAGTCTTTTTAAAATGCAATGGTTTTGGAAAATAAAAAAAAGTATATGTATGTGTATATATATATATATATATATATATATATATATATATATATATATATATATAAAATAACTTTTTTTCCCTCGTTTTTGGCACAAAATAAAAACCACCACACACACACCTCCACAAGCGACACTTTAACCACTTAAGCCCCGTACCAATTTTCATCCAAAGGACCATACATACATACACACCATGGCGAGGCCTGTTCTGTTCTGTTAAACTGCTGTATGGTCTTAGTCACCATGCTGCGGCTCAGTTTCAGAGTCTTCGCAATCTTCTTAGAGCCTAGGCCATCTTTATGTAGAGCAACGATTATTTTTTTCAGATAGTCAGAGTTCTTTGCCATGAGGTGCCATGTTGAACTTCCAGTGACCAGTATGAGAGAGTGAGCAATGACACCGAATTTAACACACCTAGCCATTCACACCTGAGACCTTGTAACACCGATGAGACACATGACACTGGGGATGGAAAATGACGAATTGGGCCCAATTTGGACATTTTCACTTAGAGGTGTACTCACTTTTGTTGCCAGCAGTTTAGACATTAATGGCTGTGTGTTGAGTTATTTTGAGGGGACAGCAAATTTACACTGTTATACAAGCTGTACACTCACTACTTTACATTGTAGCAAAGTGTCACATGAAAAGATATAATAAAGTATTTACAAAAATGTGAGGGGTGTACTCACTTTTGTGAATATATATATTATATATATATATATATATATATTCATATATTCAGCATCAGTCTGACTGGACTATGAAATGTTCGGCCTGGACACAGGGTGCACTGTCTCTTCTGGCAGGCATAGAACTATGGTCTGGTTGGGTGCTTAAGTTACTCTCTCTCGGAGTCCGTCCAGTGGGAGTGGCGCTCTTGCTGTGCTTTCTGGGAGAGGGTATTTAAGATGCGGTTGTCACATGGTTCAGGGTTCTGGTCCAAAAGGATGTACTGACTTCATGGTCCTGGTCCTCCTGACCAGCCCCCAGGAAGGCTATTGCCTTGGGTGTCGTATCCACCCGATCTTGTTGTCTCGGGGCTGGCTAGCCCGAGGCAAGGAAACTAAAAGGAGGATTCTGAGGTGGTTTGGTGCCCTCTCCAGTTTGGGAGAGACCCAGTGACTTCACGCTATCCAGGGGAGGACTCTTCAGAAGAAGGCCATGTACGGGTTGGTATCTTAGCAAGAGCCTGGAGGAGCTGAAGTACTCAAGAGAATCCGATCTGGTGGATATCACCAAGCTGGCTGAAAGATCCAGGTATCACACGAGTGTTCTACAAGCAAACAATCCGCCGGACTTTATAACGAACGGACTTGGCCACACATGGACACTCCGATAGTCCGGCGATTTCTAACGCGATGACGTACAGCACGTACGACAGGACTAGAAAAAGGAAGTTCAATAGCCAGTAGCTTCCTTCTCGTACTTGCTTCAGAGCATGCATCATTCTTAGTCCGCCAGACTAGCACACTGACGAACGGATTGTCCGCTGAAAAGCCAAGTCCGGCGGACAAATTTTGAGTCAAAACTACTTTCTATGTCCGCCGGACTTTACGATGAAAAAGTCCGCTGGAGCCCACACACGATCGAATTGTCCGGCGTACTGTACAATTCGATCGTGTGTACGTGGCATAAGAGTACCTGAACTTCCTTTCCAACCCTCTGATCCCATTTTAAAAGAAGTTTTTTGCAAATAGAATCCATTTAGGTGGATCTGTCGTCAGTCTCTCAAGTTACTGGGCCATCTACCACGGGACACCCCTAGACATGAAGTGAGGGGAAAGAAGGTAACAGTAAGCCCAATTTAACCAGCAGCTCCTTCGGGGGTTAGTATATATCACAGTGCACCCCGTTAGTTGTACATGTAATGAAATGGACATCTCTGGGTCACTCACACTGGTGTGTGACACTCAGCATGTATAATACAGTCACATAGGGCACACTACACACATACACAGAGCATCACCCTATTCCCCCACTTATCCCAAATTCCCCCCCTTCCTCTCACTTATCCCAAATGCCTCCCCCTCTCATTTATCCCAAATGAGCCCCCCCTCCTCTCACTTATCCCAAAATGACCCCCCCCCCCTCCTCTCACTTATCCCAAATGACCCCCCCCCCCCTCTCCTGTTTAAGACTCTCCCACTGTTAGGTGATGGTGGCATGGATACGTTTTTGCACCTATCTCTGACAAAAATAGCCCTGCCTATAGTAGGTCTGCAGTCTCTGACCATCTGCTGTAATATATGTCTAGCACTAAATATTATGCACAACCCTTATAACCCATAGTCAAAGATATCTCAGATCTAACCAATAATGAAAGACTGCAGGCAGCCAGCCAATCAAAGGCTTAGGCTGTGAGTGGAGAAATCCTTTGCATTTTGCCACAGCACATACGCAGCAGCAGCAGAGCAGTCACTGGGCCCCCATTATTAGGTGCTAAAAGTCCATGGGTTAGGGGGCGCAAATTACTTGCCGTGCCCCGGGTGCTGACAACCCATGCTACGCCACTGGGTCTATGACCTGGAGTTATATGCTAAAGAGTGGAAAGAATTGTGCCTACAGACACTGGGAAAGCCGGCAGGTTGAGGCACATCACACAGGGCAGAGTAATAACAGCAGGGCACAAAGCAAGGCTTCTATTGGCAAGGTTATTATACAAGGGTCAGAGAGTTTGCACAATGCTGGTAATATTTTCCTCAATGGATATAAAGCAAGACAGTGACATGTATGAACTGTGCTGCTCATCAAGGCTTTCAGGAATTGATGTGGGTTCTAGACATCCAGCGCTACAAAAGCGGCCTTCCCCAACAACTTGTGCAACAAGGTTTAGGCTTCCCTTTGTGAATTTTCCAGGTCATGACTGCTGGGTTTGCCGCACTGATACAGGTGACAGGCAAATATATTGGCAAAGGGAAACATATATAGGAGGTCACGGCAAGAGGCATTCAGGCAGAGCAGTGACACAGATAGAAGGTCAATGCTGGCTGCAGAAAAACAAATCCAGAAAACAAACCAAGGGTGCAGTAGCAGGCAGCATGAGAAAACAGCAAGGACCTCCAAGAAACTGTCCCAACAACCAGAGCATTATCCGAATCTAGCATTGACTGGCATCATTGGCCAGCTACTGCTTTGCTACAACTGTCTAAGAAGCCAGCTGAGGAGATGCATCAGAGGAGAAAGAATGCCCAGGTGGAAGCCAGTTAAAAGTACAGAGGCCCAACAACAAAAGTAGATCAGATATGAGACCAAAAGCTTATAGAGGTATAAAACCCCAAAGCGAACTTTTTTTATTTTTTTTTATTTTTTTTAGAGCTTACCAATTCTTAGATGTGATGG
This sequence comes from Lithobates pipiens, assembly GCF_037356315.1. Classification (NCBI taxonomy): domain Eukaryota; kingdom Metazoa; phylum Chordata; class Amphibia; order Anura; family Ranidae; genus Lithobates; species Lithobates pipiens. The sequence continues at coordinate 134,180,039 of NW_027507685.1, forward strand.
CTGGATTTGTTTTTTTGCTTTAAAATTTTTACCTTGTAATCCAGACAGACAGTTTTTGTTTGTTTTGCAGACAGTTGTTTTTATAAAGAACAAATCTCTCTTGCAGATGTAGCTATTGCAGGGTTGAAACACACCATTTACCACTGACAGGGTACTTACAATGGTCAGCTTCTATTTATGTAAAATCGTCATCCCTAAAGTGAAACAAAACAAAACAAAAAACAAACAAACATCTGTTGCTGTAACTGCTTATAAAAGATGAGCTGGAGTTTGGCTTCAGTTTGTTAGTGTATCTAAATCTGCTAGTCCATCTAACTCCCCTCCCCTCAAATTGACAATGGTGCTGTCCAAATGTGCCTCCTGTGCTCATTCATCAAGAGTGGGGGCACACTAATACAGAAGCTGTGTTACTGGCCAGAATATCAACTGAGAACAGAGGGGGAAAAAAAAAAAGCGTAAACATTAAAACTAATGCAGCCACCACATCTAAGGATTGGTAAGCTGCAATATATGACATATTTTGTTTTGTGATTAATACCGCTTTCATTCTCAAAAGGGAGAAAGGGGAAGGGTTTCTTAGTTTCCGTTACATAATTTTGTAAATAAGAAAACTTTTCTCATTCACTCATGTGCGCTGATGAGGCTACACCGACAGGCAGCACTGATGGGCACTGGCAGGCATCGCTTAATTTGCATAGACTTCCTCTTACTTCCTGTTTGGCTATGGGGCAGGAAGTGAAGGGAAATCTCTGCAATGGGACATGGATGGTAAAAAATAAACTGACAGGGGCTATAACCCTCCCTTATTCTATCCAAAATGGGAAAAAAAAAAAAAAAAGCGTTGCTTATAGTTCTACTTTAAGCAGAAATTTCTGATAATTTTATGAAGAGGACTAAGAAGATATAACCATGCCAATGGTGCAGCAGAAAACATATAGCACAGTGAGGAAGGTTTGTGACCCAGGATGATAGTAGAAGTGGCGCCGCCCACCCCCCCCCCCAGTTGTGGAATGCCAGAAGCAGTGCGGCCGCTTCATGGGGGCAGCACAAGCTGGAGGGGACCCTTTCTGTGCTGCCCCCTGCAAAGTGCTGCCCTAGGCCTGGGCCTTGTCAGCCTAGGCCAGGATACAGCATTGCTCACAGGCTCTTTACCGTGATCGGAGATGGCTTGTTCTGAATGGTATCATAGGATGTCCAGTCAGGAAAATGGAACCCCCTGCCTATAGCAGAATGATGGCCAGGCAGGAAGGTGTTGGTAAAATTATGTATATATGTCATTTGCAAGTATGACACTGAGCCCCACATAATTTTTTTTAAAAACTGTCTGTCTGGATTACAAGGTAAAAATTTAATTTAAATTTAATTTGGGCACAGTGTTGTATGACCGCGCAATTGTCATTCAAAGTGTGACAGTGCTGAAATCTGAAAATTGGTCTGGGCAGGAGGGGGGTTTAGGTGCCAGGTAAGCAAGTGGTTAAGGAGAAGTGAACAGTGGACCAGTCATGCAATAGGCTGCGCACAACAAATGTACAAGTCATGTGTACAACCATCGATCATTGTAGGTGAACAATTGATCATACCGTTCACAAATATTCTCTCGGTAGGGCGCTGTACCCTTGTGATAAGTGGGGTGTGTCAGGGTTTGTTAGCTCTACTCTTCCCCTTTACTCCCTGCAAACAACTGATCCAACCTAGATGCAGGCAGACTGCATGAGCTGGATATGGCTGATAGCAGTTTGCAGCATTGTTTAAGACACACACACACACACACACACACACTTCATGACCCTTTACATACTTATTTGGTTGTTCATACTAGCACAGGCAGGATTTTAGTTCCAGATTCTGCTGAACTATGCTCTGACCTCTGAGGAATCTGCTGCCATTGTAGAAAAGCCTCAAAGTGGACGCACACACGATGTGATAACAGACAATCTGCTGGATACAAACTGTCATGGCGGGATGAGAATCCTGCAAGATATCAGAGAATGGATCAGCTTCCTCTCAGCCTTAGGCGTTCATTCTACACCTGTCCCCTCTGGCTGCAGCAAGTCACTTTTCTTCGGAATATAGTTTCTGACTCTGGCAGTCACAGTATGGAGGTGTAACTTCACTAAAACAAGAGAAAAGTCTCAGCTTGCTAAAAAGAAAAAAGCACAGATCAAGAGCCACCAACTAGACTGTATGCACACAGAAACAAATACTCCCATCAAAGCAAGATCATACTGCCAGGAGCGGGCAGAAAAAAAAAAAAAAAAAAAAAAAAAAAAAAAAAAAAAGCATAAATTATGTTCACTGGCATATGGCATTTAAAAGTATATATTTATTCCAGCTGCTAAAATGAATTTATGCATTTGTGTGTAAATTAGGCAAGTATGCTCTTTTATGGAGTAGAGGAGTGGGGCATTTTTTTATACCTCTAAAAACGGCACTTTTGGAAAGTGGGCATGAGGTCAAAATGGCAAGCTGATTGACACTCTTTGGTCACTTTATGAGGTGCTCTAGTTAACGTACATAGCTAAACAATAAGTCCAAAAATAAATAAAAAAATTTTAAAAGTTGCTGCCTGAGCCAGCGAGCCCCCGGGGACCGTGCCAAAGCTACTTTTCCCTGTAATTTCTCCAACCAGGACTAAACAGTTACCAGAAATGTTTCATTTCAGTTAATGCTGGTCAGGTACAGGTGTGTAGGCCTTCATTGCCACTTTCCGGTTGCTGGAGCCGTTTTGGTCGCCATTCTGAGAGTGACCTCCCTGCCTGCCGGAGACGCTGGATTGGCTTTGCAATAATAGCGCATGTTGATCGCTCTTATTAGGGGGTCACGCTCTGTCCGGTAAGCAGACCACGAGCGTGAAGGGTGTCACCTGGCTTTGAGTCTCTGGTTTCCATCACGGCTGTGGATCACCTAAATTGAGGTTTTCTATTTTTCTGGATTACTAAAGTTCAATTGCATGCGTTATTTTAGCACTAGAGCGCTGCACTAATACTTTACCATACAATAAATCATGTGGCTCCAAACCCCATTTCATCAATACGGGAAATGCCTATGGGCAGCTTAAAAGGGGTTGTAAACCCTCATGTTTTGTTCACCTTGCATCCTATGCTTTAAGGTGAAAAAACACCTGGCAGTCACCGACCCCCAGACCCCCCCCCCCCCCGGTTTTACTTACCTGAGCCCCTTCCTCTCTTTGGCAGGGGATGTGCTCTCCCTCTCTCCCAGGGGGCCCGGCTCTTGATTGGATAGATTGATAGCAGTGCAGCCATTGACTCCCGCTGTTGTCAATCAAATTCAATGATGCAGGAGCCGGAGCCGAGTCCGGCATTCGTGTCTGTTGACGCAAATGCAGGACTTGGGAGTGCGCCTGCAAGGTACCCCCCCCCCCCCCCCCCCCCCCGCAGAGAGCGCTTCTCCTAGGGGGTTATCTGATGTGGGGGCCAGGAGCCGCGAGAGACGCTTGGGGACCCCAGATGTTGAGAATCGGGGCCACTCTGTGCAAAACAAAGTGGAGGAAAGTATGACATGTTTGTTATTAAAAAACAAAAAATGATCCTTTACAATCACACACAGTGCAATAAGGCCTGGCAGATTTGGCATTGCTGGTAACAGTGTGGTTAAAAGCAGATCAACAAAAAGGAGCATCTTCCAATATTGAGGCTTTTTTACAACTGATTTTCCTGAGTGCTGAAGAAATTGTGACACATTTCTATAGGTTCTCTTTTTTTGAAGAGCAAACAACATATTTAGGCCTCATTCACAAGAGCCATATCAATGCACACCCTATGTGAGGGCCGTGTTTACCCGCACAGGGATGCATAGGTATTCCGTGCAGGAAGCACCATGGATGCCAGTTGGAACGCAGCGGATGCACAGGACGCTTCTCCCAATCTGACATCCATTTGGGTGCAGGTGCATGTCCATGAACTCGCACCCTGTGCAAGGCTCACCCATGTAGTCCGATCCAAAAGAAGAGCGAATGTAGCTCATATTGATGAAAAAGATTGGAGTGGCTCAACAACCACTTTGATATTCTTACAATCAGCTCCGCTATATTAAATGCCCCCAGTGTATTCGTTAAAAACAGCCGCTGTATACCTAATTTTATAGCGCCGCGCACGTGATCTGCCACCGTTTTTCCTTTGTCGACCAGACAGCAAAGTGTGCAGGGCTGAGAAACCCTCACTGACGTCAGCCAGCTGGAGGAGAGGAGAGAAGAAGCCAGTCACGAGTGCCGAGCGGCGATATGAAATGGAGGTACACAGAAGCATTAAAAATAAATAAATAGCTGTGTAACTGGAACGGGATCAAAACCCTCAAAACATATTTTCTGAAAGCAGACACCCTAGAGAATAAAATAGTGGTAGTTCCAATATTTTATGTCACGATATTACTGCAAAGGTCTAGGAAACGCAAGATTTTACAAAAACACACCACACTAAAGTGAATTTTAGGGCAAACAAAGGTAAAAATTCAGCAACATATTGGGTAAAAAAAAAAAAAAAAAAAACACGAGGTGTCAAAGTTCAGCACCCTATATTTTCTATAGACGACACTTCAAAAGCCCCCTATGGGTCATCACTTTAGTGTTACGGAGAAGTTCTTGTGCTAGAGTTTTTGCTCTCACTCCAGCGTGTGCAGCGATATGCAACATGTGTATCGCAATCAATGTTTTCACACGTAGACGCCCCTGACACATTTGTTTACATTCGTATATGTGGGATAGGGTTTTTTGTGTGCTTGGGTGTAACTTTTATTTTATTTTTTATGCAAAAAAATTTAATTTCACTTTTTTTTTTTTTTTAACTCACTCCCCCCAATCACATAGGGGACAAAACAGGGGGTGCGTGAGAGTGATCAGGCAGCAGCGCCACCTCCCGCATGCTCTCACCTGACAGTTTCACACACACAATCCGGATTGTGTGCAATATCCCCACTGTCGGGTTAATGCTGGTTCTGATAGAAAGGTTTTAGAACACACAATGCATCGCAACATGCTGCATATGGGGCTATGTAGCTGTAGAACAGTCGGAGAACTGTGTGCACAGCAAACAGTACTGGCAATGGGCATGTGAGCATCGAAACTGGACCCCAGGGCAATGGAAGAAGGTAGCCTGGTCTAACGAATGGTGTGAGGAACAGAACAATGAGTTTGAGGTGTTGACTTGCGAATTCTCCATATCTAAATCCAATCAAGCATCTGTGGGATGTGCTGGAAAAAACAAGTGTGATCCATGAAGCCTCCACCTTGCAACTTACTGAACTTAAAGAGGAAGTAAAGTCAAATAAAAAATAAATAAATAAATAAATAAATAAAACACAATACACCCTGCAAGGCAAAGGCATAATGAGCTAGTATGCATAGCATACTAGCTCATTATGAATTACTTACCCGAGATCAAAGCCCCCGCAGCGGTCCTCGGCCAACTCCTCCATGATACCCGGAGTGACTTCCAGGTATCGCGGCATCTGCGCTGTGACTGTCCAGAGCCACGATGACGTCACTCCGGCGCATGCGTGCAGGAGCCATCATTGATGGCATGTTCGGCTTCACTTGTGGTGCGCTCAGTGTGCCTGCGCTGTTGTCTACGGTCTAGGTGGACCTCGCAGGCAGGATCAAGGACATATTTCTGGGACTTTGCAGGGGGACTTCTCTAGAAAGGAAGTTTTATAGCTTCAGAACATATCATGCTGCACAGAGGAGGTGACATCTGGATGAGGGAAGTCAAGGATGGTTCCATGGCTGCAGATAAACTAGGCCATGATGTACAAATCTTCCTGTTGCTCAGAACACATTTAGTTCTCAACAAGTATATTAAAATGTTCTGGCACATCTTTTTTATATTAAGCTGTTTGGTATAATCTGGAACCCACCCCCTCCAAGATTCAGCCCTTTTTCCAGGGGACATCCCTCTGTAGTACTAGTTACGCCCAAGCCAGGATGTAGTTATTGGATCACAATTCCACAATGAAAGTAAATACCCTCAAGAGCCCATCATGATCCAAAATTAGTACATACAGCTTGATTCTGTAAACCAAAAGATATCACAGCTGGAGGCAGTAAAATGATTTACAGCCCAATGTGGAGATGAACTGAGGATGTGTCAAAAAGGTGTACTGTACGTTATCCTATTCTGAGGATGATCATTAAAGCTGAACTCCAGGGATGACATTTTTGCATACTTGGCACAATGTAACTTCCCATAGCAACCAAAAAAGTTTCATCTTTCATAGAATTTGATTGTTTGGTACCTGTAAGCCCTTGTACACACGGTCGGACATTCTGACAACCAAATCCGTTGGATTTTGTCCGAAACTGTTGCATACACATGGTCGGACAAAGTTGTCAGAAAATCCGATTGTACATAACGTGATGATGTTATTTCGTTACGACGGGACTATGTTCAGGCTAGTAGCCAATAGCTTTGGTCTAGGAATTTGATCTGAGCATGCGTGGCACTTTGTCCGTCGGAGTAGGCTACACATGATAGGAGTATGTCCGATCGGAGCATTTTGTCGGAAAATTTTATGGACAAGTTGGAAAACTTGGTCCGTCGGATACACAGTCCGATGGAGACCACACACAGTCGGATTATCCGACAAAATGGTCCGATAGGACACATTCCATTGGAATCTCCGACCGTGTGTACAAGGGCTAAAGCCCCGTACACACGAGCGGACTTTTCAACATCCAAAGTCCGACGGACTGAGTCCGTCAGACTATTCGATCGTGTGTGGGCTGCAACGGACTTTAGCTTCGCAAAAGTCTGACGGACTTTAGAAATGAAGCATGCTTCAAATTTTCCCGACGGAACTCCGCCGGACCCGGTCCCCTTCGAAAAATCCGCTCGTGTGTATGCTACTCCGACGGACTAAAACCGACGCTAGGGCAGCTATCGGCTACTGGCTATGAACTTCCTTATTCGAGTCGGGTCTTACGTCATCACGTTCGAATCCGTCGGAGTTTAGTGTGATCGTGTGTGGCCAAGTCCGTTCGGCCGAAAAGTCTGTCAGAACTCCGTCGGAACTCCGGCAGAACTCCGGCGGAACTCCTTTGGAAGTCTGTCGGACATAAGTCCTCTCGTGTGTACGGGGCTTAAGAGTTTTGTTTTCTATGCTCCTATAAATGTAAAAACTTGAGTGGTAAAAATCTAATGGTGAACTGAAATTAAAAAGTCCAGTGCTGAAACCAAAAACCCTGGATGCACTTGGCCAACAACTGAAATAGACAGTTAATAAAAAAATTAATAAAAAAAAAAAATACATAAATACATTTTAAATATAATTGTTTATTGTGGCTGGCGTTTTTGAAGTCAATGGGAGGCAATTTTGCATTCATCTCAAGGAGACACAGCATGCCATTAATCGCCAACTTTTTTTTTCCCGTATCGGTAAAACGCAGATAACTATTTTCAGCAGGTAATTTTCAGCAGCCAATATAGTGGTGCATCCCAAGTGCCATCAGAATGTTGGACCTGCTTAGTTTATACTTGTATCCTATTACTGATATTTGTGCTAAGTGGGCAGCAGAAGCTACCAAGGCTTAACCTTTCTATGCCTGTTCAGTGATGAGAGTTGAACTTGATTCTCAAGCTGGCCATACGCCATTAAGATTTTTCATTGAAACATTCGTATGGAAACTCTGAATAATCATTTGTCAGAACATTCTCTCTTGCCATCGAGTCAACAATACATTTTGAAAGCCCTTTAAATGTCACCCAAGCCTGCTTTTTAATGGAATCCCAGTTGTCACAGCTTTCTTTACAATGTGTAGGATTTTGCACCGAAAACCACATTCACAGTTAGAATTTCACTCAAGAAAGAAATAATAATAATAATAATAATAATAATAATAATAATAATAATAATAATATACACACACACACACACACACACATTTTGCTACTTTGAATTTTCTCATCATTACGTTCAAAAGCGATAATTGATTTGACCCCACTAGCCATTAGAAATTTAAACAAATGATGCAAAAAAATATTTTAAAACAAAAATTTACTAGTAATAGTTGTACTTATTTTACCGGTATAGCACATGCAAAAGGTTAGTGCACCCCAAACTGGCATTTCACATTTAGGCCCCCATCACAAGTTTTTCAAGTGTTTTGGTGTTAAAAAAGCATCTGAAAAGCTCCTGAAAACTGCTTCCCATTGAAATCTATTGATGCTTTCACATTGGGGAGGCGCACTGGGGGGGGGGGGGGGGGGGCGTGAAAAAAATCCTGGAGCGTTAAAAAAAAAAAAAAAAAGGGGGAGGAGCACCTCAAAAGCGCCCCTCTCCAATGAAATGAATGGCAAGTGCCTCAAAATAGTTCTTGAAGCAGTTTGAGTCACCTGAACTTCAAAAAGAACACAGCTAACGCCTCAAAAGTGTTTTGCGTTATGTAGGGCGCTTGAAGTGTGAGAGAAGTCTTATGATAGATGCTTGAGTTAGGACATCTTATACTTTGACTCTTGGGGACTACACACCTGCTGTGACCATTATGAAGGCCTCCATCTTCCTATTTATAATATGGAGAAGGTAACAGGAGTAGCCAGAACACACAAAGGTGGATGGGGACAACCAACATTTCCCAGTCCACCTTTGAGTTGGGCATTAAAATATAAAACAAACTTTATTTCTAGTTTTGGATAGAGTGGGGAGGGATTAGAACTGTCATGTTCACCATCATCACGGAGTGAAGGAAAATCCCAATTTTTGGGTTATTACCAAAATAGAGATAGAGGGAAAATCTTCCAATGGGCATGCTAGTTTTGGTGGGAACCAGGGATTCCCCATCTTTGGATTGATTTTCTCTCACTTCCGGTTTTGGCTATGAAAACAGAATGTGAAGGGAAATCTAACCTAATGGGATACAGATGGCAAAAAAAAAAAAAAAAAAAAAAAAAAAAGGGGGGGGGGGGGGGGGGGGGGAAGGACGGAAGGAAGGACGGAAGGACAGGGGTTATAACTATAGATGCACCTATACCAGTGCCGATACTGAGTATTTTCACAAGTACTCATAAAAATGCTCTTGATACTCGAAACCGATAATTTGCAGATCTGCGTCCATACAAAATGAATGAGCACAAATCGCACTGCAAAGAATTGAATTCCCTGCGGCTTTCTCTCCTTGCAGTGCTGACAGTGTGGACTACAAGGATTCAGATTGGTCAACACTGTCACATGGACAGCGCTAACCAATTAGAAGCCGCCTAGCCGGTACTGCCAGCACTGCAAGTAGGGGGGGTGGGTTGCGGAAATTGCATCAATCTGGTAGAGCGGGACTAGGATGCCGCTGGAGATGCCAGAAACAAAGCCATGGGAGAGGCAGAAGGAGCCCAAGCCACAGCCACTGAGGTCTACAGTCAGATCAGGAGCTGAAGCTGGTGGAACCCGTAATCGCACTGCTCCTGTGTGAACAAAACCACCATGACAAACCTGGGTTCATACAGGAGCTGTGCGGGAAACCACATGCGATTCAGACATGAATTGCACCACATTTCTGTTCTATTTTTTCGTATGGACGCAAATCTTACCGCAAAGTATCAGAACAAAAAAGGAAGAAAAGAGTGCATCCCTAGTTACCGTATAACCCACCCTTCCTCTATCCAAAATGTTTTTTTTTTTATAATATAAAATAATAATAAAAAACATACACACATATACATATATATATATATTTTTTTTTTTTTTTTTTTTTTCTTGTCCCCACTACAAAGATTATGGGTGTAATTGGATTGATTGTTGTGGCCAGCCAGATCAGTCCTTCCTTCAGACACCAATAAATAGGGGTCATTATTCCCTCATAAAATGGTATTATCTGTACTGTTTACAGCTCAGACTCTCATTATTCCAACTCTTCATGGGGAACACTTCCTCAGCAAAACACGTAATAACCTTCCAACAAAGCCTCTTTCTTTACTGAAAATAGACTTGTGGTTAGAGGGGAGTTCTGAGAAGAGGTATTGTTTCCACAATCAAGTTTACCTGGTTATTAAATGCTTTTCCATACAATGGAACCTGCAGTAAGAGGTACGGACGCTGTCATCGGTTTCCTTCTCTACTGAAAATGATGGCGCTCTAACCGGCAGACCCATCCAACGGCTTCAAGACTTTCTTAGCCCACAGCCAAAAGCACCTGTAGAAATTAGAGGTTTGACGTCACTGGCTGCATACTTGCTCCAGCCAAATGACTTGAATTCCAGGCCAAACCCCAACTAATCTTAAAAATGCTCCCACCACCCATCTATGTTGACTAACCTAGGTAAGAAAGATGTATACTCACTGGCCACAACGTTAAGTACACCTGGCTAGTACTGGGTTGGACCCCTTTTGCCTTCAGAACTGCCATCATTCTTCGTGGCATAGATTCAACAAGGCATTGGAAACATTCCTTAGGGCTGGGTTAACACTACTGCGAATTGGATGCGAGTTTCTCCGCATCCAATTGGCATGTCAGGAGATTATAACCAACTCTCTATGGATCGGCTATGGCACAAATTACACAAAAGAGTCCTATGCATCTTCTGGTCCATTTCAGGTCCGAATTCAGCCAAAAATTAGGGCTGAGACTGGACCTGAAAACAGTGGATGGGGACACACTGGACTTCTGCTTGAGCTGCTCTGTGCTGCAGTGTGAACCCAGCCTGGGTCCATAATGACATGAAAGGATCACACAGCTGCTGCAGATTTGTCAGCTGCACTTTCATGATGCAAATCTCCCATTCCGCCACATCCCAAGGGTGTTCTATTGGATTGAGGTCGGGTGACTGTGGAGGTCATTGGAGTACAGTGACCTCATTGTCATGTTCAAGAGACCAGTGGTGAGTGGTGAGATGATTGGAGCTTTGTGACATGGTCCATTATGGTGGAAGGAGCCATCAGAAGAGGAGTACACTTTAGTCATAAAAGGGATGGACATGGTCAGCAACAATACTCAGGTAGCCTGTGGTGTTTACTCAACCCAAGTCCTAAAGTACTTCCAACAGACCATGATTTGGGGTTTCCCTTTACTTTGCACAGCTGCTTAAAGCAATCAATATCAATGACATAATATTGGTAAGAGCTATTTTATCTAAGGGAAGTTCCCAAAACATGCCCGTTGGGGGTACTTGAGGACTGAGGTGAAGAACCACTGGTTTAAAATGATGCTCAATTGGTATTAAGGGGCCCAAAGTGTGCCAAGAAAATATCCCCCACACCATTACACCACCACCAGCCCTGAACCGTTGATACAAGGCAGGATGAATCCATGCCGTTTACACCAATTTCTGACCCTACCATCAGCTGAAATAGAGACCAATCAGAGCAGGCAAATTTTTTCCAATCTTCAATTGTCCAATTTTGGTGAGTCTATTCAAATTGTAGACTCAGATTCCTGTTCTTAGCTGACAGGAGTGGCACTCTGTGTGGTCTTCTGCTGCTTCAAGGTTCGGTGTGTTGTGCGTTCAGACATTGGTATTTAGCATACCTTGGTTGTTTGAGTTACTGTTGCCTTTCTATCATCTCAAACCAGTCTGCCCATTCATCTCCGACATAAAAAGGGCATTTTCATTCACACAACTGCTGCCTCACTGGATATCTTCTCTTTTTCGGGCCATTCTCTGTAAACCCGAGAGATGGTTGTGTGTGAAAATCCCAGTAGATAAGCAGTTTTTGAAATACTCAGACTAGCCCGTCTGGCACCAACAACCATGTCACGTTCAAAGTCACTAAAATCCCCTTGGACGATTAGCAATTTGTGCTACAAAGGAAGTGTACCTAATAAAGTGGGCGGTAAGTGTATATACTGTACTTACCTATGTTCAGGCTGTGGCATTCACGTGATTTCGCCTGTGTCAGCTGCAAGGTATAGGAGGGAGTTCCAACAATGGCTGGAATGCTTGAGCGGTGATGTCACCTATAGGCTCCTATGGCCCATCTGTTATCCCACACAGGGAGATCACGTGACTGCATTGGAGCAGCCGCAAAATAGGAAAGTCTATAAATTTTTCTTACACGGGTTAGTCAGGTGTTGGGGGGGGGGGGGGAACATTTTTAAGATTAAAAGGATAAGTTCTTCTTTCCAGAAAAAAAAGGCACACATTGTTTTTTTTCTGTAAAAGAAAAAAAATGCAATTATGATTTTTTCCTGCAGGAGCCTGGAAACCATTGCACACACAATCAATAGATCAGGGGGTGTAATGTCAGGCTTCTGCAGACAAGCCCCGCAGCTTACTGCCCATACCTTTGATATGGGCTCCCTGTTTGAAAGCTACAGGGCTTGTGAATGAACTACGAGTGCACTCATCACCGCAGTTCTGCAGAACCCCAAGCCGTCTGCCGTGGTGGATGATGGTACTTGTAGTTCATTCATTCACAGAAAACTGTGAATGAATGATGCAGCTGTGTGGGTGGAGCCCCACACAGCTGCATGCTTTTCAAAAATGACAGCGGACCCAGAGGTGAGAAAAACTTGGCTGTCCAACCGCTCTTTTTGAAGAACCGTGGAAGGTGAAGCTTAGGGCTATTCATTGGGTATTATTCAGGACCTTTCAAAATAAATAAAAAAAATAAAAAACCCCACACACAAAGGCTGCTGGCAACCAAAGATTTATTGGGTACGGCTGTCTGCTGCTAAAGATGAATGCTAACCCTTAATACAAAGATTTCATGGCCGATTGGATTGTACTCCAAATCAGATGGATAGTAATAGTGCAAAGCATTCTCCCTGTGCGGGTTATTACAGCTTCTTTCAGCTCCAGATGTTGAATGTAACAGTGAATTGCTAACTGACAGTTCATCTACTCCTGGGGCCCTATTTCCTGCTATTGTCAGCGGTCAAAGGGCCACAGGGGCAGAGAATGATGAATGGGGGACACCCCTTCCTGTGCCATCTAGAGAGGGAATTCCCCCAGTCACAGGACTCCTGGCACAGCCAAACAAATGATACGCATGGCCTGCACTCTACTACAAATGCTAGATGCTGTATACAAGCCCCACACATACACTAGGTCATCTAGTGAGGAACTGCAAGTCCCAGCATACAGAGACGACCTAAAAACGATATGTAGTGGTACTACAAGTCCCTGCATTTGATGCCGGCTTCTTCAATTAAAAAAATAAAATAAAAAATTTACCATACACTATGCAACTAGTTGTACAATATCCTTTAGATCTATCGTCAAATGTGTATTGTAAGGGCCTACCTGAATTGATACAAATGCAATCAATTGTTTAGATGTGCCCTCATATTTCATCGGTTTGATAAATCTAAAAAGGAGGTTGTACAATCAGATTGCATAATGTAAGGCCATTTTAAGGGATGCGACCCAAATCCAATGTTCTGGAACTAGAGAACATTGCTTGCCCCCCCCCCCCCCCCATAAACGATTTCCTGCCTGAGATATGCAGGTGAACTACAAGTCCCAGTATGCTACTGTGAAACAGAACTGCAAGTCCATGGACGTGATACCACACTGGCCATTCCCACAAAAGACCTTGTGTTGGAAAACTACAAATACCAGCACACCCCGATGGGCACCTTCCTTCTTTACAAAACCTTTCATGCTGAACACCACCAAACCAAGATCCAACCTACACTTATCACAGAGTATACTGGACCTGACCCCCCCCCACTCCTACTACCCCGCACTTCTCAATGCAAGTTGGAATTGTCCTTTTGGGGTGGCCGTGAGTTTAGCTGTGAAATTTTAGGCAGGGCATGCTGGAACTTACTGTTCCCCACAGGCCATTGCAGTTTACAGGCTTAGACCAGTGTAGCAACCTGTGAACCAACAGCGAGAGCAACCCTCCTGCTACAGGTTCTAACACTTTAATATTAAATTGCCAGGCACCTCGCATCAGCCACAAAGTGTCTGTGAAAGTTATTTTAAAACATCCTCAGCTATCTGCTTTTAAGACAGTGTGAAGAGCGACTAGAACCTGTGAAGTTCTTTAACCCCCCCAACCACCGGATTCCACTTTTTTAAAAACATTTTTATTTTTATTTACAGCGCTCAAAATGCAGAAGGATGTCACGCTACAGGTTTTCAGTATATACACTGGTAACCGTGTGCTTATTCAGTGGGGCTATTAGAAGAATTGAGGGAATAAATAAAAACAAAAAAAACACACAAACAAAACAAAACACACGCACACCCTTATAAAGTATACAACATTTTTATATATCAGTGGACATAAAATAGAATATATAAACAAACAACTACATGAATAATAAAAATAAATATATAATAATATCTCTCTATCCCCTAACACAATATACATAACATAGAAGATATAAAAAACACTTAATAAAATAAATACTAAATTATACCTAATAAAAACAAGACAGAGAGGAAAATGTGTATATATATATATATATATATATATATATATATATATATATATATATATATATATATATATATATATATATATATATATATAATCAATTTCTCTATATCTAATAATAATCATAATAAAAATAATATGAAAGTACTGTATGTATTATTGTTTTATGTATACTTATAATTTTTTTAGATAGAGATTATATATATATATATATATATATATATATATATATAATTCAGTAATAATAATTCTAGCCATATACACACACACACACACACACACACACACACACACACACACACACACAAGCAGGTTCACGTTCTGTGTTATCTCATATAACAATACGGCACATACATTTACATTGGTGATATCATATGAATGGGCAGCAGAGTCAATCTGCAGCCCCAATGCAGGTGAGGTGTATACATCCTAGATTGTAAGCTCTAAGGAGCAGGGCTCTCTGATTCTTCATGTATCTAACTGTATTTTAATTGTACTGTCTGCTCTACTGTTGTAAAGCGCTGCACAAACTGTCGGCACTCTATAAATCCTGAATAATAATAATAATAGGTGGCACATACCTTGTACATGTGTGCAGAGCAGTGTGGGTGTGATTGTCACTACTACACATGGCTCACACCTATCCCTGATAGAGCACAGTGCATTGAAATGGCACAATTACAGGGATCTGCAGCTGTCAGCGGGGCTCAGCCCAGGTGTGCTCTCTCTATACACTCACCTTAAACTTTGGGGGCTCAGTGATCTCCCTGGCAGGCAGGGCCAGCAGTAGGATGCCAATGACCCCGATCAGACAGAGCACCAGGGGGAGGAGGACCGCCAGCACTTTCTTAGCCATCTCCAGCAGCTGTAAGGAATGGCTTTGGTCCTTTCAGCTCTACAAGGAGCAGACAGAAAGAGGGAGGGGGGAGGAGGCATGACCGGCTGTGTCTTCTCATTGGCTGGGAAGGTGTATTAGGTGGAATGGGGAAGGCAGAATGTGTCAGCAGTATATACACACACAGGGACAGGTCATAGGTAATGCCTGGTCAGACAATTTAAATATGCAATTTATTCAAATGAAGGCTCTTATGTTAACCCCCAAAGATTCACTGCAGGCACAGTCTACATAACACTCTATATAGTGGGAGAAGATCTTCATTAGTATGTGCTTAGCAGAACCAATCCAACCAATTAGGTGCTTGCTGACACTTTCTTACCTGAAAGAAAAATCTTATTGGTTGGCTAGGAAGTGTTCTTTGCATTTTCTTCTATTTCTTTTTTAAATAAATCAGCTTGGTTGGAGTTTATGGAAGAGTGGATCAAGCAACCTATTGGTTTAACTTTACAAAAATCAACAGTGTTCACATGCACAGTGTCCTCTGAAGAGCAACCTGCATTAGATTGCTCTTCAGAGGGCATTTGGCAAGCGGGGAGGAGGCATTATATCACCTCCTCCCAGCCTGATTTAGCCATGTAAATGCTGCACTACAATTGCATGTAGTTTTGGGGCGGTTGAGGTTGGGCCCAACAGACCTGTGACGGTTGTTTCCTGCAGCGGTAACGCCAGCCAAATGCGACATGCTGTGTTATTTTTGCTACTGCTGTAAAACACAGCATTACAGCCACAACATGTGTACCGCCCTGAGCTGCTGCATGCCCAGGTTCTGGCAGGAGGCATTAGGTTTTTGTGCAACTAGGGGTGGTAAAACCAGACATTACCGCTGTAATAAAACTATGAGGCCATGCCGCAACTATGAGCAATGCACGCAAATGCAGTGCGGCATTTACATGGTTAAGGCTGGGTTCATCCATAAGCACGCAGCGGCCCGCAGCAGGAGTCCGGTGCGGCTCCGTTCACCGTTTCATATCCGATTTCAGCCCGAATTTTTGGCTGAATTTGGACCTGAAACGGACAAAAAGACGCTCAGGACTCCTGTGCAAATCGCTTCCGACCCGCTGCAGAGATGTGTGAACCGGCTCTATAGAGAGACGGTCACAATCTCCTGCTGTACAGATTGGATGTGGGGAAAGTCGCATCCAATTCCCACTAGTGTACCCGGCCTAAATCAGGCAGTGGGGAGGCAACATAATGCCTACTCTCCATCTGTCAAATGCTCTCTGAAGAGCGATTCAGAGCAAAGGCAGTCTGTAGGTTAATGGTGTGTTCACACTTAGCCAATTTCCAGCAGCAGAATTTTATGATAAGAAAATGCAATTTAACCAGAAATCCCATTATTTCCTATTTGGCTGATTTACATGTAAACACTGCAGATTAGTGTCATTCATATCACTGTGTGTGCACTATAACACATACTACGATGAGTCTGCATGGGTATAAATCGGGCCCTAATGTGCCAGTTTTAGCGAAAAGCGATAGTTAATCGCAATAATAATATAAAACGAATAAAACGTTTTGCATTTTTATGTTTTAAAACAAACTTTTCAAAGTGCTTTACAACAAGTATTAAAGGAGTTCTCTGGTCACAGAATACACTTTCCTTTAATAACATAAACAATAGTTATATTAGACAATCCAATATAATCTTACTAGAAATATCTCCTGTCATGTTGTTCTTCCTGTCTGCTGGCCATCTCTCTTTCCACAACTTCCTGGTTTCCCAGCATGCTTTGCAGCTTCTCCTCTGCTGTTTACTTTCAGTTTCTAAGGACTACATATCCCATAGTACCTTGCTGCCTGCAAGCAGTGCTTCCTGTACTGACTCCGCCTCCTCAGACTCCTCCTCTCATCACCTCTGTAGATCAGAAGACAGTCTCTGTGAAATGTGTGATACGGAAGTGCTACTCACAGGGCATAGTGACTACAAGTCACAGGATCCAAGGAAGTAAATGTGTGGGGATCTTCACACAGTAAGTTTACATATTTCAATATCATTCAGATTAATGGGAGTCCAGATTTAATTATGATTTTACATTTTCACCATAGCTATGCTTTAATCACTTCAATGCCCATCACATTCACCCTTTCCTGCTCAGGCCAGCTTTCAGCGCTGGCACACTTTAAGGCGGGGTTCACACTTATGCGATTGCAGACGTTGCATGTGATTTACATTGAATTCCTATGCACATCATGTGATGTCTATGCGATGCGAATTCAGCCAGTTTGTAGGACTGAAATCACATTGAATTCGCACCAAAATGCTGCAGGACCCTTTATTTGATCCACACTGGAATCAGATTGCATGGGTGTCCAGACCCATGCGATCCGATTCACACTCCAATCTGCGAACTGATTTGGGGGTCATTAACATTGTATTGACACCCGTGAACTGCCTGCGATTCAGATGCGGTGTGGGAACCCATACAGCAATCACTGTAGTTCCCGCATTGCACCAGTGTGAACCTAGCCTCAATGACAATTGCGTGGTCATGCAACACTGTACCCGTATTACATTTTTATCACAGGTAGCTCTTTCTTTTGGTGGCATTTAATCAGCACTGGGTTTTTTATGTTTTTGCTAAACAAACTAAAAAAGACAGAAAATTGTGAAAAATATTTTTTTTTCTTAGTTTCTAATATAACATTTTGCAAATAAGTAATTTTTCTTCTTCACCGATTTGCACTGATGAGCACTGATGAGGCGGCACTGATGAGGCAGCACTGATGGACACTGATGAGGTGGCACTGATGGACACTGATGAGGCGTCACTGATGGGGACTGATAGGGGCATTGATGTTCACTGATAGGTGGCACTGATGGGCACTGATAGGTGGCATTGATGGACACTGATAGGCAGCATTGATGGGCATTGATTGGCACTGATAGGTTACACTGATGGGCACTGATAGATGGCATTGATGGGCACTGATAGGTGCCACTGATGGGCACTAATATGCGGCACTGATAAGCATCATTGATGAGCACTGTTTGCACTGATAGGCTGCACTGATGGGCACTGATAAGCATCATTGATGAGCACTGTTTGCACTGATAGGCTGCACTGATGGGCACTGATAGGTGGCACTGATGGACACTAACAGGTGGCACTAATGGGCACTGATGGCATCGATGGACACTGATAGGTGGCACTGATGGGCACTGATAGGCATCACTGATGAGCACTGTTAGTTTGCACTGATAGGCTGCACTGATGGGCACTGATTGATACTGATGGGGCTGCACTGATAATCGGGGCACTGCTCAGTGCCCCGATTATGAGTTTAAGCAATGTGCTGACAGGCTTGCCAGTTAAAATCTCTCCTTTCCTCCCACAGACACAGCATAGGAGGAAAGGAATGATGATAACCGGCAAGTCTGTTTACATGTGATCAGCTGTGATTGGACACAGGTGATGACATGGTAAAGGGCCGTTGTGATTGGCCCTTTACCACGATCTGTGATCAGCTGAGTGCGAAGGAGGCGGAGTTCAGGGAGGACATCCATGGATACCTTCTCAGAACTGGACGACCACACTGTAGCCGTATTTTGGCTATAGTGTGGTCGAGAAGGTGTTAAAGCTGATCTTCAGGCCAACAGCTAAATTCCCAGATGAAATACATACCGTATATGTGAGCTGTTTTCCCTTCCAAAAGGATTTGTAATTCTGTCCATCCAGTTCAGGACTTTACAAAACTTTATCACATAAGACAGCCTGGCAAAGAAGGAAATGTGATTCTAATCTGCTGTAGTAAAGTGGTCCTAAAGGCCCAAGGTTTTTTACCTTTGTACATTCTATGCATTAACCACTTGAGCTGCGGAAGATTTTACCCCCTTCATGACCAGGCCATTTTTCGCTATTTGGCACTGTGCTACTTTAACCACTTCCGGACCAGCGCCACAGTTTTACTGCGGCAGGTTGGCTCAGCTGGACAAATCAACATTACCTTACGTCGCTTTTCCTTTTGGCCATTATTGCCGCGCGTGTGACCAGAGCCGACACGAGTGCCCGGTGGGCACAATGACAGTCGGGCACCCGCGATCGCTCGTGACAGAGCGAGAACCAGAATCTGTGTGTGTAAGGTGAGTAGAGACAGATCGAATGTTTATACTAAGTATGAATACCGATCTCTCTCTCTCCTCCTAGACAGTCCCACCCCCCCACAGTTAGAACACACCAGGGAACACAGTTAACCTCTTGATCGCCCCCTAGTGTTATCCTCTGCCCTGCCAGTGACATTTATACAGTAATCAGTGCATTTTTATAGCAATGATCGTTGTATAATGGTCAATGGTCTCAAAGATGTGTGAAAAGTGTCCAGTTGGTCCGCCGCAATATCACAGTCACAATAAAAATCAATGATCGCTGCCATTACTAGTAAAAAAGCATAATAAGAAAAATGGCATAAATCTATCCCATATTTTGTAGACGCTATAACTTTTGCACAAACCATTATAAACCATCATACGCTTATTGCGATTTTTTTTTTTTTTTACAAAAAATATGGATATTTATTATAGCAAAAGTAAAAGATATTGGGGATTAGTTACTAAAGGAAAATCCACTGTGCACTGCAAGTGCACTTGGAATTAAAGTCGCTGTAGATCTGGGGGGACATGCAAGGAAAATAAAAAACAGCATTTTAGCTTACACATGATTGGATGATAAAATCAGCAGAGGTTCCACTCATTTCAGATTTACCCCTTAGATTTAGAGCGACTGCACTTCCAAGTGCACTTTGGATTTGCCTTTCGTAAATAACCCCCCGTTTTTTTCAAAATTGTCGCTCTTCTTTTGTTTATAGCGCAAAAAATAAAAAACGCAGAAGTGATCAAATACCACCAAAAGAAAGCTCTATTTGTGGGGAAAAAAGAATGTTAATTTTGTTTGGGTACAGCGTCGCACAACCATGCAATTGTCAGTTAAATTGGCGCAGTGGCAAATCACAAAAAAATGGCCTGGTCAATGAGCAGCCAAATCTTCCAGGGCTGAAGGGGTTAAAGTGAAATTTTAGTCAGAAAATTAGGTCCTGCTAAATGACTTCAGGCTGGCCCCTTTTGCAGGTATAGCTGTGTAAAACATAAAAAAAAAAAAAATGTCTTTACTGTTTATAATCCAGTAATACACTATCTCACCCTACTCTGCACATGCTCAGTTGCTCTCCATTTTAGGCACTGCCAAATTTATAGAGGCCAATCTGCTGCCAACCTTAAAGTGGAAGCCCAAGTTTAAGCCCACCTATCCTATACAGCCAAGGAAGATGCTTCTGTTTGATCCACAACTGCCATGATGCTGCACATGTGATCAATTATGACACCAGCCATTTTATGGTTTGACAGTTTGGTTGAGGACACGACCAATGTGACAGTTAGCAATCCCTGTATTCCAGGAATGTAACTGTTTTTTTTAAACCAGTAAATCAGTTTAGTTCTACTTTATGATTTACTGCTGCTCTGGGGCTCTGGGCTTCAGCAAAATAGCAGCCTCCAGCAAGAAGAGACAGGAGCAATGCTGGAGGCAAGTTATAGCCCACACTAATGTTGGCCGCGTCATTATTAATGTGCAATGTACAGTATCTTACAAAAGTGAGTACACCCCTCATATTTTTGTAAATATTTTATTATATCTTTTCATGTGACAACACTGAAGAAATTACACTTTGCTATAATGTAAAGTAGTGAGTGTACAGCTTGTATAACAGTGTAAATTTGCTGTTCCCTCAAAATAATTCAACACACAGCCATCAATGTCTAAACCGCTGGCAACAAAAGTGAGTACACCTCTAAGTGAAAATGTCCAAACTGGGCCCAAAGTGTCAATATTTTGTTTGGGTACCATTATTTTCCAGCACTGCCTTGACACTATCTGAACCAAATAAGTTCATCTTGGTCTCGTAAGACCACAGGACATGGTTCCAGTAATCCATGTCCTTAGTCTGCTTGTCTTGAGCAAACTGATTGCAGGCTTTCTTGTGCATCATCTTTAGAAGAGGCTTCCTTCTGGGAAGACAGCCATGCAGACTAATTTGATGCAGTGTGTGGCGTATGGTCTGAGCACTGACAGGCTGACCACCCCACCCCTTCAACCTTTGCAGCAATGCTGACAGCACTTATATGTCTATTTCCCAAAGATAACCTCTGGATTTGATGCTGAGCACGTGCACTCAACTTTTTGGTCGACCATGGAGAGGTCTGTTCTGAGTGGAGCCTGTCCTGTTAAACCGCTGTATGGTCTTCGCCACCATGCTGGAGCTCAGTTTCAGGGTCTTGGTAATCTTTTCATAGCCTAGGCCATTTCCCATGATGCTCATGCACTCTGCAGTGTAGTTGAGCATCATGGGAAATGTAGTTCCAAAACATCTGGGGTGCCAAGGTTCACCATCACTGGCCTAGACCATCTTTATGTAGAGCAACAATTCTTTTTTTCAGATCCCCAGAGAGTTCTTTGCCATGAGGTGCCATGTTGAACTTCCAGTGAGCAGTACAAGAAAGTGAGAGCAATAAAACTAAATTGAACACACCTGCTCCCCATTCACACTTGAGACCTTGTAACACTAACGAGTCACATGACACTGTGGAGGGAAAATGGCTAATGGTGCCCAATTTGGACATTTTCACTTAAGGGTGTACTCACTTTTGTTGCCAGCGGTTTAGACATTAATGGCTGTGTGTTGAGTTATTTTGAGGGGACAACAAATTTACACTGTTATACAAGCTGTACACTCACTACTTTACATTGTAGCAAAGTGTCATTTCTTAAGTGTTGCCACATGAAAAGATATAATACAATATACTCACTCTTGTGAGATACTGTATGTTCCTTTCAAAAGAACATAATGTTTTTATCAAGTTGGAAATGTTAAAGTTCCGCTTTAACTGATAATTGCAAGGTTATGCTATACTGTACCCAAACAATATATATATAAAAAAATCTAATTTCTTCATAAATGTAGGCCGAAACGTATTCTGCTACATGTATTTGGTTAAAAAAAAAATCACAGTAAATGTATGTTAATTGGTTTGTGTGAAAGTTATAGCATCCACAAACTATGATATAGATACTTGAATTTTTATTTTTTACTAGTAATGGCAGTGATCAGCAATAATGCAGCGGACAATCTGACACTAACACTTTGTGGGAAACGACATCTCCAGTTACACTAATACAGTGATAAGTGCTAATAATATGCACTGTCACTATACTAATGAAACTGGCTGGGAAGGGGTTAATATCTAGGGTGATGAAAGGGTTACCTGCATGCCTAATGAGTGTTAATGTGTGTACTGTGTGCTGTTTTTACTAAGCAACGTGTCAATTTTTACTCCTTGCTTAGCGGAGAGAACTGCTCTCTCCTCCTATCAGCATCCTCCTTGTTAGTATATCAAAACTGTAGCTCAACCGAATGGCTCCTTGTGCTGCTTCTCATTTCTCCAGTCTGAGTTTTGCTGCACAGGCGATGGCAAATGTCTGATGACAAGTCAAATTCAGTTATTTAGGCTGGTTTTGTTTAAAAATGACAATGAATGGTGTACTAATGAATACAGGGCTGCATTTATGTGGACATTTTATAACATCTGCCAAGATTTCAGCTTTACGACTTTCAGCCAAATTTGGCCCATCTATGGCCAGCTTAAAGCGGAGGTCCACCCTAAAATGGACCTTCCGCTCATCAGAACCCTCCCCCCCTCCGGTGCCACAATCGGCACCTTTCAGGGGGGAGGGGGGTGCAGTTACCTGGATAATCCAGGTAACTGCACCCACTTCCGGGATAGCTCTCTGCGGAAAGGGGCGTAGATTACGCCCCTTTCCGCAAGTGCCCGCCCCTTCCGCAAGTGCCCCGCTGCCTGCTGGGAAACACACAGATCCCAGAGGCAGCGGGGACCGTCCTTATTGCACAGCGCGACTCGCGCATGCGCAGTAGGGAACCGGGAAATGAAGCCGAAAGGCTCCATTTCCTGATTCCCATACCCAAGATGGCGGCGTCAGCACCCGAGTGACGATCTAGAGATCGGCTTCGGGTGCCGACATCGCGGGCGCGCTGGACAGGTAAGTGTCACTATTTTAAAAGTCAGCAGCTGCAGTATTTGTAGCTGCTGGCTTTTAAAAAAAAAAAAAACACGGAGTCCCGGCGGACTCCCGCTTTAAGTCCCTTTTGACTTTGCTCCAACCTACATACTTCTTCTACATACTTGTTCTAAGTCAATGGTCTGCAAACTGTGGCCCTGGGGCTGGATCTAATTCTTTGCTTGCCTTTTTCTTGCCCTTGGGGCCCCTTTCCTTCCACTGATACAAGACACTATTCCTCCCACTGACATCAATGATGGGGCAATATTCCTGCTATTGACATAAACAATGGGGCAGCATTTCTCCCACTGACACCAATGCATGGGAATTATTAGTCCCAATGACACCACTGATGGGGCACTATTCCTCCCACTGACACCAATGATGGAGCACTATTCCTCTCACTGACACTAACAATGGGGCACTATTCCCCCTCTTAATACCAAAGATGCATTTTTACTCCCACAGGTGCCAAGACAGTTTCTACTTCCAATGGCCACAGTCTGGCCCCCCTAAAGTCTGATGGACAGTAAACTGGCCCTTTGTTTAGAAAGTTTGGGGACCCCTGCTCTAGGTCAATCATTTAGAAAGTACCAAATAAAGAAATCAGTATAACAGCTAGTCAAATAGTATTTTCAGAAGGTGGTCATCAATAGTTTCCCTCGTATGAAAAATCAGAGTGGTAAAAAAAATTCCTGGAACTGAGTTGTTTGTACTATTTGAGTGGGTCTTGTTGGAGGACCTTCAGACCTTAAGATGTGATTTGCCCTTTTGCTTTATTGACCTCTTCCCACCAGAATTTGTTTTGTCAGGATTCAGCCTTATTCAAGTAGTGTTTGGTTTCTTCTATCTTATCTTGTGTTAAATGTATGGCTGGTGTATCCCTGTTGTTAAATGTGTTTGTCTTTTATCAGCATTTGGTCATCACCAGCCAACCTGTCCCCTCTATGGGAGTGTTTGAGTGTAAATGGAAATGTAAACCAGACACCTCTGGTTTTCTGAACCCAACACATGTGTACAAGCCCTTTCTATGACTTCATTATTGTTCATTAAAGGGGTTGTAAACCCCCTGTTTTTCAACAAACAATCACCATAATGCCGTGTACACACGATCGGACTATCCGGCGGACTTAGTCCGGCGGTTTGCAGCGGAGGTCTGCTGGACTTTCCGAACGAACGGACCTGCCCATACACGACCGGACTTTTCCGGCGGACAATCTGCTGGACTATGGCGGGAGTCCGCCGGACTTTTTTGAAATGAACGGATTTGCCCACACATGGATAAAAGTCCGTTAATTTTGAACACGGCTCCAGGTAGACGGGACTAGTGCAGGAAGTCAATGTCGCCGCCTCCATCGGCGAGATTGACACGTCGCTAGCCCCCTCACCTGGTATGTTCTTAAAGGGGAAGCCCTACGCCGAAATATTAGACCCTTATCCAAGCACCTATGTTGATGAGGACAAGGCCAGGGTTGTCGGGGTCTGCGGGCGGGGGGCTTATCAGAATCCGGGAACCCCTTTTAATAAGGTGGCCCCTAGATACCGGCCCCCCACCCTATGTGAATGAGTATGGGGTACAATGTACCCCTACCCATTTACCTGGGGGAAAAAAGTGTAAATAAAAAAAACACAACACAAGTTTTTTAATTAATTTATTGGACAGCTCCGGTGGTCTTCTCTTCTTCTGTCTTGGGGGGTCTTCTCGCCGGACTCCTCTGATATCTTCTGCTCTTTTACTAGCGGAGGAGCCTGGCTTTCTTCTTTGTCGTCGCCGCCGTCCGGGGGTCTTCTTCTGACTTCGGGGTCTTGTCCCCCTCTTCGGTTCTTCTGCCGGGCCTCCGCTTTCTTCTTCCAGCTCTTTTACTTTTAAATAATAAAACACAACACAAGTTTTTAAATTAATTTATTGGACAGCTCCGGTGGTCTTCTCTTCTTCCGTCTTGGGGGGTCTTCTCGCCGGACTCCTCCGCTATCTTCTGCTCTTTTACTAGCGGAGGAGCCTGGCTTTCTCCTTCGTCGTCGCCGCCGTCTGGGGGTCTTCATACTCATTCACATAGGGTGGGGGGCCGGTATCTGGGGTCCCCCTTATTAAAGGGGGCTCCCGGATTCCGATAAGCCCCCCGCCCGCAGACCCCGACAACCAACGGCCAGGGTTTTCGGGAAGAGGCCCTTGTCCTCATCAACATGGGGACAAGGTGCTTTGGGGTATGGGGGCCACAGGGCCCACCCCTTCCCCAAAGCACCTCCCCATGTTGAGGGCACATGGTCTGATAGGGCTCAGGAGGGGGGGAGCGCTTGCTCGTCCCCATCCCCTTTCCTGACTGTCCGGGCTGCATGCTCGGATAAGGGTCTGATATGGACTTTGGGGGGGACCCCCACGCCGTTTTTTCGGCGTAGGGCTTCCCCTTTAAGTCCATACCAGGTGACAGGGCTAGAGACGTGTCAATCTCGCCGATGGAGGCAGCGACATTGACTTCCTTCGCTAGTCCTGTCTACCTGGAGCCGTGTTCAAAATGAACGGACTTTTCTCCGTGTGTGGGCAAGTCCATTCATTTCAAAAGTCCGGCGGACTAGCACACAGACGGGCGGATTGTCCGCTGGACTCGGCTTTGAGTCAAAACTTCTTTCTAAGTCTGCCGGACTTTTGGGAACAAAAAGTCCGCCGGAGCCCACACACAGGCGGATAGTCTGATCGTGTGTACGCGGCATAACAGTTACCGCCTGTAGGACTTTACCTCCAACATCTTTTATCCAACAGGGCTTACGTGTAGAGATCTATGCGTAAGCCCTGTCAGTTAGAATGCATTGAAGGGAGATCCAACCGGTGGGGTTCTTTTCTTCCCTCCAGGTATGGACATTAGCAGTTGACCTTAGAAGCGTTATACCCATACATAGGATGATTTTAAATAATGACATTTAGAAAACCCAGACATTGTAACTTCTGGTGGCCATACCAAGAATGATGTGATGTTTGATGTACTAATAATTATTTTAATTAAAGAATCGTATCTTTTAAAACATTGATTTTATTGATTCATTATTGAGTTGATCAAATGGCAGTTTTCTCAATAAAGAAGATGAAATTTTGATGGAAAAGACAAGTTCAACCAAATCATATTTTATTTTGTGAAAAAGGTGATATGGCAGTAATGCGAGTTGTTGGAACATCAAGTACTATAACATACAGTGTCTTGAAAAAGTATTCATACCCCTTGAAATTTTCCACATTTTGTCATGTTACAACCAAAAATTTAAATGTGTTTAATTGAGATTTTATGTGATAGACCGACACAGAGTGGCACGTAATTGTGAAGTGGAAGGAAAATTATAAATTACAAATAAATATCTGAAAAGCATGGAGTGCATTTGTATTCAGCTCTCTTTGCTCTGATACTCCTAACTAAAATCTAGAGCAACCAATTACCTTCAGAAGTTACCTAATTAGTAAATAGAGTCCACCTGTGTGTAATTTAATCTCAGTATAAATACAGCTGTTCTGTGAAACCCTCAGAGGTTTTTTTTTTAGAGAACCTAAGTGAACAAACAGCATCATGAAGGCCAAGGAACACACCAGACAGGTCAGGAATAAAGTTGTGGAGAAGTTTAAAGCAGTAATAAAAAAATATCCCAATCTTTGAACATCTCATGGAGCACTGATCAATCCATCATCCAAAAATGGAAAGAGTATGGTACAACTGCAAACCTACCAAGACATGGCCTTCCACCTAAACTGACAGGCTGGACAAGGAGAGCATTAAGCATGGTAACTCTGGAGGAGCGGCAGAGATCCACAGCTCACTTGGGAGAATCTGTCCACAGGACAACTATTAGCTGTGCTCTCCACAAATCTGGCCTTTATGGAAGAGTGGCAAGAAGAAAGCCATTGTTGAAAGAAAGCCATAAACCGTCCCGTTTGCAGTTGCAAGAAGCCATGTGGGGCACACAGCAACATGTGGTAGAAGGTGCTCTGGTCAGATGAGACCAAATTTGAACTTTTTGGCCTAAAAGCAAAAACATTATGTGTGGTGGAAAACTAACACTGCACATCACCCTGAACACACCATTCACCGTGAAACAAGGTGGTGGCAGCATCATGTTGTGGGGATGCTTTTCTTCAGCAGGGACAGGGAAGCTGGTCAGAGTTGATGGGAAGATGGATGGAGTCAAATACAGGGCAATCTTAGAATAAAACCTGTTAGAATCTGCAAAAGACTTGAGGGCGGAGGTTCACCTTCCAGCAAGACAACGACCCTAAACATACAGCCAGAGCTACAATGGAATGGTTTAGATCAAAGCATATTCATTGTGTTAGAATGGTCCAGTAAAAGTCCAGACCTAAATCCAACTGAGAATCTGTGGCAAGACTTGAAAATTGCTGTTCACAGATGCTCTCCATACAATCTGACATAGCTTGAATTATTTTGCAAAGAAGAATGGACAAAAATGTAATTCTCTAGATGTGCAAAGCTGGTAGAGACATCCCCAAAAAGACTTGCAGCTGTAATTGCAGCAAAAGGTGGTTCTACAAAGTCTTGACTCAGGGAGGCTGAATACAAATGCGCACCACACTTTTCACATATTTATTTGACAGAAATGTTGAAAACAATTTATCATTTTCCTTCCACTTCACAATTATGTGCCACTTTGTGTTGGTCATCACATAAAGGCCCAATAAAATACATTTAGATTTTTGGTTGTAACGTGTCAAAATTTGAAAAATGTCAAGGGGTACGAATACTTTTTCAAGGCACTGTATAACAGCTTACATCATTGATTATTTGAAATAGGATGGTATTGTACTTAACAATGAAAGCATGGGGCCACGGAATGTACCTCCCTATAGTTCTCTGCACCTATAAAACTATTACAAGGCCAGTTCACCTTCAGTTCCAAGGTGGGGCAAGGCTGGGGCATTTCTTCTTGCACATTTACCTGTTTAGGGTTGTAAGCCTAACACAGGGCAAAAATAAGATTATGAAAAGCTCTTATGGTAAAAAAAAGTGGTCAAATGAAAAAAAAATTATGAATCATGAGAACATAAATGGAGTAGAGGAAGTTGCAAGGTGTTATTAGGCCAGACAGTGCAGCGGGGGAGCAAAGGGTAAGCTTAGAAGGCAGAAGGTCTGGTTGACAATTAATGCTGTGTATACTTGTACTAATGCTTTGTACAACTTGGGCACGGGTTCACTCAAAATGGTAGCAGGCCTATTATGCTTGTCACACACATACATGTGGGAAGGTCAGGTTGACAGGGTGGTCATCACTTCCTCCTTGTTTGTCTCCTCAGGCACCAAGCAAGGGCCACATGAGAGGCCTACACCAGGGTGGGTTCTTCTGGACTACGCTAGGCACTTTGTTTAGGGTCATCGCACAACTTCTGGAGTACCTTTACTTGAGCCACGCTCACGACCTGGACAGATGATCAAACATGTACGAACTCTAGAAAACTCTCTTGGTGTCATATACACCAACATGGTCACTTGTGCATTTAGGCCTCATGCACACGAGACGCTGTTAAACGCTTGTTCAGATGCAGTTGGACACTTTTCAACTGCCCCTGAACTCATTCAATGTTATCTATGTGTCCATGCACACAGTCTCGTTTTTTGCCGTTTTTATGCAGTTGCGTTTAACCTCGTTTTTCCAGAAGCAAAAAAATGGGTTCAGACGCAAACATTTCCACGTTTCAGACGCAAAACGCAGCTAAACGCGGCACCTGCGCTTAGCCACGTTTGTGTTTACAAGCGTTTTTAAAGGAACCCAATTTTTTGAAACCTGAAAACTCAGAAATATGATTGAAAAGTCAAAGTCAACGACTTTACTGCATCTGAGAAGACATTTTGCGACCCAAATTTGGGGGCCCATATCTTGGGGCCACTTATTGCCAGGAACCCCAAATTCGGTATGCAAACACTGTGGAACTAGCACTACAACATATCCAATTTGAGGTTCCTATCACCAAGTGACCCCGAGATAGGGGGCCCCAAAGTTGGGTCACAAAATGTCATGCACTTTTCTGCATCAGAGAATGACATTTTGGGATCCGACTTTGGGGGCCCATATCTTGGGGCCACTTATTGCCAGGAACCCCAAATTCGGTATGCAAACACTGTGGAACTAGCACTACAACATATCCAATTTGAGGTTCCTATCACCAAGTGACCCCGAGATAGGGGGCCCCAAATTCGGGTCACAAAATGTCATGCACTGTTCTGTATCAGATACCGAGATGGCCTCAAAGTCAACTGTGACCATCTGCAGCAATGTAATTTGGTCATTAGGGTTGGGTGTTATGGTAATTAAGGGTTGGATTAGGGTTAGGGTTGTTTAGGGTTAGGGTTAGTGTAAGGGATAAGGTTAGCTGTTAGGCCTCATGCACACGAGACGCAGTTAAACGCGTGTTCAGATGCAGTTGGACAGTTTTTTCAACTGCTCCTGAACTCATTCAATGTTATCATATGTGTCCATGCACACAGTCTCGTTTTTTTCCGTTTTTATGCAGTTGCGTTTAATCTCGTTTTTCCAGAAGCAAAAAAATGCGTTCAGAAGCAAAAATTTCCACGTTTCAGACGCAAAACGCGGCAAAACGCCGCTACCGCGTTTAGCCGCGTTTGCGTTTATATGCGTTTTTAAAGGTGACCTTTTTTTTTACATTAAAAATCTCAAAAATGATTGCAAATGATGAAAAACCATTAGAAAAATATTTTAAACAATTGCAATTGCAAGTGGACAATCCACAACTTGTGGCAAGTGACATGGCAGGTGGCAAGTGACGTGGCAAGTGGACAATCCACAACTTGTGGCAAGTGACGTGGCAGGTGAAGTGGCAAGTGACGTGGAAAGTGGACAATCCACAACTTGTGGCAGGTGACATGGCAAGTGACCTGGCAGGTGACGCGGCAAGTGACCTGGCAGGTGACGTGGCAAGTGGAAAATCAACAACTTGTGGCAGGTGACTGGCATGTGACGTGGCAAGTGGACAATCCATAACTTGTGGCAGGTGACGTGGCAAGTGGACAATCCACTTGTGGCAGGGGACATGGCAAGTGACATGGCAAGTGGACAATCCACTTGTGGCAGGGGATGTGGCAAGTGACGTGGCGAGTGGACAATCCACAACTTGTGTCAGGTGACGTGGCAAGTGGACAATCCACAACTTGTGGCAGGTGATGTGGCAAGTGGACAATCCACTTGTGGCAGGGGACGTGGCAAGGGACGTGGCAAGTGGACAATCCACAACTTGTGGCAGGTGACGTGGAAAGTTATGTGGCAAGTGGACAATCCACAACTTGTGGCAGGTGATGTGGCTGGTGACGTGGCAAGTGGACAATCCACATCTTGTGGCAGGTGACGTGGCAGGTGACGTGGAAAGTGGTGTGGCAAGTGGACAATCCACAACTTGTGGCAGGTGATGTGGCTGGTGACGTGGCAAGTGGACAATCCACAACTTGTGGCAGGTGGCATGGCAGGTGACGTGGAAAGTGGACAATCCACATCTTGTGGCAAGTGACGTGGCAGGTGATGTGGCAAGTGACGTGGCAAGTGGACAATCCACAACTTGTGGCAGGTGATGTGGCAAGTGATGTGGCAGGTGATGTGACAAGTGGACAATCCACATCTTGTGGCAAGTGACGTGGCAGCTGACGTGGCAAGTGACGTGGCAAGTGGACAATCCAAAACTTGTGGCAGGTGACGTGGCAAGTGACGTGGCAGGTGACGTGGCAAGTGACGTGGCAAGTGGACAATCCACATCTCATGGCAAGTGACGTGGCAGGTGATGTGGCAAGTGACGTGGCAAGTGGACAATCCACAACTTGTGGCAGGTGACGTGGCAGGTGATGTGGCAAGTGATGTGGCAGGTGATGTGACAAGTGGACAATCCACATCTTGTGGCAAGTGACGTGGCAGCTGGCGTGGCAAGTGACGTGGCATGTGGACAATCCAAAACTTGTGGCAGGTGACGTGGCAGGTGACGTGGCAAGTGGACAATCCACATATCGTGGCAAGTGACGTGGCAGGTGATGTGGCAAGTGACGTGGCAAGTGGACAATCCACAACTTATGGCAGGTGACGTGGCAAGTGATGTGGCAAGTGGACAATCCAAAACTTGTGGCAGGTGACGTGGCAAGTGACGTGGCAGGTGACGTGGCAAGTGACGTGGCAAGTGGACAATCCACATCTCGTGGCAAGTGACGTGGCAGGTGATGTGGCAAGTGACGTGGCAAGTGGACAATCCACAACTTGTGGCAGGTGACGTGGCAGGTGATGTGGCAAGTGATGTGGCAGGTGATGTGACAAGTGGACAATCCACATCTTGTGGCAAGTGACGTGGCAAGTGACGTGGCAAGTGGACAATCCAAAACTTGTGGCAAGTGACGTGGCAGGTGACGTGGAAAGTGACGTGGCAAGTGGACAATCCACATATCGTGGCAAGTGACGTGGCAGGTGATGTGGCAAGTGACGTGGCAAGTGGACAATCCACAACTTATGGCAGGTGATGTGGCAGGTGATGTGGCAAGTGATGTGGCAAGTGGACAATCCAAAACTTGTGGCAGGTGACGTGGCAAGTGACGTGGCAGGTGACGTGGCAAGTGACGTGGCAAGTGGACAATCCACATCTCGTGGCAAGTGACGTGGCAGGTGATGTGGCAAGTGAAGTGGCAAGTGAACAATCCACAACTTGTGGCAGGTGATGTGGCAAGTGATGTGGCAGGTGATGTGACAAGTGGACAATCCACATCTTGTGGCAAGTGACGTGGCAGCTGACGTGGCAAGTGACGTGGCAAGTGGACAATCCAAAACTTGTGGCAGGTGACGTGGCAAGTGACGTGGCAGGTGACGTGGCAAGTGAAGTGGCAAGTGGACAATCCACATCTCGTGGCAAGTGACGTGGCAGGTGATGTGGCAAGTGACGTGGCAAGTGGACAATCCACAACTTGTGGCAGGTGACGTGGCAGGTGATGTGGCAAGTGATGTGGCAGGTGATGTGACAAGTGGACAATCCACATCTTGTGGCAACTGACGTGGCAAGTGACGTGGCAAGTGGACAATCCAAAACTTGTGGCAGGTGACGTGGCAAGTGACGTGGCAGGTGACGTGGCAAGTGACGTGGCAAGTGGACAATCCACATCTCGTGGCAAGTGACGTGGCAGGTGATGTGGCAAGTGACGTGGCAAGTGGACAATCCACAACTTGTGGCAGGTGACGTGGCAGTTGATGTGGCAAGTGATGTGGCAGGTGATGTGACAAGTGGACAATCCACATCTTGTGGCAAGTGACGTGGCAGCTGACGTGGCAAGTGACGTGGCAAGTGGACAATCCAAAACTTGTGACAGGTGACGTGGCAAGTGACGTGGCAGGTGACGTGGCAAGTGACGTGGCAAGTGGACAATCCACAGCTTGTGGCAAGTGACATGGCAGGTGGCAAGTGATGTGGCAAGTGGACAATCCACAACTTGTGACAGGTGACGTGGCAGGTGATGTGGCAAGTGGACAATCCCCAACTTGTGGCAAGTGACGTGGCAAGTGACGTGGCAAGTGGACAATCCAAAACTTGTGGCAGGTGACGTGGCAAGTGACGTGGCAGGTGATGTGGCAAGTGACGTGGCAAGTGGACAATCCACAACTTGTGGCAGGTGACGTGGCAGTTGGACAATCCACAACTTGTGGCAGATGACATGGCAAGTGACGTGGCAGGTGATGTGGCAAGTCACGTGGCAAGTGGACAATCCACAACTTGTGGCAGGTGCCGTGGCAAGTGACACGCTAAATACAAGTACACTGCAGCTCTCACAGCTGCTGCTACTCACTCTGGTCTCACAAAATTGCTGAAATAGTACATTTTTGAGCTGGGGAGGGTCTATGATGTTAGCTTAACTAAACGCTTCTAGACGCAAACGCGGTAAAACGCTGCTAAATCGCGGTAAAAATCGCGGCAAAACACGCGTTTCTAAACGTCGGTTTCAACATGTGTCCAGCAGCGTTTGCATCTGCGTCTCGTGTGCATGAAGCCTTAGGGTTAGGGGTAGGGTTAGTGTTAGGGGTTAGGGTTAGTGTTAGGGTTATTGTTTAGGGTTAGGGGTAGGGTTAGTGGTTAGGGTTAGGAAGAATGGTTAGGTTTAGGATTCTGGATATTTTAATAAGGCATTAAAAAATATTATACTACCATATACAGCAGCAAAGAATTAAAATATATTAATCAATACATATTTCACGATAAAAATCTATTAAAAAATTGGCCAAATAAATTTAAAACAATTATAAAAAATCTAATTAACATAGATTTGCTTTTAAATAAAACATTAAACAATACAATTTGAAACTAGAAAAAATGAATAAAAAAATATATTAAGATTAAAAAAGAAAAAAAAAACTATTTTAATATTCTTTTATATTAGAAATAATGAAAACATTTTAAAAATTGCCACAAGAAAATTTTAGATATTTAAAAAAATTGGATAATTTGCTATAAATAGACATTATTTTAAAAAAAATAAAGGACAGAGAAAAAAATTCATCTGTACATCTATAGCTAAATATATTTTATAAACATATACACATACCTGATCGTTACCAACAGACATTCCTCTGGTGACACACTGTTTCTCATATTGGTGTCCACGAATGTCAGACCAGGTCATACTTTTTCTAAGAGCAGATCAAATGTGACAATGGACATCCGGCTAAAATTAAAAAAACTTGTCGGGGTAGGTACGCAGCTGCACATACATGTTTGTGAAATATCCAACGGACATTCGCTGTCCCATCCAAGGATGGGTCCAATATCGACGAGCTCTGACTCTGGGCCTCTCACGAAATTTGCGACGACATTGCTGTCTCATCAAGAGCAACATCGGGAGCATTTCCTGACATATATTCAATATGGGATCCATTTCAAAATATATACCATAGAAAGAGAGGAAAATGCAAGTGTACAACTGCTCTCTATGCTACTGCTGCTCACTCTAATCAAAGTAGCAGAAATAGTTAAAAAAAACATGCTTTGAGAGCTTGGGGAGGGTCTACATGATGTTATCTTTATAAACGCTTATAAACGCAAACGTGTCTAAACACGGCTAAACGCAGCAGAGTTTTCACCTGCGTCTCGTGTGCATGAGGCCTTAGGAAGGGCATGCAGAGCCCTTGTCCTCTCCACTAGTCCAGCGTATCACCTTTACCCCACTTCCAGTAACATTATGGATGGCTGCCTGCATAGACAGTAATAAAAACTTTTCTGTTATTCCAATCCTTATATCAAAAGTTAAAAAAATGGGTGCATGATGGGAGTCCTTTTTAATCATCGTGGACGGGATAGTCTCTAAAGTGCTACACAGTGACATATGCTGTGAAAGCTTCAGACCCCAGGAGGGGGGAAATTTCCGGTGAGTGTAACCACAATAGGAGCACGGATAAAACGCACATGCTGTGATCAAATTTTGGAAAGTGAATTAGATCAGCGTTGTTTCTTCACTGGCACAAGAGCACTTTACGGACTTTATTTTATTTTATTTTTTAAATTTTTTATTTAAGGATTGCAGGATATACAAAAAGACAAATAGCCAACATATTAACCAACTTCTCCCAGCGTCAGATCCAGTCCAATGATCATAATATAGTTTTTGTACAGGAGTGAGACAGTGTAGCAATTTCCATTATCACATTGTAGTAGAATAACCAATTTTCATCAACACAATTCAAGATATAACAAGCTGGTAGATCCGAAAAGGGGGGATTCCCCTCTCCCTAGGGCTAACTGTGCTCATCGCACCGAATATGGGTCTTAGATTCACAGACTTTATTTTTATTTCTATTTTATAAGGATTTTATTTATTCATTTTTGGACTATTGAATCAAACTATATTTTTCAGAACACCATTGATTAACTAGTTTGTAGCATTATATTGATTTGCATCATATATTTTAGATCACCTTTGATTAATTGGCTTACAGCATTATATTGATTTTTTGCTATTATATTTCTAAATTTTTATATTTTTTTATTAACCATTATATGTTTATATGTGTTTAATTTTCACATTTATTTTCACTTTTTCCTCATAATACTGTGGATGTAAATTATGTAGAAGGATAGCTATGCACAATCTAATGAGTATTAAGTTATACTTATATATGTTTTATTGAGTCACAATTTATCATCACCTGTCACTTTTTTATTATTTATATTTATTTTTTATCTTATTTGGATTAAGGTTTTTTGAACAGCGCCAAATTCTACTTCATCTTTCTTTCATTTATTTACTCCACCTAGGTGGAAGTAATTAGTAAAGGCAGCAGTTCCTTTTCACCTATCCCATTTAAACACTCCACTTCCTCTTCCTTTATTTTTTCACCTATATATATTTTTTTTCATATATATATATATATATATATATATATATATATATATATATATTTTTTTTTTTTCTGCTGGTATTTACTCCTTGCTCGGAATCATTTTATATTTATTTCATTATGGGGTCCCGCCATGCACCTAGCTGGACTCCATGGGTGCACTGACTTAACTCTTTCTCTTCTGTACCTGTGTACAGGATAAGTGCCCTGGTGGTGTAGCTCTGCTCCCGTTGCTATGAGAGAAAGATCGCAGCTGAACCAGCACCAACAGCATCTCCCTCGCTGCAAGAGGCTATCTCACTTGGCACATGTACACACTTAATGTGGTTGTAAACCCTTGCAAACCACTTTGACCTACAGGTAAGCCTAGATTAAGGCTTACCTGTAGGTCCAAGAAATATTTTACAAAAATAGGGCACCGCTGTCTACGGTGCAGGCGCACTGGGCGTGCCACAAGTGAAGGCAAACATGCCGTCACTTATGGCTCCCGTGCGCATGCGCCGGAGTGACATCATCGCTTCTCTGGCCACTCACAGTGCCGGAGCGGCGATACCCGGAAGAAGATGAACGCTTTGTGCTACAGGGGACATCAGTGACATCGCTTGCTCCTGTGTCAGGTAAGTGACACATAATGGGCTACTATGCGATGCATAGTAGTCCATTATGCTTTACCTTTGCAGGGAGACAAAGAAGAAGTAAACCCATCAGGGTTTACTTCCTCTTTAACAACAGGCTGCTAGAGGAACCCTCACTACTCTTAGTAACCACTATATCTTCACCCTGTATTAACTCTTGCACTGATGTCTTTATACCCAGTGTGTTTAATGACCTGAGCTGAAGATTATGTGTACCAGTTACTTGCATTGCACCCCTATTTTAACTTTAGCTCAGGCAAGGGCAGAGTTTCAAACATTTTACTTGAAGAATAAGTTAATATGATGACAAAGACAATTGACAGTCCAAAATAAGCTGCTAACATTTCCTAACATCCCTAGTCCCTAACTTCAGGCTTGGAGCTGCCCCAGCATCCCTGTTCAAGCAAAAGTCCGGTACTGGTGGAGTCCATGTCTGGAATCTAGCTCCAACTTTGGCATGACACTGGTCATCCAGACTCCGGTAACGGCATCAGGTGAGCCTGGCAGGGTGGACTAGGTTGAAACTGCCATTCTTCTTCTCTTCCCCTTGACTTCTCTCCGCACCATCTCTCTTTCTGGATGATTCAAACCATAGTCCCTTTTATATCTTACAGGACCGGGGGGGGGGGGTGGGTTAGGGGTCAGACTCAGCTAAACCATTCAAGAAAAAAAGAAAAATGACAAGAAAAACTCAGGAATAGGAACCCCTAACTACCTGCTGGGGCAGCAGTGACCACTACTACCTGCCTACACACACAATGAAAATTTCAGGAAATTTCAACCATATTCGACCAGCTTTCTATCATTAAGCCTAGGTTCACATTGAGCTGTGGGAAGGTAGCCTTTCACTCCTGCATGTAAGTCCCGATTTTGGCCGCAATTTTACAGACATCTGTGTGGGTTTTTACACAGATGTCAATGGAAATCGCACCCCAAAATCACAAACAGTAGTACAGAAACCACTTTTTGAAATCGTTGTGGCGCCGCAAATGCAGTGTCACAACGATTAGGATGGTGCCATTGACGCCAATTGCCTCCGATTTGACACGGCAAATTGCACCAATGTGAACCAGGGATGAATGTAACCTACTGCCAAAAAGTTTAAAACCACAAAATGATTCAAAGGTCGTGCTGGTGTGTTAGTGTGGTTATTTTTTGCAATACAAAGCTGTTTGAATGTAGATAAAATTGCTTAGCAAATGTCACGTTTGTCCTTAATAAGTCAAAGGGGATGTAGAAATTGCAGTCATAATGGTTATAGGAATGTCAACAAAGAGGACACGGAGAAGCCAAACAGTATAAAGCTATTATTTACATGATTTAACATGTAAATGCAGACGCAGCTATACACACTTTGCCTGGTGGTGAGCCGATTGTCTAAATCAGCTGCAGGGCATTCCGACTACCCATTACATACCATAATTCATATCCACCCACTCACATCGGTGTATCCCAGTCTCCAGTCCTCTATTATGAAAAGGCACGTAGAGGTTTTATGACAATAACTGATCACCAGGTGCTGTTCTATATATTCAGCAACACAATGTATCATCTAAAGAAGACACAGTAACATAGGACACCAGCTGTCATTATATTCTTCTCTATTTTCTGCCCAGACACATGTCTCTTCGACGTGGCCCTTTATATTCTAAACAGGTTTAATCAAAAACTTGGCACAATAATAATTTTCTACAACAGTGTGACAACAGAGCTGCAGAGTGTACATTTATAGCTGCTGAGTGGTGAAATTGTTACTAAACCCACAGCAGTAAAATCAGTCTGTATATGCAGTAAAGCATGCTTGTTATGCTCACTGTGGAACCTAAGGCGTTAATCCTCCACATTGTGTAAAAAGGCTGTTTGATCCTGTCTTCTCTGATCCTCTCCTTCTTTTACTGTCCCCAATGCATCTCCTGATAAAACAGAGCCTTTGGAGTCACTCTGCACATGCTTAGTTTGGTGTGTAATGCTAGAGAAGTATTTTTTGTTCTTGGGAGAGTGCATGTGATCAGCACAGGGCCAAGTAGCACTGTCCAGACAGAGGGGCAGGGGTCCTGTAGCCTCATAGGACAGTCAGAGTAAAAATGAAAACGACTCCTACAAGCTTTAACCAGACACTGATAGAAGTCATAAGACTGCCTTTATCATAGTATACACATTTTTATAAGAGGTAGGGGCCAAGAGGGCTTTTTAAAGGTTCCCATCTTAAAGTAGTTCTAAACTCTAATGCCACGTACACACAATGCCGCGTGGTTTTCCCGACGGAATTCCAACAGGATTTCGCTCATGCTGTCTTGCATACACACGGTCACACCAAATTCCGACCGTTAAGTATACGGTGACATACAATACCCACAACGGGACTAGAAAAAGGAAGTTCAATACCCAGTCGCCAATAGCTTCCATCTCGTAGTTGAATCTGAGCATGTGTGAATTTTTGCACGTCAGAATTGCATACACACGATCGGAATTTCTGATAGAAAGTTTTTCAGTTGGAAAAATTGAGAACATGCTCTCAAATTTTTGCTGATAGGGAAACAAGCCAGCTAAATTCCGATGGAGCATACACACGGTCGCATTTTCCGAGGAAAAGCTCTCATCGGTCTTTTGCTGGCCGAAATTTCCGGTCGTGTGTACGCAGCATCATAGTTTTGTACCTTAAAGCATTTTCAGCATTAGGTCCCTTTCAAATGGGGAATCTGTCCGCTGATCCCTGCTGAGCAGGCGAGTGGCTGATCTGTGTCTGCTCCACTTATTTAGAACAGACGCAACCCACTCCCCTCTATCGGTGGTGGGATGTAAGCGGACCGCCTGTCTCTTTACAGTAGATGAACCGAAATTCGACTGCCCCTGCTGAACTGGATTCATTTCAATCCATCTATGACTGGCTTAAGAGAAATACAGGGCCCACCATTGGGTGGAATTTGACTTCTCTGGCTGCCTACTAGTTTTAGGTCTGTAAATAACAAATTGATAAAGACAGAGATTTAGCTTGATAGCAAGGTAAATAACAGTTGAAACATTGAAAGATTTTTCCACCATTCATGCTTTGGTGACAACTCAAGATTTCCTTCTACTTTCGGTCTTGATGGCAATGGCCTCCGAGACAAATAGAGATTCATGCCGCTTACACACGATCAAACAATCCGGTGGAAAAATCCCCCCCCCCCCCCCCCCCGTGTGTAGGCTCCGGCGGACTTTTTTTACCCAAAAGTACGGCGAACTTATGCCGCGTACACACGATCAAACAATCGGGTGGTATAGTCTGGCGGATGTCCGCCGGACAATCCCCCCGTGTGTAGGCTCCGGCGGACTTTTTTTACCCAAAAGTACGGCGGACTTATGCTGCGTACACACAATCAAACAATCCGGTGGTATAGTCCGGCGGACGTCCGCCGGACAATCCCCCCCGTGTGTAGGCTCCGGCGGACTTTTTTTACCAAAATGTCCGGTGGACTTAGAAAGTAGTTTTGCACGCCAATCTTTCCGCTGGACTTGCATTTCGGCTGACAATCCGGCCGTGTGTGTGCCAGTCCGCCGTACTTTTGAAATGAACGGACTTTTCCCACCTGGAGAAAAGTCCACTCATTTTGAGCATGTCTCCAGGTAGCCGGGGCCAGCAAAGGAGGTATGGACTTAAAGGGGAACCCCTACGCCGAAAAATCTGCGTGGGGGGCCCCCCCTAGGTCCACATTAGACCCTTATCCGAGCACGCTACCCGACCGGCCAGGAAAGGGGGTGGGGACGAGCGAGCGCCCGTCCTGAGCCGTACAAGGCCACGCGCCCTCAACATGGGGGGTGCCTTGGGGAAGGGGGCATCAGTCTGTACTAGTGAGGACACAGACAGAAATAAAATCCTGACGAAGGTTCTATCCCTTCACCACTTTATCAATATCTAAATAAAGAACAATTGCCTTTAGATATACTTTAAGTAGCATATTAGGATTTCTTATAGAGCGACACACTACAGTAAGTACCGTATGTGTGTGGATTAGAATGATGCATTACTTTCTCCTTGGAAAAAAACAACAATTCATTATATATATATATATATATATATATATATATATATATATATATATATATATATATATATATATATATATATATATATATATCTACATATATTGTAAAGGACTAGCATCAAATGTAGAGCTTGGAGGATGCCGCCACTCGCTGGTTCTTCTTTTTTGTCTTGTATACACACGGTCCCACAAATGTTGTAAATTACAATCAGCAAGAACACGGTGACGTACAACACGCCGAGAAAAATTGAGTTCAATAGCCAGTGTGGCTCTTCTGCTTGATTCCGAGCATGCGTGGACTTTTGTGTCTCGGAATTGTGTACACACACGCTCGGAATTTCTGCCAAGTTTTGTTGTCGGAAAATTTGAGAACCTGCTCTCAAACATTTGTTGTTGGAAAGCTAATGTTCTATGGAGCATAGACACGGTCGGAATTTACGACAACAAATGAACATCGAACATTTCCCGTCAGAAAATCCGACCCAGTGTACATGGCATTAGTGTGTACCCAACTTAGAAATCCATTCCTAATGGTAGTTAAAAGTTTTGGTTCAACACAATATTTTCAATAGCACAGTAGCGACTGCAAATAATTGGGACGATCACATTATTTGTACACACTTGTGTTTTCTTCTATTTGTCGTTGGAATATATTTTTTTATTTCTCTGGACTTCACTGTTATTTGTTTGAACATTTTGTTTTTTCAATCAAGTTTCCACAATATCACAGATACATCCATTTTTCCACTGGCCCATGGCTTAGTTAGGGCTTGACTGCAGAAGAATGTAAACAAAAGAAAGTGATATAACATGATAAACTCCAATAAATCAATAGTGCACAAAACATCTGCCATCTGTGGAAAACGCCCAATCCTGCCATAAAATATAGCCCAATTAATATAGTAAATAATAACTAAAAACAATTAAAATTCACACCTAATCATTAAAAAAATAAAAAATAAACAGCTTTGTTACACAAGTATGTTTATTAGAAATGTATGTTTATTGAGCTATGTGACTTTTTTTATTGTTATTTAACATCAATAATCATTTTTTCTTGTTCAAATAGAACATAACATTCACCATTACAGCAGTATTCTCAAAGCCATATTGTATACAGTACAAATTCTGAAAATATGCAAAAATAAGGAAAGGTAATGTAGCACCCTCTAGATAGGTAGGTTCTAGATTAGGATTATTTTTGTGAGTGTAGGTAAATTTAGGCAGGCTTGGCTGGCAGCCAGGCCTGTTTGTTTTGTGTGGGCTGGGAGTGGCTCAGTTAGCAGCTGGTTATTCATGGGCAGACCTCCATCTTTCTTCTAGAGGATTCTAGGAGGAGAGGAGTGGTGGAGCTACCTGGGGTGTCCTAAGGAGTCCTGACTAATCCCCAACCAGGATTGGCAGGGGGTGGGCCTCCTTATGCCTCGTACACACGATCAAACAATCCGGTGGAAAAGTGGACTCAAGTCCGCCGGACAATAGCCCCGTGTGTGAGCTCCGGCTGACTTTTTTTACCCAAAAGTCCAGCAGACTAAGAAAGTATTTTTGCACTCCAATCTGTTCGCCGGACTCGCATTTCGGCGGACAATTCGGCCGTGTGTTTGCCAGTCCGCCATACTCTTGAAATGAACGGACTTTTTCCCGCCCAGGCGTCGCTGGCCCCGTCACCTGGTATGAACTTAAAGGGGAACCGAAAAATCTGCGTGGGGGTCCCCCCCAGGTTCATATCAGACCCTTATCCGAGCACGCTACCCGGCTGGCCAGGAAAGGGGGTGGGGACGAGTGAGCACAACACACAAGGGTTAAAATAGTTTATTGCACAGCTTCGGGGGTCTTCTTCCGTCTTCGGGGGTCTTCTCGCCGGACTCCTCCGCTATCTTCTGCTAGCTCTTTTACTAGCGGAGGAGCCTGGCTTTGTTCTTCGTCGCCACCCTCTTCTTCCGACTTTGGGGTCTTGTCCCCCTCTTCGGTTCTTCTTGCCGGGCCACCGCGCCTTCTTCTAGCTCTTTTAGGCCCGGTTCACACCGCTGCGGGGGGAGATCCGGATGTGATTCGCACAGCAAATCACATCCGATCTCCGTAGCGATGCGAGTTCAGCCATACAGATAGTATGGCTGAATTCGCAGCGCTCCCGCAGCAAACTCGCACGGGACCCTTTTTTGGGTCCGCAACAGAATCGGATCGCATGGGGGTTCACACCATGCGATCCGATTCCTGTGCGAGTCGGCAGATCGCACTGCGATATGCCGACGGATCTGGGGGTGTCATTAACATAACATTGACACTCCCAGCCGTCCGCATAGGGCAGTGTGAACTGCCGGCGGGAGGTGTGCGATGCGGGTAAACGCCGCGGATTCGCGGCGTTCCCGCATCGCTATAGTGTGAACCCGGCCTTACAAGCGGTGGCCCAGTCTTCTGTCGCCACTGCCGCTGTCTTCTGTTCTTCTCTTCTGTTCTTCTCTTCTGGAGATGTTGCCTCGTCGCTGCCTCCGGTCACAATGGCAGGGACGCGGCGCGTGGCGACTTATATAGGGACATCACTGGATGATGTCCCCGTCCATTATGATGTCACAGTCCCAGCATCCTCTGGGACTGTGACATCATAATGGGCGGGGACATCATCCGG
The DNA here is from genome assembly GCF_037356315.1 of Lithobates pipiens. Classification (NCBI taxonomy): domain Eukaryota; kingdom Metazoa; phylum Chordata; class Amphibia; order Anura; family Ranidae; genus Lithobates; species Lithobates pipiens. The sequence goes on from NW_027507685.1 coordinate 134,222,959, forward strand.
TGATGTCCCTATTTAAGGCGCCATGTGCCGCGTCCCTGCCATTGTGACCGGAGGCAGCGACGAGGCAACATCTCCAGAAGAGAAGAACAGAAGACAGCGGCAGTGGTGAAAGAAGACCGGGCCACCGCTTGTAAAAGAGCTAGAAGAAGGCGCAGTGGCCTGGAAAGAAGAACCGAAGAGGGGGACAAGACCCCCAAAGAGGGGGACAAGACCCCCGAAGTTTGAAGAAGAGGGCGGCAGCGAAGAAGAAAGCCGGGCTCCTCCGCTAGTAAAAGAGCTAGCAGAAGATAGTGAAGGAGTCCAGCGAGAAGACCCCCGAAGATGGAAGAAGACCCCCGGAGCTGTGCAATAAACGATTTTAACCCTTGTGTGTTGTGTTTTTTTTTTACATTTTTTTCACAGGTGAATGGGTAGGGGTACATTGTACCCCATACTCATTCACATAGAGTGGGGGGCCGGTATCCGGGGCCCCCTTATTAAAGGGGGCTCCTGGATTCCGATAAGCCCCCGCCCGCAGACCCCGACAACCAACAGCCAGGGTTGTCGGGAAGAGGCCCTTGTCCTCATCAACATGGGGACAAGGTGCTTTAGGATGGGTGGGCCGTGCGGCCCCCCCTTCCCCAAGGCACCCCCCAATGTTGAGGGCACGCGGCCTGGTACGGCTCAGGAGGGGGGGCACTCGCTCGTCCCCACCCCGTTTCCTGGCCGGCCGGGTAGCGTGCTCAGGTAAGGGTCTGATATGAACCTGGGGGGACCCCCATGACGATTTTTCGGCGTAGGGGTTCCCCTTTAAGTTCATGCCAGATGACGGAGCCAGCGACGCCTCCTTCACTGGCCCCAGCTACCTGGAGACGCGCTCAAAATGAGCGGACTTTCCTCCACGTGTGTGGGTGAGTCCGTTCATTTCAAAAGTACGGCGGATAGTCCGGCGGACTTAGTACGCCGTATTAGTCTGCTGAAAAAGTGCCGTGTGTGGGCAAGTAGCTAGTTCGGAAAGTCCACCAGACTAAGTCCGCCGGATAGTCTGCTACGCGTGTACGCGGCATTAAATATCCAAAGTCAGCCCAGCTGGGGAGGAGTTGTCAGGTGGACAAACTGGAGATGCAGTATTCGGCTGTCAGGGCTTTTGTGTTTATTTGTGAATTGAAAATTACTGTTTCTTTGGAGAACAAAAACTTTTAGTAGGAGAAAGTGTGTAGCCCTGGCTGGCGGTCCCATGCACAAGGAGGGAACTGCATAGTCCAGGGAATTCCTGTAGCTACAAAAAAGCTTGAATCTCCTTCCATGGCCTTTGCCAGGAGGGGGAAGGAGAGGAAGAATCTATTTAACTAACTTTTATCTAACTATTAGCCAACGGTGGCCCACCAGCTGCAGTAAGTATCTATGGTATAGGAGAAGTGGTAGACATTTTTCTAAGGGATCAAAGAAAAGTAGGACTGGGATTGGCCTTATATTCCTGAGGCTGATTTTGGACCCACCCACTGGTGCAAGCAGGAGGAGAGAGTGGGCATCACAGGGCAGACTTTTCTGGTGATCAGCAGAGCCAGGGTCTGTGGAGAGAGAGCTACAGAGAGCCATAATGGCAACTGTAGAGTAAGTTTGTTGGTGGAGCCAACCGCTCCCATGCATCCTGTGTTGCACAAATGTACAGAAATCCGTATATAAAAAAAGTCTTTGCATGCGCAGCTACTTTGGATGGAAAGTTGTTAAGGGCTACATCTTTCCTGGATGAGGACCTCCTTGCTTCTCACACGGTCCCACTCTCTCCTGTGGCTTCCTCGTTAGTATCTTTCAGATGTTGCTGGTTACATGCTTTGGCTTGGCCTCTCTGTTCCTCACATGCAGGCAGCTGGCTACTGAGCAGAGCCTTCCCCTTATTTGTTACAGCACAGAGTGGAGGGCAGAGCCCAGAAAATCCCAGGAAAGCACTGAGATGACTTAACCCCTTCCCACCATGGGCAGCCTGAGCTAACTGCATAGCTGCACAATGCAATTAACACAACAGCAGAAATACAGTCAGTGATAACCCACAAGCACCTGCTTACAAGCTGTCTGTGAGCGGGATTCCGAGAAATCAGAGTTTGGAGAGACTGTACTATGCTTCCATACCATAGCATCCAGTGCTTGCATCAAAAGTCTCATAAGGCATCAAAAGTCTCTTTATGCATATCCCATGTAGTTCACTGTCTACAGCGTAGATGTTGAGCATGGGGCAGAATGGGCTTCATCCAACCCCGTGTGCCCCGGTACAAATATCTCACATCCACAGTTGAAAACTGGGGCTTTTGCACTATTTTAATGTGCATAGCAAGGTGTCTAATAATCCCAGCTGGGAGACATGGCCTGGAACAGAAGAAGGAACGGGATCCTCGATCAGCTTCTGAAATGTATGACATAAGTATAATTATAACAATCCTGTTATAAACAGAGACTTCTCTCATCCATGGAAGCCCCCACCCCTTTCTTATAGGGAAACAGTGGATGCCCCAGTATCATTCTCTGTCTGGGCCTCATGCCTAGTGCCTGCTTAATTTCCCTGTGTTCCCATGACATAGAGAGCCTTGTTAGGTATTGGAAAGGACAGGAATGTTAATGAGAAGTGTGATTACTGAGAATAAGCCTGAAACAGGACACAAACCACACACAGCGAGACACACACCCGGCGTTGCTGCACACTTTGCATGCATACGTACATACATGGAAAGCTGCATGGATAGTACATTTCTGCATCACTAGAGAAAAGAAAAGAGTAGAGTGCAACATCCTATAGTAGCCAATTAGAAATCATCTTCACTGATCTCTGTAGAGTAAACTGAAATGTGATTGGTTGCTTGGGATTACTCTAGTTTGTACATCAAACTTAAGCCTCATACACACGATCGGAGTTTTGGCAGGGAATTGTGTGATGACAGACTGTTTGCCTAAAATCCGACCGTTAGTACGCTCCTTCAGACAGTTGTTGTCCAACTTTCCACCAAAAAATGTTGGATAGCAGGCAGTAAATTTTCGGTGGACAGCGGTCTGTTGTCAGATTTTCGTATCGTCTGTACACACAAAAGTACACACATGCCTGCTCCGAATCAATACTCACCAAACACAACAATAGCAGAAGGTGCCCAAAGGGTGGCGCTCAAGAGCTGAAATTCCACCTAGTATGTCACTATGTTTGTGTTTATTGGCCGACAATTGTATGCCATTAGTATGCAAGACAAGTTCCTGGCACATGCCCTTCAGACAAAGTCTGACTCTCTGTTGGCCAACAATGCGATCATGTGAACGAGGCTTTACTCTTTGCCCTGCCTATGATCCATCTTTATTGCATGACATGTATAAAGATGTTACAGTATGTTTATCCATCATGGCTCACTGTATACAGTTAATTAAAGTGGTACTTTAGTGTAAAAATAACAAAAAATAAAAACATTTGCTAGCAGAAAGGCTCTTATTCCATAGGAGAATTTGCATGTCTCTTCTGCAATAAAAGTTTCTTTCCTGCCTGCTAGCAAGTCTATAAAGTGTGTACACCAAGCTCTGCTGCCTCAGTGCCAGGATGTATTAAAGTGGAAGTTCAGCCTAAAACTAAAATATCTAAATCTACTTGCAGCCACAATCTAATGCCGCATACACATGACTGGACTTTTCGACAGCAAAGGTCCAACGGAACGAATCCACCGGACAATGCAATTGTGTGTGGGCGTCATCTGACCTTTGCTGTCTAAAAATCAGACGGACTTTAGATTTAAAACATGTTTCAAATCTTTCCGACAGACTCGAGTCTGGTCGAAAATCAGTTTGTCTGTATACTAGTCCGACAGGCAGCTATTGGCTACTGGCTATGAACTTCCTTATTCTAGTCCAGTCGTAGGTCATCACGTTCGAATCCGTCGGACTTTGGTGTGATTGTGTAAGGCTAAGTCCATTCATTCGAAAAGTCCATTGGAACTCCGCCGAAAGTCCGTCAGGAAGACCGTCGGACCTAGTCTGGTCGTGTGTAAGCAGCATAAGACTAACATATCTAGCCCTATAAAGCAAAAATCGCTATACATACCTTTTCTGAAACCATTCTGGTCTCCATTGGCAAAGCTGTGTGTTGGCTGGGAAATGCCTAAGAAGTGACGTAACCCATAGAGTCACTATGGGGCTTGTCACTATGTTGTTGGCTGCCTCTTCTTTCCCCGCCTACACAGAGAAGCCACCGCTGATAGCTTAGTGTGGGCCAGGGAGTGCGCTCTCAGCACAGTAGCTGGCAGGGATCAGTAAACTCCCGATGCATGCTTGCTATTAGGAGCTTTCCAATCATGTGACTGCTGTGACAGCCAATCCTGGCTTTTAGGGTCAAGAGGTTAAAGAGAATCTTTAGCTTGTTTAAAAAAATTTTAACGCTAAGGCTCCATGCACACTGGAGCTCATAAACTGCAGTTTATTGGAGTTTGGGCGTTTTTTTTAAAAGCCCATAAACTCCACTCTATGTTAGCCTATGTGTCAATGCACACATGGAAGTTTTTTTGCTTTAATGAGCAGTGGAGTTTATGGGCTTTTTTCTGAACGCCAGAAATTCACGTTCAAAGTGCTGTTTTTCACCGCCCAAAAAAACGGCAAACGCTGATGAACGCTTATAAACGTTCATAAGCACAAGTTAATTAGTGTTCGACATTCTATTTTTTCAATGCATTGTGGGAGTATGGAATGCACTGTGGGATTTTTGGAGTGTCCTCTGTGTATTTTTATTGAAAACGCCCATAAACGCTTATGCTAATAAATGCTCATAAACGCTAGTACAAAACGCTGTTAAAAGCACGTTTTTCAACCAGCGTTTTCTGCCAGCAATCTGGCATCCAGAAAAAGCTTTTTTGAGCTTCAGTGTGCATGGAGCCTTACCCTACAAATACTGAAGCTGCTGACTTAATAAAAGGTATCTTACCTGTCCAAGCGCGATACTCACCCAGGCTGGTTCCTTGGTGGTCTTTGGGTCCACGGTGTCGTCATATTTAATGAGGAAAGCCAGCTGTGACTCCTTGAGGCTTCCCAGCCAGCTTTCCCCTGCGTATGTGCAAGACACGCTGCATGAATGGCTCCACAGCCTCCTGGGACCTTTGACGGGTCCAAAGACGCTGCAAACTTCAGGTCAAATCACCTAGATGATCTAACCAGAAGTGGAAGTGGGTACCTACCAAATCTAGGTGCCTGCTCCCTCCCCTTAAAAAACATGTACAAACATGTTAAAAATAGGGGGGATAAAACTGAAAGCGGAACATCCCTTTTTAGGGTGAGGTTCCCTTTTAACAACAGGTGGCATCTTTCAAGAAGCACAATCTTATGTCAGTACACGCCCAGCCGTGGTCCACCCTACAATTGTTGGTGAGTTATTGTTAAGTTAAGGAATGCATACTGATTCTGCTAAAGTTGGCCTGGGTATCAAGGGATCAATGACTTCCGATCATAAAAAAAAATCAAATATCAATTTTAACATTGTGTAGCCCCTTGTCTTAAACAGTATATACGGAATTTATTCCTCTTGGGGTCTTTTAATGGAAAAGACAACTACTTAATGTTATGCTGCGTTATTCAATATCTATTAGGAAAAGTAAAAAATGAAGTGCGTAGGTAAACAACCTACATATGTATGCAAGGACAACAAGTGTACATATAAAAAGATATAGGATGCAAACATGAGCTTGAATCCCAGATATAGGTATATATTCCGACGCGTTTCGAGTTTTGACTCTTCAGGGAATAAGGATCAGCATATAGATATATATATCTCTAAAGAGAAAGCAATATGAGAAAAACATAGCTAGTACATATGTAAAAACAAACGCAATCAATAAACAATGAAGTGAGAACATATCGTGTATAGGTTGAAACATATATACTGACCCTGTGATATATCTTACAGTCATCATAATGCATCCAAACTTTAAAAACAAGGATCCTTGGTGCAGTAAGCACGAAGGTAGAAAGGATCACTGCTCAGCACCCATGCACCCGGCCCGGAGCTGAAGGTGAAGCCCGTCCACTCACCTGCTGCAAGGGGTCCCCAACAGAGGGCGGCTCAGGGATCCCTCGGAGTTCCGAGGGGCAACCACAGAACAGGACGTGGAAGGCTGTGAGAAAACAAAGGAAATGGATGTAAGATTGGGAGTGTGTATGTATGCGATATAAGTGGCATAAAGGCTGTGCTGAATAATGTACTAGCAGGGAGCCACCAGGAGGAATCCCCCCTTGATTCTACCAGGAACGTATAGGAGTCCGTCCCGTAACCACAATGGTGTTCATTAATCATCCAAGGAAAAAAGTAAGAAGAGTGAAAAATATTCAGAAAAAAGCCAATCAAAAACATGTACCTGATGTATAACTGGAAGTATAATCAAAAATTGATGCAGGGTGCGGTCAGGGCGACCTGGATTGGAGGAATATGGGGGGATATCTGTGGCTGTGATCTGGGTGGGAGATATCGGGGGGTGGGATCAGGGTTGAGGGGTATCTGGGGGGTATGATCAGAGTGGGGTGTGATCAGGGTGGGGGTATCTGGGAGGTGTGATCAGAGTGGAGGGATATCTGTGGGGTATGATCATGGTGGGGGTATGATCAGAGTGGGGTTATCTGAGGAGTGTGATCAGAGTAGGGGTATCTGGGGAGTGTGATCAGTGTGGTGGTATCTGGGGGAGTGATCAGAGTGGGGGGTATCTGCGGGCTGTGATCAGGGTGGGGGTATCTGGGGGGTGTGATCATAGTGGGGGGTATTTGGGGGGGTGTGATCATTGTGGGGTGGTATCTGGGGGGTGTGATCAGAGTGGGGAGGTATCTGGCGGTGTGATCAGAGTGGGGGATATTTGAGGTGTGATCAGAGTGGGGGTACCTGGGGGATGTGATCAGGGTGGGGGTAATCTGGGAGTGTAATCAGAGTGGTGTTATATGGGGGTGTGATCAGGGTGGAGGGGGGTATCTGAGGAGTGCTTGCAGGGTCGGGTATTTGGGGGGTGTGATCAGAGTGAAAGCACAAATTGCTTGCCTTGCCACGGGCGCTGACTATGCCACTGGCTAGGTGGTAACTAACCTGGCTGATTTGTAGTCTTTGCGATCATTTATTTGGGTTTTCTCCTAAGCCTAGTTTAGCTGTGGTTCCTCCCTTCTGTCAATAGGTGGCACTGTTGCTTATGGCATTAGTATGATGAGCTGCAGTGAGACTGAGTTATGAATTTACATATTTCTCTCAGCCAATCAGTAGGAGTTTTGTGGCCACTGAACATGCTGGGAGAGAGTATATATGTGAAGGAAGTCAAGCAATCAGGCTCCTCCCACCCAGACCTTTGTCTGGTGTGGATGTGAGGAACAGCTGTATTGAGTGAGGCCTGGAGTGTAAGGCATACTTGTGCTTGAAGCCAGAGAGAGCCTGTTGTTGCCTGGAGGAAAGGGATAGAGTTCTGAGATGAAGTACTGAAGGTTACTCTTCATGAGTTGGGGACTGTGGAAAGCCTGGAAAAGGATCAAGAGGGACTCATCCAAGGAAACTCGGCATGCTCTTATGAGTATTTGGTTGCTATAGGAGATGATTGTTGCTACGTAGGTACAGAACATTGGGTGCAGACCTAAGGCCCTTGTGCTCTATTGTTGTCTACCTGCCTGTTTGTTTTTGGAGTCGGCTGATCTGTCTGCCTACTGTCCTAGAGTGTCCTGTGTCCTAATCCTCTCTCCCATATTTTTGCTGTTGTGAGCAATAAACTTACTTTTGTTAATTTTTTTCAGCTTGGGGGTTCCCCTTAGAATCCATATGCTCTTGGAGGGGGAACCCATACCTTTTTTTATTTAAATTTGGCATGGCGTTCTCCTTCAAGATCATCAGAGCACGACAAAGTCAGATCAGTCAAGACAGCGATCCGACTTCAGTGATATTCAATGGACTGAAGTAGGATCAAAGTCAGACCAAAGTAGTACAGGGAGCATTTTCAAAGTCTGACCAACTTGTGTTGCACCAGTTGAGATGGCTCCCATAGGGAAACTTTGATTTTCACACGTCATGCGACATGATCTCCCAAATTCGGAGCATTTGTCGTACCAGTGTGAACCCGGCCTCATGATCGACTTTGAAACTGATAACTTTAACCACTTGCCACCCAGGCCAATTCTGACATTTCTCTCCTACATGTAAAAATCACAATTTTTTTGCTAGAATTTTTGCAAGCAATTTTTCAAACGTGTTTTTCTTTAAAAAAAAAATAATAATTGTTTCATGCATTAAAAAATAACAAAACAGTAAAGTTAGCCCAATTTTTTTGCATAATGTGAAAGATGATGTTACGCCAAGTAAATAGATACCAAACAAATCACGCTTCAAAATTGCACGCGCTCATGGAATGGCATCAAATTTTGGTACTTAAAAACCCCCATAGGTGACATTTTAAAAATGTCAACACATTACATGTTTACAGAGGAGGTCTTGGGCTAAAATTATTACCCTCGCTCTAATGCGATACCTCACATATAAGTTTTGAACTCTGTTTACATATGTGAGCTCGACTTACGTATGAGTTTGCTTCTGCGAGTGAGCACGCGGGGACTCGGGCGCTTTTTATTATTATTATTATTGTTAATTTTACTTTTATTTTTGTAGTTTGATGTTTTTTTTTACAAATAACTTTTTATTCGGTTGAAACAATGCAATACACCTCATGCGTTTCATCATCACATAAACTCAACAAGAAAGTGAGTGAACAGTAGCTAGGAGCCCACGCCCATCGACCTACAAAAAGAAGCCTCCTGGAGTAGGTACGGACCAGGCCAAGGAGACTCCTCCGCAGTCATCAAGGCCATCATTGGGGTTAGTTATACGCTGCCACCCATCGCTGTGTCCAGTGAGATAGCCCATAACATAGAGACAGATATCTACTAATGTTACTAACTGCGCACTCTGAGGCCGCGTACACACGGTTCGCCCAACTTTGTCCGCTGAACAGTGTTTCAGCGGACAGTCCGCTCGTGTGTGGGCTTCAGCGGACAGTCTGACGAACAAAGTTTTTCGGAAATCCCGTAAAACTGTCCGCTGAAACTTGGTTTGAGCGGACAGTCCGCTCGTGTGTAGGCTTGTTCGTCAAACTAAATCTCGCGCATGCTCAGAAAGAATTTACACGCCGAAGGTTGCATTGCAGTGTATAGGACGTCGTTTTTCTAGTCCCGTCGTACGTGCCGTTCACGTCATCGCGCACGGTTTCAGCGGACTGTTCGTTCATCATGTGTAGTCAAGTCCGCTTATGCAAATTTTGAGCGGACTGTTTGTCAAACTGTTTGACGAACAAAGTTGGGCGAACAGTCCGCCCGTGTGTACGCGGCCTGATCGTTATCATCAAAGCAACTTTCTAGAGGAGCGATGAAAGAGAAGGAAACGAGAGCTGGAGAAGAAAAGAAGAAAAGAAAAAAAAAAGGGAAGGGGATACCAAGTGAGAGGAAAAAGAAAAGGAAGAGTAAGGGAGAGAGAAGAAAAGATAAAAAAAAGGGATAAGAAAAGAAAAGGGGGGGAGGGGGTCGAGGGAGGGAAAAGGAAAAAGGGGGTATTCACCATGTGTAGTCCCCGCACCGGGTCATATCCGGTCCTCCCAAAGGTTCCATGGGCTCCAGACCACGTCATGAGCCTTCAGCCGATCTTGTATCCTGGCGGTCATCTTTTCCATCAGTTCCACATCCCTAATTCTAGAGTGAAGAGCGCCGAGGGTGGGGGGCTGTGCTTTTTTCCAATGGAGGGCAATAAGACACCTCGCAGCTGTCAGGATGTGTCGTGATAGCTTCTTTCGGGACTTCGTCAATTTAGGAAAGGGGATGCCCAACAAGAAGGTTTTGGGGTTCAGGGCCACCCACTGATCTAGAATACTAGTCAAGAGGTGCTGGACCTCTTTCCAAAAAGGGACTATATGGAGGCACTGCCATAAAATGTGGAGCAGTGTACCCCTGTGTTCCAGGCATCGCCAGCATCTGTCTGATGTGGAGGGTTAGATGGCGTGGAGAACGTCCGGGGTCATGTACCAAAAAAATAAAATTTTATACGCATTCTCCCTGTAGAGATATTTTTTTTAAAATGTATTTATTTTATTTTTTTTAATTACTTTAATTCCTATTACAAGGGATGTAAACATCCCTTGTAATAGGAATAGTGCATGACAGGTCCTCTTTACAGTGAGATCTGTGGTCAATAAGTCCCCAGATCTCACCTCTAGACAGGGAAGCTTGAAATAAAATAAAAACACGATCCTAGCTTCCCAGCTGAGGTGGCAGCATTTTTTCAAATGCAGAGGCCGGGCATGACGAACGATCATAGAGACCATCTGGCCGCCGGAAATCTATCTATTTATGGTCAGCATCCGGCACACCGATCGCACGGGTGAGCCGGTAGAAGCACCAGAGGGCGGCAGACATCCCCTCCCACCACCTGTTAGCCCCTGTACACACGGTCGGAGATTTCCACAACCAAATCCGTCCGATTTTGCCCGTCGGATTTTGTCCGTCGGATCTTGTCCGACACTGTTGCATACACACGGTCGGACAAAGTTGGCGAAAAATCCGATCTTTCAGAACGTGATGATGTAATTTCGTTACGATGGGACTACATTCAGGCTAGTAGCCAATAGCTTTGATGTAGGAATTTGATCTGAGCATGCGTGGCACTTGGTCCGATCAAAATTCTCTACACATAATCGGAGTATGTCCGACTGGCCCAGTTGGTCGGGAAATATTTCCAACATGTTGGAAAATTGGGTCCGACGGATATTCCGACGGAATCAGTCCGATGCATACCACACACAGTCGGAATATCCGACGACACGGTCTGATAGGACACATTCCGACGGATTCTCCGACCGTGTGTACAAGGGCTAAGAATGATCAAGTGGCTGAACACCTTATGCTGAAGGAAATTGCCGGCTCTAAAAGATATCTGAATTATGCCTGTAACTGCATGCATCATTCAGATATAACCACTCAATGTAATATGACGTGAGTGGGTGGGAAGTGGTTATATGATCAGAGTCTGCAGCCAATCGACTGCAGGGCTGATCGGTGTATTCTAATAGCAGAGGCGTCCCCTTTGTCAGAACAATAGCACAGCTGGGAGCATTCCTCCATCCATCTTGTCTGTGTGGATGGGGGAATCTGTTTACTTTTTTTCGGTAACACTTTACAAAGATTTTGATTTTGCTCCTTTTGTTGTAAATATGATCATTCTGTTTTCCCCACTGGTGTCCGCCCTCCTAGTCTTGTTCAGATTACTAAATGTAAAACTAGAAAAGTCTACAATTTCTGTGGAAATTGTGTGAAGTGTTCTTGACTCCACCTACTGGAGTGGGCGGAGTAACTGTTGTGTGGTTGGAGTAACTGTGAAAATTGTTAAAAAGCTTAATATTTTAAAAAGTATAAATAAGTAAAAAAGTAAAAAAGTTGAAGAAGTCCCATCATTAGCTGAAAGAGCTGAACATTTTTTTCAAAAATGATTTTTTTTTCAATAAATTTTTCTCAAATAAGATTTTTTTTCAACAATGATTTTTTTTCTTTTTTTTCAAATTTTTTTTTCAAAAATGATTTTTTTTTCAAAATTTTTTTAAATTATTTAGCTGATCATGTTGTGGACATACTGTTTTGGCTGATCATGTGGTGGTCATAATATTTTGGCTGATCATGTGGTGGTCTTAATGTTTTGGCTGGTCATAATGTTTTGGCTGATCATGGGGTGGTCATAATGTTTTGGCTGGTCATAATGTTTTGGCTGATCATGGGGTGGTCATAATGTTTTGGCTGATCATGGGGTGATCATAATGTTTTGGCTGATCATGGGGTGGTCATAAAGTTTTCGCTGATCATGGGTTGGTCATAATGTTTTTGCTGATCATGTGGTGGTCATAATATATTGGCTGGTCATAAGGTTTTGCCTGATCATGGGGTGGTCATAATGTTTTGGCTGATCATGGGGTGGTCATAAAGTTTTGGCTGGTCATGGGGGGCATAATGTTTTCGCTGATCATGGGGTAGTCATAATATATTGGCTGGTCATAATGTTTTGCCTGATCATGGGGTGGTCATAATGTTTTGGCTGATCATGGGGTGGTCATAATGTTTTGGCTGATCATGGGGTGGTCATAAAGTTTTGGCTGATCATGGGGTGGTCATAAAGTTTTCGCTGATCATGGGGTGGTCATAATGTTTTTGTTGATCATGTGGTGGTCATAATATATTGGCTGGTCATAATGTTTTGCCTGATCATGGGGTGGTCATAATGTTTTGGCTGGTCATGGGGGGCATAATGTTTTCGCTGATCATGGGGTAGTCATAATATATTGGCTGGTCATAATGTTTTGCCTGATCATGGGGTGGTCATAATGTTTTGGCTGGTCATAATGTTTTGCCTGATCATGGGGTGGTCATAATGTTTTGGCTGATCATGGGGTTGTCAGCTTTTGTCACCTCCCACTCTAGTTTTGAACATTTTGCCATTCATTCCTATGGGACAAATTTTGCCTCAAAAACGACGATATTTCGTGAACCAATTGGCAAAATGTTCCACAAAGTAATAGCACGCCAATTGGGAACAATCTGCACGTTTTGGGATATTACTGTGTATGTAGTGTAAAAGTTGTGGGAGGAGTTAGGGTGGTAAATTTGGCTATAATAATAATAACTAGAAAAGCTACAATTTATGGGGAAATTGTGTGAAGTGTTCTTGCCTCCGCCTACTGGAGTGGGCGGAGTAACTGGGGGGTCATAATGTTTTAGCTGATCATGGGGTTGTCAGCTTTTGTCACCTCCCACTCTAGTTTTGAACATTTCACCATTCATCCCTATGGGACAAATTTCACCGCAAAAATGACGATATTTTGTGAAACATTCGGCGAAACGTTCCACAAAGTAATAGCAGGCCAATCAGAAACAATCCGCACATTTTGGTATATTACTGTCTATGTAGTGTAAAACCTGTGGGAGGAGTTAGGGTGGTAAATTTGGCTATTATAATAATAATAATAATAATATATATGTGAGACAACAGTAAGTGGTCTTGCTATGCAAGAACACTTAATTAATTTTTCTGTGCCATGAATTATTACTGAGCCATGCCAAGAGGCAAACGGATATACAGGGAAATACAGGGAACATAATATAAAAAGTGCTGCCAGAATATTCCATAGACGTCATAATTATGCAGGAGAACATGCGACTAGAGAAACTGGAATAGTGACTTTCTGCTGTAAAGTGAAAATGACTAATTACTTTGCCTTACATACCACTATGTCAGTGTCCTGACTCATTGTGGTACTCATTGGGGTACATTTACTAAAGGCAAATAGACTTTGCCAGGAAGGTTGCAATTTACAAGGGAATTATCCCCAGAGCTTAGCGAATGTGGTGAAGCTCTGCTCATTTCCATCACCCAACAATGTGCAAGTAAAACGTTTTTTTTGTTTTTACAGTTCCTTAATTGGTTAATCTATGCAAAGTGAAATTTCAGGACATTCACTAAGCTCTGGGAAAAAAACCCTTGCAAAATGCAACTTCCTTGCAAAGTAAGCAGCCTATTTGACTTTAGTAAATCAAACTCACTGCCTCCTTATTTTTGCCTTAATTAATCGATATTAAAGTCTTGCTTTTTAATAAAGAGTAACAAACATGTTATACTTACCTGCTCTGTGCAGTGATTTTGCACAGAGCAGCCCAGATCCTCCTCTTCTCAGGTGCCACGTCGGCACTCCTGGCCTCTCCCTCCTGCCGAGTGCCCCCAGAGAAAGCAGCTTCTCTGGGGGCACTCCAACTGAGCCACTGCTCTGTGTGTCCCCCCTCCCCCGTCTCCTGATTGGCTCACTGGCTGTGATTGACAGCAGCAGGAGTCAATGGCTCCCACTGTCCCCAAAACCCAACCAGGAGTGCGAGTCCCCAGAGAGGCAAGGCTCTCCTGGACATCGCTGGATTGAGAAGGGGCTCAGGTAAGTATTAGGAGGGCTCCTGCACACAGAAGGTTTTTTTTACCTTCATGTATAAAAAATCTTGTGCCTTTACTACCACTTTAAACTTTGCTCTTTGTGTTCCAAGCATGGATCAAAAGTGTTGGTAAACAAAAAACTGTAGGAGTTCCCCCAATCAATGGCATCTGAAATTCTGTAACTGGTATCTGATTGTTACATGTACTTTACTCTTTACTCTTTTGTTGACTAGTATTTATGATTATGTGCATACACCTCAATCATTGTAGTAGTATGGGCATATACATATCTAGATCTGAGAGATCTTGTACAAAAGAGGTAGTTCAATCAGCAATACACATTTATTTATAGGGTTACATAATATATACAAATTACACAAGAGTATTTACAACACAATGTACAGTGTAGGTCCCCTGGCTTACATGATATTTACAAATTACTCACAGAACCATATTTACAATACAATATAAGGTGCAAGTTTAGAGTTAGATTACCTGTTAACTTCAGGTCAGCCCATAGTGACTGCCGTGTGCTCCCACGCCAGAGTGAGTTGGCTTGCTCACAAAGCATTATATCCCCCCCTACTTTCTGTAGTGTGGCTAATATAATTCTCCCTAATTGGTCACTGTACCTAGTAAATGTATATTGGGAACAGCCTGATTGGATGAGTAAAAGAAAGCTGTTGTTTACTTCCCAGGTGAGATGTTATCAGGGAAAACAAAAGGCCAAGCTTTGAAGTTGAACTAATTACAGTAACATCAACACAACACTCAATACTTTAAATATATATTTAAATCTAACGGAAATATATTTCTAATTACAATATTGTACAGGTATTAATGGAGATTTCACATAAACTCATAAGGCTACACTTTTGTACTGTTGAAAACCTCCTATACCCAGGGCTTTTTTTTCTCAGAGAATAGGTGCAGGAACTCCCCCTTTCTGAGTCACCCCTTTTCTCCACCTCTACCTACCTCCCATTACTGCCGTTTTAGAGAATACAGAACCAAGTATAATTTTGTGGTGATAAGTAATTTGTATGGAGTTTGTTAATGATAACAAGAAAAGCAGTAAAATTGATCCCCTCTAGCCAGTAACAATAAAGCCTCCTCTAGCAACAATAGGTCCCCCCCCATTAACAATGGGCCACCCGAAACAAAAATCCCCCGGCAGCAACAACAGATCTCCCAGAGCGAGCATCAATAGACTCTCCAGCAGCCAGCAATAATAGTCCCCTCCCTCAACAGTAGATCTCTCCCAGCCATAACTGACCCCTCAGCGATATAAGACCCACCCCCAACAACAATAGGTCCCCCACCAGTAAGAATAGACCCCCCTGCTAAAATAGATCCCCTCCAGGTAGAATAGATCTCTCAGCAGCCAGCATCAATAGACCCTACAGCACACCCCAGCGCGCCTTACCATTACATACAGTCAGTGCTGGAGGTCCTGGAACTGCGTTCCCCCACGTTCCTGAAAAAGAGCCCTATCTATACCTAATAGCTCTAATTGCTAATCAGCATTGATTATACATAATTCTTGTGTTTGAAAAGGTGACTTGAAATCTCCATTAGAATCCTCTGTGAGAGAAAGGGTGACAATACAGCAGCACAATGCGAAACAAGGACAGTGTTGTCACTTTGTGGTTGATTTAGGGCCGTTTCACACTGGGGCGGTGCGGGCGCCAGCGGTGAAACGGAGCTATTTTAGCGCAGTTTTAGTGGCGGTATTCGGTTTTACCCCCTGCTAGCGGCCGAGAAAGGGTTAAAACCACTGCAAAGCACTGCTACAGTGGCGGTATAGCCACCTTGCCCCATTCATTTCAATGGGCAGGAGCAGTGAAGGAGCGGTATACACACCACTCCAAAGATGCTGCTAGCAGGACTTTTTTAACCGTCCTGCCAGCGCACCGCTCCAGTGTGACAGCTCTCGGGGCTTTCACACTGGAGTGTAAGGAGCGGCTCTTTCAGGGCGCTTTGCAGGTGCTATTTTTAGAGCTGTAGCGCCTACAAAGTGCCCCAGTGTGAAAGGGATCTTAGTAAAACTGCAAAATCTTGTGCAGCTCTGCATAAAAACCAACCAGCTTCCAGTTTTTAGCACTCGTTCACACTGAAGGCGGGTTTGAAATCCTGTGAGTTCAGCTGAACTCGCAAGATTTCAAATCCGCATTTCAGTGCGAGTTCGGGGGTAATTTGAAAGACATCTGTGCAGATTCATGCACAGATGTCTATTAAAGTCACCCCCAGAAGTCACCAAAAGTAGTACAAGAACTACTTTTGGAAATCAGTGTGGTGCCGCAAAGTCGGCATTCCCCCTGATTGGGACACTGCCATTGTCGGAAATAGGCTGCATGTCAAATCGCTCCCATGTGAACAGGAGTTTATTGTCAAAGCTTAATTGAACAAGCTGAAGTTAGAAGCTGACTGGCTACCATGCACAGCTGTACCAGATTTTGCACTCTTTCTAGTAAATCAACCCCTTTATCACAGGAAATGCCTGAGCATGGATCTTCACGGCAGGATTACCAAGTATTATTTCATGAAAGCTGCAGATCTGAAAATATTAATTTGAAAATTGACTTTTGAAATTAGATTATTGAATATATAAGATTTAAGTGACTGCAGTTACATATACTTAGAACAAAAACTTCTCTTTTATGCTAAATCTATTTAGTAGTTTTTTTAAAAGTATAAAAGAGAACAAAAAGAATACAGTGGGAACAAACCACATAAATTCGGACTTGGCCACACACAATCACACCAAAGTCCGACGGATTCGACCTTGATGACGTATGACCGGACTAGAATAAGGAAGTTCATAGCCAATAGCTGCACTAGCGTCTGTTTTCGTCCGTTGGACTAGTATACAGACGAACAGATTTTTTGACTGGACTTGAGTAAGAAAGATTTGAAACATGTTCTAAATCTAAAGTCTGTCTGATTTTTTTTTCAACAGCAAAAAGCCCATAAACGGTCAAATTGTCCGACGGATTTGTGCTGTCGGACCTTTGCTGTCAAAAAGTTCGGCCTTGTGTACACGGCATAACAAATTTGTCATCTGCATAGACCCACATAGCAGTAAAGCATCTATAAAAGTTTATAGTACCAAATATATAGGGGGCACCACATCCTGCTAGGTCAGGGGTAGGCAACCTTAGACCCCCAGCTGTGGTGAAACTACAAATCCCACCATGCCTCTGCCTCTAGGAGTCATGCCTCTGATTGAGGGCCGAGGTTGCCTAACACTGCGCTAGGTTATAGGACCCAATGGAGGGACTATGGCCAACAAAACTCCCTCTTTTTAAAGTGGTTTTATACCCTTTTTATACCTATTTACCTACAGGTAAGCCTTATTATAGGCTAAAATGAATATCTCCTAAACCTGTACAGTTTAGGAGATATGCACTTTGCATGCAGCCAGTGACATCAATGGCGCTTGCGCTGGGAAGGTTCAGCTGAAGGTCCGGTGAATGCTGCCGGCCCTTGTCGGAAAGAAGACTGTGCATGGGAGTGATGTCATCGCGGCTCCGGCTACTCACAGTGCCGGAGCCACGAACCCAGAAGACACACCGAGGGGAAAATGTCAGCTCCCTTGGCGGTGACCGGGATCAGATGCCGATGCCTCGTTCTAAAGTGAGTATTTCATAATGAGCTAGTATGCGGTGCATACTAGCTCATTATGCCTTTGCCTCACAGGCTTTTTTTTTATGCTGGTATACAACCGCTTTAAAGTTACATTCCATGACTTCTTCCTCTCCCCTACACACATCAAAATCTGTTCATAATTTGCAAAGATCCTTCAAGGTCTTTAAAGAAATATTGTCTGGGCTGAATTTCACTATGCTGCAGAAATCCATATCAATAAATCAACAATTTTCTTATCACAATTCATCATCAAGTGAAATGACAACAATAATCTAAAATTAGATTGGGTGCTTTCTCTGCCTTGGGCATATTTCGCGTATTTTAAAAGCACTGCATTGATGTACATGTTTCTCATTTCAATTAGTTTTAAATAGCATTTTGGTGCACTTTGAGTCTTTTTGCATACATGTACAGTATATCAAAATGAACATCAAAATACTGCTTAAAAAAAAAAAGGTTTCAATGCAAATGTGTATTGAAATGTAGCATTTGCAAAATCTAAAGCTGGCGATACACTAGTAGAATTTTGTTCAACATTTTTCATTTTAAGAACAGCCTCCGGTCAGCCTTACACTTGTTCAATTGTTTAATCATTAATGGGGTCAAATTGACATTCATTTGGAATGCAGTGACAAGAAAATTTGAAGGACCATATTTTTTTCTCGAATGCACGAATTTCTAACAGTGTGTGTGGTATTCATTCAACAAAGTCTATCAGTACTAAAATTGAATGCTAAAATCAAACAAAATTTTGAACTACTTTCATTCATTGTAATTCATCAAATATACTGAGAATTTTCATACAAATATTTTGTATGGATTTTCGTACAAATTTTCTTTTAAAAATTTACTAGTGTATAGCCTGTGGCAGCAGGCAGGTAAAATCACCTGGTTGTATCCAAGATGGAAAATATGTATGCCCTAGATTTAGGCTTTATGCGGACTTGTACAACTAGAGGGGAGTGCTGCGAGTCCTATAGGGGAAGAGTTAATGAGCCCAGCTGAAGTAAGTGGGCTCATTAAGACCTCTACAAAAAACCCCAGCATGCTTAGGGAGATGCTCCATCCTGGAACCAGTTTTGTGTTTCTATAGACTGGGGAGTGTGACACCTGTTCTGTGCAGTAAGTTAACGCCTATGTGGGAAACCTCTACAACAGAGACAGGGACTGGTGCAGCACAAGGCTGCACTCAGTTGTTAGACAGGGAATCTATGTGTGTAATTAGAGGTCAAGCTGACCAGGATTTATTTTCATGGTTTTTATTTGTTTGGCTGTTATATTTTTCACTGCATGTAGCATAAATAAAACCGCACCTTTTGTTTTTTCTACCTACAACGCTGTCTGCTGTGCCTGATTTTGTGTTGTGAACCCATCCAGGGGGTCACACACACCCGCTGCCGAGCTAACCCCTCACAGTTGGTGGAGAATGCGGGCAGTTTTTTTTTAAGGCCAGCATGGAGGAGATACTGAGACAGCTGGCTCTAGCAAATGCAAATCAGCAGCAGAAAATGCAGCTTTGCAAAAGAGCCTCACAGCTCAACAACAGAGCCTTGCAGCCCAACAGCAAGCTCACCAGCAGAGTCTGGAAGCTCAGCAACAAGCCCAGCAGCAATCTGAAGCCCGCTTCATAGACCTGTTGCAGAAGCAAGAGCAGAGTTTTCACCAGCAAATAGAGGCATTAATACAGCAACGTCCGCAGACCAATGAGGCAAGTGGTTACACTAATGGTTAAATGGTTAAACTCCCTTTTGGCCTGGCGTCAGCACCTCGAGTCTTTACCAGGTGTTAGCTCCAATTCTGCCGTTGTTAAGGCAACGTGGGATCACAATCATGGGTTTTCTAGACAACCTCCTTCTGAAAGCAGCTTCTGCCTCAGAATTAAGGGAGGATGTAGCGATCACCATACAGACTCTCCGGGAGTTTGGTTGGGTGCTGAACCTAAAGAAGTCGGTGTTAGTGCCAACTCAACGCCTGGAGTACCTGGGCTTACTGCTGGACTCCTCAGAAGCGAGAGTTTTTCTCCCTTCAGACAAGCTGCAGACTCCTCAAGCTGAGGTGAAGTTGTTGGTCAACCGCAGGTGGTCATCGCTGAGCTTCTGCATGCGAGTTCTGGGCCTCATAGTAGCCACTTTCGAAGCTGTACCGTACGCTCAATTTCACACTTGAGTCCTGCAAAAGGAGATTTTGTCAAAATGGGGCAAATCTCCATTATCCCTGGATTGTCAAATTCGGGTGAGCCAGCTAGTCGGGGGTTCCCTTATCCGGAGGCTGAGGTCTCTGGCCCTTCGCTCCAGGAGACCGTTCCTTCCTCTCCATTAGACGGTGATCGCAACGGACGCCAGCCTGAATGGTTAGGGGGGAGTTTGGGGCGTACAGTCAGCCCAGGGCCTCTGGTCGTGGCAAGAATCCCAACTGCCAATCAATGTGCTCGAGCTTCGGGTGATCAGGCGGTGCCTCTTCACATGGCCAAGGAGGCTACAGGGGCGTCTGGTCAGGTTCCAGTTGGACAACGCCGCGGTGGTGGCGTATGTCAACCATCAAGGAGAAACAAGGAGTTTGGCTGCAGCACGGGAGGTCGCTCACATCCTCCAGTGGGTAGAGCGGCACGTGCCGGCCCTGTCGGCCATATCCATTCCTGACTAGTATTCCAAACTGACAGGCGGACTACCTAAGTCGTCAGATGCTGGACCCAGGTGAATGGTCTTTGCATCCGGATGTATTCTGGCTCCTTTGCCTAAAGTGGGGCACACCAGATGTGGACCTCTTGGCCTCTTGGCTCAATCGGAAGGTTCAGAGGTTTGTGCCCAGGACAAGAGACCCCTGGGCGGACGCGTCAGATGCGTTTGTGGCTCCATGAGGGCATTATCGGCTGATTTATGCCTTCCCCCCACTCAGACTTCTACCACGTCTGCTGCGCAGAGTGGAGGCTGAGGGGATTTCGGCAATTCTGGTTGCCCCAGATTGGCCTCGACGTCCTTGGTACGCCGACTTAGTACGACCGGTGTCGGATGTTCCTTGGTGGCTACTAGAGCAGCAAAGTTAATCGTCAAGAATCATCGCAATCTTTACTAAAGCGTTTCACAATTCTTTCCATGCAAAGAATTCTCTGCTCTTCTGAAGCCATAGCCACCAAAAGAAAGGAAGAGAAAAACTGGGCAGTGTACCAAGAATCAAAACTTTCTTTATCTGTTGAACTTAAGTGTAAACATTGTAACAATTTGTCAATGAAAAAGACTATGTGTTAGGCTGGGTTCACACTGCTGCGGTGACCAGATCGGATGTAATTCGCACCGCACTGCAGTGCAAATCACATTCGATCTCTGTGCGATGCGACTTCAGCCATACAGATAGTATGGCTGAATTCACATCGCATCCGGCCGAAACTCGCACAGGACCCTTTATTATCGGTCCGCAGCAGAATCGGATCGCATGGGTGTTCACACCATGCGATCCGATTCCTGTCCAAGTTTGCAGATCGCACTGCGATATACGAACTGATCTGGGGGTGTCATTAACGTTTCACTGACACTCCCAGCAGTTCGCATAGGGCAGTGTGAACTGCCGCCGGGAGGCATGCGATGCAGGAACCCGCAGCGTATTCGCAGCGTTCCCGCATCGCTGCAGTGTGAACCCAGCCTAAGTGAAAAAAGTTTAACCACTAAACCTTTTTCTGACATTTGTTGGTTTCAACTTAAAATCATTTTTTTTTTGCTAGAAAATTAGTTAGTACCCCCAAACATTATATTTTTTAGTAGACACCCTAGAGAATAAAATGGTGCTTGTTGCAATATTTTATGTCACACTGTATTTGGGCAGCGGTCTTTCAAATGCAATTTAAAAAAAAAAACTAACCAGTAAAGTTAATCCATTTTTTTTAAATATATATAATGTGAAAGATTTTATGTCGCAAAAATCGTGGGAGAATCGTGATTTTTTTTTTATTCTAAGCAAAAAAATCGTGATTCTCATTTTGGCCAGAATCGTACAGCTCTAGTGGCTGCCGATGCGAAAAGACCTTCTATCGCAAGGTCTGATACTTCCTCCTGCTTTACCGTTGCTGGTTTTAACGGCATGGCAGGTACTAAGGAACCAAGGTCTGTCAGACTTGGAAATTTCCACTATGCTGAGGGCACAGAAGTCATCTTCTTGAAAGATTTACCATCGTACATGGAAGGCTTACATCTTACGGAACAAGTTCAGTAAAAATAATTACAAATTGCTTGTAATTACAAATCCGACCTGTGGGTACCTATTTGGTATCCTTCCCCTATGTTACCTCTGTGTTATCTTGGTGGGCACTGGAAGGCTGCATTGCTTGGCACTGGAAGGCTGCATTGGTGGGCACTAGTAGGCTGCATTGGTGGGCACTACGAGGCTGCATTTATGGGCACTGGTAGGCTGCATTTGATGGGCACTGATGATGCTGCATTTGATGGGCACTAAAGAGAAATTGTATCTGATGCAGTAATCTCTTCTATCATATCTCTGACTATCTCTTGTCTTTTATCATGTCTGCATCTCTGAGGGGGAGTTTGGAGAGGAGTCAAGAGTGGGAACACCGCCAGTATAGGGGTCATGGGAGAAGTCAGATGTGTGTGGACTGTGGAGAGGAGACTATAGGATAAAACCAGAGCCACCAACCTGGAGCCGACTGACTGAGCCCTGCACAGTGCACTTAAGAGGAGGTCAGTGACAGCTCACCCGCACATTCCCAGAGTTCCTGGGATCCCCCTTGACGATTGCTCCACTTTTACCACTTTTAACCAGAATTTTCTCATATATACACTGAGCAAAGTTATAAATGTAACACTTTTGTGTTTGCCTCTATCATGAGCTGAACTCAAACATCTAATGTCGCGTACACACAATCGGACTATCCGGCAGACTTAGTCCGGCGGACAATCCACCGGACTTTGCAGCGGAGGTCCGCTGGGCTTTCCGAATGAGCGGACTTGCCCACACACTACCGGACTTTTCCGGCAGACTAGGTCCGGCGGACAACCCGCCGGACTTTTCAAATGAACGGACTTGCCCACACACGGAGAAAAGTCCGGTATGGATTTAAAGGGGAACCCCGATGATGTCACAGTCCCAGGGATGCTGGGGCTGTGACATCATAAGGGGTTGGGTCACCATGTGACATCACCCAGTGAGCCCGCCCCTTATGCCCATATTAGTCACCGCGCGACGTGTCCCTGCCATTACGACCAGGGAGAGCGTCGTGTCAACATCAGAAGAGAAGAAGAAGAAGCAGAAGGTGGCGGCGACAGCGACAAGACCGGGCCAACGCTATCAAAAGAGCTGGAAGAAGAAAGCGGAGGCCCGGCAAGAAGAACCGAAGAGCAGGACAAGACCCCCGAAGTCGGAAGAAGACCCCCGGGCGGCGGCGGCTCCTCCTCTAGTAAAAGAGCAGAAAATAGCGCAGGAGCTCGGCGAGAAGACCCCCGAAGACGGAAGAAGACCCCCGGAGCTGACTAATAAAGTACCTTAAAAACCTGTGTTGTGTGTTTTTTATTTTATTTTATTTTATTTTTTCCCCCAGGTGAATGGGTAGGGGTACATCGTACCCCATACTCATTCACATAGGGTGGGGGGCCGAGGTCTGGCCCCCTTATTATTCCGATAAGCCCCCCCGCCCGCAGACCCCGACAACCAACATCCAGGGTTGTCAGGAAGAGGCCCTTGTCCTCATCAACATGGGGACAAGGTGCTTTGGGGTGGGGGAGCTGCAAGGACCCCCTTCCCCAAAGCACCTCCCCATGTTGAGGGCATGCTCAGGAGGGGGTACGGTTCAGGAGGGGGGGCGCTATCTCGTCCCCACCCCCTTTCCTGACTGGCCAGGCTGTGTGCTCGGATAAGGGTCTGTGTCACGTACCTGGTTGGAGAGCCCAAACGTGCATGGAGCGGCGCCTCGTAAGCCTCCGGCTCGAGAGCCTCTGGAGATGGAGACAGGGATTCAGGAGTCCGGAGGACACAAGTGCCAGGCCGGATAGCAGATAGCGGGCACAGACGGAACAGGTGGTAGACTGGAACGGCAGGCGCAACTAGCGCTGGACGCCGGGTGGGAACTGCTGGACAGCTGGCACAGGTGGACAGGCAGGAGCCACAGAAGTAGTCGGTACTGGACTTCAGGTAGACAGGCAGGCGTGGTCAGAGGCGAGCTGGGTCGGCAACAATCGGGCAGCAGAGGTACAGAGCAGAAGGCAGAAGCGTGGTCAATCAGGCAAAGGGTCAGAGGCAGGCGGCAAACAGGCAAGGTCCAGGAACAGGCCGGGTACAGTATCAGGAACACACACACAGGAATCAGGTAGCAGAGGTCTCAGGAACGCTGTAGACAGGACAGCACTGAGGAGCAGGAGCTGGTCCCTTAAATAGGCTATTGGGCGCCAAGAACGGTCGCACGGTACGTTTGCGTACCCCCGCGGGTAACCGTGCTCCCGTTCGTGACCCCCGTACCCGCGTACGCCCGTTCGGCTTGTCGCGCACCCGCGTGCGTCCGCTCGTGTCAACGCGCACCCGCGTGCGCCTGTTGGGGACTACATGCACTCGCGTGCGTTCGTTTGCGCCAACCCGCGTCCAAGGGCACCGACGATCCCCTTGTACAGGAAACCTGCGGGTAAGTCTCCTTTGTACGATCGGGATAGTGGAACGACCGTGACATTGCCCCCCCCCCAAGGGGCAACCTCCGGATGCCCAACTGAGTCATTTTATCCGGATGAGTCCTCTTGAAGGCATGGATCAGTCTTTTAGCATGCAGGTTGGACTCTGGTTCCCACGAATTTTCCTCAGGGCCATATCCCTTCCACTTAACCAGGAACTGGGTCTGGTTCCGTCTTTTCCTGCAGTCCAGAATGGATTCAACCTCATATTCTAATTCCCCATCAATCATCACAGGTTCTGGGGGGTTGGCACTCCGATCGGCAAAGGGGTCCGGAACCGCAGGTTTGAGTAACGAGACATGAAAGACCGGGTGGATCCGGAATGACTCCGGGAGTTTCAGCTCAAAGGCCACATCATTTAATTTCCTTAGAATGGGGAATGGACCCACAAACTTCGGGCCCAGCTTCCTGGAAGGGCAAGCTAACTTCAAATTCAATGTAGACAGCCAGACCTGGTCCCCGACCTGGAGGTCAAGTTCCCCCCTTCTCTTCCTATCAAAGACCTCTTTATAATGTTCCTGGGTCTTAGCCAGAGTTTCTTGAAGAATCCTGTTGTTGTTCTTGAAAAAATTAAGGTCCTCCTGAACCGCCGGCACCGAACATTCGGGAACACTACCGGGCAGAAAAAGCGGATGGAAACCAAAGTTTGCAAAAAATGGGGACTGTTTGGTGGCAGAATGGATGGAATTATTGTATGCGAATTCTGCTAATGGTAAGAGCGATGCCCAATCGTCCTGGGAGAAGGAAGAGAAGCAACGCAGATATTGCTCCAGCGTTTGGTTGGTTCTCTCGGTCTGGCCGTTAGTTTGAGGGTGATAGGCCGAAGAAAAGCGAAGCTCAATTTTCAGGGCCCCACAGAGAGCTCTCCAAAACCTGGACGTAAACTGCACCCCTCTATCAGAGGTGATGTCAGCAGGAACGCCGTGAAGCCTTACCACTTCTTTAATAAAAGTCCTGGCCATCTCTGTGGCCGACGGGGTCCCCTTCATAGGTAAAAAGTGGGCCATCTTGGTAAACCTGTCTACCACCACCAAGATTGAGGAGAAGTCTTCAGAGGGGGGCAGTTCCACGATGAAATCCATGGATATCATCTTCCATGGTCTGTCTGGGATGGGCAATGGTCTCAGCAAGCCCCAAACCCTTGATTTACTACCTTTGTTCCTGATGCAAGTGGTGCATGCCTCTACATATTCCCTGCAGTGTTTCTTCATCTGAGGCCACCAAAACGTGCGTCGGAGCAAGTCTGTGGTTTTAAACACCCCAAAGTGACCGGCCAGTGGGTGGTCGTGGCAGGAGCTGAGGACCGCAGTACGTATCTCTTGGGGGACGAAGATTCTGTCCTGGTGCCAGAGAAGACCGTCTTTGGAGGTTAAGGAGATGTCAGGTGGTAGGGCCGGATCGCTGGAGGCCTGCTTAATTCGGGAAAGGAGATCTTCCTGAAGCAGAAGAAAGTTTCCTGGGGGAAGAATGGTGTCTGGAGTAGGGAGTACCACTGATTCGTTGTACATCCGGGAAAGAGCATCGGGCTTCACGTTCTTTGACCCGGGCCTGTACGTGATGTGGAACACAAATCTAGAAAAGTGCCCACCGAGCCTGTCTTGGTTTCAGTCGCTTGGCTGATTTAAGATATTCTAGGTTTTTGTGGTCCGTATAGACCAGGATCGGGTGGGAAGCGCCTTCAAGGAGGTAGCGCCACTCCTCCAACGCTGCCTTGATTGCCAGTAGTTCTCGGTCACCGACATCATAGTTCCGCTCTGCTTCCGAAAGTTTGCGGGAGAAGAAGGCCACCGGGTACAAAAGTGACTTAGGTCCCTGTCTCTGGGAGAGTACTGCCCCAACGGCCACTTCCGAAGCATCCACCTCCAGGATATAAGGCAGCGTAGCGTCGGGGTGTCTTAGGATTGAGGCAGATACAAACAGGTTCTTTAGGGTTCTGAAGGCTTCTTGTGCCTTAGGAGTCCACTGAAATCTTTGACCCTGTTTGGTCAGTTCAGTGATGGGGGAAATGATGGAAGAAAATCCTCTGATGAACTTTCTGTAAAAATTAGCGAATCCCACGAACCGTTGGACCCCTTTTCTGTCCGAGGGAGCGGGCCAGTCTAAGATAGCTGAGATCTTCTGGGGATCCATCTCTATTCCATTTACCGAAATGATCAAGCCCAGGAATTGGATGCTTTGCTGTTCGAAAACGCACTTCTCCGGTTTAGCGTACAGGCCATGGAGGCGGAGTCGAGCCAGGACAATCTTCACATGTTCCCGATGTTCGGCTAAAGAGGAAGAGAAGATCAAAATATCATCGAGGTATATAACAACAAACAGGTCTAGGTACTCTCTAAAGACATCATTGACGAAATGCTGAAATGTAGCAGGAGCATTACAGAGTCCAAAGGGCATAACTAGATATTCGTAATGCCCGAAGCGAGTACGAAAGGCGGTCTTCCATTCATCGCCTTCGCGAATGCGGACGAGGTTGTAAGCACCCCGTAGATCTAACTTGGAGAATACCCTGGCCGACCCCAGTCTCTGAAATAATTCGGGCACCAACGGTAGAGGGTAACGGTTTTTAACTGTGACTTTGTTGAGTGCCCGGTAGTCCACACATGGCCGTAAGGAGTGGTCCTTCTTCTGGACGAAGAAAATCCCCGCACCTGCCGGGGAAGTGGATGGCCGGATAAAGCCCTTCTTCAAGTTATCGTCCAGGTAGGTTTTCAGGGCTCCCAGCTCAGTCTCGGATAAGGGGAAGATCCTTCCGAAGGGGATCTCCGCTCCCGGAAGCAAATCAATAGGGCAGTCATATAGTCTGTGGGGAGGTAAAATCTCTGCGCCCTTTTTACTGAACACATCCATAAATTGATGATAAGCTTCGGGCACAGCCTGTCGGATTTCGGAGTCTGTCTCCAAGCAGAGCAGAGCAGAAGGGTCCGTATTGACGACCGGGAGGCAGTACTGATGACAATAGGCAGATGGAAACTCAATTCTTCCAGTGAACCAATTTATCAGAGGGTTGTGAGCCTTCAACCAGGGCATGCCGAGGATTACGGGAAAAAGTGGAGACTTGATAATGTCCAGACACAGGTGCTCCTGGTGGGCTCCAGCGATGGTGACAAGAAGAGGGGACGTCTCCTGGGTTACAGGTCCGGATCTTAGAGAGGAACCATCGGCCAAATAGATAGAAAGTCCCTTTACCCTAGGCCGAAGGGGAATGTTGTTTCTTAAAGCAAAGGACAAGTCCATAAAGCCGCTGCAGGCCCCAGAGTCAATAATCGCGTTGACGCTGATAGTCTTTCCGGAGAACTGTAAAAGAAGAGGCACAGCCAGGTGAGAGGTGGTACTAGTACTAGGCAGAGTAGGAGGAGAAGCAGGAGGTATAAGAAGGCACTTACGCGACTTGGTGGGGCAAGTGCGAACATAATGTCCAGATTCCCCGCAATAGAGGCAAAGGTTACCGGCTCTACGGCGTTGGCGCTCCTCGGGCGTCAGAGATGGGCGAAGTAGACCCAGTTGCATAGGCTCCGATGAATCCGGAGGAGATGGAACAGGAAGGACCGGAGGGTTGGAACTTGGAACCCGTGGCAACATCCAGACTGGGCGAGAAGTGGAAGAGGAACGCTCCAGACGACGCTCTCTTAAACGCCTATCGATCTGGACTGAGAGGTCGATGAGCGCTTCGAGGGTTTCAGGGGTTCCCACGCGAGCCAGTTCATCTTTCAATGCTTCCGAGCGTCCCATGCGGAACTGGTAGCGGAGGGCTGAGTTATTCCACTCCGTGTCGGCACTCCAGCGCCTGAACTCAGACACATAGTCCTCTACTGGCCTGCGACCTTGTTGGAGCACGTGCAAAGCTGCTTCTGCGGTAGCAGCAAGCTGGGGGTCCTCATATAGCCGAGACATTGCTTGAAAGAAAGCGTCTAAAGAGTCCAGAGAGGGGTCTTTTCGTTCTAGGAGACGATGCGCCCAGGCCTGAGGTTCGTCGGTTAGTAGGGAGATAACGAACCCCACTTTTATTGCCTCGAGAGAAAAGGTCCGGGGTTGAAGAGCGAAAAAGAGCTCGCAGGAGTTCCGAAAGGCCCTGAACTTGTTCCGGTTGCCGGAGAAACGGTCTGGCGTAGGGACCCTTGGTTCTGGCGGCATCATGACCACTGAAGGGGGGCCTGGAGGCCTGGAGACAGCTGGGGCTGCGGCAGATAGGGCCTGGACCCGTTCTTCCAAGCGGCCGTAGCCTTCTTGCAGGTTCTTCACGGCCTGGGTGAGGCCGGCTAGATGATGGCAAAGTTCATCCATTGGAGACGCTCCCTGCGAGGGCTCGGACATGGCTGTCCTGTACTGTCACGTACCTGGTTGGAGAGCCCAAACGTGCAGGGAGCGGCGCCTCGTAAGCCTCCGGCTCGAGAGCCCCTGGAGATGGAGACAGGGATTCAGGAGTCCGGAGGACACAAGTGCCAGGCCGCATAGCAGATAGCGGGCACAGCCGGAACAGGTGGTAGACTGGAACGGCAGGCGCAACCAGCGCTGGACGCCGGGCGGGAACTGCTGGACAGCTGGCACAGGTGGACAGGCAGGAGCCACAGAAGTAGTCGGTACTGGACTTCAGGTAGACAGGCAGGCGTGGTCAGAGGCGAGCTGGGTCGGCAACAATCGGGCAGCAGAGGTACAGAGCAGAAGGCAGAAGCGTGGTCAATCAGGCAAAGGGTCAGAGGCAGGCGGCAAACAGGCAAGGTCCAGGAACAGGCCGGGTACAGTATCAGGAACACACACACAGGAATCAGGTAGCAGAGGTCTCAGGAACGCTGTAGACAGGACAGCACTGAGGAGCAGGAGCTGGTCCCTTAAATAGGCTATTGGGCGCCAAGAACGGTCGCACGGTACATTTGCGTACCCCCGCGGGTAACCGTGCTCCCGTTCGTGACCCCCGTACCCGCGTATGCCCGTTCGGCTTGTCGCGCACCCGCGTGCGCCCGCTCGTGTCAACGCGCACCCGCGCGCGCCTGTTGGGGACTACATGCACTCGCGTGCGTTCGTTTGCGCCAACCCGCGTCCGAGGGCACCGACGATCCCCTTGTACAGGAAACCTGCGGGTAAGTCTCCTTTGTACGATCGGGATAGTGGAACGACCGTGACAGTCTGCTATGAACTTTGGGGGGACCCCCACGCCGTTTTTCGGCGTAGGGGTTACCCTTTAAATCCATACCCGGCGACGGGGCTAGCAAGGTGTCAATCTCCGCTGATGGAGGCAGCGACATTCACTTCCTTCGCTAGTCCCGTCTACCTGGAGTCACGGTCAAAATTAATGGGCTTTTCTCCGTGTGTGGGCAAGTCCGTTCATTTCAAAAGTCCGGCGGATTGGCGGACAATTTTGAGTCAAGACTTCTTTCTAAGTCTGCTAGACTTTTGGGAACAAAAAGTCCGCCGGAGCCCACACACGGGCGAATTGTCCGGCAGATAGTCTGATCGTGTGTACGCGGCATTAGACTTTTTCTATGTACACAAAAAGCTTATTTCTCTTAAATATTGTTCACAAATCTGTCTAAATCTGTGTTAGTGAGCACTCCTCCTTTGCCGAGATAATCCATCCACCTCACAGGTGTGGCATATCGAGATGCTGATTGGACAGCATCATTATTGCACATGTAGCAAGGTCCCAGGTCTAATGAGAACCTTCAGGGCCAGAAATATCTGACATCCTTCTTTATATAGTGGGTTGTGAGGCATGGTGGGTGCAAGGTGGTTAAAGACATTGGGCGCCAGACACTTCTTGAATGCAAAAGAGACTTTTTGTTCTCTTAACAATCTTTTTTTGGGGGAAAGAGGGTTAAGGCCAGGACACCCTTGAGTAGTAGTAGTTACAAGTTCAATTGGCAGACTCCAAAACTTCAATAGGAGGACAGCCATGCAGGGAAAGGAATCCAGCAAGACGCCACATCTGCACATGAAGGAATGCTATCTCCTATGGTAACAGTCTTTAACAGTTCTTAAAGCGGGAGTCCACCGGGACTCCGCGTTTTTTTTTTTTTTTTTAAAGCCAGCAGCTACAAATACTGCAGCTGCTGACTTTTAAAATAGTGACACTTACCTGTCCAGCGCGCCCGCGATGTCGGCACCCGAAGCCGATCGCTAGGTCGTCTGTCGGGTCCTGCCGCCGCCATCTTGGGTATGGGAATCAGGAAATGGAGCCTTTCGGCTTCATTTCCCGGTTCTCTACTGCGCATGCGCGAGCCGCGCGGCGCAATCCGGACGGTCCCCGCTGCCTCTGGGAACTGTGTGTTTCCCAGCAGGCAGCGGGGCACTTGCGCAAAGGGGCGGGCAGTTGCGGAAAGGGGCGTAATCTACGCCCCTTTCCGCAGACAGCTATCCCGGAAGTGGGTGCAGTTACCTGGATTATCCAGGTAACTGCACCCCCCTCCCCCCTGAAAGGTGCCAATTGTGGCGCCGGAGGGGGGGGGGGATTCCGATGAGCGGAGGTCCATTTTAGGGTGGACCTCCGCTTTAACACAAAGCATAACAGTTCTTTCACTTCCACTACAATCACTCCTTGTAGTTCTTCAGCCCACTGAACTCCTGGTCACTCACTAGACCTACTGATTCACTGCCACTGAATCCCTTGAGCTCCTCCAATCTTCACACTGGTATCTTCCTCAAGCGTCACCCCCACCTCTCTGCTGGGTCCCTAGCCTGGCACTCAAGATACCTCTCAAGCTTCAGCCCACTGGCCTGCTTGGTCCCTTGCTTGACACACAAAGCTGGTCCTTGGTTGGTGAGAATGCTGCTCCGGTTACTCGCTGTGGTCCCTGGTAATAAGGTGGTTGGTCCCTTAGTGTTGAAAGCTTCCCCTCTACCTCAGCCAATGGGCAGGGGTTGAAGAAAACCCCTGCCCATTGCCTGGGATACCCCATCCTTGCAACATGTGGCCGTGCAATATCATGCTGCAACATGAGGTAGGGTGATGGTCGTGGATTAATGGCACAACAAGGGGCATCAGGATCTCGTCATGGTATTTATCGGTAATAAAATGCACCTGTGTTCATTGTCTATAGCATATGCCTGCTCATACCATAACCAAGGGGTGTCCAAACTTTTTTCAAAGAGGGCCAGGTTTGATGAAGTGAACATGCATGAGGGCCGACCATTGAACCATTAAAATTCGGTCTAAGTGTGTCCGTTCGAGCACTAATATACGGCCCAGCAAGAATTCTCTTGCTTTTGACACGGTACCCCACACATTGGAAAACGTGGGGTGCTTTTGGTGCAGTGCAATTGAAAAAAAAATGGGGACTTCTTTCCCTGCATTTTTGTGGGTAGGGAAGCACATTGAAATGAATGGGCTGCCCTACACGCAGCATGCAGCCACACAGATGTGAACCAAGGGCTTGTTCACATGTCAGGTAGGAGGGGCAGTAAAACTACATGGTTAAGCTTACCACCCCCAATTTCTCCCCCTTTAGCTGCAGAGGGAGCAGCTGGGGGTGTACACATGCTGTGGCTGCAGCTGGAGGTATACCCAGGGTGAATGGGCCTGCACTGCAACTCCCCGCAACTGTGTGGATTGCACAGTTGCGGTATAGTGATGCTGCATTTACGGGGTTAAAACAGGTGGTGATGAGGCAACATAATGCCACTTTACCGCCTTTCAAATGCCTCTCAAAAGCAATCCATGCATAGATTGCTTTGCAGAGGAGCAGCAGTCATGGCTGCTATCGCACACAAGCCCTACAAAAGCAGTTCTGATGGTACAGGAATGGGGGGGGTCCGGATTAAAAGTAACATACATACACACAGACACATGCACACACACATACAGACACATGCACACACACATACAGACAAATGTACGCACACACATACAGACACATGCATACACATACATACAGACACATGCACACACATACATACAGACATACATACAGACACATGCACACACATACATGCACACACATACAGACATACATACAGACACATGCACACGCATACACATACAGACACATGCATACACATTCATACAGACATACATACAGACACATACATACAGACATACATACAGACACATGCATACACATACATACAGGCATACATACAGACATATGCACACACATACAGACACATGCATACACATTGATACAAACATACATACAGACACATGCATACACATACAGACACATGTATACACATACATACAGACATATATACAGACACATGCACACAGGCATAGACACATGCATACACATACATACAGACATACGATTGGCCCGCGGGCCCGACTTTGGACATACCTGCCATACAGTAATAACCCCACATGGGCCACTCGATCCACAAAGTTGACATCAGCAAACCGCTCACCCACACGATGCCATACACGCTGTCTGCCATCTGCCCTGTACAGTGAAAACCGGGATTCATCCATGAAGAGAACACCTCTGCAAAGTGACAGACGCCATCGAATGTGAGCATTTGCCCACTTAAGTCGGTTACAAAGTCGAACTGCAGTCAGGTCGAGACCCTGATGAGGATGAAGAGCATGCAGACGAGCTTCCCTGAGATGGTTTCTGATAAGTTTGTGCAGAAATTATTTGTTTATGCAAACCGATTGTTGCAGCAGCTGTCCGGGTGGCTGGTCTCAGATGATCTTGGAGGTGAAGATGCTGTTTGTGAAGGTCCTGGGCTGGTGTGGTTATACGTGGTCTGCGGTTGTGAGGCCAGTTAGATTTACAGCCCGTTCACACCTGAACGTTTTGTAGCACTACGCCTGAAGCTACAAAACGCTGGAGGGGAAAAAATCCATTATTCTCAATGGAGATGGTTCACCTCTCCACTCCATGTCGCCTGAAGCCCTACGCCTGAAGCTCAAACAAGTTCCGGACCCTTTTTTGTCGCGCGAATTGGGCTGATTTGGGCGTTTTCATTCCCATAGAAACTAATGGAAACGCTCGATTCGAGCGTTTAGCGCGACAACGAGCGTTTCTACGGGCGTTTTGACGCTGTATCTGCTCAAGAAAAAATAGGCAGATGAAAAATATTTTTCCTATTGGCTGAAAAAAAAACGGCGAAGTTAAAAAACGCTCGTTGTCGCGCGTTGTAGTGTGACAAAACGCCAGTAAAAACGTTCAAACGCGCTATGCTCAGGTGTGAATGCAGCCTTACTGCCAAATTCACAGAAACATCATTGGAGACATCATTGGAGACTGCTTATGGTAGCGATATGAACATTCAATTCAAGGGCAACAGCTCTGGTGAACATTCCTGCAGTCAGCATGCCAGTTGCACGCTCCCTCAAAACTTGCGACATCTGTGGCATTGTGATGTGTGATAAAACTGCACAATTTACTGTAGAGTGGCCTTTTATTGTGTCCAGCCTAAGGCACACATGTGCAATAATCCTGCTGTCCAATCAGCATCTTGATATGCCACACTTGTCAAGTGGACGGATTATCTCGGCAAAGGAGAAGTGCTCGCTAACACAGATTTAGACAGATTCGTGAACAATATTTGAGAGAAACAGGCCTTTTGTGTACATAGAATAAGTCATAGATCTTTGAGCTCAGCTCATGATGAATAAAGGCAAACACAAAAGTGTTTTTCATATATATATATATATATATATATATATATATATATATATATATATATATATATATATATATATATATATATATATATATAGTGGTGTGAAAAAGTGTTTGCCCCCTTCCTCATTTCCTGTTCCTTTGCATGTTTGTCACACTTAAGTGTTTCGGGAAAAACCAAACCAATTTAAACAATAGTCAAGGACAACACAAGTAAACACAAAATGCAATTTGTAAATGAAGGTGTTTATTATTAAAGGTGAAAAAAAATCCAAACCATCATGGCCCTGTGTGAAAAAGTGATTGCTCCCCTTGTTAAAACATACTATAACTGTGGTTGTCCACACCTGAGTTCAATTTCTCTAGCCACCCCCAGGCCTGATTATTGCCACACCTGTTCACAATCAAGGCATCACTTAAATAGGAGCTGCTTGACACAGTAAGGTCCACCAGAAGATCCTTAAAAGCTACACATCATGCCGAGACCCAAAGAAATTCAGGAACAATTGAGAAAGAAAGTAATTGAGATCTATCAGTCTGGAAAGGGTTATAAAGCCATTTCCAAAGCTTTGGGAATCCAGCGAACCACAGTGAGAGCCATTATCCACAAATGGCGAAGACATGGAACAGTGGTGAACCTTCCCAGGAGTGGCCGGCCGCCCAAAATTACCCCAAGAGCGCAGCGACGACTCATCCAAGAGGTCACAAAAGACCCCACAACAACGTCCAAGGAACTGCAGGCCTCACTTGCCTCAGTTAAGGTCAGCGTTCATGCCTCCACCATCAGGAAAAGACTGGGCAAAAATGGCCTGCATGGCAGAGTTCCAAGGAGAAAACCACTGCTGAGCAAAAAGAACATCAAAGCTCGTCTCAATTTCTCCACAACACATCTTGATGATCCCCACACTTTTGGGACAACATTCTGTGGACCGATGAGACAAAAGTGGAACTCTTTGGAAGGTGTGTGTCCAAGTATATCTGGCGTAGAAGGAACACTGCATTTCATAAAAAGAACATTATACCAACAGTAAAATATGGTGGTGGTAGTGTGATGGTCTGGGGCTGTTTTGCTGCTTCAGGACCTGGAAGACTTGCCGTGATAAAAGGAACTATGAATTCTGCTGTCTACCAAGAGATCCTGAAGGAGAATGTCCGACCATCTGTTCGTGTACTCAAGCTGAAACGAACTTGGGTTCTGCAGCAGGACAATGATCCTAAACACACCAGCAAGTCCACCACCGAATGCCTGAAGAAAAACAAAATGAAGACTTTGGAGTGGCCTAGCCAAAGTCCTGACCTGAATCCTATTGAGATGTTGTGGTATGACCTTAAAAAGGCCGTTCTTGCTCGAAAACCCTCTAATGTAACTGAATTAGGACAATTCTGCAAAGATGAGTGGGCCAAAATTCTTCCAGGACGCTGTAAAAGCCTCATTGCACATTATCGCAAACGCTTGGTTGCAGTTGTTGCTGCTAAGGGTGGCCCAACCAGTTATTAGGTTTAGGGGGCAATCACTTTTTCACACAGGGCCATGATGGTTTGGATTTTTTTTCACCTTTTTTCACCTTTAATAATAAACACCTTCATTTACAAATTGCATTTTGTGTTTACTTGTGTTGTCCTTGACTATTGTTTAAATTGGTTTGATGTTCCGAAACACTTAAGTGTGACAAACATGCAAAGGAACAGGAAATGAGGAAGGGGCAAACACTTTTTCACACCACTGTGTGTATATATATACAGTGTATATGTAAAGCGCTGGGTAAATTGACGGCGCTATATAAGTACCTTAAATAACAATAAAAATAAGTGAAAATGTCCAAATTGGGCCCAAAGTGTCAAAGCGGCCACCATTATTTTCCAGGACTGCCTTAACCCCCTTGGGCATGGAGTTCACCAAAGCTTCACAGGTTGCCACGAGTCCTCTTCCACTCCTCCATGACAACATCATGGAGCTGGTGGATGTTAGAGACCTTGTACTCCTCCACCTTCTGTTTCAGGATGCCCCACAGATGCTCAATAGGGTTTAGGTCTGAAGACATGCTTGGCCAGTCCATAAACTTGACCCTCAGCTTCTTTAGCAAGGCAGCGGTCATCTTGTATTTGTGTTTGGAGTCGTTATGTTGGAATACTGCCCTGCAGCCCAGTCTCTGAAGGGAGGGGATCATGCTCTGCTTCAGTATGTCACAGTACATGTTGGCATTCATGGTTCCCTCAATGAACTGTAGCTCCCCAGTGCTGGCAGCACTCATACAGCCCCAGACCATGACACTTCCACCACCATGCTTGACTGTTGACTCACCTAGTTGCTGCCACACATGCTTGACACCATCTGAACCAAATAAGTTTATCTTTGGTCTCGCCAGACCACAGGACATGGTTCTAGTAATCCATGTCTTTAGTCTGCTTGTCTTCAGCAAACTGTTTGTGGGCTTTCTTGTACATCACCTTTAGAAGAGGCTTCCTTCTGGGACGACAGCCATGCAGACCAATTTGATGCAGTGTACGGTGTATGGTCTGAGCACTGACAGGCTGACCCCCCACCCCTATAACCTCTGCAGCAATGCTGGCAGCCCTCATATGTCTACTTTTCAAAGACAACCTCTGGATATGATGCTGAGCACGTGCACTAAACTTCTTTGGTCGACCATGGCGAGGCCTGTTCTCAGTGGAACCTGCCCTGTTAAACTGCTGTATGGTCTTGGCCACTGTGCTGCAGCTCAGTTTCAGGGACTTGCCAATCTTCTTATAGCATAGACCATCTTTATGTAGAGCAACAATTATTTTTTTCAGATCCTCAGAGAGTTCTTTGCCATGGGGTGCCATGTTGAACTTCCAGTGACCAATATGAGAGAGTGATAACACCAAATTTAACAGGCCTGCTCCCTGTTCACACCTGAGACCTTGTAACACTTACGAGTCACATGATACTGGGGATGGAAAATGGCTTATTGGGCCCAATTTGGACATTTTCACTTAGGGGTGTACTCATTTTTGTTGCCAGCGGTTTACACATTAATGGCTATGTGTTGAGTTATTTTAAGGGGACAGTAAATTCACACTGTTATACAAGCTGTACACTCACTACTTTACATTGTGGCAAAGTGTCATTTCTTCAGTGTTGTCACATGAAAAGATATATTAAAATATTTACAAAAATGTGAGGGGTGTACTCACTTTTGTGAGATACTGTATAATACACTCTTCAAATGTGCTTTAAAATGCCTGTTTTTCCCTTTTATGAACAAGAAAATAATGACGTTATGCTGTTGGGCTGGCATAATAATGCTATGGGGCTGGTATGAAATTATCTCCAGGGCTGTTTTTTTTTCCCCCTGTCCAGCCCTGCACACATCACTGCTCACTCACCAGGCAGTTCCCAGAACGAGCATGGCAGATATCAAATTAATATTTTACTGTGGGGGAGGGGGGCCGGTTACACCGACTTTAGTGTGGCCTCCATCCAGTTCCAGTTACGGCTTCCGGGTCTGTTCTAAACCCTGCATCTCCGCATCTGCTATGCTGCGGTCTTCCGTCCATGGAACAACACAGCAACAGGCTGCAGCAGCACACACTCCACAGCCAGCTCAAGTGAGCCCTCAGCCCAGACTGTCACTTAGGCCTGCCGGACAGCACTGGAACAGGCCACAGCGCAACCCGCATTGGGCAGGAGTGAGGGGGGACATTGGGTGGAGCGTGGGCTGGACTTACTTTAAAATGTGGGAGGGGTTATCAAATCGTGAATACACCAAGGCTTTTAAATAGGATCTCGTTTTCCATGAAGTTCCACCGAGGTGTCATCATGGCTGGTGGACATGACGTACACATCTCTCCTATCCCTCCACCTCACGGCCAAAACTTCCTCGTTCCTCAGACTTGCTGATTCCCCCTTTAGCCTTGTGCTGACTAGACATTGTGGGAAGCCCTTCCTGTTTGTTCTTGTTGTACTGCAGGCCCCGGTACAGGTGGCAGAAAAGGGGCAAACTGGTATAATAATTGTCCATGCAGGTGGGATTCCCCTTTCGGAACATAAGGAATGCCAACTCCCAGACAATTTTTCAGTTTGTTCAGTTGTACGTTGGGCACTCATGGGGATGGGAGTCTTTGCTTTTGTACTCGCAGAAGGCATGCACATATCCTGGGGTACTTTCACAGAGCTTGTTGAGCTTCAATCCATCTGGCCCTTTTACTGGTAATGTTTTGCTTGAATCCCAGCCAGCCAGTGAAGTGGATAAGGGATTCATCCACACAGATGTTCTGGTCAGGGACATAGAGTTCAGCAAACCTCTTAAAAAAATAATAATTAGGGGGCAAATGTTATATAATTTATCATAGTTGGGATGATAGATCTTGGGGAGGCCACTGTGAGTTATCGCTGATATGCCAGAAGAGCATAATCATGTCATAGCGGGACCTGGACATGACAGCTGAAAAAAATCGGCATGTAATGGACAGGGTTGGTAGACCAATAACTATGCAATTCATTTTTTTGAAAGCCCAATGCTGATCGTAAGGCCAAAGGCACTAGCATCCGTGTATAGTGCTGACTGGCTGGCTGTCTGGGTTGCCCCTGTCCCGCTGTCCCACATAGCAGAGCAGACTGAAGCCAAAGCCACCTCCCCCTTGTCGCCTATCTACATGTAGATAGAGGGGAGGAGGGACACTGCTGTGCATGCCGAGCTAAGGTCTGTACTGTACTCTAATTTAGATTGAGAAGGGGCACAGAGTGTATACTGAGGGAAGAGCGGGGGCCTGTACTGGGATTGGCAGGAGGGGTCTGTACATAGTGGAGAGGGGGTCAGGACTGGGGGGGGTCTGTTCATGAGCTGGTGGACTCAAATGGAGCCTGCCCCGTGTGTAAGGGGCCTTAGTTGTACGTGGGGTCTGTTGGGCTAAAGCCCCGTACACACAGGCAGAATGTTGGAAGACATTTGCTGGTACAAAAAAAACCGGCTGACATTCTGCTCCTGTGTATGTCAAGGTGTCCTACAGAAGCTGGCCTTTCAGCTGGCTTCTTTCGAATGTGCATCCTGGAAAACCAGTAGCCAACCAACTTTCAGTGGCAGAGAGCGCTGATCAGAGTGTTCTGGCAGGGAGGACATGGCGCTGTTATAGTTGCAAAGGGTGGGCTAACTCAATATTGAACCCTACAGACTAAGGCCGCGTACACACGGGCGGACTGTCTGTCCAACTTAGTCCGCTGAAACGTGTTTCAGCGGACAATCCGCTCGTGTGTGGGCTTCAGCGGACTTTTTCAGAGGACAGTCTGGCGGACTAAGTCTTTCGGAATTTCCATAATACAGTCCGTCCAAACTTGGTTTCAGCGGACAGTCCGCTCGTGAGTAGGCAAGTTGGACGGACTAAGTATGGCGCATGCTCAGAAAGGATTTACACGGCCAAAGGTTGCATTGCAGTGTATTGGACGTCGTATTTCTAGTCCCGTCGTACGTGCTGTACACGTCATCGCGCAAGCTTTCAGCGGACTGTCTGTTCATCGTGTGTGGTCAAGTCCGTTCATTCAAAAGTAGGACGGACTGTCTGTCGGATTGTCTGACGAACTTAGTTGGCCAGACAATCCGCCCGTGTGTACGCGGCCTAAGACTGGAATGCCATTAAAGTTCATGTGCGTGTAAAGGCAGGTGCCCCAATACTTTCAGTAACATAGTGTTTGAAGACAGATGCTGACTTAAGCTTAGTACACATTACAGTTTTTTTTTTTTTTTATGCAACCCCGGGTTGCACGAAAAAAACCTGACAGCTCCAGTCAGAGCCGCTGTACTAGCCATGCAAGTTTAGTGCTTTGCAACTATAACAGCTTCAACTCTTGTGGGAAGGCTGTCCACAAGGTTTATGAGTATGTCTATGGGACTGTTTGACCATTCTTCCAGAAGTGCATTTGTGAAGTCAGGCACTGATGTAGACGAGAAGGCCTGGCTCAGAGTCTCCACTATAATTCATTCCAAAGGTGTTCTGTCAGGTTCAGCTCAGGACTCTGTGCAGGCCAAACAAGTTCCTCCACCCCAAACTCGCTCACCCAAGTCTTTATGGACCTTGTTTGTGCACTGGTACACAGTAAGGGTGGAACAGAAAGGGGCCATCCCCAAACTGTTCCCACAAAGTTGGGAGCATGAATTTGTCCAAAATGTCTTGGTACGCTAAGGCATTAAGCGTTCCCTTCACTGGAACTAAAGGTGTCAAGCCCAATTCAGAAAAACAACCCCACACCATAATTCCCCCTCCACCAAATTATTTGGACCAGTGCACAAAGCAAGGTCCATAAAGACGTGGATGAGTGAGTTTGGGGTGGAGAAACTTGACTGGCCTGCACAGTCCTGACCTCAACCCGATAGAACATCTTTGGGATGAATTAAAGTGGAGACTGTGAGCCAGGCCTTATCATTTAACATCAGTGCCTGACCTCACAGATGCGCTTCTGGAAGAATGGTCAAACCTTCCCATAGACACACTCCTAAACCTTGTGGACAGCCTTCCCAGAAGAGTTGAAGCTGTTATAGCTGCAAAAAGTGGGCCAACTCAATATTAAACCCTACGGACTGAGACTGGGATGCCATTAAATTTCATGTGCATGTAAAGGCAGGCGTCCCAATACTTTTGGTAATATACAGTAGTGTTTATGTCTTCAATGTACCAACAGTGAGATCCCCTTGTCCTAATTTTTTTTTATAGCTCCTATCCACCTGGGAGTTTTGGGCATTCAAAAATAATACCACTTACAATCACTTTAAGAATGTAAATGGCGCATAGCATGCACTCTGTTGCCAAGTATTCACACCTCCCTTGTGCCCTTCAGACTATCGTAAAAGGCAGGAGAGCATACAGGGTACCCAGGCGGGGGAAGAAAAAGTACACCATCAATTTTTCTTATGCTGGAATTTGTCCTTTACATTTCTTTTAAAGGTCATCATGTGGTCAGCTTCTTCTCCTAGCTTTTTTTCCATTCACTCATTCATTTTAATAGATCTCTGTATGCTTTGGCATCCCAGAGCAAGTGAAAAACAATGCACATTTGTAAAACTTCCTTTTTCAGAAGAGGGATCAGCAAGGTAATTTCCTTCTCGACAGGCTCCCTTTAAACTGTCTTGAATGCTTCAGAAATTATTCACAGCAGTAAGTGTTAACCAGGACAGAGAAAACATCCCAACCACAAGAGTAGCTGGGATGGACCGTATGATGAACAAGTCCCTGGACGCCCTTGATTTTTTTAAATGTAACCTCCTCCACTTCCTTTGAATTTATAAAATTACAACCAACCGGGTTAATGGCAGGGGGACTTCTGCTAATTTGTGAGAAATAATTCATATCAGCTAAGTTCATGTGCGGTACCGTACAAATAATGGATGCTTCCAAGACATGAGAAGAGGGGGGAGAGATGATCAAAATAGCCATCCAAAATATAATTTACTGCTGATTATGAAAGATGAGACGTTACCCTTTATTAAAGAAGAACTACAGCCAAATCATCCTTATTAATGCAATGATGTCACAGGGAGCGGGGATTCCCATCCCATTGAAACCAGGATTCCTTTTGAATCATGTTTCGTAATTGGAGGTCACCCAGGGAAGGCTTCCTAGTTAGAAGGTTTGCTGAGTGCACTACTTTGCTAGTAGTGAAATTGTAAGTTGCCTATGCATATTAGGGAATTGTTTTTCCTATTTTTGCCTATTTCTTCTCCATACTCAGATTGACTTGTAGCACCCTCCTAGGGTAGAGCAGACTGCTATGTAAATTTAGTTTGGCTCCCCTGTAATCAGTGGAGCAGGGGTTCATTATTTAGGGCTTCTCAAAGTTTCCCAGGCTGTTTTCTGGAGGATTCTTGAATCATAGTGAGAGGAAGGACAGGCCATGCAGCCGGAATATTTACGGCACTCTAGCCATTCCGTGGGGAGGTGTGCCCAGCAGGTAGTAAGAGAGCTCATAAATAGTGTGAGACCTGAGGAGCAGGGGGCAATGTTTCTGGGTCCAGTCCTACAGGAGGAGACCCCTGTGAGAGGGTTCTGCCCGCTGGTGCAGGATCCTAGAGGAAGTAATTAGGACACCATTTGCAAATCCGCATCTCGGGATCATGTTGGGTCTGGAGAAGCTCACTGGAGAGAGCCAGGAGGTAGTTGGTGGAAAAAGTCTAGCTGCCCTATGGTGGTGTGAGTCTACATCTCCCTCACTAGAAAGAGCCTGGTTGCTTCCTGCCGATATCCACCAGGGTATCGGCAAGAGGCAACCAGTGATCCTGTGGTATAGATGACCCTCAATGCTGAATAATAGTTACTGAGTAACTTTTAACTCTAAAAGGAGTTTAAATCACCAACAGCATAAGAGATCCTGGGGCATTCATTTTGTGCAGTGTAGCCAGATATTGAGGGGTCTTCAAGTTGTTAAGTTGCAGTTCATCTGGACATACCATGCTCCCTACCCCTATTAAAGTGTATTGTTCCCAATAAAAGCCCTAAGAGCCAGTGGAAGAGTGAGTAAAATGCTGTGCGTCTGGCTGTGTGTACTCTAAGGGGGAAGAAGGGCCAAAATCACCAGTGGCTCCTTAATGGGTATGCTACAGCCTTCTTTCCCCACAAATCCCTGGTTTCCTGGACGCACGCAGGGAAGATATGTTTCTCTGCTACCCCCCTCCTCAGCAGCTCATATTGGCCATACCTGATCAGGTAGAGGTAGCTTGGCACATAATCTGCAGCCAGGTGGAAGGGATCCCACTGTCAGAACTGACATGTGGGCAGCCAGGCAAAAGCCTAGTAATAACATGCAGCTTCTACAAAAGTGGGAAGTCCATTCCCCATTGCTACCAGAATACTCCAGTAGTATGGTCCCACCTGTGTCCTCAGGCTTTGAGATCCTTCCAGCTATTCACCTGTGTTACCAGATCTATCCTGAGAAGGATCTGTTTATGAGGATAAGTTCAAATAACTGCTTGTGCTCAGGCACGGACTGATGAAGGAGCACGCATGCTGCAAACACGTGCCAATCCCCCCACTGTGATCTACTGGAAGTGACATCTCCTGCTTACCCAGTGTACCCAAGCCAGCCAGGAAGTGCCATGAGCCACGACATAGCCTGGGACAGCACAAGAGGTGCAGGGCCCAGTGGGACTGGATCAGACATAGTGGATATTGGAGTTTAATATGTACTTTTTAACAATAACATTGTGAGTCGCCAATTTTTAGTACATTGAACTGCTGGTCTTTTTAAAATACACTTGGATGGCGCTGTGTTCCTTTCTTCCTTTTGTCTTTCACATGCAGAGCTGCTTCTAACTCACAGAATTAGCTGTTACTGGGTCAAGCTACTATACTTGGACTGATATCCAGGACTTGTGTTGTTTTGGGCTCTCTTAGTGCACCAATAACCCTTTTCCCACAATTGAAAACCATGGGATTTTGGATTTTGAAACTGGGAGCTACAAAACGCTCAGATATGACAGGGCCTTTATAACTCTCCAGTATCTGCCATATAACAGGGGGAGGTTTTATAAAAATGAATTGGTTTGTGAATGAATCAAAAACTGCAAAATTATTAATCTAGTGTGAAAACCTTGTAAAGTGTATATTGAAAAAACATATTGTAGATACAGCTTGAATGGAAATGCCAAGAATTCTCCATATTTATTATATCGCAATGTAACATGGTTATAGAATTAGGATGTAATTGAAAGACATCCTGTCTGCAATGTCCAGGCTTCCCACAGGTAATTGATGCAGGAGCTGTGTGCTCCCCGACGAGGATCCACGGATATGTGTATTGATTAATGCATTCAACATACAGGAGGCGTTAATGAAGGGCATTCTGGGAAGACGCTCCAGGAGGACTCTCTGATGCATGTGTGTTTTATGTAAAGTGGTTTCATGTAGCCAGGCTTGAGTCATTATTGAACATGTCCGGCCATCCAGTTTGGTTATAAATGCACTGCTCTTTCAGAATCCCAGCTCCTCACAAATATAAGTCATGAATAAATGAACGTGGTAATTGCTGTACAGGCCACACACTCTACAAAATCCTTTCATGATTTCCTCTGGGATCTGTCTGACTCATTCAGTAAGGTGATATGCATAGTTATGCAGTAGCTCACAGCAACCAATCAGAATGCATCTTCCACTGAGTTGTTTTCGGGAAACTGAAATCTGATTGGTAGATTTGGTATAGACTA
Organism: Lithobates pipiens; assembly: GCF_037356315.1. Classification (NCBI taxonomy): domain Eukaryota; kingdom Metazoa; phylum Chordata; class Amphibia; order Anura; family Ranidae; genus Lithobates; species Lithobates pipiens. The sequence goes on from NW_027507685.1 coordinate 134,266,937, forward strand.
GTAAAACTTTGGATATAGTAATTGCTGTTTTCACTGACTTAAAGAGGGATTCCACCTACAAAAAAAATATTAAAAGCCAGCAGCTATAAATACTACAGCTGCTGACTTTTAATAAATGGACACTCACCTGTCCTGGGGTCCAGCGATGCCGGCAGCCGAGGCCGATCGATCGCTCGGCTCTCGGCTGCTGCCGCCACCATTCTAGGTGAGGGAATCAGGAAGTGAAGCGAATCGGCTTCACTTCCCGGTTCCCTACTGCGCATGCACGAGTCGCGCAGTGCAATAGGAATTCTCCGCGCTGTCTCTGAGATCTGTGTGTGTCCCAGCAGACAGCGCGGCAGGGCAGGAAGAGGCATAGACTCCCACGGTAGTCTATGCCCGGAAGTGGGTGTAGATACCCGTCTTTGACGGGTATCTCCACCCCCCTCCCCCCTGAAAGGTGCCAATTGTGACACCGGAGGGGGGGAGGATTCCGATCAGCGGAAGTTCCACTTTATCAGGAATTCTGCTTCCCCTTATGGAGTCCCTTTACATTTTTAAATGGTACCGGTACGCTGCATATTCAAGACAAATTAACAGGTCTGCAGGCACCTTGGCTGCTGTGGTATACCTCCATGGTGATCCCTACCCACTCCATTTGTCTGTCTCTGTCCACTTACAGGTATATGAGAACCTTCTTTCCACAAAGTTGCCAAAAAAAACAAGACATGTCATGTGCGGGGATGGAGGACAAGGAGAAGAAGTAATGAAAGATAAGTGCCAGCAGCAAAGAGGGTCTATATGAGTGAAGTGAAAGGACAAGTGCACTTTAAAGGCTAAGTTTACATTTTACAGAAAAAAAGCCTATGCACTCTAGGGGTTAACGTACATTTAATCGCTTCAATACAGGGCACCCAGACCAAATTATGTTTGATATAGCCCTATATTTAGTATTAAAAGTCGACACAAATCTAGCTGTATTTTCCATTTCTTTGGAAGTGTTGTCTTTGTTTTTTAAATTGTTTATTCTTATTGAAAAGGAAAGCATTCATGACCAAGTCTCTGGGGTACCCCTTATCCTCAAACTTTCTCTGCATGTGCTCGCCCTGTGTGGTATAATCTTCCATTTTTGTACATTTTCTTCCTAGTCTATGAAATTGACCATTGGGAATATTTTTCTTTCATGTTGGGTGATGGCAACTATTGAAATGCAGATATGAGTTCCCACATGTAGGTTTAATATGATTACTGGTAATAATGTTCTGTTGGTCGTAAGATAGGACCAGATCAAGGAAAACAAATTCTTTCGGATCTAGCACGTGTGCTGAACAATAATCCCAGTATGTTGTTACAATAGGTAACAAAGGAGTAAAATAATTCTGGGCCACCACTCCAAATGAGACATCGTCTATGTCTTGGACACTTACTGACAACGAGAGGTTTTCCCTCCTGTGTAGGACGGAAAATTCTTGGATTTATTTGCTGGGGTCCCTCGAGCCTGAGGGCCTCAATGAAAAACTTGATGTTCTTAGTATTATGCGACGTCATATTGTAAGCCTTTCTAGTCTTTGAGTCCTTTGGCTATATCGATAGTATTATAGTACTATATTAACTAGATGCTGACCGCCGGCCGTCAAATGACGGCCAGGCGGTGCACCTATTGTGCACCTATCATATGAAGGCCTCCCGTTTAAACAAGGAAATGCGTGTGATCGGGCGCGCGCATCCCTGTTTCCGATGCCGATCACAGATGGTCACACCCCGGCTGTGCACGGCACATGCGCGCGATCGCGCTGCGCGTGCACGTCGGTGGCGGCGTGTTCCCTGGGAACACTGCTCGTCACCGACGCTGGTAAACAGCCATTGGCCGGCTGTTTACCCACGTGATCGGCTGTAAAAGGATCACAGCCGATCACTAAAATGTAAACAAACCGCGGTAACGAGATGTTACCGGGTTGTTCTCCTCACACACCGATCGTGTGAGGAGGAGATTGCGGTAACATCTCGTTACCGCCTAGTGTACACCAATCACACTGATTGCGCCCCCCCCCCCCAATAAAGAGGACCGGTCACCACCCCTCATAGTACCTGTCAATCACAGTCCATCAGAGTACCTGTCACAGTCCATCAGAGTACCTGTCACAGTCCATCAGAGTATTTGAGTACCTGTCACAGTCCATCAGAGTATTTGAGTACCTGTCACAGCCCATCAGAGTACCCGAGTACCTGTCCCAGCCCATCAGAGTACCCGAGTACCTGTCCCAGCCCACCAGAGTACCCGAGTACCTGTCCCAGCCCATCAGAGTACCCGAGTACCTGTCCCAGCCCATCCGAGTACCTGTCACGGCACATCAGAATACCCGAGTACCTGTCACGGCACATCAGAATACCAGAGTACCTGTCACGGCACATCAGAGTACCCGAGTATCTGTCACGGCCCATCAGAGTACCCGAGTACCAGTCACGGTCCATCAGAGTACCCGAGTACCTGTCACAGTCCATCAGGGTACCAGAGTACCTGTCACGGTTTAACAGTGTACCCGAGTACCTGTCACAGCCCATCAAAGTATCCGAGTACCTGTCACAGCCCATCAAAGTATCCGAGTAGCTGTCACAGCCCATCAGAGTACCCGAGTACCTGTCACAGTTCATCTGAGTACCCGAGTACCTGTCACAGTTCATCTGAGTACCTGTCACAGTTCATCTGAGTACCTGTCACAGTTCATCTGAGTACCCGAGTACCTGTCACAGTCCATATGAGTACCTGTCACTGCCCTTCAGAGTACCCAAATACCAGTCACCAAGCCATCAGAGTACCTGTCACCAGGCCATCAGAGTACCCGAGTACCTGTCACCAGGCCATCAGAGTACCCAAGTACCTGTCACCAGGCCATCAGAGTACCCAAGTACCTATCTCCAGCCCATGTCTCATAGAATATACGTTGGGATGTTTGCTTTCCAAAATGGGGTCATTTTGTTGGTAATTTCACTGTCCTGGTGGTCCAGGACCTTCAAAAGTGTGATAGGTAGGAATGAAATGAGATGTGTCATTTATGCTCTTAGAACGCCTGAACGTACTACTTCAATGTTCGGCCTCTCTATGTGGCCAGGCTGTGTAAGAGTCCTACACATGTGGTATTGCCATACTCGGGAGGAGTAGCAGAATGTGTTTTGGGGTGTAATTTTTGCTATATACATGCTATGTGTTAGAAATATCTCATAAATTGACAATTTTGTGTAAAAAAAAATGCTTTTTAATTTTTTTCCACATATTCCAAAAACTTCTGGAAAAAAAATTAACCGTTCAAAAGACTCATTATGCCTCACAGATTATACGTTGGGGTGTTTGCTTTCCAAAATGGGGTAATTTTATGGGCAATTCCATTGTCCTGGTACTCCAGGGCCTTCAAAAGTGTAATAGGTGGTTGAGAAATTAGATGCGTTTTTGCTCGTAGAACGTCTGAAGGTACTACATCAATGTTGGTGCTCTGTATGTGGCCAGGCTGTGTAAAAGTCTCACACACGTGGTATCGCCGTACTCGGGAAGAGTAGCAGAATGTATTTTGGGGTGTAATTTGTTGTATACATATGTTGTGTGTGAGAAATAACCTGATAATATGACAATTTTGTAAAAAAAAATAATTAAAAAAAAAATCTTCATTTAGCAAAGAATTGTGGGAAAAAATGACAACTTAAAAAAACTTATCATGCTACTTAATACCTTGGAATGTCTACTTTGTAAAAAGGGGTAATTTGGGGGGTATTTGTACTTTCCTGACTTGTTAGTGTCTCAAGAAATGAGACTCACCTGATGTACTGAAGGCCTGATCAGATGTGATCAATTTTCAGCGATTGGCACCATAGTTTGTAGACTCTATAACTTTCACAAAAACCAAATAATATATACTAATGTGGGTTATTTTTACTAAAGATATGTAGCAGTATAAATTTTGGACAAAATGTATGAAGAAAAATTACTAATTAGCAAAAATTTATGACAAAAACAAAGAAAAAGGCATTTTTTTCACAAAATTTACGTTTTATTTTATTTATAGCACAAAAAATAAAAAACTCACTAGTGATTAAATACCACTAAAAGAAAGCTCTATTTGTGTAGAAAAAAGGACGCAAGTTTCATATGGGTACAGTGTTGCATGACTGAGTAATTGTCATTCAAACTGTGAGAGCGCTGAAAGCTGAAAATTGGTCTGGTCAGGAAGGGGGTGTAACTGCACTGTATTGAGGTGGTTAATATAACTGTCGCTATATGTGTGAATACGTACATGTGATTGAATTATTCGGGTACATGTATTTATACATGGAGTTCATCTTTCTCTTTCATTTATACATTTGTTTGTCCATAATCTTGGGTTACTGTCAGGAAAGGTTCCCTCCGCTGGTAATATTGATCATTTGGCATGTAGTACTGAGATCCACCAGCAGGTGTCTCCTGGCAGCTTGGAGCTGTCAGAATAGCTTTTCCCTGCTGGAATTATGTCATCTTTGGGCCGCAGTACTGGCGTCCACCAGCGGAGGGATCCTGGCAGTGTGGAGCAGGTATTACCTTCTGCAATCAGGCGTCACATGACTGATAGCAGCCATAGTATAAATACCCGGCAAGTGCACACACACCTTGCCCTGGTATTGTCTTTGTGCCCTGACCTGCAGCCTGTTTATCTGTTAAACCTTGATTCCTGCATCCTGCCTTCTGAACCTGTGGTACCTGATCCTGTCTATTCCTGCATCCCTGGAACCTTGTCCTGCAACCTGATCCCTTTCTCCTTGTCCCCCCATCTGCTGACCTCCTGTTTATGACTCTGGCCTGGCTTGACTACGATTCTGGTACTCCCTTTTGCTACATATGCTGGTTAGTTTGTTTATCATCACTGTTTGGTTGTTTGGTTTGTTCACTCAGTTTGTATTGGTGGTGTGTTCACATTTTATATGCATTGACTTTAAACTTACTTTCACCTATTTATGTTTAGTTCACTCTGTCGCAGTCACACAGTTCTGGTCACATCTAGTTTATGACAGTTACTCTTAGCCCTTGTACACACGGTCAGACATTCCGATGGAAAATGTCCGATCGGACCGTGTTGTCAGATAATCCGACCGTGTGTGAGCTACATCGGACTGTTTCCGTCGGAATATCCGACCGACAAAGTTTTAGAGCAGGGCTATAAAATTAAAATTAAACTTTGTCCGATCGTTTGTAGAGAATTCCGATCGAACAAAGTGCCATGCATGGTCAGACCAAATTCCTAGACCAAAGCTATTGGCTACTAGCCTGAACGTAGTCCCGTTGTAACTAAATTACGTCATCACGTTACGAACGATCGAATTTTCCGACAACTTTGTCCAACCGTGTGTATGCAACACCAGTTTCGGACAAAATCTGATGGATTTTGTTGTCGAAATGTCCGACCGTGTGTACAAGGGCTAACAGCATATGGTCAATCTGGAGAGGTTGTCACATGATGGTGTCCAGAGTTTAATTGTTTTTCTTTAATTTTTATTTTTATTTTCACTTTATTTTTATTTTAATGATTAATTTTTCATCAATTTTTGTATACATTTTTTATGAATTGTTCTGTTTTTATAAAAAAAAAAAAATTTTTATTATTATTTTTATCTAATTATCTTGTTGTTATCAATAACTTTATTCATTAATCATTTGTTTACCAATTAGTTTTTTCTAATGTTATTGATTCGATCTCATTTATATATTTCCCATTATCAGTAGACTGGAGAGCATTCTGCATGCTTTGTTCAAGTTGCAGGGTCGAGTGAGGGGTTAACATCATACTTGAAGTTTGTTTTCTCCACCCCCTCCCTATCCCCTGCAAAGTGCTTCAATTTCGCTGTTGGCGCTATTCCCGTGGCTTTTAAAAAGAGAATGCACATGAAACACGAAAGCCACGGTAGTCACAGCAACCCAGAGCTTGCGGTCCCCCCCGACATACTGACATCCTGGTTACCTTAATTTCCGGCGTGACATCTACATCATCCTGTGCGCCTGGATCCAACCACTTTGTCCTGCTCTCCTGGTCCCATCCCCCAGCGGTGGATACTACACTAAACCTCACCATCTTAGTGGGGTTCACACACACGATCAGCTATTGAGCTGATAGCTGCTTATTAGGATTCCCCCTCATTGTGGTTCATTGTGGAAACCAGCTAAGTCTAACCACTGGTTTAAGGTAGAAGCTGATCATTTGATCTTGATCCCTCTTCACCCAGATGTCACAGTGGTACCATGTCTATTGTTCCACATTAATATCTACACTGACTACTTGCTTTTTATGATTGCCTCTGCAACCTCATTGACAGTTGTTCATCTCTAAGAAGTGCAACAAATAAACTAACTTTTTTACTTGGCCAAAGGTCTGCAAGTTTTATGATTCACCCATAGAGCGCTGCTTCTTTGCTTCATTGGGAGGACTCTCTCCAGTCCTCTTGACTGCCCATGCTACTCACCAGCCCCCCTGGCTGCAACCGGTGGTTCCCTCCTGAAGACTTGCTCGGTAGTACTAGCTACTGCTCTCCTCTCTGACTCCTCTGTGTGCCTCCTGTTCGAATCCTTCACAAGAAGTACTCTGTCCTGCACCTGAATCCCAGGCCCAAGATCACCCTCCCCCCCCCCCCCCAGACTGGGGAGCTCCCTCAAAGGCCCAGACAGCCTAGCACTCCATCCTCATTTCTTCCACCCGACAACTCCTCCCCAGCTGGGTTGACCCTAGGTATTTCAAGAAGACCTGCCCCCTGCCAATCCTTGTTGGAGATTGCTCTTGGCTCCCTTTGACACCCCAAATAGCTCCACCTCTATTCCCCTACTCTTTTTCTAGAATCCTCTAGAAGCAAGAGGGAGGTAACTGTGGAGTGCTGCTGTCTGAGTCACAGCTGCTACTCTGAGCCACTCTCAGCCCATACAGATCAAAACAAACAGGCTTAGCTTCCAGCTAGGCCTGCCTAAATTTGCCTGTACTACAAAAATCCTAACTTCTAGCACCTACCTCAGTAGAGGGTGCTACACAGGTTTTAGTACCTACAGGGGCCCCTTAACTGCAAAGGCTTTTTTTCTGCAAAAGGTGAACTTGGCTTTTAATTGTTTCTTTGCAAAGCACCAAACAGCAGCAAATGAGGATGAAGACAAATAAGTACATCAGACTTGGAGGGTCTCTACCCAGAATCATTGTTGAATAATTGATAGAAATCAATATTCATCCATTTGAAAATAATTGTGTAAAGGCATCAGTGTCACCGACTGTAACATTGTGGTAACATTAGCTGTATTTATTATATGACCAATCAGCAATGACCACTGCAGCAAAGATAATTTGCAGCAATTTTCAGTGCCTAGGAACACTGTGATTAGGACACCTGATTATATTATTTTTCCTCCACGTCACCATAGAGTCAGGAGTGTTTTCCAAATTTCCCCTTCGACTCAAGTTACGCCTTAGAGAGCTGAGATTATGTTTGCAGTTCATCAAATTGCCAAGAACTACAGAAGATATTCATGTTATGGAAAATGTAAACCTTATGTCCAATCAACATTCTAGTCCTGTACATAACCAGGAGCATTCTTCTTAAAGAAAACCTGGGAAATACAACGGCTGCCATTGTTGATCTCTTTCTACAACCGCTAATGGTCTGGCTGTCATACTGACTCCCCAAACATTTTGTGACATTGACCAAATATGCAAATCAGGAGTTCTGCTGTATGCTTGTTATGGGTTAGTGACTTAAAGCAGAGTTCCACCCTAAAGTGAAACTTCCGCTCATCGGAACCCTCCTCCCCACCGTGTCACAGTTGGCACCTTTCAGGGGGGAGGGGGGTGCAGATACCTGTCTAAGACAGGTATGTGCATCCACTTCCGGGCATAGACTCCCACGGGAGTCTATGCTTCTTCCTGTCCTGCCGCGCTGTCTGCTGGGACACACACGGATCCCAGAGACAGCGCGGACCATTCCCATTGCGCTGTGCGACTCGCGCATGCGCAGTAGGGAACCGGGAAGTGAAGCCACAACGCTTCACTTCCTGATTCCCTCACGAGAATGGTGGTGGCAGCAGCCGAGAGCCGAGCGATCGATTGGCCTCAGCTGCCGACATCACTGGACCCTGGGACAGGTGACTGTCCATTTATTAAAAGTCAGCAGCTGTAGTACTTATAGCTGCTGGCTTTTAATATTTTTTTTTTCCAGTGGACTCCCTCTTTAAGTAGGGTATAGACCTTCAGTTTTTTTAGTTCAACCAGCTTCGCATAAACACAAGCGATGTTGATGCAGGAATGTCTCCTCCTGTTCTATTGTATTGTGACAGTGAGCCCACCCCTTCCCCCGCCAGAATACACAGATCTGTGCTGCAGTTATTGGCTGCAAGCACTAATTGAATGCTGGCTTCTGTTTAACAGACAGCAGTTACAAATTCTACACCACAGTGCACTTAGATATGGAGCAGCACCAGTCATTTGAATGGGTTCTGCCGAATGCGATGGGGGGATAGATTGTGCTGTGCTGCAATGCAAAACATTGAGGTTATGGCTTGTATATACCCCCAACAATTGATTTTGCAGCTTAAAGTGGAACTCCAGGCTCCTTCAGAAAAAGTTAAAAGTCAGCAGCTACAAATACTGTAGCTGCTGACTTTTAATATTAGGAAACATACCGGTCCACGGATCCAGCGATGTCCTCACCTGAGCTGATTTTTAGTCAGGTCTTGGGTGTTGCCGCCGCAATCTCAGCTAAGGGAAACCGGCAGTGAAAACTTGCGGCTTTACAGCTGGTTCCCTATTGTAGATGCGTGAAGCGCGCTGCACTTTGTGAAATAGGAGCGGGTACCTGTCAAAACCAGGTACGCCCTCCCCCGAAAGGTGCCAAATGAAGGCAGTGGAGTGGGGGAGGAGGCAGACAAGCTGAGCTTCTTTTAGGCGGAGCTCCACTTTAAGGGCAAGGGGTTGGAGGGCAGTAAAACTTAGAAATATCATTTTCATTTTACCACATCCCAACTATTAGTGTAAACACGGCCTTATTGAGTGTGGAAATGCAAATGATATATACTTTACATATTCTTGACCCCAGAACTATGTACTTTACTGGCTCCTGACCCCCACACTCTGTACGTTAGCCACTCTTGATCATTGAACTAAGTACATTACACACTCCTAACCCCTAAACTATGCACTCTACCCATTCCTGATCCCTGTGTTCTCTACATTACCCAATCTTGATCATTGAACTATGTACATTACATACTCCTACATTACACACTCCCAACCCCTGAACTACGATTTATATACTTTATATACTTTAACCACTCCTTACCCCTACACTTTATATTTTACCCACTGCAGACCCTTGCACTCTGTACATTTCCCACTATTGATCACTGACCTATGTGCATCATACACGCCTGGCTCATGTACTTTACCAACCCCTGAGCCCTGCACACTGTACATTACCCACTCCTGACCCCTGCACTCTGTACATTACCCATTCCTGACTATATATGAGCCGAACACCCCCCGGTTCGGTTCGCACGAGAACTTTCGAACGGACCGCAAAATTTTGAACCCCATTGAAGTCTATGGGACTCGAACGTTTGAAATAAAAAGTGCTAATTTTAATGGTTAATATGCTAGATATTGTCCTAAAAAGGGTTTGGGGACCTGGCTCCTGCCCCAGGAGACATGGGTCAATGCCAATTTTTTTTTTTAAACGGCCGTTTTTTCGGGAGCACTGATTTCAATGACGATTAAAGTGAAAAAAATAAGTGAAATATTCCTTTAAATATCGTGCCTGGGGGGGGGGTGTCTGTAGTATGCCTGTGAAGTGGCACGTGTTTCCCGTGTTTAGAACAGTCCCTGCACAAATTGACATTTCATGGAAAAAAAGTCATTTAAAACTGCTTGCGGTTTTAATGTAATATCTGGTTCCGGCAATATGGATGAAAATCATTGAGAAAAATGGCATGGGTAGCCCCCCTGCCCATTACCAGCCCCTCTGGGTCTTGTAGGGATATTAAGGGGAACCCCTTACCCATATTAAAAAAGGAAAGGCGTAGGGCCCCCAGGCCCTATATAAACAGAACAGCAGTATACAGGCGGTGCAAACAAGACAGGAACTGTGTAGGTTTGTTGTGTTCAGTAGAGTCTGTTTGTAATTTTAAACTGGTACATTTTTAAAGTGTAGCTCCAGTTAAAAAATTGATTTTTAAGATTTTTGGAAGACATAGGGAAGGGTTATCACCCCTGTATAATTTTCTTTGCCATCCGTCTTATTTTTTTCATCTCAATTCCTGTTGTCTCCTTCCATTTGCAATTAGGAGATGTTTGTAAGTTGGATGTTTGAAAGTAGGGGCCTGCCCTATATGCTCTACAGAAATGGGGGCCTAAGGTGTTGGTGTTGCCACAACACTGTAAGCCCTCAAAGTGACTCTTGGTGGATGCTAGAGCGCCCTGCTGTGAACAATTATATCAAGAATTGTAATTACATGCCATTGTTGAACAGTGGTAGAAAAATTGGGTCTTTGGTGGTTGTGGTGGTGGTGCTGGTGCCACAACACTATAAGTCCTCACAGTTACTCTTGGTGGGTGCAGGAACGGGCCCTGCTGTGAAGTATTATATCAAGAATTGTAATTACATGCCCCTGTTAAACAGGGGCTGAAAAATTGGGCCTTAGGCACTCATTGCTGGTGCCACAACACTGCAACCTCTCCCAGATACTCTAGTTGGAGTGCAGGAATGAGCCCTGCTGCTAAGCATTGCATCAAAAATTGTATAACATGCCCCTGTTAGACAGGGGCTGAAAAATTGGGCCTTAGACACTGGTGCTGGTGCCATGGCACTGCAACCTCTACCATATACTCTAGTTGGAGTGCAGGAATGAGCCCTGCTGCAAAGCATTGCATCAAAAGTTGTATTACATGCCCCTGTTAAATAGGGGCTAAAAAATTGGGCCTTAGGCACTGGTGCTGGTGCCACGATAATGCAACCTCTCCCAGATACTCTAGTTGGAGTGCAGGAATGATCCCTGCTGCAAAGCATTGCATCAAAAATTGTAATTACATGCCCCTGTTAAACAGGGGCTGAAAAATTGGGCTGGTGGCATCACCCAGAACCAAAAATGTTCTTCCAAGATATCAGCAGGATCATTGAGGAGGAAGAGGATAGTCAGCCAACATAACAGGACAGTCACTCAGTATCAGCATAGGCAGTCTTGAAGGGATGTGACATTTCCAAAAAAATTATTCAGTTACATCAGCTTCAGGTGCTTGGTAGCTGGTGGTGATCCAAGACTAATTCATCTTTATGAAGGCCAGTCGATCAACTGAGTCGGTGGATAGGTGCACCCTTTGATTGGTTACAAAGCCACCAGCAGCACTGAAGGTGCGTTCCGAAAGAACGCTGGTTGCAGGACAGGCCAGTAGCTCAATTGCATACTGTGCAAGCTTAGGCCAGTGATCCACCCACAAGACCAAGTAAGCCAGAGGATTTTCGGTGGGAAAGGTGTCCAAGTCTGACCTTGCCCCTAGGTATTCCTGCACCATGTAAATCAGACGCTGGCAATGGTTGCTGGAACCGATCATACCTTGGGGCTGAGGACTAAAAAATTGTCTGAACGCATCGGTCAGATGGCCACCTTCTCCACCGCTCCTTCTGTGACTGACCGAAGCCTCAGCAACACGTTGTCCAGGACCAGAAGTTTGTAACCTCCCAGTCTCTGGGAACGTGTTGCACAGACCTTTCTGCAAGGCCTCCCGGAGATGTCTCATCCTCTGCTCCCTCTGCGACGGCAAGATAAGGTCCGCAACCTTACCCTTGTACCGTGGATCAAGGAGAGTGGCCAGCCAGTAATGGTCCCTCTCCTTGATCCGAAGAATACGAGGATCCTTCCGTAGGCTTTGCAGGATCAGGGAGGCCATGCAGCGTAGGTTAGCTGAGGCATGCGGTCCGGAGTCCTCTGGGTCACTAAGGACAACATCATCCGCAGCCACCTCCTCCCAGCCACGTAGAAGTCCACAGGTTTCTTGGGACTGTAAATCATCCCTAAAAGACTGCTGCTGCTGATGCTGAGTGCCAGGCTCCACCTCCATGCTGACACAATCCTCCTCCTCATCCTCCTCATCCTCTTCATGTGTGATGGGTGGGACAGCAGGAACACTGTCTGGATAAAGGGGGCCTTGAGAGGCAAGGAAGTCCTCCTCTTCCTGCCTCTGTTCTGCCTCAAGTGCCCTGTCCATTATTCAATGCAGCGTATGCTCCAACAGGTGGACAAGAGGTACAGTGTCACTGATGCATGCACTGTCACTGCTCACCATCCTTGTGGCCTACTCAAACGGTGACAGGACAGTGCATGCATCCCTGATCATGCCCCACTGGTGTGGTGAGAAAAAACCGAGCTCCCCTGACCCTGTCCTGGTGCCGTAGTCGCACAGGTACTCATTGATGGCCCTCTGCTGCATGTGCAGCCGCTGCAGCATGGCCAACGTTGAGTTCCATCTGGTGGGCATGTCACCTATAAGGCGGTTCTTGGACAAGTTCAACTCCTTTTGGAGCTCAGCCAGCCGAGCACTGTGTAGCCCCTTGAACGCTTACGGAGCACCGCTGGTTAAGAGGACAAAGCACTGGAAGAGGCCATGGAGGAAGAAGAAGAGGAGGGGGTGGAGGAGAGAGGTGTGTCACAACCAGTAGTAGCATTTTGGAGGCGTGGTGGTGGAACAACCTCCAGCACTACTGCACCTTGTCCTGCATCCTTTCCAGCTGCCAGAAGAGTGACCCAATGGGCCGTGAAAGGTAGGTAATGTCCCTGTCCATGCCTGCTGGACCATGAGTCAGCGGTAATATGCACCTTACCGCTGACTGCCCTGTCCAGCGAGGCAAGGACATTGCCTTCCACATGATGGTAGAGAGCTGGAATCGCCGTCCGTGAGAAAAAGTGGCGTTTGGGGACCTGCTACTGAGGAACCGCCCTGTCAGGAAAGGGTCCGTCCGCTGGTAAGATCCATCATTTGGCATGCAGTGCTAAGGTCCACCAGCAGGTGTCTCCTGGCAGTTTGTAACTGTCAGGAGAGACTTTCCCTGCTAGTGTTATGTCATTATTGGGCCGCAGTACTAGCGTCCACCAGCGGATGGATTCTGGCAGTAGGGAGCAGGCAACACTTCCTGCACTCAGGTGTTACTTGAGGACAATCAATGCAGTCTTATAAATACCCGGCAAGCCCACACATGCTTGCCTTGGTATCTTTCTCCCTGGATCCTGACCTTGAGCCTGCTATCCTGACCTTGAGCCTGCTATCCTGACCTTGAGCCTGTATCTGACCTTGAGCTTGTATTTGACCCCATCCTGGACCTGTCCCTCCTGTTTGCCTTGGATCCCTGCTTTACAGCCCATCCATCCATCTGTCCTCACCCTGTCCTGTTGGTTCCCCATCCTTACCCATCTGCTGACCCCCCTGTGTATGACCTCGGCCTGGCTTTTGTTACGATTCTGGTATTCCCCAATATTTGTATATATCATTGTTGTTTGTGGTTTTGGGTTGGTTGTGCGCTATTATATTCACTTACTTTTTACCTATGTAAATAAACACCATTACTTTTCACTTACATGTGTTTCTGGTTTCCTCTGTGCAGTCCACACAGTCTGGTCTACTAATTCTTTGACACGCCCATTGCACAAACTCACGGAAGAGGGTGCGAGTCTACCAACTGAAAAGGCAGCAGTTGAAGTGCTAGCAATTTAGCCAAGCTAGCATTCAACCGCTGGGCATGTGGATGGCTGGGAGTGAACTTCTTTTGACGGTCCAGCAGCTGGGGCAGGGAAATTTACCTGGTACAATCGGACGTGGGTGTACTGCTAGCAGAGTGCCCCCAAGTACTTGGCTGTGACACACCTAATTCTACACCTTCATTCCTCTCAGTGCAGGTTTCAGTGAGGACTGAAGGTCTAGTGGGGTTGGTGATCCCAGCTGATGAGGAGCAAGGAGAGGTCCGCTTTGTTCTTTTTTTTTTTTTTTTTTTTTTTTTTTTTTATCAGAAAAAGTTTTTATTAGAAAAAACATAATGGTACAAGACATCCATACAATGGCCTCACATAATGAGAACACACACAATATGAAATCAGAGTAACAAACATAATCTTCCCAGAAACAGCAGCTCAAGGAGGTGCAGTAAATGAGAATAAGGGAGACCGGATAGTAGACAGGATGTCAGCAAATCGGTCCTCAGCATAAGAAGCAAGAGGGAAGAAGGAGAAAGCTATCGTGCAGTTACAGTATTCAAATTTTTCATTTTCTTATTCAAAAGAAACAAAATAAAAAAAAATTAACAGAAAAAGAAAGCAGAATAAACTAGGGGGAGGGAGAGATAGTCAGAGATCCCTGAGCCACAGAACATATAGAAATAGTACCGTACACAATACCCACAATTATTAGCATTCAATAGCATGCTTCAACAATTGTATACAACCAAACCAAACAGGTAAGACAGGACCCATGGTAAATATCAAGGTCAAATCAGCCCTGCAGTAACCTATTCTGAATCAACTGGTGCGGTGCCAGACCTGGGACGTCCAGCCAGTCCTGCCACATATTATAAAACTTTTGGGGGGTATTCCTATGTTGGTATGCCAGCTTCTCACGTATCAACATCCCGTTAACCCGATCAATCCACTGTTGCCTGCTGGGTACCCTGGGCGTGATCCACATCTGGGCTATCAGTTTACGAGCCATATAAAGCAGCCTGAGAATCGCCGTGCAGACGGCCGGGGTAAGGGACTCTTCGTCCAGGGCCCCCAACAGGCATATCACCGGGCTTGTGGGAATCATGATTCGAAATACCTGATGAATAGTTTCCAGAATCGTAGTCCAATAACGAGTCAGTTTAGGGCACTTCCAGAACATATGGAGAAGGTCCCGCTTTGTTCTTTGGTGTGGTTCGTAAAGGGAGGCTTGCCAACGAGCTGCATGGCAGGTCAACATATGTCTGGTCAAGCATGTGGTGCCCAAGCGGCTAATGTTTTGGCCACGCACTGGTCTCAAAAAAGGCCCACACCAGAGAACTTTTGGAATAACGCGCAGAGGCAGTGCCCTGCACAGGCGGAGCTCTGCAGTGTGATTCAGTCGGTGTGCTGCCCCTAAGCTGGCCCCGGAGGGCATCCTGCCTCGTTGGAGATGTGCCTCCTCCTCCTCTCTCCTATCAGGCACCCACGTGGAATCAGTGACCTCATTATCCCCTCCCTCTTCATCACTGGAACAAACCTGGCAGTATGCTGCAGCTGGTGGAACATGACTGCCAGATTGCTGTCCTTCTTGAGCATCCCCTCTCTCTGTGCTCATGCTACTGCCTTCCTCTAGCTGGGTATCATCATCAGAGCCTACAAAACACTGGGCATCCTCCCGGAGCATGTACCCAACACTGTGCTCAAACAGTTTGGGGGACTCCTCAGGAGGACATGTTGGGTCTAGGGAAGGAGTGACTGATGATAACATTGAGACGAGGGAAGAGGATGCGTTGGCAGCTGCTTTGCTAGTACCTCGGGTGAGAGAGGATGAGGAGGATGAAGAGGGCTTTGCCATCCACTCTACCAAGTCTTCGGCATGATGTGGCTCATCGCGTCCAGCTGCCAAAAATAAGGATAAGCGTGTCCCATGGCCACGTGCTGATGACGATGCACCACATTCACGACCAGCACTGTTGTCTCTAGACACAGAGCCTGCTTGCCCTCTTTTATTGGCTCGTGACTGTCTGTCTCTCCTTGTTGGCCTTCCAGACATAGTAATGGCCAGCAGGGAGATGGGAAAACCAGCAATTGGGTATTGTATATTGTGCTGGAGGCACACAACACCCACTAACTCCTGCAGATGCCTGTATGATAGAACACCAGCAATAAAGGGTAGATACAGGTGTATACTGTGCTGGAGGCACACAACACCCACTAACTACTGCAGATGCCTGTATGAGAGAACACCAGCAATAAAGGGTAGATACGGGTGTATACTGTGCTCTGCTGGAGGCACACAACACCCACTAACTCCTGTAGATTGCTGTATTAGAGAACACCAGCAATAAAGGGTAGATACAGGTGTATTCTGTGCTGTGCTGGAGGTACACAACACCCACTAACTCCTGCAGATGCCTGAGAAAAGAACACACTGTCTCTGCCTATCTAGCTCTTTCCCTGCATGCCGGAACACACTACACAAGGCCACCGCGCTGGCGGCCTTATATAGTGTGGGGCGTGTACTAAACCCCCTGAGCTATAATTGGCCACAGGCAATTATGGCTCTCCTCGCTGCCGGTGCTGTGATTGGCCAAGCATGCGGGGTCACAGTGCATGCTTGGCCAATCATGAGCCAGCAATTCACTGCGATGGCGCAGTGCATTGTGGACCGTGAGCGCCAAATGAATTTGGCGCGACCGGCCCACAGAGTTCTGGCTTCGCCGAACGGGCGAACAGCCGGTGTTCGAGTTTAGGCGATCCCTGAAAACTGGCAGAAACCATGAACCAGACCGAGACAGAAGTACAGTAAAATCACACTTGTTTATTACTAAAAATAAAAGGGTAACTAGAGCAAGCGTAGTAAAAGCAAAGCCAGAGTCCAGTAACGGGATCGGGTAGTCAGCCAAGCCAGAGTTCAGTAACCAGATTGGGTAATCAGCCAGGCCAGTATAACCAATAACCAGCGGAAACTTAGGTGAGGAAATAACTTGGAATTGGATTATCTCATGGTGAAGAGCCCCTACGGCCATGGACAATGGAACTGTCTCATGAGTCACATGGGCAGGCTGTAGAGGTCTCCTCGTCAAGAGCCTCAATGGCAAGTGGAGTGTCACGCAGCTTCAACGGAATTGAGTGCTGTGATACGAAGGCAGCATCAAGGAACAGGCCTGCAGCCCCAGAGTCAGAGCCTGTATATCGATGGATGACTCAGCCCAAGAAATCCTTCTGGATAACTGGGGACAAAACAGTGCCACCTAATGTCTTCCTCTGGATCAACTGTGGGTATAGAATTGGGTATATGGGATTGTATGATATTATTATTTATATATATATATATATATATATATATATATATATATATATATATATATATATATATATACTTTTTTGTGGTTGAACTGGATGGACTTGTGTCTTTTTTCAAACTAACTATGTAACCTCTGCGCCAGAGTACGGAATTCAGTAGTGTAGTCGGCAACAGTTCTCCTACTGTTTGATGGACATGAGGCACTTGGCAGCAGAAGCGGAGCGTGCGGGAACATCAAGAACCCTTTTAAAGGAGGCCACAAAGTCAGGGTAACTCAAGACAAGGTTTTTGTGTCTCCCATAGAGGGTTCGCCCAGGCCAAGGCTCTCTAAGAAAGCAAAGTTATCACGAAACCTACTTTGCTTCTGTCCTTGAGAAACGGCTGGGGCAGCATCTCAAAGTAAATCTCAACCTGGTTGAGAAACCCTCTGCATTGAACTGGATCACCCCCAAATCGCTGGGAAAGCGGAGCAGAACCAGACATATCTCTTATGGAGGTAATACTCGAGGTGGGTGCCTGCACAGAGACTGGTGCAGCAGCAGGGACGGCCTGCAGCTAAGATTGTACCGGAGCAGCCACAGTGGGAATTTCCAAGTGAGCCGTGCGAATCAGGAGCGTTTGTAACTCTATGGCAAACTGATCCATGCGGTGATCTTGCTCACCCAAACTGGAAAAAATATTACCAAAAAGTGGATTGACTGTGTCTTCTGAATTCATGGCCTTCTCCTACTGTCAGAAACCATGAACCAGACTGAGACAGAAGTACAGTAAAATCACACTTGTTTATTAATAAAAATAAAAAGGTAAATAGAGTAAGCATAGTCAAAGCAAAGCCAGAGTCCAGTAATGGGATCGGGTAGTCAGCCAAACCAGAGTTCAGTAACCAGATTGGGTAATCAGCCAGGCCAGAAGTCAGGGATCCAAGTAGAGGAACAGCAAGCAGGATAAGAAGCCAGAAGGGATGTCAGCAAAGCCAGTCTTTAAACAGGAATGTAGGCAATGGTTTCTTGTGCTGTGACCAAGGCGAAGGCAGAGATCAAGTGAGCTTGACGGCTTTAAGTAGGCAGGACTGACGAGCAGAATCACAACAGCTGGGGACTGTGGAGAGAGATGGGAGCTGGCAATTCGCTGACAACTGAGCGTCTGGCTCAGAGAAGGAAGGGCTGAGCCCAGCCCTGACAAAAACTCATCTCTTCAGGGTGGCCTATCCTGCCTCCAGCTAACAACTAAATCTTCTACTCCCCTCACTGTCCCTACCTTCTGTTTCACCAGCCCCTCCCTCTTAGATTGTAACCCTATTGTTTTGAATTGTACTATTGGTATAATAGTGTCTCCCTACATTGTAAAGCAATGAGCAAACCGTTGGCACTATATAAATCCTGTATACTAATAATAATTTATTAAAAAATCATTATTTTATGGAAAGCTTTGGGGTTCTTAAGGGGAAAATGCTCAGAGATGTTTGTAGGCTGAGGAGAGTGGAACCACCTAGTTTCTAAAGTCCATGCATGTATTAATACGATCATTCAATAATCAAATCATTTTGGTTTTCTGACTGGTTGAATTAAAAAAATATATCTTATGCCCTGTACACACGATCCGGCTGACTTTTTCTTCCCAAAAGTCTGGTAGACTTTGAAAGAAGTCTTGACTCAAAATTGTCCGGCAGACAATCAGCTAGTCTGTGTGCTACACCGCTGGACTTTTCAAATGAACAGACTTGCCCACACATGGTGTAAAGTCTGTTCATTTTGAACGTGACTTGAGGTACCACGGGACTAGCGAATGAAGTCAATGTCGCTGCCTCCAAGAAGAGCAGAAGATAGCGGAGGACCCCGCCGAGAAGACCCCCGAAGTTGGAAGAAGACCCCTGGAGCTGCCTAATAAACTACTTTAAAAACCTGTGTTGCATGTTTTTTTATTACCACTTTTTCCCCCCAGGTGAATGGTTAGGGGTATGATGTACCCCATACTCATTCACATAGGGTGGGGGGCCAGGATCTGGGGGCCCCCTTATTAAAGGGGGCTCCCGGATTCCGATAAGCCCCCCGCCCACAGACCCCGACAACCAACGGCCAGGGTTGTTGGGAAGAGGCCCTTGTCGTCATCAACATGGGGACAAGGTGCTTCCCCAAAGCACCCACCCCCCCCCCCCATGTTGAGGGCATGCGGCCTGGTACAGTTCAGGAGGGGGGGGCGCTCGCTCATCCCCACCCCCTTTCCTGGCGGGCTGAGCTGCGTGCTCGGATAAGGGTCTGGTATGGACTTTGGGGGGACCCCCACGCCGTTTTTCCGGCGTAGGGGTTCCCCTTAAAATCCATACCAGGCGACAGGGCTATCAAGGTGTCAATTTTGCTGATGGAGGCGGTGACATTGACTTCCTTCGCTAGTCCCGTCGTACCTGAAGTCACATTCAAACTGAACAGACTTTAGTCCATGTGTGGGCAAGTCCGTTCATTTGAAAAGTCCGGCGGACCTCCACCAAAAGTCTGGCGTATTGTCCGCCGGACCTAGTCCGCCAGAAAAGTCTGGCCGTGTGTGGTCATGTGTGGGCAAGTTCGTTCGTTCAGAAAGTCCGGTGCATTGTCCGCCGGATAGTCTGATCGTGTGTACGTGGCATAAGAGATTAAATTCTTAAAGCGGAGGTCCACCCTAAAGTGGACCTCCGCTCATCGGAACCCTCCCCCCCTCCGGCGCCACAATTGGCACCTTTCAGAGGGGAGGGGGGTGCAGGTACCTGTACAGTACAGGTATTCTGCACCCACTTCCGGGATAGCTCTCTGCGGAAAGGGGCGTAGATTACGCCCCTTTCCGCAAGTGCCCGCCCCTTTCCGCAAGTGCCCCGCTGCCTGCTGGGAAACACACAGATCCCAGAGGCAGCGGGGACCGTCCTTATTGCGCAGCGCGATTCGCGCATGCGCAGTAGGGAACCGGGAAATGAAGCCGAAAGGCTCCATTTCCTGATTCCCATACCCAAGATGGCGGCGGCAGCACCTTACAGACGATCTAGAGATCGGCTTCGGGTGCCGACATCGCGGGCACGCTGGACAGGTAAGTGTCACTATTTTAAAAGTCAGCAGCTGCAGTATTTGTAGCTGCTGGCTTTTAAAAAAAATAAAAACGCGGAGTCCCGGTGGACTCCCGCTTTAATGTTTTAAAGAACTGACTTAATATTCTTCATGGATCAATAAGGAGATATACACTAAGTAATGGAGTTTATTTGTGCAGGCACTGTAATATCAGTCGCAACAATTGTTTTTTTAACTTTGTTGGGAGAATTAACTGTGACCCCCATACAGAGAAATTGAGAGTGCCGCTTCAGGCTCTGGTAGGTTCTTATATGCTAACAGTCAACTGTTGGGAGTGCAGGCAGGGAAAGAGCTCATCTTAGCTCCACAAAAGTCAATGAATAAGGAAAAGACATTCCAGGAGCCGCACATCACACAAAACCCTCATGTAAAGAGTTGAAGCAGCCTTAGTCTAGACTCCAGGTCATGCCCCTGACATGGGGCTTAATCATGGGGATTCCCACAATTAACAGAGAGCGCTTCTCCGGCAGGACACCCGAGAAGAGGAGGAGCCAGGAGCGCTGCAAAGGGCCCACAGAAAAGGAGGATCGGGCCACTCTGTGCAAAACTAACTGCAAAGCAGAGGTAAGTATGACATGTTTGTTTGTTTTTTTAGACTGAACCTTTACAACCCATTTAAAGCATTGGAAAAGTTTTAAACCATTACAAATTTCAAAATGAACTATTCCAGATTGTCTGCCCTAAATATCACCTTGACCCCAGACACTGTGGCTCAAAGTAAACACAACATTCCCTTCCAGTGGTCCGCGCGCTCTATTAAGTACCTGGGGATACACTTACCGTCCGCACTTTATGGCCTTTACTGGCTCAATTTTGCCAAACTAGCTAATGCCATATACACTGACATACATTCCTGGAACAGAATGCAGTTTTCCTGGTTTGGCTGTGCATCTGTAGTCAAAAAGAATACCAACCTTATTTACCCATCATTCTTTACTATGCTCCGACAAAAACTAAGAACATTTCTCTAGTATAACAGTGAAGAGTAAGAATGAAATATGGCAGGCTCACGCTTCCTAAGACGGCCACTCACCCTGTCGGATAACAGGGGTTCACCCAAGGTGCGTTCGTCTAAGCACTAACAGTTTTCACCAGAGTTCCTAATGTTGGAGATGGGTTTTGCTGTGTGTTAGTACCATGTCGCTGCTCTCAGGATCGCCCCACCAGGAGGTGAGCGAGCCAGGGTCCAGTAGCAGATATAGCAGATAGGGATCAAGCAGAAGCATAGTCAATAAACAACGAGGAACAAGCCAAGGGTTGGTAACGAGTGGCAGCGAAGATACGGATGGCAACAGAAGTGACAAGAGTGAGCTATTGGTTGGAGAGAGAGCACAATAATCTGGCAAACAGGAAGTGCAAAGGCATGGCTAAAATAGGAAGTTCACGGGAGGAGCAAAGACTTTACCCTCTTCCTAACCAGAGCACTTTTTGCGATCCGGCACTGAGTCGCTTTAACTGACAATTACATGGTCATACGACGTGGCTCCCAAACAAAATTGGCGTCCTTCCTTTCCCACAAATAGAGCTCTCTTGTGGTGGTATTTGATCACCCCTTTGGTTTTTATTTTTTGCTCTATAAACAAAAAAAGAGCGACAATTTTGAAAAAAAAAAAACATTATTGTTTACATTTTGCTATAATAAATATCCCCCAAAAATATATATTAAAAAAATCATTTTCCTCGGTTTAGGCCAAAACGTATTCTTCTTCTACATATTTTTGGTAAAAAAATCGCAATAAGCATTTACTGATTGGTTTGCGCAAAAGTTATAGCATTTACAAAATAGGGGATAGTTTTATGCCATTTTTTTACTAGTAATGGCCATGATCAGCAATTTTTATCATGATTGCGACATTATGGCGGACACATCAGACATATTTGACACATTTTTGGGACCATTGTCATTTATGCAGCAATCAGTGCGATACAAATGCAATGATTCCTGTGTAAATGATACTGTCAGTGAAAGGGTTAACCACTAGGGGGCAGTGTATGGTTAAGTGTGCCCTGGGGAGTGTTTCTAACTGTGGGGGGCATGGCTACATGTGACACGTCACTGATCTCTGCTCCCGATCACAGGGAGCAGAGATCAGTGACACTGTCACTAGGCAGAACGGGGAGATGCTTGTTTACATTAGCATCTCCCCGTTGTTCTTCCCCGTGAGACGATCGCAGGTATCCTGCAGGCCGCCTCTTAAAGGGCAACATACAGGTACATTAGTTTGCCTGTACGAGCCCTTCTGCTCATGTATATCGGCGTGAGATGGTCGGCAAACGGTTAAGAGGAACAAGTACAAGGCAAGATCATTTGAAGAATTGGACAGACAGCTGTCCAGCATCTCAGGTGGCCCAGAAAAAAGAGACAGCGCCAGATGCAACAGAGGTTGCAGGTTCAGACCCAGGGCCTGATACCACCTTTTGCTGCCAAAACAGCCCTGACCTGTCGAGGCATGGACTCCACTAGGCCTTTGAATGTATGCTATGGTATCTGGCACCAAGCCATCAGTAGCAGATCCTTTAAGTCCTGTCAGTTGCAAGGTGGGCGTTCATGGATTAGACTTATTTTTCCAGCACATCCCACAGATAATCAATTGTATTGAGATATGGAGAATGTGGAGGCCAAAGCAACACCTCAGACTCGTTGTGTTCCTTAAACCATCTTTGAACCATTTTTGCAGTGTGGCAGGACACCTTATCCTGCTGAAAGAGGCCACTGCAGTCAGGGAATACTGTTTCCATGAAGGGATGTACTTGGTCAGCAACAATGTTTAGGTAGGAGGTATGTTTCAAAATAAAGTAATAAAATACTTGTAGACTTCCAAACAAGTTATTGATTAGAGGTATTGTTCACAGATTTATGAAATCCTCAACAGTTTTGCAATCAAGGGACTGCTTCTTCAGAAGGATAAATCTATAAGGTAAACACCGTAAATCAAGCACGCATAAAGGATATACATAGCTCATATAGTACATCAAACAAAATATACAAAAAATAAAAAAGTATTGCTGTAAAAGTACTGAAAAAGAAGACGAGAAAGGGGGAAAAGAAATGGGTATCCCCTTTCTCTTCTCCTTTTTCAGTTCCTCTTTTTCCCTATTCTACCCCTTCCCCTTTCTCCCCCTTCCATCCTCTGTCCCTTTCCTCCCCCTTATCATCCTTTCTATTGAGTTCATCCTATTTCTCTGGCTATCAAGCTTCCTTCCTTTACTCCTTACTCCTTCCTTCTCTTTACTAGGCCTATCAATGAATTTAAACTTATATATATATATATATATATATATATATATATATATATATATATATATATATCTATATAGGCCATTCACAACATCGCCCCCAGCTACATCACCAACCTCATCTGCAGATATCGCCCAAATTGTTCTCTCCGCTCCTCCCAGGGCCTCGTGCTCCCTTTTTACCTCCTCCAATGCTCGCCTTTAGGACTTCTCCAGAGCCTTTTCCATCCTCTGTCAAATCAGCCCCTACCCTGTCCACCTTTAGGAGATCCCTGAAAACGTATTTATTCAGAGAAGCCTATCCCACACTCGCCTAACAACTGTCCTCGAGCCACCCCCATCAAATCATTCTCTGCATCTACTACCTTTTGTACCACTCCCTTCCTTTAGAATGTAAGCTCTACGAGCAGGGCCCTCCTGTACCTTTTGTATTGAACTGTACGGTAATTGTGTTGTCCCCCCTATGCACATAAGATCCTGGTGCCTTCAGGCCTTTAAAAGGATAAACAAAAAAACAAAAAACAACAGAGCTGAGCTAAATCCAAATTAATAATGTGCAAAACATGTGAGAGAATTCTCCAGAATTTTTGTGAAAAATTACCAAAACAATTGTGTAATTTACAACTATAAATCACAATATGATTAAGTACATCAATTAATTGTGTATAATCCCACATATAGTGAACAGATGTCTCATTCATCAAAACAAAAATTAAATATTGATTATTCAAAAATGTATGGAAGGAAAACAATTATTAATCCATGCCCATATGGAAATGGTATAAACAAATACCTAATGTATCAAGTCCATATAAACAATATGTATATAAAACACCCGTGAAAAGATGTAAAAATATGTTGTGAATTAAATGAAGTCCATCTGTAAACGAATCTTCATATATAGGTGCTGTGACCAATCCACCACCAAAAACGTAAAGATTGGCTGCTTACCAGACGTCTATGACCCCCCCCCCCCCCCCCCCCCGTTACAGAAGGTCATAGAAAGCCTGCAACAATAGTGGATCTCCAAGATCCCCACACAATCACAAAGTTCCCTTATAGTGTACAGCCTCCAAACAGTGGACAACCCTTCGGTGCTCTCCGGTCAAACAATCGTTGGTCCGAACGGACATTGACGTTGCAAAAACAAAAGAGCTCCGATAATGTAAAACCCACGTATTTATTGTATAAAAAAAAAGAGTAACACTTACAAGCATAAGTTCAAAAAGAGCCTCAAGTCCGGTGCATCGACCGATACACACTCGGACAAATCCGTTCCTCCTGAGCGTTCATCTACAAACACAAGGTGACGTCAGCCCGTCGTTCCACCCAATGTGTAACAGATTAAGTCATCAAGGGGCTTTTTTATGATTTTAAATCATAATGACAACAGAATTCCATACACCAGGAATTACATATATGGTATGAAATATCCACACCCCAACCTAAACAGCGTATTTATAGTTCTATTGTCAGGAAACTAGCCGGAGGATAGTCGCCCGTATACCTGGCACATTAGCCAATTCTCAGTATGGGCACGCCTGCATGTATACACGCACACGTATTGCAAACGCACATCCCCAAATGGTGAAGATGCATGCGCGCTGGCGCAAGCAATGCACATAGGATCCTGGCACCTTCAGGCCTTTAAAAGGATGACTGTGTCACATAGACATTGCTAACTGGTCTTCAGCTTTCTGCTTCCTGTTCCTGTGTTTTCTTCTGCTTCTGATCACCTTGTTTTGAACCGGCTTGCCCTTGGATACCTCTTGTCCCACTTCCAGCTCTAACCTCTGATTGTTCACGGATCGTCTCTTCTCTTCTGCCCTGTGTATGACCCCAGCTTGCCTAACCACGACTCTGCTACCCAATCTGCTGACCACTGGCTTACTGACCACTGCTACCATCCCTGAATACACCTTCTGCTGTGCCCTGTCTGCTGTGAGCCACCTTGGTGCCTGTCTGCTGTACCCAGCCTGTGGTACATATGTTCATTATTCACCTGTTGATCCTGCCTACTGCACTTACCATTGCAACCTGCTTCCAGCCGTGTGCAGTCTGCACCATCATCAGTGCTCCTGGATCCTACTGCTCACCTCCTCTGGTGTCCATCTGAAGAGAGATCTCCATACCACCAACCCTGATCTCTGGCACAGCTGGCAATACCTGCTACTTTTGGCTTTGTGTTTCCTGTTACCACCTTCAGGGACACCCAGCACTCAGCCAGAAGGAGAACCCTCTCGGCATTACAGCTTCAGGACCAGGTACGTGACAGTACTAGCCAGCCAAAAGGTGCCTGAAACTGACAGAGGTGCATCTCTGCTAGAGGCTTTGTGCCAACAAGTTACAGCCCTCACACAAGCCATACAGAACCTCCAAGAAGGTTATTTTCAACTGGAAGGTCAGCTGCACAGAATACCCTCTACTTGCTCTTCTGCCAATCAGTGGTGGTGTTCAGGTGGTACAATGACCTGAGGGATTTGAAAAGTCCATGACCTCTCAAAAAATCATGCTCAGCTGCACCTCTGTTAAACTCTATAATGACAAGTTTAATTATGTGGGTTAAGCTGTAGAGATGTCAACATCACTTACCCGATAAGCTTTGAGGGACACCTATCTAGGACCTGCAAACTCCAATGTTTTGATTACTTGGTTTATATTCAAAGGATATTGAGCACCATCGAAAGATACTCTTCATAACTGATAGTTTTGATGAACTGAGGTGCACCCTAGAGGAAACATCTGTTTGTCCTCTTTTGAACCTTTTCACTTTGCAAGGGAATTTTCCCAGGAGCTTAATGAACAAGGTGAAACTCTGCTGACCATTATTATTTAAAGGAATTGTGAAGTCAAAAGGTTTTTTTATCTTAATGCATTCTGTGCATTAGGATAAAAAGCCTTCTGTGTGTAGCAGGCCCCCTATGACTTACCAGAGCCTCATTTCTGTCCAGCAATGTCTCTCAGTCCCTCGGCCATCCGGGACTCTCCCTCATGATTGGCTCAGACACAGCAGCTGCGCAGTTGGCTCCTGCTGCTGTCAATCAAAGTCAGTTAGCCAATTAGGAAAGAGAGGGGACGGGGCCGACCGGCAGCTCCGTGTCCATATAGGTGCAGCTCGGCTCGGGTGCCCCCGTAGCAAGCTGCTTGCTGTGGGGGCACTCAACAGGAGGGGGGGTCCAGAAGCAGTGAAGAGGGACCCGAGAAGAGGAGGATCCAGGCTGCATTGTGTAAAACCAACTGCACAGAGCAGGTAAGTATAAGATTTTTGTTATTTAAAAAAAAAAAAACACCAGACTTTACAATCACTTTAATATAATGGAAATATCGACTTGGATTTAATCCATTGACAAAAAAACACCTATTTCTTTCTACTCTACCTTGAATAGTCAATAAAGTCTATTTTGAAATAGAAAGTTTTTGATCAACCAGTTGTGTAAAGACAAGCATTGTTTTAAGCAAATTTGCTACTATTTGAAGACATACAATTGTTTTCAGGATCTCTGTCATGTTCCTCGAAACCAATCCTGTCGACAGAGTATGTTATGGATGCTTTGGTAAGTCATCGTGAGACTATGTTAAGATATTGAAAGTCGTGAGATGGTTTGATTAGGGAACAATCTCATGTGTTTGAGTAGGCCCAAACCTCCCACTGTAGCTTAGTTGTGACTCATTACATGACTGTTTCAAGTCCTTATGAGTAAATTGGAATATCAGGGGACTTCGCTTTAGGCTGGCAGCAATGATGATATTCCAAGATTTTCAAAAGATTGGCAATTCTATAATGATGTCACTAATAATCTTTCTCCAAGCATTACGGGCTTTCGTTTTCCCTAAAGAAGTTTGTTTCAAAGTGTTCACAGTGCTGATTTCCCATTAAAGAGAAAAGCATCTCAAGTTATAGATTTTGTATTTCTGGGAGACAAATCCATAATTTTAGGTAATGAACAGAAGACAGAAAATATTTCTGGATTACTGACCTAACAAGTACATTTTCTGTATTGATGTAGATCTGCTCACTCACCCTTTATTCTTCCCTTTTATGTCTGAATTTAGCAGGCCATAGATGGGCAAACATCTCCTTAAAAATTATGGGGAGGAAGACATCACTTTGTTTCCTGCTTTTTGTGTGGCTTTCTCAAAAGATGGTTAGCAGATCAGCAAGGTGTTATGCTGCGTACACACGAGCGGATTTTCGGTCAGAAAAATCTTGGATGGTTTTTCCGATAAAATTCCGCTCAAGCTTCACACAAGTTTGGACTTTCGAACGTCAAGAAAACCGTGACATACAACACTACGATGAGCTCAAAAAATTAAGTTCAATGCTTCTGAGCATACGTCGAATTGTTTCCAAGCATGTGTAGGAATTTTGCGTGCCAGAATTGCTACAGATGATTGGAATTTCTGATCAGACCTTTTTCTGACCGAAAAATTGAGAACATGCTCTCAGTCTTTTGCTGGCGGAAATTCGGCCAGCAAAAGTCAGATGGAGCATACACATGATCGCATTTTCCGACCAAAAGCTCTCATTGTTCTTTTTCTGGCAGAATTTCCGATCGTGTGTACAGGGCATTACAAAAATATTCACACTGGAGCATTTCTCAAAGTGTTAACACCTCTTAAGGTACACTAAACAGGCCGTTTCTACCCCAAGCATTGATGGCAGGATGGGGCTATATATATATTTATTTATTTTTTTATATTTTTTTATTGAAAGGCTGAAACAATACAATTATCAGCAATTATTAATGACCAAAAACAATGAGAATTGTACAAAGAATATAGTCAGCAATTTTACAGAAGAGATTTGTGATCTCCTCCTACGTCTCACATAGAATTTTCAAGCCTCTCGTAACATATATTTATAATGGTACAACTTTGTATCTCTTTCCATTAAACTTGTAACATAACAAAAGAGAGAAAAGAAAGGTAAAGAATTAAATGCATTGACTTATACAATTTTCCTGGTATCGATCCAAGGTGACCATTGGGAATATAGTCTATAAGACTTCCCTTCTATTGTGGCAAGAATCTGTTCGTATTTGAAGGTTTCATCCACTTTTTTGATAAGTTCACTAACACTAGGGGGGTTAGGGGTTTTCCAGTTTCTAGCAATTAAGAGTCTAGCCGTCGACAGGATTTGAACTGTTATCATTCCGAGAGGTGGCGGAAATTGGTCTATATGAATATTTACAATTGCTAATTCCGGGGTTGCTTTCTTAAAGCGGGAGTCCACCGGGACTCCGCGTTTTTTTTTTTTTTTTTTTTTTTTAAGCCAGCAGCTACAAATACTGCAGCTGCTGACTTTTAAATAGTGACACTTACCTGTCCAGCGCGCCCGCGATGTCGGCACCCGAAGCCGATCGCTCGCTCGGCTGCCGGGTCCCGCCGCCATCTGGGGTATGGGAATCAGGAAATGGAGCCTTTCGGCTTCATTTCCCGGTTCCCTACTGCGCATGCGCGAGCCGCGCGGCGCAATCCGGACGGTCCCCGCTGCCTCTGGGAGCTGTGTGTTTCCCAGCAGGCAGCGGGGCACTTGCTGAAGGGGGCGGGCGCTTGCGGAACGGAGGCGTAACCTACGCTCGTTCCGCAGAGCGCTAGCCCGGAAGTGGGTGCAGTTACCTGGATTATCCAGGTAACTGCACCCCCCTCCCCCCTGAAAGGTGCCGATTGTGGCGCCGGAGGGGGGGGGATTCCGATGAGCGGAGGTCCATTTTAGGGTGGACCTCCGCTTTAATAATGCCGTAGTTTTGGAAATTAGGGTAAACACTCCTCCCCAGAAACTCCTAAGATGGGGGCACTCCCATAGCATATGTAGTATTGTACCAATTCTCCCACACCCTCGCCAGCAGTCATTCGTGTTGCCCTTTACAAACTTCGCTGTGATGTAAGGGGTATAGTACCACCTAAGCAGTATTTTCTGTGTTGTTTCCCAATGCGTTATGTATCTGATGTAACGACAGTTGCTTTGTATAGCTAACTTCCATTGTTCGGCAGAAAATGACGTAGTAAGATCTCTCTCCCATTTCTGAAGGGGAGACATTTTACTGAATTGACTCTTGTGTTGTAGCAGGTCGTAGAAAAGGGAAATGCCCCCTTTAACTTTTGTTACATCAGACCATATGCCCATGCTTGGTGTGGTATTTTAACAGAAGAGCCACGGTGTTGGTTTAAAAAGGAAGTAATTCTTAGATATGTAAAATAAGCTGTTGTAGGTAACGAATATTTGCCCGCTAGGGTCTCAAAAGGAATCAGCCTATCTTTCTCCAACAGGTCCGAGACCAGTGAGATACCTTTTTGTTCCCATAGCGATAGATCAAGATCGTCCATATATGTACACATGGAAGAAATGGGAGTAGATATCTCCGTTAGATTATGATGTTTAGCTACGCTTTGGAGAAAATTCTTCCATGTGTCCATTACTAATTGAATAATGGGATGGTCAGATGCAAATATTGTGTTGGCAAAGGAGGAAGCCAGCATTGTAGAGTATAGGGAGTTGGGGTTCAGCCATGAACTCTCTATTGCAGCCCATTGTTTCTCTGCCCGAGGTTGAAACCAGTACTTTATTTGATCTAACAGGCACGCCGTGTAATAGTCCCTCAATATAGGGAACCCCATACCTCCAGTTTCTCTTCTTCTACATAAAATTGACTTGGAACACCTAGGTTTTCTCCCCTGCCATACAAATGTAGAGAGTTGAGCTTGGGCTGATGTAAAAAAGGACGAGGGGACCTGAATAGGCAGGGCCCTAAAAAGATATATAAAAGTTTCGGAAGAATTAGCATTTTGTATGCCGCTAATCTTCCCATCCAGGATAGGTAGAACTTTTTAAGTCTGTCTAACTCTTGATGAAGGGAGGTCAAAAGAGGTAAAAAATTTACTTTGAATAGGCCAGAACTAGGTGACATTATCTTAACACCTAAATACTGAATCGGTTGGTTTGTCCATGGATAAGGAAATTGTGTGCCAAGTTTTATTCGGGTTTTCCCCTTTATATTGATCGCTAGCAAATTTTGATTTGGAGGCATTAACCGTATAGTAAGAAATTTTGTTAAAGTGTTCTAGGGTATCGTGAACCGCTGGTAGGAAAGATGATGGACGTGACAAGGACAGAATTACATCGTCTGCAAATAAAGTAATAGAGTGCGAGTGTTTTGAGATAGGGATGCCTGATATGCGTGGGTGGGTGCGAATTGTTTCGGCTAGGGGTTTCATTAAGAGGGCAAAGATTAGGGGGGATAACGGACATCCTTGCCGTGTCCCGTTGGTGATATTGAAGCTTTCGGAGAACATGCCCTCTGTATATACCATAGCTGAAGGGGTAGAATACAAGGCCGAAATAGCTGATTTAATGTTCCCCTCAACTCCAAATTTGCAGAGCACCCGACTCAAGTACCCCCAGTGGACCCTATCGAAGGCCTTCTCTGCATCAAGCGTAAGAAGCAGAGAAGGGTTCCCCGAAGTCTCCGCCGCATGGATCAGATTAATAATCCTTCTGGTTGCATCCAGCGCTTGGCGTCCCTGAATAAAGCCTACCTGATCATTTTTAATTAGGGTTGGTAAAATATTTGACAATCTATTGGCCAGAATTTTTGCAAAGATCTTCAAGTCTACAATCAATAAAGATATAGGCCTGAAATTCTGAGGAACGTCTGATGACTTCCCCGATTTAGGTAGCGTTATGATCGTGGCAGCTAGCATTTACGGAGGGAACGAAGAGTCTAAAGTAGCTTTCTCGGGGCTATATATATTTGAACACTCTTGTGCTGCTAAATCTGTTGGGTTTTGGGATTATCCTTAATTATTTTCTCTCATTGTTTTGCTGGATTAAATCTAGGATTCTCTTCTCTTTCACACTGCAGATTGTGCAGATGTAATCTGAACTGATCCGCCTGCAATTCTATATGTTCAGTTATGACTATTAAATAAGCAGGATAAGAGAATACACCTGCACGGTGTAAGATCCTTAATAAAACTTTGATTAATTATTATAATGTACTTGTAATAAGACTTAGGCCGCGTACACACGCGGGACTGTTCGCTAAACTTTGTCCGTCAAACAGTTTCAGCGGACAGTCCGCTCAAAATTAGCATGGACGGACTTGCCCACACACGACGAACGAACAGTCCGCTGAAACCGTGCGCGATGACGTGAACGGCACGTACGACGGGACTAGAAAATGACGTCCTATACACTGCAATGCAAACTTCGGCGTGTAAATCCTTTCTGAGCATGCGCGGAACTTAGTTTGACGAACAAGCCTACACACGAGGGGACTGTTCGCTGAAACAAAGTTTCAGCGGACAGTTTTTCGGAATTTCCGAAAAACTTTGTTCAGCAGACTGTCCGCTGAAACTGTCCGCTGAAAGCCCACACACGAGCGGACTGTCCGCCGAAACACTGTTCAGCGGACAAAGTTGAGCGAACAGTCCCCGCGTGTGTACGCGGCCTTAGTGTACAGCCATGGCCAAAAGTTTTGAAATTGACACAAATATAAATTTTCAGACATTTTTAGACTGCAGATGCGACTACAGGAGATGATCAGACTGTGAATGCGACATACTACAGAAGGTGACCAGACTGCGAATGTGACATACTACAGGAGACGACCAGAGACTGCGAATGCGACATACTACAGGAGATGATCAGACTGTGAATGCGACATACTACAGGAGATGATCAGACTGTGAATGCGACATACTACAGGAGATGATCAGACTGCAAATGCGACATACTACAGGAGATGACCAGAGACTGTGAATGCGACATACTACAGGAGATCCAGTATCTGATCACGGCGCTGTGATCCAGCAGGCTGGCCGCGGCGCCGGGGACTATATTAGTCTGGGAGGACAGGTGGGTTTTTTTCATGCGGAGGGCGGTCCTTTTGTCAGATGTTACTATGGCATACTGAAGTATAATTACAAGCATGTTATTGTCCAAGGCTTTTATTGACAATTAACTATATGCAAAGAGTCAATATTATTTTTTTTATGACCTCTGCATTTCGCCCTGTCATGCTCTCAA
Source organism: Lithobates pipiens (assembly GCF_037356315.1). Taxonomy (NCBI): domain Eukaryota; kingdom Metazoa; phylum Chordata; class Amphibia; order Anura; family Ranidae; genus Lithobates; species Lithobates pipiens. The sequence continues at coordinate 134,299,297 of NW_027507685.1, forward strand.
TAAACTTCTGTGCCACATCCTGACTGATGGCAGCTCATTTTTACATAATCAATGCTTGGAGTTTATCAGAATTTGTGTTTTTCTTTTTTTTTTGTTCACTCGCCTCTTGAGGATTGACCACAAGTTCTCAATGGGATTAAGGTATGCAGAGTTTCCTGGCCATAGACCCAAAATTTCAATGTTTTGTTCCACAAGTGACTTAGTTATCACTTTTGCCTTAGGGCAAGGTGCTCTATAATGCGGGAGAGGCATTGTTCATCACCAAACTGTTCTTGGATGGTTGGGAGAAGTTGCTCTCAATGGATGTTTTTGTACCATTCTTTATTCATGGCTGGGTTCTTAGACAAAATTGTGAATGAGCCCGCTCCCTTGGCTGAGAAGAAACCCCATACATGAAATGGTCTCAGGATACTTTACTGTTGGCATGACACCAGACTGATATCGCTTACCTTTTCTTCCCCAGACAAGGTTTTTTTTTGTTTCCTCAAACAATCGAACAGGGTAACCAGCAGAGAAGATGACTTTAACCCAGTCCTCAGGAGTCCAATACCTGTACCTTTTGCAGAATATTAGTCTGTCCCTGGTATTTTTCTTGGAGAGAAGTGGCTTTTTTCCTGCCCTTCTCGACACCAGGCCATCCTCTAAAAGTCTTCAGATGCACTCACACCTGTCTGTTGCCATTCCTGAGCAAGCTCTGCACTTGTCGTGCCCCAATCCCGCAGCTTAATCAACTGTAAGAGACGGTCCTGGTGCTTTTCTGGACTTTCTTGTGCACCCTGAATCCTTCTTCACAAATGCAGTGGACATGTTTGTTATGGAATTAAGTTCATTTTTATGGCATAGAGTGTGTCACGAATGTCACATCTACCTCAATGCAGGTGGTCTGACACTATAGCTAGCTACTGTGTGCTTCACCTATTGCAGCCCCCTTTCCCCTAAGGCTAGTAGGCCTAACGGTACTTGGTTGCCCCCAGGACTTAGCAGACAGTGTGGTTCTATGACAGTCCAGGTAAAAGGCAGGCTGAGTTCAGGGAATAGTCCAATATCCGATCTGGGTCATACACAGAGAAATCCAACAGCAAAGCAGGCAGACAAACGGGAGGCTTGATCAGGAACAAATGCAGGTAACTCTGTCTCTATAACAAGCAAGGGATAGAGTGTTCGGTTTGCTTATATCAGGTGACTGACCAGATCAATCACCTTCCAGGTGAACACAGGCAGGAGGAATGCAACAGCCAACAATCAGATCCTGGAATGAGTATCAGGAGCACTAAGTGATCCTAAAAGAGGGACTTTGCAATTAATTGTAATTCATCTGATCTTCATAACATTCTGGAGTATATTCAAATTACCATCATAAAAAACGAGGCAGCAGACTTTGTGAAAAATAATATTTGCGTCATTGTCAAAACCTTTGGCCATGGCTGTACATAACACAAGTTATCCATAAAATCCATAATATCTCCAACCAACAGGCACAGCTGTTTTACCATCAGTGTTTTACTGCCAACATAAATACTGCCTCAGAAATTCATCCTGGCTTGCATGCTTTGAGGGTGCGCTCTCTCCATCAGAACCTCCACAAAATATTCATGCTACTCACTTTGGGGACATTTATATAAAGAGTTTCATTTTTTTGGTGACTGGCTGGTAAGTGTGTTGGCAATGTGCACCTTGCTTTGATAAAGTAGTTATTAATTGTTGAGACACACTGGAGATCTTCAACTGCCATGTGAGCTATGTTGGGCTTCTGATGGTTCTCTGCACCTTCATGGAGAAATTCATTCCCTCCAGGTATACCTTTGTTTAATCTATTTATTGCTGTGCATGTTCCAGGATGGGTGATCTGTTTGAGTAGAGTAAAACTGGCCATACACATTAAGATTCCATATATTCACCCCTGCAGAATCACTGAATTCCCCCATTGTATTCTAACATGTGGCATCTGTGGCTGTTAGAATACCCAAAAAGTGACTTCATCTGATTGGATGCATGCACTGCTTGTCTGAGAATTAGAGAGAGATTATAGCTTTATTGGCCCAGATTTTCCAAGGTACAAAGTTTGTGACCATAATTGACAGAATCATTGCTGGTGTGATCGGCAGAAATCATATATTCACTTCAACTTTCACACCTGTACGTTGCTCAGTGCAATTTTTGCATTTCTACTATGGGCCTTTTGACTTGGCAATAACTTTGTCGTTACTTAAAGTGGTTATAAACTTTAGACTTGAAATATGAACAAAACATATCCCTCTATATTGTGTGCTTGTCTCAATCCAGAGCAAGTGTCATTGCTGTCTGCTTCCTCCTTCCTCTGCTATAAACATGAGTCGCTTCTGACAGGTTTTCCTGACACAAGGAGAAAAATGGTGACGGGGAGGAACCTATACATGATTGACAGCCTTAAGGGGTTGTAAAGGTTTGTGTTTTTTTACCTTAATGTATCCTATGCTATAAGACGTGTCCTTGGCATCCTCTTCTCCACTGAGTCTGGCCGTTGATTAGATATATTGATAGCAGCATAGCCATTTGCTTGCGATGCTGTCAATTACATCCAATGACGCAGGCGCCGGTAGGGAGGGACCGAGTCATACAGTTGGCGTCTATGGACGCCAACTGTATGACATGGGAGCACCCCCGCAAGCTAACCCCTTGGGAAAGAGCTTCCCAGAGGGGGTTAGCTTTAGCGGGGAGGAGCCGAGACAGCCACCGTGGGACCCCAGAACAGCAGTATCAGGGCCACTCTGTGCAAAACGAATTGCACGGTGGAGGTAAGTATAACATGTTTGTTATTTTAAAAAAAAAATCAAACCTATATAACCCCTTTAACTCTTATCCTGTATTTCTTTTTTGCATATAAAGGTATTATCACTTTGTCTCAGGGTACATGCCCCCCTTGATAGGAGGGCCCTGTATGTTACTGCCTAATGTCCCATGCTCACCATAGGCTTTGCCCATTATTCACATGCCAACAAATGCGGTAGACACCTAGCGCATACACTGCAGCCCAGACAAGCCAGAAAGCCCATCCCATTTATTAACTCCCCGACAAAAGGTAAAGTGATGAATAACACGGCCATAACGGAGGAATTCCTCCAATACTACTCCAAATGATATAACCTTACCCCCCAGTCTTCCTCTTCCCCATCTCACCTACAAGACCTATCCACATATGTCCAGGGCACTGCACTTCCCACTATTCCAGCCTCTGATAAAGCGGATTTAGAATCTGCTTTCACTGATTCTGACTTTTAGGCTGCCATAAAGCACATTAAAAACGGCAAGAGCCCCGGCCCAGATGGGTTCTCCGCACGCTTCTATAAGACTTTTGCACCCCAAGTTATGCCCTTTTTAGTTAAAGCTTTCAACGCCATTGACGGTAATCTTACCCCTTCTTCCACCCTCCTCCAAGCCCAAATAGTTGCCATTACAAAACTGGGCAAAGACTCATCTCTATGCCCTAACTACAGACCTATTTCTCTCTTAAATATTAATTTGAAACTGTATGCAAAAATTCTTGCTAGCCGCATATCTCCTTTACTCCCAGACACAATCCATACAGACCAGGTTGGCTTTGTCCCTGGCCGCGAAGCCAGGGACAACAACACCAAAACTGTTCACCTCATCCATTATGCCCAACACTACCTATTACCAACCTGCCTTCTCTCCTGTGATGCAGAGAAGGCCTTCGACAGGGTCAGCTGGCCCTTCCTTCATGCCATCCTGTCCCAACTAGGCCTAGGACCTATCATGATCTTTATGTTCCTATACTCCAAACCCACAGCCAAGATCCTGGTAAATGGCTCCCACTCAGACACATTCACGATTGCAAATGGCACCAGGCAGGGTTTCCCCCTTTCCCCTCTTTTATTTGAACTAGTGATTGAACTTTTAGCCCAGGCGATTAGAGCTAACCCTAACACACATGGCATCCACACTTCCTCCGCCCACTATAAACTCTCCTTATATGCGGATGATCTCCTCCTCTATGTAACTCAGCCTCACATCAGCATACCCTCCATACTCGCGGAGATAGACCGATTTGGACATCACAGTAATTATAAACTGAACATCTCAAAAACGGAGGCACTAAACTTAACATTGACACATAACGCCCTCACCTCCCTCAAGAATAATTTTTCTTTTCAGTGGTAAGCACACTCTATCTCCTATCTAGGAACAGCCATCCCAAGACACATCCCAGACATATATTCCCTGAACTTCAGCCCTCTACTAACGAAACTTAGACGCCTTACGGAAAGCCGAATGGACCTTCCATTGTCCTGGTTTGGCCGCATGCATGCCCTGAAGATGGACATATTCCCCAAACTTTTATATCTCTTTCAAGCTCTCCCCATTGCCCTCCCGGCGGCGTTCTTCCGCACCATCCGTTCGATGGCCATTCGATTAGTTTGGCAGGGGAACCACCCTAGATTGAAACACAAACTCATATGTTCCCCCAATGCTAAAGGGGGTACAGGCTTACCGGACTTTGAGCTCTATCACATCTCAACGATGCTCTCCCGTATCCTGGAGTGGTTCCCCCGCCCCCTGGTCAAAGCCTCCACCTTTGTGGAACAAGACCCATCCTCTACCGATCTTTGAATCAGTTTAGACCAATATGTATTCTGCTACATATTTTTGGTAAAAAAAAATCCCAATTAGCGTATATTGATTGGTTTGCGTAAAAGTTTTCACGTCTACAAAATAGAGGATAGATTTATGGCATTTTTATTATTATTATGATTTTTTTTTTTATAGTAATGGCGGTGATCTGCGATTTTTTTTTTTCGCTAAATATTTTTTATTAACGATGATCTGCGATTTTTAGCAGGACTGTGACATTGTGGCAGACAGATCGGACACGTTTGACACTTTTTTGCGACCATAGAACATTTATACAGTGATCAGTGCTAAAATATGCACTGAATACTGTATAAATGACACTGACTTGGAAAGGCTTAACAGTAGTGGTGATCAAGGAGTTAAATGTCCTGCACATGCATGCCCACAGATCACCGTGTACGCGCACGACAAACAATGATGGCAATTTGCGCAGCCGAGCCAACCTGCTGGAGTAAGCGCTTAAAGCAAGAGTCTAGCCAAAAGTCCTATATGTTCTAAAGAGTGGGGAGAAGGGTTAAAAGCTCTGTTAACTTCCAAATACTTCCAATTGCTGTCTAGGTTCTTATTGAAGAGATTTCCCACTACTCCCTGTTCTGGTATTTGGACTTTCTTTTAAAAGAACCTATGCCACGTTTCTGTTTACCCGTTTACCAGCAACTGGTGCCACCTTGGACAAAAAGTTAGGTAGACCTCCGGCACACGTACACAGGCAGCAATAGGAATGCAACAGAGGTTCTAACCCTTCCATCACTGTATACAAAACAAAGAGAAACTTTTTATTTAAATTTTATCTTTTCAATTCTACATTTCCTGACATTTTTCTGTAAGTCATACAGGAGGGCAGTTTGCTGTTTTCTGGTAAACAAGGCTTCACTTTATCCACTTTCTGGAAAGTTCGGGTTTACATGTGGAAACAATTATAATCATGTTTGGTGGAATGAATATGAGTCATTGGAGACCCCCACTTACAGATCAGAGAGGTACTTAGAGGGGCCCCTCATACACTGACTAGGCTGTTTATGGCGGCCCTATCTATATTTATACAGAAAACATTTTTTTTTTTTTTTCCAATGCTAACACATGCTAATAAGATTTAGGCTGAAAAAAGTAATAGTTGCTTTCAGATGAGCCCAATGACATTTAAAAATGTCACATGGCTGAATATAAAGAACCTTATGCTTGTGTAAGGTGTTCTCCCGTAGTTCAGTCAAAGAATTCTAAAATTCTGATAGCCTCACACTGGATAAGGGGATTCATAGCCAGGGACATCACCTTCTAAGGACAGAATGACTGGTTCTCTTTAACGGAAAAAAGAAAATTAAATTGGGTTACGTTAAAGAGGAAGTAAACCCTGATGGGTTTACTTCCTCTTTCATTCCCTGCAAAGGCAAAGCATAATGGACTACTATGCATCGCATAATAGCCCATTATGTGTCACTTACCTGACACAGGAGCCAGCGAAGTCGCCGCTGTCCCCTGTAGTCCGGCGCATCCATCTTTTCGGTGGGGTCTCGCAGCTCCGCCGCTGTCATTCGGCGGAGCCGCGATGACATCACTCCCCTGCATGCGCACGGGAGCCGACACGCGCGGCAGCTCCATTGTTGGAAATGCCGCGCTCAGTGCGCCTGCGCGCCGTAGACAGAGGTGCCTGTCTTCGGGCAAATATCTCCTAAACCGTATAGGTTTAGGAGATATTTCTTGGACCTACAGGTAAGCCTTAATCTAGGCTTACCTGTAGGTCAAAGTGGTTTGTAAGGGTTTACAACCACTTTAAATAGATATATTCTTCTACCTGCGGTTTGCTCAGTTAAGCTTTGACAATAAATAAATCCTGGAATCTGATTGGTTTCTATGCAGAGCTGCATCAGATATTGCACTCTCCGGTTTTAGTAAATCTCCCCCCAAAATATTCTTGTTCAATATTTTTACATTTAACTTGCCAAAAATGTTATATTTTTAGTTTTGACAATAAAAATGAAAAGAGAAAATATGTACAAAACCAAAGCATGTTAAAGGAAAGGAAAATATTTAAAGAGGAACTGCAGTCTGCTCACATAATATGTAATAAAAACATCTTTGCTATTCTGGCTTCAATGGTATTATTTATATTTATTTAAGTATTCACAGTACAGGATAAAGACCTCGGCATCATTTTTAACAGTGTACAGTATTCATAGTCCATCAAACATACAGTATAGGCGAGAACAATTTACCTCTTTTTCCTTCAAGGCCATTTATCAAAGATTCTGGTGTCAACTTTTCCTTATCTACTTTATCCTTTGTGGTTTGTATAACCGACTATACAGTGGATTTTCCACCTTATGCATTACACTAAACTCTGTAGCCTTATGTCCACTTCATAATGTAAGTCTAAGCACTTGTACACACGGTCGGAGATTCCGACAACCAAATCCGTCGGATTTTGTCCGAAACTGTTGTATACACACGGTCGGACAAAGTTGTCAGAAAATCCGACGTGATGACGTTATTTCGTTACGACGGGACTATGTTCACGCTAGTAGCCAATAGCTTTGGTGTAGGAATTTGATCTGAGCATGCGTGGCACTTTGTCCGATCTGAATTCTCTACACATGATCGGAGTATGTCCGATCGGAGCATTTTGATGGAAAATATTTCCGGCAAGTTGGAAAAGTTGGTCTAACAGATATTCCGACGGAAACAGTCCGATGCAGACCACATACAGTCGGAATATCCGACAAAACGCTCCGATCGGACACATTCCAACGGAATCTCCGACCGTGTGTACAAGGGCTTAGAGTAAATCTCCCACGTCCGGAGACACCAGCCTCCCAGTAATCAGTTGGGGGGCCTGGTTCCACCAAGCCATGGAGGCACTCAATCCAGACCCTACCATGCCAGGGTCCTGCAGGGGGAAAGGAGGATAGATGATGAGAGGAAGGAAAGATTAACTCGAAGGGAACAGGAGGCAGGATTGGGAGGGGGGAGGTCTCCACGCTCCTTCTTATGTCATTCAGGAAAGGTCCTAGTTAGCGATTGTCCTGGGGTCATTTGTTAAGTATCTGATCCATGGATCCCATACTTTATTAAACAACTTCATTTTATCCTGCATAATTGCTGTTAATCTTTCATTTACAATAAGACATTTTGTGTTTAAGATGGTCCAATGGTAGGGCTACAGACTTCCAGTTTCTTGCTATTGTGATTTTAGCTGATATGAATATGAACGTAAGAAGCCTTCTATAAATATTTGAGGCTTCTTCTACTCTGCTACCCAAGAGTGTGTGCTTTGCGGATTTGGTCAGGTTGATCTGGTTGAGAGTGTATATGAAGTTGTAGACCCTGAACCAAAATCTCTGTACTTTGGGACATGTCCACCGTACATGGTATGCCTTTCCCACCTGACCGCAGCCTCGAAGTAGCCCCAGGTACAAAAGTGGCCAGTCTAGCCGGTACCATATACCACCTTAATAAAACCTTATAATTTGCTTCTATAATTGAGTTGTTGGTAAGTGATCTAGAGGCTGCCATTGCTATCGAGTTCCAGAGTTTCTTGTAATTCTTGCTCCCATTGGGTCATGTAGGTCAGTTTTACTGAGACATCTGTCAAAATCGTGTATATTGCTGATATGTGACCCCTAAGTTTATCATATTGTCAATGCGTGTTCCATGGGGGGTCATTGTTGCAAGGTCTCCCTTGTGTACTAGGGTTTGCATATAGTGGTGTATTTGGGTGAATCTATAGTGTTCAGTAGTTGATGCTTGTCTATAAGCAACCGTTTGGATAGCATACCTTTTTGATTACAAAGATCTGCTATCCGTATGAAGCCTTTGTTGGACCACCATTCAAATGTGGGGGGTGGGGCCCAGGGTGAATTCTCAATTTCTCAAGCGGGTTGTGTGGTGACTTAAATTTCTGTGTCCTCGAGAGTCTATCCCAAATGTTTAGCGACAAGAAGAGAGTGGGGCATAATATGGTTGGTCTCTCTTTCATCGGTAACCACATAATATGAGAAATTGGTTTGGGGTGACAAGAATAAGATTCCATGGTCATCCATAGTGCTTGAGGTTGTTGGGAGTGGAACTTAGTGAGTTGGGCCAGCTGTGCCGCATAGAAGTGTTCCTTATTGCCAGAGGTTCCAATGCTAGAACGAATAGCAGTGGGGATAAAGGGCATCCCTGGCGAGTGCCCCTTTGAATATCAAGGTATCAAGGGGTCAGGAGGAATATCCCCTGAGCATCAAAGATGCCGTCGGTACATCATATAGCGCTTGAAGGAGAGCCAGAAAGCTTTCACCAAACCCAAAGCGGTGTAAAACATTAAATCGACATTAAATAGATAATTTCAGGATAGGGAATCAAACGCCTTCTAGATGTCCAATGAAAACAACAAGCCCTGTCTAGGTCCCCGACGGTCCCAGTCCGATTGAATGGCTGAGATTAGGGACAAAACCCGCCTGATCTAGATGAATATATTGTGGAAGAAAAGAGTTTAATCTAAGGGTGAGTACTTTTGGCATTATTTTTAAGTCCACGTTAATCAAGGAAATTGGGCGGTAGTAATTGGCGCAACCCCATGATCCTTTCCCGGTTTTGGTATAACATGTATGTATGCTGCATTCTCATGCTTGGGGATGTTGTTTCCCTGTCTCAGGTCATTAAAGTAGGAACACGGAACACAGGTAGGAGATTAGGATCATTTGAAATTTTCTATAATAGTGACCCGAGAAGCCGTCTGGGCCTGGGGCTTTAGAGGGATATATAGTTTTTATGGCCATTCTGAACTCTGATTCCATGTATTCCTTATCCATAAGTTCTGCATGAGCGTGTGTAAGCTGAGGCAATAGAATGTCTTGAAAGAATGTTTCTGCTTTTGTTTGTGAGAATTTATCTGGTGTGCTATACAGTTTGGCGTAGAATTTGTGGAATTCCTGAAAAATCAGTTCAGGATTTTGTGTGGGGTGTCCCATAGGTAGTCACAATAGTTCCTAGCCAGCATTGTGGTTGGTTTGTCTCCCATTGTATAGTACTTATTTTTTTTTCGACAAGCAAATACTTTTTTCTGCTTGGGTGGTTAGGCTTAGGTTTAGTGCCAGTCTCGCCTCGTCTATCTTTTTTTTTTCAAATATAAATGTTATTGTTTTTCCAGAAACAAAAAAAGGAAGAGAACAGAGAGTCAACAGAGAAAATACGGTACAATGCCCATCATCATAATTGATGTTCACAGGTGAGTACATGACATATTTATAATAGTTACATCGATATTTGTGGTTGAACATTCAGCACTTGTGATTAACATTTGTGTGAATGTAAAAGGATAGCTTATTTCACCATGTCCAGACCAAGACCAAGTAGTTGGGAACATAGAAATTCCACAGAGTTAAGGAAGAAATGAAGATGAGAAAATAGGAGAGAGAGAGAAAAAGAGAGGGGAGGAGGTCAGAGAGGGTGATGAGGGGGAGGGAAAAGGGTGGGGAGGGTATGGAGGAGGTAGACCCAGGTTTACTGGGCGTAGTGTCTTCTATAATGTTTCACTATTCAAGTGGCTAACATAGCCATTCCTTCATCCGAGAATATGAACGTCATCCAGAGCATCCATGCCCGGGAGTGTTGTTCTTGTTTATTTTGTGAATTAAAGACTAGATCCTCCAATGTCCTGATCACCTCTACTCTGCGTAGCCACATCCCTATAGCCGGAGGTGAGCTTTTATTCCATAATAGTGGAATGCAGGATTTAGCTGCATTCAATAGGTGTCGTACTATCGACTTTTTGTACTTCTGTGTCGGGATTGTAGTGGCATGTAGCAGGATGAAAGCTGGGTCATTGTTTATCGTGTAATCCGTGAATTTTTTAGTGATCGCTCGGACTGTTGTCCAGAACTGCTAAAGCAGAGGGCAAGAACAGAAGGTATGAAGGAGTGTCCCTTTATCTGTTTGGCACCTCCAGAATTTGTCTGAGGTAGCCGGAAAGTACTTATGTAGTCTGTTAGGAGTATAGTACCATCTGGTCAGGATCTTGTAGTTAAGTTCCTGTATCTTTGTGCAAATGTATGTTTTCGGGGAGAATCTGATGATCGTTTGTTTTTGGACATTAGTAAACTGGCATTGTAGGTCAGTTTCCCATTTTTGTATGAATGTCAGTCAGGTTGTTCTGGGGGAGAGATGAGTAGAGTCTACGTTTTAGATAGTACTCCAGGTAAAACTCCCTCATCCCCACAATAGTCTTCGAAAGCCGTCAGGTCGCAGTTAAATTGTGCCGTGTTGGGAATCGATTGTAAGAAATGGTGCAATCGTATTGCTTTCCAGAATGGCAGTTGGAACTGACCATTGTTGGCAGTAAGGGCTTGCATGGAAGGCCAGTCGTTATCTACTAGGAAGTGCGAGGCTCTATCCCTACCGGTTGATGTGAATGTTTCATATGCCGCTTGTTACATGCTAGGAGGAAAGGCAGGATTACCCAGTATCGGAAAAAGAGGGGAGTTATTAGTGGAGATGGAGGATGTGAGTATTGTGAATGCACCTACCCAGAGTGTAGGGCCAATGACAGGGTGTGACTTCAACATTGGGGATAGTTGGTCAAAGCACCAAACCGCTCCTTTCAGTGTGGCTTCAGACTATGCCTGCGCCAACTGTGTCCTTAGTTTGTTTTTGCTATGGCGTTTCCAATCTATTATTTTGTCTAGGTGAACGGCCAAATAATAATTATTTTGGTCTGGGAGGGCTACTCCTCCATAGTGTTTGGGTAAGGTTAAATAGCGCCTACGTAGCCTAGGTTTTGATTTTGCCCAGATAAATTTGATAAAGAGGGAATGTAGTTGTTTCAAGTATTGGGGTGGAATTCTGATCGATAGGGCTTGAAATAGATACAGGAATTTCAGGAGTATGGGCATTTTAAGCAGGTTACACCTGCCAAACCAGGAGTGGAGTCCCTTGTTCCAGTCTTCCAGTAGTAATCAGGTCTTAATCAGTAGGGGTGGGAAGTTGAGGTCAAAGGTACATTTTAAGTCATTTGGGATCAGAGTTCCCAAGTATTTGAGGGAGGTATCCAACCATTTAAATTTGAATTGTGATTTTAGAGAATTCAATCTACTTGGTGGTACATTGATCCCCATTGCAGCTGTTTTATCAAAGTTGATTTTTAGATTAACAAGATTTCCATAGCTATCAAATTCCTTGAGGAGATTTGGTAATGACGCTACCAGATTTTCTGTTGAGTCCTTTCTACTTTCACACCCGATATGTCGGGGTTTGATCCTACAGTGCATTAAAAGGGTTCTAAGGCTAGGGCAAAAAGGAGAGGAGAGAGCAGGCATCCCTGCCTAGTACCATTTGTTATTGTGAATGAGTCAGAGAGGAATCCAATGGCTTTGACTTGGGCTGTGGGTGTGGAGTAGATACTAGAGATCCACTGTAACATTTTGTGTCCTAGGCCGATCTGTTTGAGGACCGCTGTCATGAAAACCCAGTTGATGCAGTCAAATGCCTTCTCAGCGTCTGTGCTGAGAAAGACACACAGGGTTTTATTTTTGGTAGCTATATGAATGAGGTTGAGCACTTTGGTGGTGTTATCCCTTGCCTCATGGGCAGGGATAAACCCCACTTGATCTATGTGAATTATGTCTGGCATAAACTGGGTTAGTCTGTTGGCCAATACCTTCGTGAATAGTTTAAGGTATATGTTCAGGAGGGATATTGGCCTATAGCTGCCACACGCCGCCGGGTCTTTGCCTTCTTTTGGTATAAGGGATATGTGTGCCCTCAGGGTGTCTCTAGGGAGAGGGGCGCCTTTGCTTAATCTGTTAAACATCCTCACAATATGGGGGCCTAAGAGTGGCAGAAGAGTTTGGTAGTACTGCAGAGTAAGCCCATCTGGTCCCGGAGCTTTGCCTGGTTTCATCCCTCCCATCGCTCGTTGTATTTCCTCCAAAGTGATGAGGTCATCTAGTCCTGCTCTTACTTCCGTCGGTAGTTGGGGAATCTGGGATGCTGAGAGGTAGTCATTTATCATTGTTTCATTTGGGGATCCAGCAGGGAGGTTATAGAGGGATGCGTAGTATTGCCTGAATTCTTTCGCTATCTGGGTCGGTGTGGTCTTCTTTTGTCCTAATGGGTCTATGATTTGGGGAATATATGTGTTAAGTCGGTGGTTTTTAACCGCTTTGGCTAGTAGTTTACCACATTTATTTCCTGATTCGTAGGAGAGTTTTTGGCAAAGTTGTAGTGCTGCTTTGGCTCTATAATGTAATGTAACAAATCTACCATTTTTATTTTTCTAAGGGACATCAGTTCTGCTCCTAGAGAAGCAGTCAGTGTTTTTTTGTGTTTTGATTCTACATCATGTATCTTATGAAGGAGTTCAAGTAACAATTGTTCTCTTTCTCTTTTGATGCACACGCTATGTTTGATGAACACCCCCCTTATCATTCTTGTGGACCTCCCATAAAATACCTGGCTCACAATCGTCAGTGTCGTTTGTTTGGAATTAATGTTGTATATCGGTCTCGATGTCCGTCATGACCTCTGGTGTCTGCAGAAGACTTTAGTTTAGTCTCCAAAATCTAGATCTGGTGGTCAGAGATGATGACAAGCAATAGCGCATGGTGATGGGAGTATGATCTGACCATGTGATATTGCCTATCTCGACATTGTGGACTGCTTCTAGCTGACTGGGGAATAAAGAAATAGTCTATTCTCGAGTACACGTTGTGTGGAGATGAGAAAAAAGTGTAATCCCGTTCCCCAGAGTGGTGTAGCCTCCAAACGTCTATCAGTTGGGCTTGTGTTTGTGTGCCTGTGCGTAAAGAGGAGGTACCCGAAGAGATGTCAACCGCAGGGGCTTGAGGTACATTAATGTCTCCCCCCCAAAAAACAAGCTGGTCCTCCTTAAATTCTGTGAGTAGATTTAATGTACGGTGGAAGAAGGTGTCTTGTCGATCATTGGGGGCATATATAGTGGCTAGTGTCACCTTCATACCCCTAAGTAATCCCTTAAGGAACACGTAGCGACCCTCAGGATCTACTAGGGTGTCACTACACGTCCATGGTACTACCCCTGAAATCAGTATAGATACTCCCTTGGATTTGGCAGCTACATTAGTAGCATGGTATGAGTGTGGGAAGTATTGGTTTTTGAGGCAGGTGGGATTGTCTGACCTGAATGAATGCTACATCAATATGGGCTCTTTTAAGGTAATTTAACAATATCCAGGAGAAAAGTTGTCATCCTAAAACATAATCCTGTCTCTTAGGATTACAAACTCCTCACCCTCTCCTCATCTCCATAACATAGAGGGAAGGGGTCTGTATTCCCAAGAAGTAAACTGAAACAATTCCAATACAACTGTCAGTGGTAGTTATCGGCTCATGGGTTTTCTGGATCAGCTGGTGTATTTTGCACCTATTCAACAGATATAACAAAACAGTTTGAAAGGTATTCTTACTGTAACAGACCAAATGGAGCAAATAAGAGAAGTTAATTGTAAGGCTGAGCTGTATGTTTGTTTGGGACCAATGACTAAGAAAGTACAGATATTACTGGGTCAGTGTGACAGCCATGCAACCAGTATTCTCAGGAGTAGGGATGAGCCGAACACCCCCCGGTTCGGTTCGCACCAGAACTTTTGAACGGACCCCAAATTCGTACGAACTTTAGAACTGAAGTCTATGGGACTCAAACGTTCGAAATTAAAAGTGCTAATCTTAACGGCTAATATGCAAGATGCTGTCCTAAAAAGGGTTTGGGGACCTGGCTGCTGCCCCAGGGGACATGGGTCAATGCCTAAAATGTTTTTAAAAATGGCCGTTTTGGCGTGAGCACTGATTTTAATGAAGTTTAAAGTGAAAAAAAAAGTCCTTTAAATATGGTGCCTGGGGGGTGTCTGTAGTATGCCTGTGAAGTGCCACGTGTTTCCCGTGTTTAGAACAGTCCCTGCACAAAATGACATTAAACGGAAATAACATCATTTAAAACTGCTTGCGGTTTTAATGTTATATCTGGTTCCTGCAATATGGTTGAAAATCATTGAAAAAAATGGCATGGGTAGCCCTCCCTGCCCATTACCAGCCCCTTTGGGTCTTGTACGCATATTAAGGGGAACCCCGTACCCATATTAAAAAAAGGAAATGCGTGTGGCCCCCAGGCCCTATATACTCAGAACAGCAGTATACAGGCGGTGCAAACAAGACAGGGACTGTGTAGGTTTGTTGTGTTAAGTAGAATCTGTTTGTAATTTTTAACTGGTACATTTTTAAAGTGTAGCTCCAGTCAAAAAAACAATTTTTAAGCTTTTTGGAAAACATAGGGAAGGGTTATCACCCCTGTATAATTTGTTTTGTCGTACATCTTTTTTCATCTCACTTGCTGTTGTCTCCTTCCGTTTGCAAGTAGGAGATGTTTGTAAGTTGGATGTTTGAAAGTAGGGGCCTGCCCTATATGCTCTGCAGAAATGGCGGAACAAGGTGTTGGTTTTGCCACAACATTGTAAGCCCTCAAAGTGACTCTTGGTGGGTGCTGGAGCGCCCTGCTGTGAACGATTATATCAAGAATTGTAATTACATGCCATTGTTGAACAGTGGTAGAAAAATGTACCTTTGGTGGTTGTGGTGCTGGTGCCACAACACTATAAGTCCTCACAGTTACTCTGGGTGGGCACAGGAATGGGCCCTCCTGTGAAATATTATATCAAGAATTGTAATTGCATGTCCCTGTTAAACAGGGGCAGAAAAATTGGGCCTTAGGCACTGGTGCTGGTGCCACCACACTGCAACCTCTCCCATATACTCTAGTTTTATTGCAGGAATTAGCCCTGCTGCAAAGCATTGCATCAAAAATTGTAAACGCCCCTGTTAAACAGGGGCAGAAAAAATTGGGCCTTAGGCACTGGTGCTGGTGCCACCACACTGCAACCTCTCCCATATACTCTAGTTTTAGTGCAGGAATTAGCCCTGCTGCAAAGCATTGCATCAAAAATTGTAATTAAACGCCCCTGCTAAACAGGGGCAGAAAAATTGGGCTGATGGCATCACCCAGAATCAAAAATATTCTTCCAACATATCAGCGGAGGAGGAAGAGGATAGACAATCAACATAACAGGACAGTCACTCAGCATCAGCATAGGCAGTCTTGAAGCGATGTGATATTTCAAAAATTATTCGGTTACAGCTTCAGGTGCTTGGTAGCTGTGAGTTATCCAAGACTGATTCATGTGATCGGTAACAAAGCCACCAGCAGCACAGAAGGTGCGTTCCGAAAGAACGCTGGATGCAGGACAGGCCAGTAGCTCAATTGCATACTGTGCAAGCTCTGGCCAGTGATCCATTCTCAAGACCCAGTAAGCCAGAGGATTTTCTGTGGGAAAGGTGTCCAAGTCTGAACTTGCCCCTAGGTATTCCTGCTCCATGTAAATCAGACGCTGGCGATGGTTGCTGGAACCGATCATACCCTGGGGCTGCGGACTAAAAAATTGTCTGAAAGCATCAGTCAGACGGCCACCTTCTCCACCGCTCCTTCTGACCGATGCCTCAGCAACACGTTGTCCAGGACCAGGAGTTTGTAACCTCCCAGTCTCTGGGAACGCGTTGCACAGACCTTTCTGCAAGGCCTCCCGGAGATGTCTCATCCTCTACTCCCTCTGCGATGGCAAGATAAGGTCGGCAACCTTACCCTTGTACCGTGAATCAAGGAGAGTGGCCAGCCAGTAATGGTCCCTCTCCTTGATCCGAAGAATACGAGGATCCTTCCGCAGGCTTTGCAGGATCAGGGAGGCCATGCAGCGTAGGTTAGCTGAGGCATTCGGTCCGGAGTCCTCTGGGTCACTAAGGACAACATGATCCGCAGCTACCTCCTCCCAGCCACGTACAAGTCCACGGGTTTCTTGGGACTGTAAATCATCCCTACAAGACTGCTGCTGCTGCTGATGCTGAGTGCCAGCCTCCACCTCCATGCTGACACAATCATCCTCCTCTTCCTCCTCCTCAGCCTCTTCCTGTGTGATAGGTGGCACAGCAGGAACACTGTCTAGATAAAGGGGACCTTGAGAGGCAAGGAAGTCCTCCTCTTCCTGCCTCTGTTCTGCCTCAAGTGCCCCCCTGTCCATTATTCCATGCAGCGTATGCTCCAAGAGGTGGACAAGAGGTACAGTGTCACTGATGCATGCACTGTCACTGCTCACCATCCTTGTGGCCTCCTCAAACGGTGACAGGACAGTGCATGCATCCCTGATCATGCCCCACTGGCGTGGTGAGAAAAAACCGAGCTCCCCTGACCCTGTCCTGGTGTCGTAGTCGCACAGGTACTCATTGCCGCTGCAGCATGGCCAACGTTGAGTTCTACCTGGTGGGCATGTCACATATAAGGCGGTTCTTGGGCAGGTTCAACTTCTTTTGGAGCTCAGCCAGCCGAGCACAGGCATTAAATGATCGGCAGAAATGCACACAGACTTTCCTGGTCTGCTTCAGGACATCCTGTAAGCCCGGGTACCTGCCCAAGAACCGCTGCACCACCAGGTTAAGGACGTGAGCTACACAGGGCACATGGGTCAGTTGTCCCTGTCGGAGGGCGGATAGGAGGTTGGTGCCATTGTCGCAAACCACCATTCCTGGCTTAAGCTGGCGTGGCGTCAACCACCTCTCGGCCTGCCCCTGCAGAGCTTACAAAACATCCGCCCCAGTGTGGCTCCTGTCCCCCAAACAAACCAGCGCAAGCACGGCATGGCATAGTTTTGCCTGCGTACTTGCGTAGCCCCTGGAACGCCTACGGAGCACCGCTGGTTCTGAGGACAGAGCACTGGAAGAGGTCATGGAGGAAGAAGAGAAGGGGGTGGAGGAGAGAGGTGTGTCACAACCAATAGTAGCATTTTGGAGGCGTGGTGGCGGAACAACCTCCAACACTTCTGCACCTTGTCCTGCATCCTTCCCAGCTGCCAGAAGAGTGACCCAATGGGCCGTGAAAGACAGGTAACGTCCCTGTCCATGCCTGCTGGACCATGAATCAGCGGTAATATGCACCTTACCGCTGGCCGCCTTGTCCAGCGAGGAAAGGACATTGCCTTCCACATGCCGGTAGAGAGCCGGAATCGCCTTCCGTGAGAAAAAGTGGCGTTTGGGGACCTGCCACTGAGGAACCGCACATTGTACAAACTCACGGAAGGGGGCCGAGTCTACCAACTGAAAAGGCAGCAGTTGAAGTGCTAGCAATTTAGCCAAGCTAGCATTCAACCGCTGGGCATGTGGATGAACTTCTTTCGCCGGTCCAGCAGCTGGGGCAGGGACATTTGCCTGCTATAATCGGACGTGGGTGTACTGCTAGCAGAGTGCCCGGAAGCACTTGGCTGTGACACACCTAATTCTACACCTTCATTCCTCTCAGAGCAGGTTTCAGAGAGGACTGAAGGTCTAGTGGGGTTGGAGATGCCAGCTGATGAGGAGCAAGGAGAGGTCCGCTTTGTTCTTTGGTGTGGGTCTTTGAGGTGCACTTGCCAACAAACTGCATGGCAGGTCAACATATGTCTGGTCAAGCATGTGGTGCCCAAGCGGCTGATGTTTTGGCCATGCGAGATACGCTTGAGACATATGTTGCAAATAGCAGCGGTGCGATCTAATGCACTCGTCTCAAAAAAGGCCCACACCAAAGAACTTTTAGAATAACGCGCAGAGGCAGCGCCCTGCACAGGCGGAGCTCTGCGGTGTGATTCAGTCGGTGTGCTGTCCCTAAGCTGGCCCCCGGAGGGCATCCTGCCTCGTTGGACATGTGCCTCCTCCTTCTCCTCCTCCTCCTCTCTCCTACCAGGCACCCACGTGGAGTCAGTGCCCTCATCATCCCCTCCCTCTTCATCGCTGTAGCAAACCTGGCAGTATGCTGCAGCTTGTGGAACATGACTGCCAGATTGCTGTCCTTCTTGAGCATCCCCTCTCTCTGCATTCACGCT
The DNA here is from genome assembly GCF_037356315.1 of Lithobates pipiens. Classification (NCBI taxonomy): domain Eukaryota; kingdom Metazoa; phylum Chordata; class Amphibia; order Anura; family Ranidae; genus Lithobates; species Lithobates pipiens. The sequence continues at coordinate 134,317,830 of NW_027507685.1, forward strand.
ACTGCCTTCCTCTAGCTGAGTATCATCATCAGAGCCTACAAAACACTGGGCATCCTCCTGGAGCATGTACCCAACACTGTGCTCAAAGAGTTCAGGAGACTCCTCAGGAAGACGTGGTGGGTCTAGGGAAGGAGTCACTGATGATGACATTGAGACGAGGGAAGATGATGCGTTGGCAGCTGCTTTGCTAGTACCCTGAGACTGGGTGAGAGAGGATGAGGAGGATGAAGAGGGCTTGGTCATCCACTCTACCAAGTCGTTGGCATGTTGCGGCTCAACATGTCCAGCTGCTGAAAAGAAGGACAAGCGTGTCCCATGGCCACGTGCTGATGACAATGCACCGCGTCCACGACCAGCACTGTTGTCTCTAGACACAGAGCCTACTTGCCCTCTTTTATCGGCTCGCGCCTGTCTGCCTCTCCTTGCTGGCCTTCCAGTCATGGTAATGGCCTGAAGGGAGTTGGGTAAAACAGCAATTGGGTAGTGTATATTGTGCTGGAGGCACACAACACCCACTAACTCCTGCAGATGCCTTTATTATAGAACACCAGCAATAAAGGGTAGATAAATGGGTATACCGTACTGGAGGCACACAACACCCACTAAGCCCTGCAGATGGCTCTATTAGAGAATAGCAATTAAGGGTAGATACTGGTGTATATTGTGCTGGAGGCACACAACACCCACTAACTCCTGCAGATGCCTTTATTATAGAACACCAGCAATAAAGGGTAAATACAGATGTATACTGTGCTGTGCTGGAGGCACACACAACTTCCAATAACTCCTGCAGATGGCAGATGGCTCAAATAGAGAAGAGCTATGTACAGTGGTGTGAAAAGTGTTTGCCCCCTTCCTCATTTCCTGTTCCTTTGCATGTTTGTCACACTTAAGTGTTTCGGAACATCAAACCAATTTAAACAATAGTCAAGGACAACACAAGTAAACACAAAATGCAATTTGTAAATGAAGGTGTTTATTATTAAAGGTGAAAAAAAATCCAAACCATCATGGCCCTGTGTGAAAAAGTGATTGCCCCCCTTGTTAAAACATACTATAACTGTGGTTGTCCACACCTGAGTTCAATTTCTCTAGCCACACCCAGGCCTGATTATTGCCACACCTGTTCACAATCAAGGCATCACTTAAATAGGAGCTGCTTGACACAGTAAGGTCCACCAGAAGATCCTTAAAAGCTACATATCATGCCGAGACCCAAAGAAATTCAGGAACAATTGAGAAAGAAAGTAATTGAGATCTATCAGTCTGGAAAGGGTTATAAAGCCATTTCCAAAGCTTTGGGAATCCAGCGAACCACAGTGAGAGCCATTATCCACAAATGGCGAAGACATGGAACAGTGGTGAACCTTCCCAGGAGTGGCCGCCCAAAATTACCCCAAGAGCGCAGCGACGACTCATCCAAGAGGTCACAAAAGACCCCACAACAACGTCCAAGGAACTGCAGGCTTCACTTGCCTCAGTTAAGGTCAGCGTTCATGCCTCCACCATCAGGAAAAGACTGGGCAAAAATGGCCTGCATGGCAGAGTTCCAAGGAGAAAACCACTGCTGAGCAAAAAGAACATCAAAGCTCGTCTCAATTTCTCCACAACACATCTTGATGATCCCCAAGACTTTTGGGACAACATTCTGTGGACCGATGAGACAAAAGTGGAACTCTTTGGAAGGTGTGTGTCCAAGTATATCTGGCGTAGAAGGAACACTGCATTTCATAAAAAGGCCACGCTGGCGGCCTTATATAGTGTGGGGCGTGTACTACACAGCCTGAGCTATGATTGGCCACAGGCATCCTGCCTGTGGCCAATCATGGCTCTCCTCGCTGCCGGCGCTGTGATTGGCCAAGCATGCGGGGTCACAGTGCATGCTTGGCCAATCATGAGCCAGCAATGCACTGCGCCATCGCAGTGCATTGTGGGCCGTGAGCGCCACACGAATTTGATGTGAACGGCCCATAATGTTTGGTATTCGCTGAACGGGCAAACAGCCGATGTTCGAGTCGAACGTATGTTCGACCCGAACACGAAGCTCATCCCTACTCAGGAGAACAATGACAGCCTACACATCCCCTCGGTATAGGTTATGTTTCATAAATGAAATCAATTCTGCATTTGGTTGAAAAGGTCATATGATGATTCTGCAAGTTGTGAAAAATTGTGTATTTGGGAAGTGGGTCACGTTTTGCAATGACAGTAATGCCTCCTACATATAACCAGCACCAAGAAACACAGAACAGGAAGGACAGCCAAAGAGGAAGTGGAAGCCCCTGCCACAGATGTCTTTGTGCTTACACCTACTCAAATTTATAGATACAAGCACCACACACCCAAAATATGACTTCTGCCTTTGGGACCACATTGTCATGGTGACCATTAAACACAAGTGATGCCTGTCAGCAATACAAGAACCACAAATACAACACACACGTTACTTAGATTAAAAGGCAATAAACGTAACATTTAAAGGGTGAAATGGTTAGGAGTCATTTTTATACCATTTTTATACCATTATATTTATTTAAATCAGTGGTGCTCAACCTTTTGAAGAGCGATATAAACACATTTTTGTAAATATTCCTTCCATAAATATTTTGATCAAATAAAGTCCTCCAAACAATACATGAAAATATTTTTAACCAAAATAAATTTGAAATAAAATAAGTAAAAAAAAAATCCAATGCTGTAATGACTTAGGCCGCGTACACACGCGGGGACTGTTCGCCCAACTTTGTCCATCAAACAGTTTCGGCAAACAGTCCGCTCAAAATTAGCATGGACGGACATGCCCACACACGACGAACGAACAGTTTGCTGAAACCGTGCGCGATGACGTGAACGGCACGTACGTCGGGACGAAAAATACGACGTCCTATACACTGCATTATAACTTTCGGCGTGTAAATCCTTTCTGAGCATGCGCGGAACTTAGTTTGACGAACAAGCCTACACACGGGCGGACTGTTCGCTCAAACAAGGTTTCAGCGGACAGTTTTACGGAATTTCCGAAAAACCTTGTTCGTCAAACTGTCCGCTGAAACTGTCCGCTGAAAGCCCACACACGAGCGGACTGTCCGCCCAAACACTGTTCAGCGGACAAAGTTGGGCGAACAGTCCGCCCGTGTGTACGCGGCCTAAAATATTCCCATCACCAATATTATTCTTCCAAAGTGACCACCACCATTAATACAGGAAAACGCACAAACCAGAAGTGCGTGCCTATCTCACAAAAAAAAAAAAACAGGCTCCCGTAGTACAGGATCCCTGTTGATGAAGTCAGAATAGATGAAACATCTAGGGCCAGCCTGATGCTGGGAGTGAGTAGAACTGTGTCCTTTCAGTATTGCTGTTTTTGTGAGATGGGAATGATTGACTGGCAACCAGTGGCTTTTTTGCTGGGTCCCTGGCTTGGCTCTCAGCTAACCAGCTGAATCCTCTTCAAGCGTCACATACGCTCACCCGCTGGGTCCCTGACGTGAACGCTGAAGCTTTCCCAACTTATTCACTATTCCCGGCTAGTGAAAAAGGCTGCTCTGGTACTTCTTCAGACTTCACAAACCTGGCCTCTGATAACAGGAATAGTTGTCCCTTACTGGAGACGGTGTCCCCTTTATCTCTGACCTCTGGTTCTCACTTGCCACTGGTAACAGGAGTGGCAACTGCTTCTTCTTCACCTCTGGCAACACTCAGTTTACCATCCGGCTGAACCTCTGCAACGATCAGGCTCCCCTTGGGCTGAGCCTCTACACCAGACATCCCAAGTCTCCCGTAAAGTGCGGGAGTCTCCCTGTCAGGGCTGGCTTAGCCCTTCCTTCTCTAGGCTGGCTGCTCAGCTGTTGGCTAATTGCCAGCTTTCATCTCTCTCCACAGTTACTAGCTGTTCCTGATCATGCTCGTCTGACCTGCCTACTTAGACCCCTTTCACACTGGGGCGTTTTTCAGGCGTTTTTCAGGCGCTTTAGCGCTGTAAAGAGTTTGAAAGAAGGCTCATCTGCAGTCCCAATGTGAAAGCCCAAGTGCTTTAAGAGCCCTTTCACAATGTCAGTGCCCAAAAAACGCTCGTAAAGCTCTGCTTAAACTAGCAGCGCTTTACCAGCATTTTTCGAGCGTTATTGGGGCGCTTTTAACCCATGCTAGGGGCCAAATAAAGGGTTAAAAGCGCCCACAAAACGCTGCTTCCAATAGCGCTTTTCATGCGCTTTTCAGGCGTTTTACAGGCGCTTCCCATTGATTTCAATGGGAAGGGGTGCTTTAGGAGCAGTGTATTCACCGCTCCAAAAGCGCTGCAAAGAAGCTGCTTGCAGGACTTTTTTTTGATGCTCTGACAGCGCAGCGCCTCAGTGTGAAAGCACTCGGGCTTTTACATTGGGATTGCAGTTGCAGCTTCTTTCAGGCGCTTTACAGGCGCTTTTTTTAATGCTAAAGCACCTGAAAAACACCCCAGTGTGAAAGGGATCTCAGTGTGAAAGCACTCGAGCTTTTACATTGGGATTGCAGTTGCAGCTTTTTTCAAGCGCTTTACAGACGCTTTTTTTAATGCTAAAGCACCTGAAAAACGCCCGAAAAACGCCCCAGTGTGAAAGGGGTCTTAAAGCTGTCCAGCTCACTTTATCTCTGCCTTCGCCTTAGTCACATCACAAGAGACCATCTCCTGCGGTTCTGTTTAAAGCCTGGCTTGCTGACATCCCTTCTGGCTCCTTACTCTGCTTGGTGTTGCTCCACTTGGATCCCTGACTTCTGGCCTGGCTGATTATCTGATCTGGTTATTGAACTCTGGACTGGCTGACTACTCGATCCGGTTACTGGACTCTGGCTATGCTTTGACTAGGCTTTCTCTATTTACCTTTTTATTTAATAAACAAGTGTGATTTAATTGTACTTCTGTCTCGGTCTGATTCATGGTTTCTGACAGTAGGCGAAGGCCATGAATTCAGAAGATACAGTCAATCCACTTGTTGGTAATATTTTTTCCAGATTGGATGAGCAAGATCACCACATGGATCAGTTTGCCATGGCGTTACAAACACCCCTGAGTCCCACGGCTCACCTGGAATCCCCCACTGTGGCTGCTCCGGTACAACCTGAGTCGCAGGCCGTCCCTGCTCCTGCACCAGTCTCTGTGCAGGCACCTGCCTCGAGTATTACCTCTATAAGAGGTATGTCTGGTTCCGCTCCGCTTCCCCCAGCGATTTGGGGGAGATCCAGTTCAATGCAGAGGGTTTCTCAATCAGGTTGAGATATACTTCAAGATGCTGCCCAGGCGTTTCACATGGACAGAAGCCAAGTAGGTGGCCTTGGACTGGGCTATCCTGCGTTTGTGGTCTCCTTTAAAGGGGTATTTGATGTTCCCACACGCTCCCCTTCTGCTGCCAAGTGCCTCATGTCCATCAAACAGAGTACAAGAACTGTTGCTGACTAAGCCATTGAATTCCGTACTCTGGCAGCAGAGGTTTCTTGGAACAATGAGGCCCTCGTGGCTGCTTTTTCTCATGGTCTCTCGGATTCCATCAAGGAAGAGATAGCAGCCCAAGATATACCTACTGAGCTGGAGAGCTTGATCTCGTTTGCCATCCTCATTGACTCCAGACTCAAAGACTTTCTTTTAAGGAGCGCTTGTGGAAGCCTCCTGTACGTTTGTCTCCGAGCTTTGCAGTCCCACCCATGCCTCCCTCACCTCCCATGCCTCCTGGTACCGAGTCAGTCAGTGAAGATGAACCCATGCACCTGGGCTTCACGCGTCTCTCTGCGGATGAGAAAGCCTTTAGGAGGAGGGAGAGATTATGCCTTTTTTGTGGCCAGGCAGGTCACTTTTTGAAGTCTTGTCCTACCCATCCAGGGAATGCCCGAACCTTGAGGTCCTGTCATGGACAGACCTTAGGTGGCGTTGTTTCGTCCCCAGTTATCCAGAAGGATAAGCCCCTGGTTTCAGTCACCCTTTCTTGGGCTGAGTCCATCGAGATACAGGCTCTAATCGACTATGGCAGACAGACAATACCAGAAGCCTCAAAAAACGTAGCCGTGCTCTTGAGCGTCTGTGGCGTAAAACTAAGTCACAGCAAGATTTCAGCCAAAACCTCCAAAAATACCACACTGCCAAACAGACCTACTTTATCACTCTCATTAACACCCTCTCACGCAGTCCCCGTCAACTCTTTTCTACCTTTACCACTCTACTTCGTCCTCCATTACCCCCACCCACTAACTTACTCACTGCCAAGGAGATTGCTTATCACTTCAAAAATAAGATTGAGACGATTCGTCTCGAGATCTCCACTCTACAGACATCTCCCTCACCTTACACTCCTTGTCCTCCTGCACAATCAATACTTCCCTATTTTAAACCCAGCTACTATAGAGGAAGTCACTAAACTTTTTGCTAATGCCCACCTAACCTCCTGACCCCTGGACCCTGTTCCTTCTCAAATACTACGGTCACCATCTGACTCAATCCTACACTCCTTAACTCATATCTCCAACCTCTCACTCTCTACTGGCATCTTCCCCAACCATCTAAAACATGCACTAGTCACTCCCATACCAAAAAAGGCCTCAGACCCCACCAATTTTAACAACTTAAGACCCATCTCTTTACTCCCTTTTGCCTCCAAACTTCTTGAACGTTTAGTCTACAACCGACTGAGCAACCACCTCATTGAAAATAACCTTCTTGATCCCCTTCAGTCTGGATTTCGCCCACATCACTCCACAGAAACTGCCCTCCTAAAACTCACAAACGACTTACTAACAGCCAAAACCAACAGTCATAATTCCATACTCTTACTCTTGGATCTTTCTGCTGACTTTGATACAGTTGACCACCCCCTCCTCCTCAAACTCAATTTGCTTGGTCTCCATGGCTGCACTCTCTGTCGGTTTGAATCTTACCTCATAGCACCTTCAGTGTCACTTACAACTCCACTTCCTCTTCTCCAACTCCCCTTTCTGTTGGGGTCCCCCAAGGTTCTGTCCTTGGACCTCTACTATTCTCGATCTACACGTCCTCTGTGGGTCAGCTGATAGCCTCCCATGGCTTTCACTACCATTTATATGCTGATGACACCCAAATCTATCTCTCTGCCCCTCAGCTCACCCCCATCAATCTGCTCACGCATCACTGATCTACGAACAGACGTATCAGCCTGGATGTCAAACCACTTCCTCAAACTTAACTATCTAAAACTGAGCTCTTAATATTTCCTCCCCCACGTGCCCCTTTGCCTGACTTCTCTGTCAAGACCAATGGCACATCTATCGGTCCGTCTCCATGTGTCAGGGTGCTAGGGGTAACCTTAGACTCCGAACTGTCCTTTCAGGCCCACATACAAGCTCTGTCCAAATCATGCTGCCTTAGCCTCTGCAACATTTCCAGAATACGCCCCTTTTTAACTAATGACACCACCAAGCTTCTAATTCACTCCCTGGTCATCTCTCGCCTTGACTACTACAACTCCCTCCTCATTGGATTACCTTTACATAGACTATCCCCCCCTTCAGTCCATAATGAATGCCGCTACCAGACTCATCCACCTTACCAGCCATTCAGTGTCCTCCACCCCTCTCTGCCAATCCCTCCACTGGCTTCCACTCACCCAACGAATAAAATTCAAATTACTAACAATAATTTACAAAGCCATCCATAACTCTGCCCCTAGTTACATCACTAACCTAATCCCAAGATACCAACCAAGCCGCTCTCTTCGGTCATCCTAAGACCTCCTGCTCTCTAGCTCCCTTCTCACTTCCTCCCATGCTCGCCTCCAGGATTTCTTCAGAGCTTCTCCCATCCTTTGGAACTCTCTACCCCAATCTGTCCGACTGTCCCCTAATCTATCCATCTTTAGACGATCCCTGAAAACCCTTCTCTTCAAAGAAGCCTATCCTGCTTCTAACTAACACTGTTTTACTTCCTCCATCAGCTCACCCCCCCACAGCTATTAACTTTTGTATCAAGTGACCCTTCCTTTTTAGATTGTAAGCTCTAACGAGCAGGGCCATCTGATTCCTCTTGTACCAAATTGTAATGTAACTGTAATGTCTGCCCTCATGTTGTAAAGCGCTGCGCAAACTGTTGGCGCTTTATAAAACCTGTATTATAATAATAATAATAATTTCCTCACCCAGGTTTCTGCTAGTTGTTGGTTATCCTTGGTTACAGAGGCACAACCCCACTTTTGATTGGCTCCTTGCTGAGGTTCTCTCCTGGTCACCACAATGCAGTGAGACATGCTTCCTGAAGGGATCCAAGGTCCTGTGCGTCTCTTCACTCTCCTCCCTGCTGGAAGAGTACCGCGATTTTAGCGATGTCTGTGACAAAGGTCAAGCCGGTAGTTTGTCTCCACACCACTTATAATTGCGCAATTGACCTTCAACCTGGTGCCATACCTCCCCGTGGCCGGGTTTACCCTTTGTCGGTCTTGGAGGATAAGGCCATGGAGGAGTATGCTGCAGACGCACTTTGTTGAGGTTTCATCCGCAAATCCTCATCCCTTGCTGGTGCTGGTTTCTTCTTTGTGAAGAAGAGCGGTGAACTGAGACCTTATAAAGATTATAGGGGTCTCATTCGTGTCACGATTAAGAATGCCTACCCGATTCCGTTGATTACAGAGTTATTTCACTCTCAAGGTTGCCTTTGTTTCTGCTCCTGTGTTGGCACATCCTGATCCTACGTTGCCTTTTATCCTAGAAGTTGATGCTTCTGAGACTGGAGTTGGTGCCCTTCTGTCTCAACGTCTTAACTCTGAGAGCGCTATACATGCATGTGGCTACTTTTCCAAGAAATTGTCACCTGGTGAAGGCAATTATGAGATTGGTGACAGAGAGCTGTTGGCGATCATTTCAGCCCTGAAATAATAGAGACATCTCCTTGAAGGTACCACTGTGCCGGTTCTTATTCTTACCGACCATAAGAATCTTTCATTCTTGTCTGAGGCTAAGCGCCTCTCTCCCAGAAGGGCGCAATGGGCTCTTTTCTTGTCAAGTTTTAATTACATTGTCTCATTCTTACCCAGTACTAAGAATGTAAGGGCTGATGCCTTGTCACGACAATTTTCCTCCACTTCCAAGTCAGAGTCGGTTCCGGTTCCTGTGATTCCTCCTGATCGTATCTTGGCTACAGTTCACACCAGTCTTACTTCTCCTTTGAGTGACAAAATTCTTGCTGCTCAGGTTCATGCTCCTCCTGAGAAACCTTGTGACCGCTGCTTTGTCCCAGAGAGTCTTCGTACTGCAGTGCTCCAGACTTACCATTCTCCCAAGGCAGCTGGCCATCCTGGGAAGAATCAACTCATTTGGGCAATTTCTCAACAATTCTGGTGGCCTAGTCTACGGGCTGATGTTAATGCCTTTGTAGCTGCCATTTCCGTGTGTGCTCAAAGTAAAACTCCACGACACCTACCTGTGGGCCTCCTACAACCCATACCCAATGGAGAGAGGCCCTGGACCCACCTGTCAATGGATTTCTTTGTGGAGTTGCCCAACTCTCAAGGCAACACTGTTATCCTTATGGTGGTTGACCGGTTCTCAAAGATGTGTCATTGTATTCCACTTAAGAAGTTGCCTACTTCCAAGGAACTGGCTTCCATTTTTGCTTGTGAAATCTTTCGCTTACATGGGCTACCCAAGGTGATTGTCTCGAACAGGTGCAGTCAGTTTGTCTCCCGGTTCTGGTGAGCCTTTTGTGCACAGTTGGGAATCCAGCTTGCTTTCTTTTCTGCATATCACCCGCAGTCTAATGGGGCCACAGAGCGAGCCAATCAGCCCTTGGAGCAATTCCTACGTTGCTATATTTCTGACCACCATAACAACTGGTCAGTCCTATTACAATGGGCAGAGTTTGCTCACAACAGTGCCTTGAATTCTGCCTCCCGATTGTCTCAATTTATGGCGAATTATGGTTTCCAACCTTCCATGTTGCCTGACTCGTTTGTTCCGCAGAGTATTCCTGCGTTAGAGGAGCATCTCCGTGGTCTTCGTTCCACTTGGGTACAAGTCCAAGAGGCTTTGCGTCATGCTAATGATAGGTACAGACTCCATGCTGAACACAGACGCCTGCCTGCGCCTTCCTACCAGGTTGGGGACAGGGTCTGGCTGTCATCTCGCAACCTCCAACTTCGTATTCCCTCACTGAAGTTTGCACCTCCCACTCGGGGAAAAAAGATGCTCCACATAGTGTAAAATCCAACACATTTCTTCGTGGTAAGTTTGTTTAAAATTGGAATAGCGTGTTCCTTACATATACACCGAAAAATACCAGCCGTTACAGGTAGCTTAAAACAGCCGTGCTTCTGAGATTCCGTATGTCGCGATGATGTCAGCACGTCGTCCGCCCTACATGCTGCAACAACGTGCTGGCTTCATTACGACATACAGAGTCCCGGAAGCATGGGCGTTTTAAGCTGTCTGTACCGGCCGGTATTTTCCCCATTGACAACATGTACAGATGACGAAATATGTCTGGAGAAGGCACGTAGTGGCGTCATCATGTGATTGGAGTAGGAGGATGGGCTTCGTGTATTTGTGCCGGCCGGCATTTTTTTATGCATATTTATTTCTACCTAAATGTAAGTGCATTACTTTGTTTTTAATAAACTGATATCTAGACTATGTTACGCTATGGCCAGTTTTCTCTCATTTTAGGCATCCATTTGAGTTTAAATGGACACACTAGCTGGATAGAGGGAGCAATCTGCACAATCTGGCTTACAGCTACCACTGTGGTCACCTGCAAGCTAAAGACCTAGGCTGGTTTATAGCCATCTGCCCTTTATGCTTTAGAGCAGGGCGTCCGGATGGTAGAAATCTTTCTGAAGGAACAGGACCACACTTCCTGGCCTCTAAATAGCTTTATTTTGAAATTGCTTGAATTTATTCTAACTAGGAATTATTTTTTGTTTATGGACCAGTTATACCTACAAGTTCAGGGCGTGGCCATGGGCACTTCATGTGCTCCTTCTTACGCAAATCTTTACTTAGGCGCATGGGAAAGATATGTCTTTAGTGAGGACACCTTACAACACTTTTTAAATTCGGTACTATGCTGGTACAGGTACATTGACGATTTGTTCATTGTATGGACCAGCACTAAACAAGATCTAAAAATTTTTTTAATTGATACCCTCAATAGAAATCAATTTAATTTGCAGTTCACCTATACGGTGGACAACATTAACATTTCTTTTTTGGATTTAAACATTCTTAAACATCCATCAGGTGCCCTCACTACGGATCTTTATTGTAAACCAACAGCCGGAAACACGATCCTACATGCCTCCAGTGCACATCCCCGTCCTCTGGTTCGCAGCATCCCTTATGCTCAATACTTGAGACTAAGGCGAAACTGCTCAGAGGACGGGGATTTTCATGTGCAAGCCAATCTATTACGGGATCGCCTCTTGGCTAGAGGTTATAGCCATACAAACCTTAGGAAGGCCTTTAACAAAGCTTTTTCTCTGAGCCGTCAGTCATCACTCTATGGCCCTCCACGTGAACAACAGCCCTCTACTGTTAAAATAATCACCAAATATTCCTCACACCATCAACGACTCCAACACATTTTAACCGAACATTGGCATCTTCTGACAGAACACCATGTGATAGGTAGCTACGTCAGCCTTCGAGACAGGCTGACAAGCAGCCACTATAGAGCCTATCCTAGACCTTTGGAAGGATCAAGAGGTACTTACAAATGTGGACACTGTTCCAAGTGTCCATGGATTCAGGAGGGGGGACAGTGACTTTACCTAATGGAGAGACTTTTTCACCCCCACATCACGCTGATTGTGGTACTAGGGGGTTAGTTTACCTGATGGTCTGCGCCTGCCAGGCCTTTTACGTAGGAAAGACCATCAGGGAACTACGCCAGCGCCTGGGTGACCACCTGTACTACTCGACTAATGGCAAAATAACCATGGTAGGTCGCCATATTGGCATACATCACAGATTTCAATTTGAAATGGTAAAATTCCTAGTCCTAGAGGTTATCCCACAAGACCCTAGAGGGGGGGGGACCGTGCTATCCTGAGACGAGAAACTCCATGGATAGAGCGGTTAAATGCCCTTACCCCCCCCCCCCGGCCTAAATGAAGCCCACTCCTATAAATGCTTCCTCTGAAAAACTCTATATATATATATATATATATATATATATATATATATATTACATTACATTAATTAAGACCTCCTATTGATAAAACATATTTTTACATTATATATATATATATATATATATATATATATATATATATATATATATATATATATATATATATAATGTAAAAATATGTTTTATCAATAGGAGGTCTTAATTAATTAATTAATTAATATATATATGTTTTCTGTCAAGGTCAATTGTTTGGATATTTATGTGTGTCTTTTCTTTACAGCAATTTCAGAGTAAAAGTTCTGTTTTTATATCTCTTTTTCCCCTCTTTTTCCTTTCTCCCCTTTCCCCCTTTTTTTCCACTCTCCCTCACCGGGGCTCAAACCCCTTAGGATATACCCAGTATCCTACTTACTTTATTATCTTGCTAATTTTTATTAATTTGTACTTTCTCTTCTGATTGAGAGGTCATTAGTGATTGTGATTGTGGCAAATCCCTGGTGGGCAGGTTCTATATACTATTCTATAGATCTTATTTGGTGTCATCGGCTGCTGGCTCTGGTCACCTTTGTGGGACTTTGGTATGATCTGCCCTGTTGGTGCCCGAGCCGGCCGTTGTGTGACCCCTGTTATCTGGTTGCTTTTTTGTATATTATTTTCAATGTATTTGTCTTGGCTCCCCCGGACTTGCCCCTTACTCGCAGCGACCTGAGGAGTTTGTTCTCCCCCCCATGGGCGGACATGTGGTGACCATAGGTGGGACGTTTGCTTGGTTATTCTTACAAGCTATGCCCCACTCACTCCATTGCAGGCATTTAGTCTGGCGGGGAGGAGGAGCGCGCACGGAGATGCGTGTCGCGCTGGTTGCCTGACCCGGAAGTACCTCACCCCAGGTCAAAGTGACAGCGGACGGCGTTGACTGGTGTTTAAGCGCCCACCCTGCCACGTCTCTTAGTTCCCCCTCCTCGTCATCTCTTCATGGGGAAGGTTCTTCTGCGCACGCGCGGACTTAGCGCCTGCGCAGTACCTGGGGGGATGATGAGAGGGAGCGCACACTAACGCTCTGATCACTTCCAGGTTGGGGGTGTATAAGGTGCCGCTGTTTGAATATCATTCTCAGAGCGGCGCCTATGGTGAAAGACACACACGTACTTGGTTACTGTTCTGAAGGTAAGACTGCTGTTGTACTCTTCCCTTCCCCTCCTCTAAACCTTCTTCACCCCCGTTATACCAACCCCCTTTTGGCTGTACTTATGGCCTCAGTTCATTTATTATCTTCTAACCTTATTCTTAGAGCAATTCTTTTGAAGTTTGCTGGGGCTCTGTACTGAAGATATGTTTGGCCATACAAAGCGCAGTGAAGTGTGATATTCTATACCTAATGTTACAGCTACCTGGGCAAAATTGGGGTAGGTTCTGTTTATCAGCTCACCCTCCTTGCCTTTAGTATTTATCACTTAATTATATGGACCATGGACCACTGGGTGCTCTGTTTGGTATGATAGACTTCACTTACCTATTCTTAACTATGTTCTAACATCTTAATCTTTGGATATCAAACATCTCTGTCCATGGGCTACAAAATATCTTTCTGCAAAGCTACCTTAAACGGACCATCTCATTATTTTTTATTTTTTTTATTTATTTATTTTTTCCACTCGTAGTGTATAGTGTGTCTTTCCACATATCTCACCCCCCGTGTCGCTCCTGTGTTGAAGGGTTTAAAAAGTCATATCAATATTATTTCTGGTTGTACTATACTTATGTGTTTATTGTCAGAAATTTTCAGATCACTGTATTAAAATTGTACTTATTGAAACATTATATTATCTCTTTGTATACCTTAGACTTGTAGGTGACGTTTCCTGAGGAAGCGGCGTTTTCAGTGCCGCGAAACTGGTCGAACCATACGTCAACTCTACATTTGTGTAAAAAAAAAAAACTTTTTACTGGGGGTTTTTTAACCACCCTTTGTACAATACTGTCCTTCTAATGGATTGATTATATTGTTGCTTGTCTTGATTTATGTTTATATGTCTCTTTTTTACTACCTTTGTGTAGTTATTTATAATAAAACATTATTGAATTTTAATTCTAATTCTTACTTTTTGAATATTATCTGATACCGCAATAGTCCCTACTGTTCCCACTAAATCTTTAGGAAATTTTCCTCCAGAGTCTTTTTCCTATTCTATGAGCTTTATGCTCTTTTTTGTTTTATATACATCAACTGGGACGATGGTATCTTGCTTAAATCTGAGGCTTCCCCATAATTCATGCCCTTTATGCTTGCCATCTGGTCTACAGCTACGGCGGTCGGGCACTTTCTTGTTTGTGTGTGTACACTGCGGTGATATCAAGAATTCCAAGTAGCCTATACTGTTTTTATACATATTATAAGGAATACGTGATTGGAAAACAATGCAGCTTTGTTCTGATTTAAAGTATAGCTAAAGGCATTTTTTTTTAGTTTGGGATAGAGTGGAGAAGGGTTTGAAAACCTGCCAGGTTTTTATTGCTGTCTGTGTCCCCATTAGGGAGATTCATTTTCTCTATTTATCCTGTTTACCATTACCAGTGAAAGTGAAAAAAAAAATCCCCAATTTGTGTTGTCTACAGAACAGCCATAGAGAAGAAATCTTCCAATGTGGACACTAGTTCAGGTGACATCCAAGGATTCCTTCCCTTTGGAGGTATTTCCTCCCACTTCCTGTTTGGCTATGGGACAGGAAGTGAAAGTAAATCTCCCCAATGGGATATAGATGGCAAAAAAAGACAGGTGTTTCAACCCTCCCTTACTCTATCCAAAAATGAAAAAAAATGTTTTACTTTTAGTTATACTTTAAATCTAGTACTCGTCACAATCACATTTGCAAAAAGAAAGAGAGAATAATACAAACATTCCCAGAAAAATCAAATCTCTACAAAGAGGCATGAGCAGGATTCCACAAACAAGATGGGACAAGATATATAAACAATCTAATAACAAAAAGGATGGGGTAAGCCCATGTTTAATTATAGAAGGTGCAAAAAGGAATGTAAGTGTAAAGGGGTGGGGAAAATTGAGAAGGGGTACAGAAAGGGTGGGGGATACACATAGAAGCAATAAGGTGTAACCAAAGAAAGGAGGGGAAGAAACAACACAATCCACGAAGACAGTGTATTCAAGTCATTACCTGGTCAACAAGCATCTGTATGAATCTTAAAGGACAAAGCACATCTAGACAAATCTCCACCATTACAGCTTCACTTGTTTATACAGGTCAGAGGAAACAATATCAAGCCACTCCTTGACTGTGGGAATTACCAGGAAATTCCAGTAAGTCAGAATAAGGCATTTGCCAGCATTAAGGAGATGAGGCACTAAGAAGTGTTTGTAGGACCCCACTGACTTCTTTGTGTCATGAAATAGCATAGGGAGAGGGTTATCTGCAATTGGGTGTTGTGTCACCTTGTTGAATAAATTACGGACCTTAACCCAATAAGGGCAGAGAAGAGGACAGTCCCACCACGAGTGTAGAAAGGTGTCCTTCTGGCCACAACCCCTCAAGCAGAGGGCGGATACCTTTGGGAAAATACTAGACAATCTGTCGAGGACCCTATACCACCTTGCCAGGAATTTATAACAGGATTCTTGGGCTTCGGAGTTAACTGAGGAAGTATGGGTCATTATCTTTTCAATATTACTGTCAGATAGGCTTCTATGCAACTTCTTCTTCCCATTCTCTGATGTAGTAGGGGGTCACAGTAGTCAGTTTCTCCAATAAGAGCTTATACAGGTTGGAGAGAAAATGGGTTGAGTACTCTCTATCTAGGCACATAGCCTGCAATAGAGAGGGAGTCACTGTGTCTCAAGCCATCTTTCAGTCTTTTGAATTTTATTTTTAATTGTATATGTTTCCAACTATCCCAGAGCGACATTCCCCATTCTTGACAGAGGTCTGTCAAAGACTTCAAATTTGTACCTGTCATAAAGTAAAAAGATCAGATCACCTGAGACCCTCCCCAAGACCTAAAAAAGGCCAAATCCTCCCCTGGGGCAAACTAAGGATAGCCCCCCAGTGGAGAGAGTGGTGAGGGTAGTTGTGCCAGAGAGAATTTATTACTTAAACCATCCCAGAGAGTCAAGGTAGCAGTGGAGAGTGTGGATACCAAGTCAGAAAATCCCCTAAAAGTATGGAGGAGCCAGGGGGCATGAGCAAAGTTACATCTGGCCATGGTCTTTTTCAGAGATACCCATAGTCCCAGGTGTGTAAGTTCCATTTAACTATGTGGAGTAAAGCAGTGGCCTGATAATATAAAAGGTCTAATGCCGCGTACACACGAGCGGATTGTATGGCGTACTTAGTCCGTCATACAATCCGACGGACAATCCGTCGTAGCTTCCACTGAACGGACTTGACCACACACGGATACACAAACAGTCCGTCGAAAGCTTGCGCGATGACGTGTACAGCACGTACGACGGGACTAGAAATAGGAAGTCCAAGACACAGCAAAGCACCCTTCCGCCGTGTAAATCCTTTCTGGGCATGCGCCATTCTTAGTCCGTCGAACTAGCATACTGACGACCGTATTGTCCGCTGAAACCAAAGTACGACGGACAGATTTTTGGAAAACCTGAAATTCTTAGTACTCCGGACTGCACGCTGAAAAAGTCCGCTGAAGCCCACACACGAGCGGATTGTCCGCTGAAATGTGTTTCAACGGACTAAGTACGTCAAACAGTTCGACCGTGTGTACGCGGCATTAGAGAGACACAGAGGTTTCCCATGCCACACAAACTTAGTAAATAAGTGTTGAGCCTTAAGAAAAAATGCTCTAGGTAATTGTATTGGGATCATTTGAAAAAAGAACAAAATTTGGAGATGATCATCATCTTTAGGATGTTTATCCTGCTAGTGCTCTTCTTTTAATAGGAATCCTTGTATTTATGATGATGCTAAAATCTGTAAATAATTTGCAACTATTTGCTAATAATTACCGTAATTGGTTTAAGTGCATAATATAGCAGAATTGATTGAGACACAGCTTGGTCCAAACACAATCTGCATTCCCATACCCGGCAGTGTGTGCTGTTTTATCAGTTTGGCATTGTGTTAGTAACGTATTGCATCAAGAAAATTAACAACTACTCTTTACATCACTGTATCATCACTCATCACTGATTTACATCAGTAGTATTTTTCAAGATTTCAAAAACTTCACAAAACTAGGGAGGGATGGAGGCTCAGTTATAGGAACATCATTTTTTTCATGCACTCTCCACTTAAAGAGGATCTTCAGTAATTTTTTCATCTTTCCATCGAATAAATATTCTATATTGTTTTAACTTTGGATAGTAAAACACTTTTTTTTATGCCAGTAAATACCTTATACAGCCCACTTCCTGTTTCTTGTCTGGTAAAAAGCCTAGGCTTATAACATCATGCACAGCTCTCTCTCACTCTCATGGGGGTTAACCAGGAAGGTAGGGGGGATGAGTCATAAGAGGGTCAATGACAGCTAGAGGTGTGCCTCTGTGTGTCTGTGTAAATCCAGGAAGTGAACAGACAGCAGCTTCAGCTGCCCACAGTTAAAATGGTTGCAGCCAGACTCAGGGGAGGGAGATTTCTGCAGCATATTTGGTAGGTACAGAATCACAGTATACCGTATATACTCGAGTATAGGCCGACCCGAGTATAAGCCGAGGCCCCCAATTTACCCCCAAAAAACTGGGAAACCTATTGACTCGTGTATAAGCCGAGGGTGAGATATGCCTGTCCATCCCTGTGTGTGTGTCCATCCATCCATCCATCCCTGTGTGTGTGTCCATCCATCCATCCATCCCTGTGTGTGTGTGTGTCCATCCATCCATCCATCCCTGTGTGTGTGTGTGTGTGTCCATCCATCCATCCATCCCTGTGTGTGTGTCCGTCCATCCATCCATCCATCCCTGTGTGTGTGTCCGTCCATCCATCCATCCATCCCTGTGTGTGTGTCCGTCCATCCATCCATCCATCCATCCCTGTGTGTGTGTCCATCCCTGTGTGTGTGTGTGTGTGTGTGTGTGTGTGTGTGTGAGGCCTTGTGTGTCCAGCCTACCTGTGTCCCCAGCCTCCGTCCGGTCCCGAGCCTCCGTCCGGTCCTGTCCTGTCCCGAGCCGAGCCTCCGTCCGGTCCGGTCCCGTCCCGTCCCGAGACTCCGTCCGGTCCCGTCCCGTCCCGAGCCGAGCCGAGCCTCCGTCCGGTCCCGTCCCAGGATCACCGCTCTTCGTCGGCGCCCATTTTCCTGTTCAAATGCCGCGCCTCCCTGTCTGTGATAGGCGGAACACAATTTCCCAGCAGTCTGTGTTCCGCCTATCACGGCCATCCTTTCATCCTCGTCCGTAGTACGAGGATGAGCGGATGTCCGTGATAGGCGGAACACAGGCTGCTGGGAAATTCAGTGTTCCGCCTATCACAGGCGAAGGCGGAGCCGGAGGCGCGGCTTTTGAATTAGAATAGAATGGCCGCTGTCTGTCTGCTCGACACGCTGATCGAGCGGGCAGACAGCGATGACTCGAGTATAAGCCGAGGGGGGCACTTTCAGCCTCAAAAAAGAGGCTGAAAATCTCGGCTTATACTTGAGTATATACGGTATATAAAATAATATGCAAAGTGGTTGGAGGGAAGCTTCAGAATGGCAAAGGTGTTTTTATTACAAATTATGTGAGCAGACTGCAGTTCCTCTTTAAACGTGTTTAACTCCATATGTGGGCTAAGAAATGTTTTAAAGGATAAAAGTCATTATGTTCCTTAAAGAAAACATAGTAGACCATTATGCAGCAGTACAGAAAGTATTAAAAGATATTCAGGACTGAATGTAAAACAACCTTACATTGCAAACCACAGAATCTAGCTTGATCATATGTTACCTCTTAACTGCTACATTAAACTATTCCCGTGTTGGTATTAGGAAAATTTCAGATGTAACTGTGCTTGTGGATCTACATACATAAAAGAAAAGCCGCTCACACACTGAGATAACCACCATAGCTCACATGGAAAGTAGATAAAAGTGCAGTGGTAATCAAAAAAAAAAAAAAAAATGGGTGTATGTTACATACACCTAATAATCAAATAATCAAATGCTGTGTACATGGTGTCAACAATAATTGATAAATTATAAAAACATATAAACACAGCATACAATGCAATCATAATGAATTGTGTAACAGAAGCAAATCATTTCCCCCACATAAATACAATGTGAAATACAGCCCAGGAATAATCCTCACATGCTTTCCATTCCCAATGGACCTTCACCACCATGCTCCACCCAAAAAGGCTTACTGGAACAATATGACTCTATAAATATAGAGAAGTCACATAACTTATATATCAAGAATTGCTGGTCAACAATGGTCTTCCCCGTATTGGCATGGAAGAGATCAAGTGGCACAAGAACCAAAACAATGGTCATCCCTCCTCAGCCTCTCCAAACCCCTCTTACGTGTTAAAAAGAGAGCTGGGGCACCCCACATAGTGTAAAATCAACGGAGATCTTTATTAAAAATAGGTTAAAACGACTCACATAAATAATATTGAACAGCGCTATACAATAATTCATGTTTCGGGATCACATAAACACACATTTGGGTACGTGGTGACGTCACAAAGCTTAGAAATTGTATTGCCTGGAAAAGTCATTTGTAAATCTGTTCAGCCAGTCTTGTAATCTAGGTATACCATCAAACAACATACCCTGGTCATTTAGCTGTCTGTATTTCTGGATCTATTGATTGTTTTGACATGCAGTTTTCACTGAAGATAGCCTCTTCTTTTGCATTTTTTCATCATATTCTTAGTCTGAATTGCCCAGGCTGTGAACATTTTCCTTTTCCTTTCAAGTTTTAAAAAATGCAGCATGCTACAGTGTTGATCTGACTTTGTTTCACCTTGCAGTCCAGTAAACATCACTGCCTCGCTGGCCGCTGTCATCTCTTACCTGAGCTACTTGTTTGATGGGTTTTTGGCCTCTTGATTGGACAGCAGGGGATGATGTGATCCTGTGCATGCACACATCAGTCATTCATTCAGGCACAACCAGAGTGTACTGGATGCATGCGCAGCTCAATGTACATTCAGTAGAAGACTGCAAGCAGGCAGGTGCGTGTAGCTTATTGCAGAAGGGATATAGCATGTTCACTTTAACCACTCCTGCCCTCTAATGCCACGTACACACGAGCGGATTTTCCATCGGAAAAATCTTGGATGGTTTTTGCAACGGAATTCCCCTCAAGTTTGGCTTGCATACACACAGTCACACAAAAGTTCGCTGAACTTTCGACCGCCAAGAACGTGGTGACGTACAACATTACGGCGAGCCAAGAAAATGAGGTTCAATACTTCCAAGCATGTGTCAAATTGTTTCCGAGCATGCGTAGGAATTTTGCACGTTGGAATTGCTACAGACAAAAAGAATTTTCGATCAAAACTTTTTCCAACGGAAAAATTTAGAACCTGCTCTCAATCTTTTGCTGGCGGGAATTCGGCCAGCAAAAGTCCGATGGAGCATACACACGGTCGCATTTTCCGACCAAAAGCTCTCATCGGTCTTTTGCTGGCCGAATTTCCGATTGTGTGTACGCGGCATTAGGTTCAGACTTCTGCAATCAAATTTTGATCTGACTTTCATTGTAATTATGTAGTTCAACTTGGATGCAACGTTGATGCAACTTGGATAAGGTCTGCATATTTTATAGGGCCAAAATCACACTGAAATCGCACCATAGTAGTACAGGAATTTTTTCCAAAATCGTTCAATGCTGAGTTGCAGTGATCTGAACAGACACCATTGAAAATAATGTGATTTCCATTGTCAAGCGATTCTGTGCAACTCAAATTGCATCTGAAATTGCATTAGTGTTAACAGAGCCTTATATCTGATGAGAACACAAACTGACCATAACACACAAAATCATGACTGTTCCTTTATACCCTTTCTCCTGCAAAGAATAGCAGAGATTGGAGTAATTATGCCACTTTAAAGAACATCATATTCTTTAACCCTGAGACCTTGCAGTGACCCTTCTTCATCTGAAGATGTATCAGAAATAGAAGGGACCTCTTTTGCTTGTTGCTGCTGACAGATGGCCCACTGGGCTTGTGATGTGGTAGAAGAACCCATCCCTGGAATGCCTTTAATTAAACAGAACCATACGGGGAACGCTGATCTTTTGTCCTCTACAATGGCAATGATTGCTGTCTGTTGGCAGACGTTAAGAGAATTTCCACTGAAAAATATGTTGAACAAGGAGTGAACATGTTCCCTAGTCTGCACTCATAGAGATCTCTAGAGACACTGAATACCAGAGCTGGGGTTGGGAAACGTTCCAGAAAATTAACAAGTGCATGTAGTACCAGTTTGCTTTGTGTATATTTTCTTGAATATGTTTGGTGCTAATAGGTAACATAAAAAATGTAAGTTATTGTACAGTCTAATTTTTATTTTTTTGTTAAAATAACAAACATGTTATACTAACCTGCTCTGTGTAATGGTTTTTCATAGAGCAGCCCCATTCCTCCTCTTCTTGGGTCCCCCACCAGCCCTTCTGCCCCCCCCACTCCCACACTGATTGTCCCCATAGCAATCTTCTTGTTATGGGGTGTTGTGTTGTGTGGTCACTTCCAAGCCCTGCTGTGTGTTCATAAGACACATACCGACACATACCGAGGTATGTGTTCATAAGACACATACCTCGATCCAGTGATATGCACGAGAGCAGAGGTTTTCTAGGTTCTCTCCCTTCTTACAGGCTGTGATTGACAGCAGCAGGAGCCAGTGGCTCCTCTAGCTGTATCTGAGCCAATGGAGTGGGAGAGAACCTAAAAAACCTCTGCTCTTGTGCATATCACTGGATTGAGGTCAAGCTCAGGTATGTATTTAGGAGGGCCTGCAGGGTAAGCAAGGCAAAAAAACTTCTGCTTTTACAAACACTTTAATTTATTTGTAAACAGGTTAATATAATACCAGGGATGGCCTGTTCTTTAAGGGCGCATGGGCGCTGCCTGAAGCCTGATACCCAATGCCTCTGCCTGATGCCCATAAAGGGTTTGGAGGATATTAGTCATGAAGAAAGGTTACAAGCACTGAACTTATTCTCTCTGCAGAAGAGACGCTTGAGAGGAGATATGATTTCAATTTACAAATACCGTACTGGTGACACCACAATAGGGATAAAACTTTTTCGTGGAAGGGGGTTTAATAAGACACGTGGCCACTCATTAAAATGAGAAGAAAAGGAGTTTTACCTTAAACTGCGTAGACGGTTCTTTACTGTAAGAGCGGCAAAAATGTGGAATTCCCTTCCACAGGCCGTGGTTTCAGCGGGGAGCATCAATAGTTTCAAGAAACTATTAGATACGCACCTGAACAACCAAAACATACAGGGATATGCAATGTAATACTGACATAAAATCACACACATAGGTTGGACTTGATGGACTTGTGTCTTTTTTCAACCTCACCTACTATTTATAACTATGTATAATTTAGTTTAAAGTTGGCCAGCAGAAGGTAGCTGAATTGCTGGCAAACTATAAACTAAAAAGCAGGAATTCCTATTCTAATTGCTTGGACTATATGTGGCAGACTTGCAGGTAAGTGATGACAGTTCTTCGGCATTCCTGGTGGTCTCGAGTAGTGGAGGAAGATGGAAGGGCAGAAGACAAGAAGATGGAAGGGCAGAAGACAGCAGCATCATGATTAGATATTAGGGTCCATGTCAACGGGCTTTGTTCGTGTAAGATGGGTTTTACATTATAATACAAGTCTATGGGATGCAAAATGTGCTTGAAGCAGGTCAAATACACGTCAGAAAGAAGTCAGTGCACTTGAAAATGAGAAGTACCTCAAGCTCAAATGAATGTCATCAACAGAAGTCAAAAGCCCATCAACACAGGCCCTAATATTGAGGAACTCCAACCCAATGTTTTTTTAGGCTTTAAAATGGGGAAGACTTCATCAATTTTTAATCTCCTTCTCTTTGGTTTTGCCTTGCCTTATATCCACGTGACACCCATGACCTTTAGATGAGCTGCACTTTCTTTCCTCTTTTTTTGTAGGATCTACTAGGGAGATTGCAGCACTGTAACCAGCTTCCAGAAGATCTGGCAAATAACTATAAGTAAATTTTCTTCATGGGGAAACAGGACGTTTGGTTCACAATAATGGCATAGGTATCCCAGGGATAAGAAGTGAGGTGAATTCTGCCCAGTGTGGACACAGATGGCAATAATAACCTGAGGATCAAACTTTTCACTGCTCTATCCAAAACTATGAAAAGTGCTGTAGCTGTTAAAACCACTTGCTGATCACTTAACATACTAGTATGGAGGCAAAGCACACTGCCCCCCCCCCCATACACGATATGTGCGCCCGTTTGTGCTGTGATTCGTCACAGCACAAGCTGATATGCGGGACTTTGCCAATGATCGTCCGCCAGCACCCACTGATCGGCTCAGTGATTCACGAGACAGAGCTCTGTGTAAACAATGCCAAGCTCTGTTCACTGACAGGGGATCTTGTAGGGGAAATAAACAACATGATTCTTAGTAGAAGCTGCACATTACACATAGTTAGGAACACATTTAATTGCCCTAGATGTTAACCCCTTCTTACCCAGTGTCATTAGTACAGTGACAGTGAATAATATTATCACTGATCACTGTATTAGTGTCTCTGGTGATGTCAGTGGCAGTTATTCAGTTCCCCCAGCACCAGTTAATGTCAGAGATTGACCGCCGCACTATCGCAGTCCTGTTAAAAGTCACTGCTCGGGGGGCGTGTCCAAGATGGCGACCGGAGTGGAGGCATAGGCCGGGAGCTCCGTGACCTGCACTGCTAACTATCCTGTTTCCCTGCGGATATAGCCGACCTTGAGGTCCCTGGAACCCAGCTACTGACCTCCTGGTGTGGTATGCCCAGCAAGAAGAAATCCGGGACTCCATTGAAAGCTGCCACACCGCGTTCCCTGCCTCGCGGTGGGGGACCTCGGCCTTGCACGCTCTCAGTTATGGCGTCGCAGGCCGCTGACACGGACCCTGCTGACCCAGCACTCCAGGACCAGGACAATTTCTCTGCCCTGATGCAGGCCATCGGTATGTGCCAAACCACGCTGACGGCAAAGATTGATACCGTTCAGCTCGAGATGGGACTGCTCAGGAAGGACATGGATAAATTTAGATCCAGGCTGTCGGAAGTTGAGAACCGCGTGGGGACTGCAGAGGACACTCTGGCTGAACACACTGCCTCCCTTCATGCTCTCACCACTAAGGTGCGGGCGTTGGAGTATCGCGCGGAGGACGCCGAGAACCGCAATCGGAGGAACAATCTCCGGATCATTGGCCTACCGGAGGGATCTGAGGGTTCTAACCCTGCTGCCTATGTGGAGCGTCTGTTTCGCCAGCTCTTCCCCCGGGCGGCCTTCTCGCCGTTTTTTGCGGTTGAGAGAGCACACAGAATGCCGGCGGCTAGGGGGCCTCCTGGAGCCCCCCCTCGCACTCTTATTCTGCGTCTCCTCAATTACAGGGACCGGGACCTGGTGCTACGTGAGAGCAGGAATGTGGAGGAACTCCGCTTTGAGGGGACCCGCCTCATGCTATTCCCGGATTTCTCGGTGGAAACACAAAAACAACGGAAACAGTTTGATCATGTGAAGATGGCCCTGCGGCAGAGGGGCCTGAAGTATGGCATGCTCTTCCCGGCGCGCCTTCGAGTCCAGGATGGGGAGACTTCTAGATTCTTTACCTCGCCCGAAGATGCCTCCAACTGGCTGGAATCCCTGCCGCGACGCTAATAGGTGAAGCTGCCCTCGTCCTTTTTTGCCTGGTGCTTACTATCTTGCGGGCTCCCTCCTGCAGTTGTTGCTGACTGGATTTATGCTGCGCTTTTTAATCTGACCGGAGGGTAGTCTCGCTACTGACACTGGGTTCCTTTATTCCTATCCGTGGCCCCTCTTCTCCCCTTCCCTTTCCCCGTCCCTCCTTGGCGGGGCTGTGGGACTGGGAGTGCTGACTGTGACTGGTTATGTGCCTACCTTCTATCCTCGGTGATGGAGTGAGGGGTTTGTACTGTTCTATTTTTTGTGGGATTATTCCAGCCGTTATGCCCGGAGATGCTGTTCTGTTTCTATTTACCCCACGATTCATCAATTTTAAGAACTGTGCCCCCGGACCTCTCTGTCCGGGTGACTCCCTTTCCGCAGGGAGATCGATACTGCAGGACTCTTTATCCGCCTGACTATGTGGTGGCAGGATCATCATGGTTGACTTCTACTGTGCCTTCTAGGCGCCCTCTTGGGGCACTGCTTCCAAGGGTCTGAGAGACATGTACTTTTTTTTTGGGATACAAACGCGCCCAAGTTGGGGGGGTAGCGTGGGGTGGGGGGCAGGGGGTTGGGTGGGTTGTTTTGGGTTTGTTATCTGGGCCCGTGTTTTGGGTAGTTTGTATGCACTTTTCTCAGTACATTGTAACGTGCAGGAGATCTCCTGTTCTGGGTTCAGGGTTCTGCTCCTTTTTTTTAAATATGGGTTATGGAGGGTGGGAGGGGGTGATGGGATCCGGACTGCTGTATTTTTGCTCTTACTATCATGGCTCCCCTAAGGTTGGTGTCCTGGAACGTGCGGGGATTGAACTCCAAAATTAAGCGTTCCCTGTTTTTTTCTTATCTGAAGAAGTTCCTCCCGCACATCTGTATCTTGCAGGAGACTCACCTTACGGGTTCTCGTATTCTAGCACTTAAAAAGCCCTGGGTGGGCTGTTACTACCACTCCACTTTCTCCTCTCATTCTAGGGGGGTCAGTGTTTTGGTACATAAGGCGCTTCCCTTTCAACTGCTTAATTTACACTTAGATCCTGATGGGCAATATGTTATTATGCATGCAATGTGTGATGGGGTGGAAATGGCGGTGGTGGGACTTTATGTCCCGCCGCCGGCGGGCCTCTCGACGCTTCGGAAAATTCTTGCTGTAGTGGCCAGCTACCCGGTGACTAATGTCATTCTTGCTGGGGACTTTAACATGCCTCCAGATCCGAGTGTCGACAGGCTTGCGACAGGGCGGGTGGCGGATCCGGGTTTAGCCAGTTGGGCTGCAACATTCGGACTACATGATCTGTGGAGGTGGAAACACCCTGTAGCCAAACAATTTACGTGTCACTCAGCTACTCATGCCACTCTGTCCCGGATTGACCTGATATATGCGAGCATTCCTCTGTTGCAGAGGGTCTCCGAGGTCTTCATACTGTCTCGTGGTATCTCAGATCATGCCCCGGTGATGCTGACTCTCCAGACTGACTCGGTGGCGGGGATGGGGCTTTGGAGACTTTCCCGGTACTGGATTACGGATGAACAGGTGGCCCCGCTGGTGCTGCCAGAGCTGGCGGATTATTGGGTACATAATGCTGACTCTGCATCGCCGGCTTCGGTCTGGAATGCGTTTAAGGCATATGCCAGGGGCAGGTACCAGTTTACCATTGCTCAGGTCCGTAAGGCCTCAAGATTGATGCTATCGGAAGCTGAGCGTAAAGCACTACTCCTGGAAGACCGCTATGCCAGCTCCCCGAGCCCGGGTTCCCATGCGGATATGCTCACCGCATATAGGGAGCTGGCGCTTATCCGCACCGCTTCCTGCCGCCGCTTCCTTCTTTCCCAGACGCAGAGAATTTTTGAACAGGGTGAACGCCCGGGAAGGTTGCTGGCCTGGCTGGCGGCGGAGCGGACGGGGAGCTCCTGCATTGCGAACATTAGGGGGGCTGATGATACTCTTCTCTCTGATCCCATTCAAATCAACACTAGGTTTGAGCAATATTATACTCACCTGTACGAATCTAAGGCCACGTATTCCCAAGGGGAATTGACCTCCTTTCTGGACAGGGTGGCTTTCCCTGTCCTGACTCGGGAGGCTGCAGTTGCCCTGGAGAGCCCTATCACTGTGCTTGAGGTCCAGAGGGCGCTTAAGTCCCTTCAGGCGGGGAAGACTCCGGGTCCGGACGGACTCCCCTCTGAGTTCTATAGAACCAATGCAGAAGTGGTAGTCCCTTATTATCATGCTAGTCTAACCAAGGCCTTGGAATTGAATGCCCTTCCTGACTCCTTTTCTGAGGCCATCATTGTTCTGATCCCAAAGCCGGGGAAGGACTCGGAACTCTGCTCCTCCTACAGGCCGATATCTTTGTTAAATGTTGACGCCAAGTTATTGGCGAAGATATTGGCAGGTAGGCTGAACACGGTCATACATGCGTTAGTTAATGGGGATCAAACAGGTTTCATGCCTGGAAAAGGCACGGATATTAATTTGCGGCGCCTCTTTACGAACATAGCGTGGCTGGGGAGGGGGGAGGATGTGGGTGCGGTGGCCTCCCTTGATGCGGAGAAGGCCTTCGACTCCGTCGAGTGGGGCTTTCTCTGGCAAGTCCTTGCCCGATTTGGCTTTGGTCCTAAATTCGTGACTTGGATACAACAATTGTATGCCTCCCCTGTGGCTCGTAAACGCACGGGTGGAGTCCTTTCCTCCCCTATCCGCCTCTGCAGGGGCACGAGGCAGGGTTGCCCCCTGTCTCCGGGGCTCTTCGCTCTGGCCATTGAGCCCATGGCGATTCTTCTACGTTCTGCGGAGGGCGTGGCGGGGTTGAGGGTGGGTCCCTTGGTGGAACGGGTGTCGCTATATGCGGACGACGCATTATTATACCTTGGGGATGCCTCGGAGTCCCTTGCGTCGGCCCTATCCATCATTGATGAGTATGGTCGATTCTCGGGGGTCCGGATCAATTGGAGTAAGTCGAGTTTGTTTTTGCTCTCTGATTCTACACCCCCCCCGCCCGCCTCGTCCCCACTGCAGAGGGTATCCCGTTTTAGATATTTAGGGGTTGAGATCTCTAGGGACTTCTCTCAATTTCTAGCTAACAACTTATATCCTGTCCTGAATGCTTTAATAGCGAAATGTCAGATCTGGAAAACGCTGCCTCTGACGCCGGTAGGACGGGTTAACTTACTTAAGATGACGTTTCTTCCGAAATTTTTATATGTGTTCCGTAACACACCCGTTCCGATCCCTGCCATTTTCTTCCGCAAGTTAGATGGGGTAGTTTCCTCCTTTGTGTGGGGTGGTAGGGTTCCGCGAATTTCTAGGGCCAAACTACAGATGCCATTGTCCGCGGGCGGACTGTCGCTGCCCTGTTTCCGGTGGTACTATTGGGCCGCAGTGTTGGTCACAGTCCGTTGGTGGTTCACCCAGCCTAAATCTAATCCGGTGGTTACGCTGGAGGCGGCGATCCTGGGTTCCTACACAGCCTTGGTGGGGATAGTCTATCGGGGAATCAAATCCAGCCCGCACGTAACGATCCCAATGCGGACTACTATCCAAGTTTGGGACAGAGTCGCGGCCACTGTTAAGGCTGCGGACTCCGTCTCCCCTCATAGCCCGCTATGGGGCAACCCCAGGCTTCGGCATTTTGGTTCTATCCCAGACCCGGGACTCTGGACTAGGTTTGGTATCACTACCCTTGCTCATATTATGCCCAGGGGGTCTCTCACCCCCTTTCCGGACCTCGAGGAGGCCCATGGCCTTCCCTCCTGGATGCTGTTTCGGTTCCTCCAGCTGAAACATGCCTCACAGGCCCAATTCCCCGGGAGGGTACTAGTCGAGCCTCATGGGATAGAGAGGTTTCTCATGTCTCGTGGGGTAGACAGGATTCTCTCTTCCATATATCTACGCCTCACCTGTGAAAAACCGGAGGGGGACTCACCCCTGTTCCTCGTGTGGAGGGGAGACATCCCTTCCCTCTCGGAGGAGGAGTGGGAATCGGCCCTTCAGAGTTACCTCCCTGGGGTGATCTCTGCGAGGGATAGGTTTATTCAATTAAAATTTTTGCATAGGGCCTACTACACTCCTCAACGCCTGGCCAGGATCTATCCCGCCCAGTCTGAACTTTGCCCTAAGTGCCAACGGGCAGTGGGTACATTCTATCATGTTACTTGGGAATGCTCAATCATCCAGGATTATTGGCAAGAAATACTGGTGGATATTAACGCAGTCACTGGCCTCGCAGTGTCCATGGATCCGAAGGTGCTTCTCCTTGGAGTCACGGATACTGTGGTGCAGGCTACATATAAGAGGCTCCTACTCTTTTATTTATGTTTCTATGCTAGGAAAGTGCTTTTGCAGATGTGGCAGAATTCTTCTCCCCCTACGGTGTCCCAGTGGCACTCGATGGTGGACTCGGTGCTGCCACTTTATAAGCTCACATATATGGGGCGGAAATGTCCCAAGAAGTTTGGCGGCATCTGGGATCCATGGTTGAGTGCTCGCTCTCTTACGGTTTAATTTGTATTACTTTTCCTGCCCCCTGCTTGTGATCACTGGGATTGGAGGTCTGAATTCTGTAACCGACTGTGCTTGTATTGAGATCTGTGCATAAGTTGTATTGATAACTTGTTTTGATCAATAAAAACGTTTCTGTTAAAAAAAGTCACTGCTCACCACCATTAGTAGTGTGAAAAAAGAAATAAATAAAAATTCCAGTAATTATCTTATAGGTTTATAGACGCTATGACTGTCATGCCGCATACACACGACCGGACTTTTCGACAGACTAGGTCTGACGGTCTTCCCAACGGACTTTCCAATTGAATGGACTTGGCCACACACAATCACACCAAAGTCCGATGGATTCGAACGTGATGACGTACGACCGGACTAGAATAAGGAAGTTCATAGCCAATAGCTGCCCTAGCGTCTAGCATACACACGAACGGATTTCCCGATAGGAACTGGGTCCAGCGGAGTTCCAGCCGAAAAATTTTAAACATGTTGTATTGCTAAAGTCTGTTCGATTTTTGGACAGCAAAGGTCCAATGGAGCCCACACATGATCGGACTGTTTGACGGATTCGTTCTGTTGGACCTTTGCTGTTGAAACGTCCGGTCGTGTGTAGGCGGCATCAGACAAATTGATGAATGTACATGTATTGGGATTTTTTTTTTTTTTTACCAAAGACATGTAGCAGAATACATTTTGGCCAAAATTTAGGAGGCCATTTGATTCTATTTCTATTTTGTATTGGATATGTTTTATAGAAGAAAGTAAAAAATATTGTTTTTTTTACATTTTAAGAATTTTTTGTTTATAAAATAAAAAACCCAGTGATGATCAAATACCACCAAAAGAAACCTCTATTTCTGTGAAAAAAAAATGATAGAGATGTTATTTGTGTAGTGATTCAAGACCGCTTAAGTATCAATTAAACCAGTGCAGTGCGGAATAGCAAAATATGGCCTGGTCAGGAAGGGGGGTAAAACCTTTGGTGGTCAAGTGGTTTTAAAATAAGTTAGTTGGTCACTCTGGACATTTCAGTACCATACAATGCTTTATTGTTCTTTTGGTACATCATTCTACAAAACTTAATTTGCCTTAAGCTAATGAATTAAAAATGCACAAAAGTGTGAGTTAATTCTCTCTCTTCTCTGCCTCCAGTAAATGTTTTAATTGCTCCAGTCTATGACACAGAATAAAGGATTTCCCAGCAGTGACAATGCACACTTACAGGCCTGTTGCTAATAAGCCTTCTATTCTTGGCACTGCAAAACTTGTGCTCTACTCAGCCTTTCATCTTTTTCTCTCTACAGAAAGAACCTTTTTTCCAAGTGCCAAAATTTCACAAGTTGTCCTATTACAATGAGGTTATAATTGGGCTGTACAAATATCACACCAATGCAGACTTCACTATGTCTGGTGCAATGATAAAAGAGCATATTCATCTGGGGGTCAAATGTCAGGACACAAAGTTCAAGTAGAGTCATAGACATCAAAATATCAAGTGTGTTAGGGCCACGTGAACAGGATCGAAAGAGAGGTCGAATAAGGCCAGGGAGGGGGTTTACAAGCTAAGCCAAAAGGAGATGATTGCATGACTTTAAAATTACCATTGTGTGATTACTGCAGTGTTTACCTGGAAGTCAATTATGTGTTTTTAAATTTGTACATGTTGGCCAGTTGGAAGAATGCCTTCTACATTGGTGATCAGTGGGAAGAATGCCCCTTATATAGTTGCCAATAGAGATGGGCCACCCCTTGGTTTGTGTGAACATGCGAACCTAATAAAAGTCTATAGGACACGAACATGAAAAAGTGCTCATTTTAAAAGGCTTATATGCAAGTTATTGCCATAAAAAGTGTATGGGGACCTGGGTACTGCCCCAGGGGACATGTGTCAATGCAAAAAACATGATTTACACCCTTCCTGACCAGGGCACATTTTGCGATTCAGCACTGCGTCGTTTTAACTGACAATTGCGCAGTCATGCGATGTTGTACCCAAACAAAATTGACGTCCTTTTTTCCCCACAAATAGAGCTTTCTTTTGGGGGTATTTGATCACCTCTGCGGTTTTATTTTTTGCGCTATAACCAAAAAAAGAGCGACAATTTTGAAAAAAATGCATTATTTTTTACTTTTTTTATATAATAAATATCCCCCAAAAATATATAAAAAACATTTTTTTCCCTCAGTTTAGGCTGATACGTATTCTTCTACATATTTTTGGTAAAAAAAAAATCGCAAAGCGTTTATTGATTGGTTTGTGCAAAATTTATAGCCTCTACAAAATAGAGGATAGATTTATGGCATTTTTATTAATATTTTTTTTTAACTAGTAATGGTGGAGACCAGCGATCTTTATCGTGACTGTGACAATATGGTGGACACATCGGGCAATTTTGACACATTTTTGGGACCATTGGCATTAATACAGCAATCAATGCTATAAAATTACATTGATTACTGTAAAAATTTCGCTGGCAGTGAAGGGGTTAACCACTAGGGGGCTAGGGAGGGGTTAAGTGTGTCCTGGAGCGTGTTTCTAACTGTCTGGGATGGGCTAGCAGTGACACGACACTGATCGCTGCTCCCGATGACAGGGAGCAGATGATCAGTGTCCTGTCACTAGGCAGAACGGGGAGATGCTGTGTTTACATCGGCATCTCCCAGTTCTTCAGTTCTGTGACACGATCGCAGGTATCCCCGCGGGCACGGTCATGGAGCTCGCGGCAGGTGCACGCATAGTGGGAAATTCAAAGTAACGTACGGATACGTTACTTTGGCCAGCCATGCCATTCTGCCGACGTATATATACAGGTCGACAAGCGGTTAAAACAACAGTTTTTTCGGGAGCAGAGATTTTAATAATGCTTAAAGTGAAATATCGTGCCTGGGGAGTCCCCGTTTTACAGTGCCACAGCAAAATGACATTTCTGAAGAAAAAAATGTCATTTAAAATTGCTGGTGGCTGTAGTGTACTTCCAGCTCCCGACAATATAGATAAAAATCAAGGGAAAAATTGAGTTCCCTTCCCCAGTCCAAACCAGGCCCTTTACATGGGGGGGGGGCGGGATCTGGGGGCCCCTTGTTAAGAATCTGGAAGCCCCCCACCCACAGACCCTGACAACCCTTGCCAGTCAAAATGGGGACAAGGTTCTTTGGGGGGACTCCAAAGCACCCTCTGCATGTTGAGGGCATGTGGCCTGGTATGGTTCAGTGGGGGGGGGCTCGCTCGTCACCCTCCTATCCTGTCCTCCAGGCTGCATGCTCGGATAAGGGTCTGCTAAGGATTTTGGGGGGACCCCATGCCAATTCGTTTTTACATTTTGGCATGGAGTTCCCTTTAAAATCCATACCAGACCTCAGCGCTCACTTGTCACCAAGGTGCAGCTTGTTACTTGCCACCAGAGCTGCAGTGCTCACTTGTCACCAAGACGCAGCTTGCCACCAGATTCTAATATCTCCATGCTGCTGTATTGCTAGAGGTCCGGGGTCGGCACTGGTCATTCTGTCTCTGCCACCATTTTTGCAAAGAGCAGCTCTCGTGGAGGCCAAGGGGAACAAACAAGAGGCGGAGCAGAATGGAGCTGCCGCCAACCTGCGACCTGGCCCACAACCTTGGCTTTGCCTCTTGTTTCTTCCCCTTGGCCTCAATGAAAGCTGCTCTTTGCAAAAATGGCGACGACCCCAGAACTCTAGCGGCGGCTCTGGCAATTTATCATGGAACACTGTGACAAAGCCAATTTCCCCTGTAATTTCAGGACACAGTAAAGGCCCGTACACACGGTCGAACTTTTTGACAACAAACATGCAAATTAGCTGTTTTGGAGCAACATCCGACCGTGTGTACGCTCCATCGGACAAACTTTTTCTGTTTTCATCTGACTTTTGTTGGCTGTGCGAACGGACAAACTTTTTGACAACATAAGTCCGATGGAGCAAAGTCCGATCGTGTGTACGCAAAAGCATCGGACTTTTGTACAAGGTACAAACACGCATGCTCAGAACCAATGCAAAAGATCAGACTACAATACAGAAGTTGACCAAAGGTGGCGCTGGAGTCATTGAACGTCCTCTTTTGAAGTGTCGTCAGTACGTTGTGACGTCACTACGTTCGTGTTTGTTGTCAAAAAGTCCCATTGTGTGTATGCAATACAAACTTGTGGACTACGCCCTTTGTACAAAAGTCCACAGGAAAGTTTGTACAAAGTCCGATCGTGTGTATGAGGCTTTACATTGCTGGTCAGGGGAAAGAATGCTCCTTAAGGCCCGTACACACGGTTGGACTTTTTGACAACAAACATGCAAATTAGCTGTTTTGGAGCAACATCCAACCGTGTGTACGCTCCATCGGACAAACTTTTTCTGTTTTCATCTGACTTTTGTTGGCTGTGCGAACGGACAAACTTTTTGACAACATAAGTCCGATGGAGCAAAGTCCGATCGTGTGTACGCAAAAGCATCGGACTTTTGTACAAGGTACTGTGGCAGCAGGCAGGTAAAGTCACCTGGTTGTATCCAGGATGGGAAATATGTGTGCCCTAGATTCAGGCTTTATGCAGACTTGTACAACTAGAGGGGAAGAGTTAATGAGCCCAGCTGAAGTAAGTGGGCTCATTAAGACCTCTACAAAAAACCCCAGCATGCTTAGGGAGATGCTCCATCCTGGAACCAGTTTTGTGTTGTATAGACTGGGGAGTGTGACACCTGTTCTGTGCGGTGAGTTAACGCCTGTGTGGCAAACCTCTACAACAGAGAGAGGGACTGGTGCAGCACAAGGCTGCACTCAGTTGTTAGACAGGGAATCTAAGTGTGTAATTAGAGGTCAAGCTGACCAGGATTTATTTTCATGTTTTATTTTTGCTTGGCTGTTTATTTATGTAGCATAAATAAACCACATCTTTTGTTTTTTGCACCTACAACGCTGTCTGCTGTGCCTCATTTTGTGTTGTGAACCCATCCAGGGGGTCACACACACCCGCTGCCGAGCTAACCCCTCACAGTTGGTGGAGAATTTTGGCAGTTTTTTTTTATTTTTTTGTTAAGGCCAGCATGGAGGAGATACTGAGACAGCTGGCTCTAGCAAATGCAAATCAGCAGCAAACAAATGCGGGTTTACAAAAGAGCCTTGCAGCCCAGCAGCAGACAAATGCAACTTTGCAGCAGAGTCTGGAAGCTCAGCAACAAGCCCAGCAGCAATCTGAAGCCCGCTTTATAGACCTGTTGCAGAAGCAAGAGCAGAGTTTTCAACAGCAAATAGAGACATTAATACAGCAACGTCCGCAGACCAATGAAGCAAGTGGTTACAATAATACCGCATCCTTTGGTGTGAGCCGTTTACTGACAAAAATGACTGGAGAGGATGATCCGGAGGTGTTTTTGACCACATTTGAAAGGACTGCTGAAAGGGAAAAGTGGCCTAAGGAGCAATGGGCTGGACTGGTGGCCCCTCTGTTAACTGGGGAATCGCAGAAAGCTTATTATGACCTAGAGCCTGACCAAGCAAAAGATTATGTGGTGCTAAAAACAGAAATATTGGCACGGCTGGGTGTCACCCTGGCCGTCCGGGCTCAGCGTGTGCATAATTGGACTTTTCAGGTTGGAAAACCCCCCAGGTCTCAAATGTATGATCTCATTCACCTGAGCAGAAAGTGGCTGCAGCCAGAGACTTTCACCGCACCAAACATTGTGGAACGTGTGGTTATGGATCGTTTCCTGAGAGCTCTTCCTATTGCCATCCAAAAATGGGTAAGCCATGGAGACCCAGAAAATGCAGATAAACTTGTGGATCTGGTTGAGAGGTACTTGGCTACAGAGAACCTGACCACCTCTTCCAGGGACTCACAGACTTTCTACCCTAAGACCAGATCATCCCCAGTGGTGGGTAAGATGACTCCAAGGGGTGAGGGTGGAGAGAGTGAGAGGGTGGGAGTTCTACCTAAGGTCTGGCGGGAGCAGCCCAGGAAGCCCATGCTGCAAGAGGCAGCGAAAAAGATTATTTGCTACCGCTACCGCCAAGAGGGACATATTGCAGCCAATTGCCCAGTTGTGGATGAGCCTATGCAATGTGACTTTATAAGGGAGAGACGTCAGTCGCTGTTTGCGACAGTTGCATGCACTGCCATTTGGGGACCTGAGAAACATTTATGTAAAATGTGTATTAATGGTAGAAATGTTGATGTGTTGCTGGATTCAGGTAGTCTGGTAACATTGATAAAAGCTGAATTAGTTACTACAGAGGTCTCTGGGAAGAACAGGGTGGCTGTTATTTGTGTGCATGGGGACACCCGAGAGTATCCTGTAACTTCAGTGTTTTTTGAGACCCCCAAAGGTAACCTCTCTCATCAGGTGGGGTTAGTGTCTCACTTACCACATGATGCTATTGTGGGAAGGGATTTTCCAAAATTCTGGGAACTCTGGGATTGTCCTGAGCCCCCCACTGGTGCCCCTATAAACCAGGAAGATGACCAGAATTCCTCTGGGAGTGGTGAGGACTCTCCTGAATTTCCCTTGTTGGTATTGGCGGGGGAAACTCGAGAAACTGGGGAGGAGCCAACATCCTCAGATGAAAACATGCCGTCTGTGGAGTTTTCGGATCTTGAGGTTCACAGGGAAAATGTTGCCACAGAACAGTTAAAAGACCCCACCCTAATAAAGGCACGGGAAAATGTGGTGAAAATAGATGGCGAGTTAGTGAACCCAGATAAGACTTGCACTTATCCTTACTTCACTATGGAAAGGGACCTGCTGTATCGAGTGGCTCAAAGGGCAGAAGAAACCATTGAGCAACTTGTAGTGCCCAAACCTTACAGGAAGTTGGTATTAGAATTGGCCCATGGGCACATTCTGGGAGGTCATCTGGGGGCCGAGAAAACCAGAGAGAGGGTACTGCAGAGATTCTATTGGCCTGGGGTCATGAAGGAAACAGAAAATTATTGTTCCTCCTGCCCTGTGTGTCAGAAGTCGGCACCTATGCCACATTTCCGTAACCCGCTGGTACCTCTTCCTATCATTGAGGTCCCCTTTGAGAGGATCGCAATGGATTTGGTAGGTCCGATAATGAAGTCTGCTAGGGGGCATCAGTACATTTTGGTTATATTGGACTATGCCACCCGTTATCCGGAAGCAATTCCTCTTCGAAATACCTCGGCCAAAACCATAGCCAAAGAGCTATCTCTTGTTTTTAGCCACGTGGGTATTTGTAAGGAACTGCTTACGGACCAAGGTACACCCTTTATGTCCAGGGTTATGAAAGAATTATGCAAGTTGTACAAAGTGACACAATTGCGTACATCTGTGTATCACCCCCAAACAGATGGGTTGGTTGAAAGATTCAACAAAACCCTAAAACAAATGTTAAAGAAGGTGGTGGATAGAGATGGAAAGAATTGGGACTGTCTAATACCCTATCTGATGTTTGCCATTAGGGAGGTACCCCAATCCTCTACGGGTTTCTCACCCTTCGAGTTGCTCTATGGGAGACACCCAAGAGGGCTGCTGGATATCGCCAGGGAAACTTGGGAAAATGAGAGTTCTCCTCACAGGAGTGTGATTGAGCATGTCGCCCTAATGCAAGATAGAATTGCACAAGTAATGCCAATCGTAAAGGAACATTTGACCCAAGCGCAGTTAGCACAGCAGAGAGTGTACAACCGTGGGGCCAAGACCCGTACTTTTTCCCCGGGGGATAGGGTCTTGGTGCTAGACCCTACGGTTGAAAGCAAATTTCTGGCCAAATGGCAAGGTCCATACGAAGTAATTGAAAAAATTAGTGAGGTGAACTACAGGGTTAGACAGCCAGGAAGGCGAAAGCCGGAGCAGATCTATCACGTCAATCTGCTGAAAGCCTGGAGGGATAGGGAATCCCTAGTTGCAGAGACTTTGTCACAAGCACACCCTGATTGCTTAGTTCCTGAGGTTGGAATAGCAGACACCTTATCGAAAGCCCAACAACAGGAGGTTAAAGAGTTTGTACTTCGTAACAAAGAGATTTTCTCTGAGCTGCCGGGACAAACATCTGGCGTAGAGCATGACATTATCACCCCGCCAGGAGAAAGGGTAAAACTAAAACCTTATAGAATACCAGAGGCCCGACGGGAGGTAATACGTGGGGAGGTTCAAAGGATGCTGGAATTGGGTGTGATAGAGGAGTCCCAGAGTGACTGGTCCAGTCCTATCGTACTAGTGCCCAAACCTGATGGGAGCTGGCGGTTTTGTAACGATTTTCGACAATTGAATAAAGTTACAAAATTTGACACCTACCCCATGCCGCGTATAGATGAGTTGATTGACCGGCTGGGAACAGCCCGATATATGACAACTCTTGATCTCACCAAAGGGTATTGGCAAATTCCCCTGGCCGAGTCGGCCAAGGAGAAAACTGCGTTTGTAACCCCAGATGGGGCATTCCAATATAAGAGAATGCCGTTTGGGTTACAGAATGCACCGGCAACATTCCAGCGGAAAATGGATAAGATTCTGAGGCCCCATCAGAAATATGCTGCAGCTTACCTGGATGATGTGATTATCCATAGCACAGACTGGGTCTCACATTTGCCAAAAGTACAAGCAGTCCTAGACTCTATCCGGGAAGCTGGGTTTACGGCCAATCCAAAGAAGTGTACCATTGGACAGGAGGAGGCCAAATATCTTGGGTACACTATTGGGAGGGGGGTGATAAAACCCCAAGTCAATAAAGTCGAGGCCATACAGAGTTGGCCACGCCCCAACAGCAAGAAACAGGTACGAGCCTTTCTGGGAATCGCTGGCTATTATCGACGATTCATTCCCCATTTTGCTTCTCAGGCTGTGCCCCTCACCAACCTGACAAAAGGGAAAGAGTCGGTCATGGTTAAATGGTCCCCAGAGGCTGAAGAAGCATTTCAGTCCTTAAAAACAGCCTTATGTAGCCAGCCAGTGTTGTACTCACCAGACTTCTCTAAGGACTTCGTTGTACAAACTGATGCATCAGACGTTGGGTTAGGAGCAGTGTTATCCCAGGTCTGGAACGGGGAAGAGCACCCAGTCATTTACCTCAGCAGGAAGTTGAAGTCCCATGAGGTAAATTACGCCACGATTGAGAAGGAATGTTTAGCAGTGAAGTGGGCTCTAGATTCCCTTCGGTACTATCTGCTAGGTAGGCACTTTGACCTGGTGACTGATCACGCTCCTTTAAAGTGGATGGCTCAAAACAAGGAGACCAATAGAAGGGTAAATAGGTGGTTCCTGGCCCTACAGGAATTTAACTTTACAGTTAAGCATCGCCCTGGTGTTAAAATGGGGAATGTGGATACTTTGTCTCGGATACATGCGTGTCTGACTGCTTGTGTTACAACCCCAAGGTTGAAACAAGAGGGGGGGGTATGTGGCAGCAGGCAGGTAAAGTCACCTGGTTGTATCCAGGATGGGAAATATGTGTGCCCTAGATTCAGGCTTTATGCAGACTTGTACAACTAGAGGGGAAGAGTTAATGAGCCCAGCTGAAGTAAGTGGGCTCATTAAGACCTCTACAAAAAAAACCCAGCATGCTTAGGGAGATGCTCCATCCTGGAACCAGTTTTGTGTTGTATAGACTGGGGAGTGTGACACCTGTTCTGTGCGGCGAGTTAACGCCTGTGTGGCAAACCTCTACAACAGAGACAAGGACTGGTGCAGCACAAGGCTGCACTCAGTTGTTAGACAGGGAATCTAAGTGTGTAATTAGAGGTCAAGCTGACCAGGATTTATTTTCATGTTTTATTTTTGCTTGGCTGTTATATGTTTCACTGCATGTAGCATAAATAAACCGCATCTTTTGTTTTTTGCACCTACAACGCTGTCTGCTGTGCCTCATTTTGTGTTGTGAACCCATCCAGGGGGTCACACACACCCGCTGCCGAGCTAACCCCTCACAGTACAAACACGCATGCTCAGAACCAATGCAAAAGATCAGACTACAATACAGAAGTTGACCAAAGGTGGCGCTGGAGTCATTGAACGTCCTCTTTTGAAGTGTCGTCAGTACGTTGTGACGTCACTACGTTCGTGTTTGTTGTCAAAAAGTCAGATCGTGTGTATGCAATACAAACTTGTGGACTACGCCCTTTGTACAAAAGTCCACGGGAAAGTTTGTACAAAGTCCGATCGTGTGTATGAGGCTTTACATGGATGGCCATTTGGTAAAATCTTCCCTTATGCTGCGTACACACAACCGGACTTTTCGACAGCAAAGGTCCCACGGAACGAATCCATCAGATCTTTGCTGTCCAAAAATCTGATGGACTTTAGAAATAGAACATGTTTCAACATTTTCGGGCGGAACTCCGCCAGACCCAGTTCCTATGGAGAAGTACGTTTGTGTGTATGCTAGTCCGATGGACAAAAAACAATACTAGGGCAGCTGTTGACTACTGGCTATGAACTTCCTTAAGGCCCATACACACAATCAGACTTTTTGACAACAAACATGCAAATTAGCTGTTTTGGAGCAACATCCGACCGTGTGTACGCTCCATCGGCAGGCATGTACTGGCCATCGGGACTACTTCCGAGAGCAGCGCGGCGCACTTCGGCTCTTTCCGCCCCCACTCGGCGCTCTCATAACACATCTTCGCCCACCTCCGGCCCACAGTCGTCCTTTTCCGCCACCGCTCGGCTTCCCCCGCCCTGCTCCTCTCCGACAGCGAACAAAACTCGGCTATCTCCGGCGGCCCCCGCGGTAACGGACGCTGTGAGTTTAAATGAGCCGGGGGCCGCCATGAGAGCAGCCGACAGGCAGAGAAGTCCCTGGAGCAGACGAGGGAGCCTGGAGGATGGCGGTGCTGCAGGAACCCATCCAGGTAACCGGCCGGCCCATTGAATACTGTATATAGCACATGGCTGTATATATATATATATATATATATATATATATATATATATAGCTGTATACAGAATATGGCTGTGTGTATGTGTATATATATATACATAGCAAAGGATGTGGTGCTAAATAAAATAACATAAAAAATTCATTTGGTGAAAATAATGGTTAAAATAATATGCAAAATCCAACATAGCTAAAAGTTCACCAAAACTGTCAATTAATATTAAAATGTGCATAAAAATATTTTCAGCAAAAAAATCATATATAAAAATGCTTATAATTAAAAACCCCCCTTTTTTTTGCACTCTTTTTGCACTTTAATACCAAGGACATAGTTTGGATAAAATGGTTTTAATTATAAGCATCGTTTATATACAAATTTTTTGCTGAAATTTTTTTTATGCACATTTCAATATTAACCCTTTCATGACTAAGCCTATTTTTGGAATTTGGTGTTTACAAGTTAAAATCCATATTTTTTGCTAGAAAATTACTTGGAACCCCCAAACATTATATATATTTTTTTAGCAGAGGCTCTAGAGAATAAAACGGCGATTGTTGCAATATTTTATGTCACACGGTATTTGCGCAGTGGTGTTTTAAACGCAACTTTTTGGGAAAAGGGACACTTTCATGAATAAAAAAAAAACAAAACAGTAAAATTAGCCCAATTTTTTTGCGAAATGTGAAAGATAATGTTACGCCGAGTAAATAGATACCAAACATGTCACACTTTATAATTGCGCGCACTTGTAGATTGACGACAAAGTACGGTACCTAAAAATCTCAATAGGCGACGCTTTAAACATTTTTTACGGTTACCAGGTTAGCGTTACAGAGGAGGTCTACTGCTAGAATTATTGCTCTCGCTCTGACGATCGCGGCGATACCTCACATGTGTGACTTGAACACCGTTTACGTACGCGGGCGCGACTTCCGCATGCGTTTTCTTTGCTTCGCGAGCTCGCGGGACGGCGGGCGCTTTGAAAATTTTTTTTTTATTTTTTTATTTATTTTATTTATTTTTAAATGACTAAATTGTTTAAAAAAAAAAAAAAAAAATTTGATCACTTTTATTGCTGTCACAAGGAATGTAAACATCCCTTGTGACAGTAATAGGTGGTGACAGGTACTCTTTATGGAGGGATCGGGGGTCTAAAAGACCCCCCACCCCTCCTTTACACTTCAGTGTATTCAGATCGCCGAAAACGGCGATTCTGAATACCGGATATTTTTTTAAAACCGGCGCCATTGGCAGCCGAGTAAACGGGAAGTGACGTCATGACGTCGCTTCCGTGTTTACGATGAGGAGACTGGAACGAAGCCGATTACGGCTTCGTTCCAGTTCCTCCCCAGCAGCCAGAGCCGACGGATCTTTAATCGGTGCTCCCGATCGAGCGGGAGCACCGGTAACAGCGGCGAGAGGC
This sequence comes from Lithobates pipiens, assembly GCF_037356315.1. NCBI lineage: Eukaryota > Metazoa > Chordata > Amphibia > Anura > Ranidae > Lithobates > Lithobates pipiens. Next base: position 134,359,542 of record NW_027507685.1, read on the forward strand.
GGCGGGAGGGGGGGGCGTCCCCTCCCGCTCCTCCGGCATAACAGCCGAGCGGCTTTTAGCCGCATCGGTTGTTATGCCTGGATAGCCAATCGCCTGCTGTAAAAATCGGTACCGGGATGATGCCTGCAGGTGCGGGCATCATCCCGGTATAACCCCCGGAAGCCGAGTACGCAGATGTGCGTACGCTCGGCCGGAAAGGGTTAATTGACACGTTTGATGTACTTTTAGCTAAGTTGGATTTTTTGTATTATTTGAATCATTATTTGCACCAAATGGATTTTTTTTATGTTATTTTGGTTAGCATCACATCCTTTGCTATATATTCAATTTATCTGTGGCTTTGTGTAAGGCCCCTTTCACACATGCGGATGATATGTCCGTATTTCATCCATCCGTTTGCAGATGAAATACGGGCATACATTCATCCCTATGGGATAGCGGGTGTCTGCGGATGAACATCCGCAGACACCAGATTTCATCCGCCTCCGCAACAGTCTGCACAGCGGATCGGATGAACATGGACAGACGGTCCGTGCGCATCCGATCCCCATAGAGGAGAGCAGAGATCTGTCCGCAGCCGGCTCAGCGGGGACAACGGAGCGATCCCCGCTGAGCGAGCGGATCATCACGGGGCGGATCATTACTGATCCGTCCCGTGTGAAAGGGGCTTAAACCTGTTTGATGTTGGCAGCTTCTCATTACTGCGGTTGATCAAAAATAGGTGTGCGCATTAGTTGTTTATTTTAAAATATATAATGCAGAGCCAGACTTCGGGCAGGTGACAGGGGGACACCAGGGGGTGGGGGGGCTGGAAAATAAAAGATCACCAGCAGTGTGCTGTCGGCTTCTGAGTTTGCATACTCCTGCTATGTGTCTAGCCGGGCCGTGATGACGTCACTCTCGTGCAAGTGCGCATTATACTGTTTTTGTGCGTGTTTGCAAAATTGGAGTGGGCCGGTCTGGATGAAGTCCAGGGCCAAATTTTTGTCCCAGTCCAGCCCTGTCCATCGGACAAACTTTTTTGGTTTTCATCTGACTTTTGTTGGCTGTGCGAATGGACAAACTTTCTGCCAACAAAAGTCCGATGGAGCAAAGTCTGATCGTGTGTACAGAAAACCATAGGACTTTTGTACAAAGTACAAACAGGCATGCTCAGAACCAATGCAAAAGATGAGACAACAATACAGAAGTTGAACAAAGGTGGCGGTAAAGAGCAGAAAAACCACATGATTTGGTGAAAGTTGGCTGAAAAAGTCCTGCTGTGTGTATGCAATACATGTTCAGGGCCGACACCCTTTGTACAAAAATCCAAGGGAAAGTTTGTACAAAGTCCTATCGTGTGTATGAGGCTTTATTCTAGTCCTGTCGTACGTCATCACGTTCTAATCCGTCGGACTTTGGTGTGATTGTGTGTGTCCAAGTCCGTTCATTCAGAAAGTCCACCGGAACTTCACTGAAAGACCTAGTCCGTCTAAAATCTGGTCGTGTGTACGTGGCATTAAAGAAAGCTAAAAAGATCATTGTCAGTGGTTATTTATCTGAGAGGGAGAAGTTGCTCATTGATCAATTAACCCCTAGCAACCTAGGAGGAAACCTAGGGTTCCATGCAACCCTTGTTGAGAAAGTGTTGTATAAGTCAAGTGTGTTTGCCCATGTGCCTGTTTTCAGTTGGAGACAATTAAACATCTAGTAGCAGTGCATGTGTCACATTAGTTTTTATTTTATTTTTTCATTTTGGAAGCACTGAACATCTGTCTATGCTGTTTGGGATCATGTTCCCTATACCCTGTTCTTGTCCGTTTCCTTTAGGCCTTGACTAGATGCTCAGGCCTCCTGCTCTCACAAGCCTGGGGCTCACTGTTCTCCCAGACCTCTCCCATAATTATGATCTGGTAAGAAAGATTCTGAGATTTACAATGCACATTGGTATATACAAGAACTTTTCCAGGGTTCCACCCAGCAAGGAGTTTATATAGAAATGTTCCATATTTACCAGATGATGGGTGTGACCTTTACTCTCAGACTCGTGCGTGTGGCTGCTGTAGGAATTTACACATATTTAAATTTACAGCCCAGTTTACAATAGTCTACACATTGAATTGTATTGTGACACGGGAAGGGGCCTCATTTTTCCTGGTCTTGCAGTAGGAAATATGTTGCAGGATATTCCTAAAATATCCAGATCTGGGAAACATCTACAGCCGTAGTCCCCAAGCAGTGGCTCATGAGCCTCATGGGGCTCCTCATTAACTATTACATTGCTCATGGCAGCATGAGTTTTCTACCCAACTCTGAACAAATGATACACTTCATAACTCTTGTCAGTTAAAGTGGTTGTAAAGCCTTACATATACACAGAGAACTGAATAGCCTCAGGTGATACACAGAGATGAAACAAATCCTCCTACATAAGTTGTATCTGTTTCTCTGCAGTTTTCTATTCTCTTCATCTGTTCACATTTTTAAAGCTTGTCTGAGCTGTTATTTTATGCAGATTTTTGTCTTCAGATTTACCAAAACCATCTAGTGCAAGCGCTTGCCTGATTGCATACAAATTGAAATGCCACGTACACAATACCGGACTTTCCGGCAGAAAAGGTCAGACGGAATCATTCCGTCGGATATTCCGATTGTGTGTGAGCTTCATCAGACGTTTTTCTTCAAAAATTACGATAGACCTAGAAATAAAACATGTTTCAAATCTTTCCGAAGGAATCAATTTCTATTGGGAAAACCGTTTGTCTGTATGCTGGTCCGACGGACCAAATACAACGCAAGGGCAGCTATTGGCTACTGGCTAATGAACTTCCTTTTCTAGTCCTGTCGTATGTCATCATGTTCGAAGCAAACTGACTTGTGGTGTGAGCATGTGTGGGCAAGTCCGTTCGGTCGGAACTCTGTCGGGAAGACCGTAGGACCTTTTCTGCTGGAAAGTCCAGTCGTGTGTACGCGGCATTAAGGTTTGACCTCATATTATATGGTTCTGGTAAATCTGAAGACAAAAATCTGCAGAAAATCTAGTAGTGTGTATGGGGCCTAAGTTTAACTCTGCAGAGCTCAGCGAGAAGAGCTCTGACAGCTGATTGGAGGGAAGAGACACACCCTCCCCCACACAGCACACTGGAACAGAACTGAGGCTGTCAATCACAGGCTGTGCACTGGAACTCCCTCACCATTTTACTCTTGGTGTCAGGATAACTTGTCAATAGGGATTCATGCTGATAGCAGAGGAACGAAGCAGCAAACAGAAATGAGACTCAGTGCTCTCAATTGAAAAATGTACACACTGTAGAGGGATATGCTTTGTTCATATTTTACCTCTGAGGTTTACAACCACGTCAATCCAATCTAATGCCAGGCTCCCCACTCCTACACACAAATAAGATTTCGGAGACATACTGTTTAAAGACTGTGTACAGAATGCCCCCAGTTTTCTAGACTTGAATAGAACCTACCCATAAAGTAGCAGCAACATCCTATTCAAGTCAAGTTGTAAGCCTACAGATGTAGGCAGCCCAGCACGAGATTTTTACTGACGGGCTGCCAACATCACAGGAGATCAGCCATTGGAGGAGGTAAGTACAGACCTCTGCAGGAAGGGGGAGGTACCCATCTCTATGCATTGAGGTGACTGGAAGGAGGACTGGGCTAGTTTTGCTTTAAAGGTGTGTATCTACTTTAACCACTTTGCCGACTGCCGCACGCCAATATACGTCGGCACAATGGCAGCGGTAAATGGGCATACCTATACGTCTCCTTTAATTGTCAGGGCTAACGGGCACGCCGGGGATATCGTGACCGTGCCCTTGGTTCCCGCGGACTCTATGTCTGCCAGTATTTCCCGCGATCGTTTCACAGAGCGGCAGAACGGGGAGATGCCTATGTAAACAAGGCATTTCCCCTTTCTGCCTAGTGACATGACGGGGATCTACTGCTCCCTATTATCGGGAGCAGTGATCGCTGTCAAGTCAGTGGTAGCCCATCCCCCCACAGTTACAATAACTCCCTAGGACACACTAAACCCCTTGATCGCCCCCTAGTGTTTAATCCCTTCCCTGCCAATGTCATTTACACAGAAATCAGTGCATTTTTCTAGCACTGATCGCTGTATAAATGACAATGGTCCCAAAATAGTGTCAAAAATGTCCGATGTGTCCGCCATAATGTCACAGTCATGATAAAAATCACAGATCGCCGCCATTACTAATAAAAAAATAATAATAATAAAAATTCCATAAAACTATCCTCTATTTTGTAAACGCTATAACTTTTGCGCAAACCAATCAGTATACGCTTATTGTGATTGTTTTTTATCAAAAATATGTAGAAGAATACATATCGGCCTGAACTGAGGAAAAAAATTGTTTTTTTATATATTTTTGGGGATATTTATTATAGCAAAAAGTAAAAAAAAATTCAAAAATTGGCGCTCTCTTTTGTTTATAGCACAAAAAATAAAAACCGCAAAGGTGATCAAATACCACCAAAAGAAAAGTTCTATTTGTGGGGAAAAAAAGGGTGCCAATTTTATTTGGGTGCAATGTTGCACACCGTGCAAATGTCAGTTAAAGCGACGCAGTGCTAAATTGCAAAAAGTGCTCTGGTCAGGAAGGGGGTAAAATCTTCAAGGGCTAAAATGGTTAAAGAAAAACTCAGCTTTCCCAAAAAAGCTGATATAGCATGTAAAATTGCAGTACTAGTTTTTTTTTAAATTTATTAGTATAAAAGGTCTTGTCCATTTTCATCTGCAGAGTTTGTCGTGTCAAACAGCATTTTTACAGTGACGAAAGCGAAAAGAAAAGTACAGAACATTTTCTTCCACTCACGAAAACTATGGCGAAAATCAAATCCGTTTTCGTTAACAAACGAAAATGGGAGTCAGGGACCTTTACCCTCGTGAACTAACTTCCGTTTTTTCATGGAGCTCCGCCTGCTTCCACAATCCACTCCCAGCAAGCAAGCGCGCCGTGACGAGACAACTGCCAGAGACCTGAGGGTGATAGAGGAGCACTGTACATTACAGCCCATCCAGGCTGAGGCCTCCCGAGTCCTGACTCCAGACTTACGAGACGACCGCGCCGCCAGGCACCCAGAGCAGAGCAGACTGTGCGTGTGTACATTTGTGTATTAAAATTACAGCACAGCAAGCCTGAGGCCTCCCCTCAGACCACTGTCCATCCAGACAGAGCACTGTGTGTGCAACGGTGCATTGCAGGCCTCCTCTGACCACTGGCAGTGGCATCCAGGGCACTGTGGATTACAGGCCATCCTTCAGATCACCATCCAGCACTGTGCAGCATTACAGGCCTCCACTGGCATTGGCATCCAGGACACTGTGCATTACAGGCCATCCCTCAGACTTGAGACCACCATCCAGCACTGTGCAGCATCCCAGGCCTCCTCAGACTACTGTCCAGGGCACTGTGCAGCATTACACGCCTCCTCACACCTCTGTTCAGAGCACTGTTCAGCATTACAGGCCTCCTCAGACCACTGTCCAGAGCACTGTGCAGCATTTCAGGCCTCCTCAGACCACCATCCAGAGCACTGTGCAGCATTACAGACCTCCTCAGACCACCGTCCAGAGCACTGTGACGCATTACAGGCCTCCTCAGACCACCATTAAGAGCACTGTGCAGCATTACTGACCTCCTCACACCACTGTTCAGAGCACTCTGCAGCATTACAGGCCTCCTCAGACCACTGTCCTGAGCACTGTGCAGCATTGCAGGACTCCTTAGATCACCGTCCAGAGCATTGTGCAGCATTACAGGCCTCCTCAGACCACCGACCAGAGCACAGTGCAGCATTACTGGCCTCCTCAGACCACCATCCAAAGCACTGTGCAGCATTACAGGCCTCCTCAGACCACCGTCCAGAGCACTGTGTAGCATTACTGACCTCCTCAGACCACCGTCCAGAGCACTGCACAGCATTACAGGCCTCCTCAGAACACCGTCCAGATGACTGTGCAGTATTACTGGCCTCTTTAGACCACCGTCCGGAGCACTGTGCAGCATTACTGGCCTCCTCAGACCACCGACCAGAGCACAATGCAGCATTACTGGCCTCCTCAGACCACCATCCAAAGAACTGTGCAGCATTACAGGCCTCCTCAGACCATCGTCCAGAGCACTGAGTAGCATTACTGACCTCCTCAGACCACTCTCCAGAGCACTGTGCAGCATTATAGGCCTCCTCAGACCACAGTGCAGCATTACAGGCCTCCTCAAACCACCCTCCAGAGCACTGTGCAGCATTACAGGCCTCCTCAGACCACCATCCAGAGCACTGTGCAGCATTACTGACCTCCTCAGACCACTGTCCAGAGCACTCTGCAGCATTATAGGCCTCCTCAGACTACCGTCCAGAGCACTGTGCCACATTACAGGCCTCCCCAGACCACCGTCCAGAGCACTGTGCAGCATTACAGGCCTCCACTGGCATTGGCATCCAGGACACTGTGCATTACAGGCCATCCCTCAGACTTGAGACCACCATCCAGCACTGTGCAGCATCCCAGGCCTCCTCAGACTACTGTCCAGGGCACTGTGCAGCATTACACGCCTCCTCACACCTCTGTTCAGAGCACTGTTCAGCATTACAGGCCTCCTCAGACCACTGTCCAGAGCACTGTGCAGCATTTCAGGCCTCCTCAGACCACCATCCAGAGCACTGTGCAGCATTACAGACCTCCTCAGACCACCGTCCAGAGCACTGTGACGCATTACAGGCCTCCTCAGACCACCATTAAGAGCACTGTGCAGCATTACTGACCTCCTCACACCACTGTTCAGAGCACTCTGCAGCATTACAGGCCTCCTCAGACCACTGTCCTGAGCACTGTGCAGCATTGCAGGACTCCTTAGATCACCGTCCAGAGCATTGTGCAGCATTACAGGCCTCCTCAGACCACCGACCAGAGCACAGTGCAGCATTACTGGCCTCCTCAGACCACCATCCAAAGCACTGTGCAGCATTACAGGCCTCCTCAGACCACCGTCCAGAGCACTGTGTAGCATTACTGACCTCCTCAGACCACCGTCCAGAGCACTGCACAGCATTACAGGCCTCCTCAGAACACCGTCCAGATGACTGTGCAGTATTACTGGCCTCTTTAGACCACCGTCCGGAGCACTGTGCAGCATTACTGGCCTCCTCAGACCACCGACCAGAGCACAATGCAGCATTACTGGCCTCCTCAGACCACCATCCAAAGAACTGTGCAGCATTACAGGCCTCCTCAGACCATCGTCCAGAGCACTGAGTAGCATTACTGACCTCCTCAGACCACTCTCCAGAGCACTGTGCAGAATTATAGGCCTCCTCAGACCACAGTGCAGCATTACAGGCCTCCTCAAACCACCCTCCAGAGCACTGTGCAGCATTACAGGCCTCCTCAGACCACCATCCAGAGCACTGTGCAGCATTACTGACCTCCTCAGACCACTGTCCAGAGCACTCTGCAGCATTATAGGCCTCCTCAGACTACCGTCCAGAGCACTGTGCCACATTACAGGCCTCCCCAGACCACCGTCCAGAGCACTGTGCAGCATTACAGGCCTCCTTGGGCTCTCCGTCCAGAGCACTGTGCAGAATTACAGGCCTCCTCGGGCCACCATCCACAGCACTGAACAGCATTATCTCATAAATCCTGATATAAAAAGTCTCTCAAAAATGGTGAATCATAGAAGATATACTAAAAACTGGTTCCCACAAACAGAAGAGAATAATCAGCAAGATCCAGGTCTGGGCATTCAGAACTCTCACCTCCACTCCATTGTTATAATCACATCTGACTTAGAGAAATCTCCTGCTTGTCTTTATTCTCCACCACCAGGATGGATGAAAAGAAGGGACCCCCCCAACAAATGTGTTCTGGACCATAAGTCTGCTGGTTCTTCTGTACCCCTGCCATTTATCTCGTTACGCTGGTCTTTTGACTGTTCTTTTCTACCTCCTCGTGGCTCAGTGTCTAGCCTGCTTAGTGCATCCATATGCACTAAGATGGATGGATGCACTAAGCAGGCTAGACACTGAGCCATGAGGAGGTAGAAAAGAACAGTCAAAAGACCAGCGTAACAAGATAAATGGCAGGGTTACAGAAGAACCAGCCAGCAGACCTAGCGGACCCTTTTGGTCCAGAACACATTTATTGGGGGGGGGGGGGGGGGTCCCTTCTTTTCATCCATAGAGTGACAGAATATTGCAAAGGTGGTGACCTCCTGGCGTCCAGTACAGTTGTTGCAGGGATGGATGGCCCCCTGGTGGCTTAACATATGTGTCCACATCACTGAGCTATAGAAGTAAAGGACAAGACCTAAGTCAGATGCGATTATAACAAAGGAGTGGAGGTGAGAGTTCTGAGAGCCCAGACTTGGATCTTGCTGATTATTCTCTTCTGTTTGTGGGAACCAGTTTCTAGTATATCTTCTATGATACACCATTTTCGAGAGACTTTTTATATCAGGATTTATGAGATGGTGCATATTTTTTCTATTTAAGATTATTACCAGTGGCATATTCAGTTTTGCCTTATAATCACCGACTACTTTAAGATTTTTTACTTGTTTATTATTCACATTTTTATTATACCGTATACATTTTTTGCGTAGGATCACTATGTACTTTATTATATTTAGTATTATGTGAATACTACTAGACCCTGCTGCATATTTATAGCACTTTAGTTGCATTTTGCATGTGTACATTTACCGATTTATATCACTTGGAGCACTCTAGTGTCTATGACATTTTATATATTTTACTGCACGGTTTATATGGTATTAGCACTGAGAATAACATTGTAGTCATTTTGACACTACTTTGATTCATTTATTTACTATTTATTACACATAGGACAATCTTATTTTATTTTAGTAGCGCGAAGGCCATTTCTTCTATTTTCACAGTACAGCATTACAGGCCTCCTTGGGCCACCATCCAGAGCACTCTGCAGCATTACTGATCTCCTCAAACCATCCAGAGCGGCTAAATCTGTATCTGTGAGTTTATTCAAACCTAATAACATAAAAAATAACATTATATTAGATTTTTGATTACTCCAGGAGTATATAATGAGTTTGGAAATTCTACAGAAATTATTAAATGATGCATTACAATTTAACTAAACACATTTGATTTTATTTGACTAAAATTATTTTATTTGACTAAAATGTACTGGAGATATTAGTCAATTAAAATATGATGACTAAAATGGGACTAAAACTAAAATGGCATTTTAGTCAAAGATTATGACTAAAATTAAAACACTTGCAGAAGACTAAATTGGGACTAAAACTAAAATGCTAAGACTAAAACAAAATTGAAATTTGCTGCCAAAATTAACACTGCATGTCAGACATCCCCTGTAGTAAAAGTTTAATTTTTGGTGAGATATTTCTAAAGCTCATCCCTCTTTAACCACTTCAGCCCCGGACAATTTTCAGCCTAAGGACCAGAGGTCTTTTTACAATTTCGCACTGCACTGCTTTAACTGGTAAATTTGCGGTCATGCAATGTTGTACCCAAACGAAATTTGCGTCCTTTTCTTCCCACAAATAGAGCTTTCTTTTGATGGTATTTGATTGCCTCTGCGATTTTTATTTTTTGCGATATAAATGGAAAAAGACCGAAAATTTTGAGAAGAAAAGATATTTTCTACTTTTTGTTATAAGAAAAATCGAATAAACTCAATTTTAGTCATACCATTAGGGCAAAATTTATTCAGCCACATGTCTTTAGTAAAAAAAATGTCAATAAGCGTATATTTATTGGTTTGCGCAAAAGTTATAGCGTCTACAAACTAGAGTACATTTTCTGGAATTTACACAGCTTTTAATTTACGACTACCTATCTCATTTCTTGAGGTGCTAAAATGGCAGGGCAGTACAAACCCCCCCCCCAAATTTCCCCATTTTGGAAAGTAGACACCCCAAGGAAATTGCAGAGGGACATGTTGAGCCCATTGAATATTTTTTTTTGTCCCAAGTGATTGAATAATGAAAAAAAAAAAAGTTTACAAAAAGTTGTCACTAAATGATATATTGCTCACACATGCCATAGTTATATGTGAAATTGCACCCCAAAATATATTCTGCTGCTTCTCCTGAGTACGGGGATACCACATATGTGGGACTTTTTGGGAGTCTAGCTGCGTACGGCACCCCGAAAACTAATCACTGCCTTCAGGATTTCTAAGGGTGCAAACTTTTGATTTCACTCCTCACTACCTATCACAGTTTCGAAGGCCATAAAATGCCAGAATAACACAAAATCCCCCCAAATGACCCCATTTTGGAAAGTAGACACCCCAAGGAAATTGCGGAGAGGCATGTTGAGCCCATTGAATATTTTTATTTTTTTTGTCCCAAGTGATTGAATAATGACACAAAAAAAAAAAAAAGTTTACAAAAAGTTGTCACTAAATGATATATTGCTCACACATGCCATAGTTATATGTGGAATTGCACCCCTAAATATATTCTGCTGCTTCTCCTGAGTACGAGGATACCACATATGTGGGACTTTTTGGGAGTCTAGCTGCGTACGGCACCCCGAAAACCAATCACTGCCTTCAGGGTTTCTAAGGGTGCAAATTTTTGATTTCACTCCTCACTACCTATCACAGTTTCGAAGGCCATAAAATGCCAAAATAGCACAAAACCCCCCCAAATGACCCCATTTTGGAAAGTAGACACCCCAAGCTATTTACTGAGAGGCATGTTGAGTCCATGAAATATTTTATATTTTGCCACAAGTTGCAGGAATATTACAATTTTTTTTTTTTTTGCACAAAGTTGTTACTAAATGATATATTGCTCACACATGCTATGGGCATAAGTCAAATTACACCCCAAAATAAATTCTGCTGCTTCTCCCGAGTACGGGGATACCACATGTGGGGGACTTTTTGGGAGCCTAGCCACATACGGGACCCCGAAAACCAAGCACTGCCTTCCGGATTTAAATATAAAACGCTACCAAAAAAAACTGTTAGCGATCGCAGGGATCAGGCCTGACTCTGCGAACGCTGCAGTTATGTGTTTAGTGTTTTGTAAGTGACAGTGATCGATCGATACTGCACTTGGGTGGGTTGGGCGGAGGGGCAAAACGCAGGTGCTAGCAGGTATCTGGGCTGATCCTGCTAACAATGCGTTTTTTTGGAACCCTAAACTGCTGGGGACGCTAGTATAGATATGATCAGATCAGATATTGATCTGTTCAGATTCTATACCACTACGGGAGGTTTATGCTTTGCGCGTGGGTGTTAGCGGTACTGGCACTAACCTAGCGCTGCCTGGGGCGACGCAGACCCTGACCCTAAAACCTAATTGATATCACCCGCCGGGTGATCAGGGGGTTAAACCTTTATTGGGTAATAAATGGTGAGTGCCCTGATGCTATAAAAAGAAAACTAACCAGAGTCACCCATAACACTTATACGGTGATCACTGGTGAAAGGATTAACTAGGGGCAATCAGGGGGTTCAAATTTTTATTAGGTAGTATATGGGGGTCCCTGGCGCTATATAAAAACCTGACTGGGAACCTAAATAACTAACTGGCTAATCAGCGTCACCAGTGACACTTATACTGTGATCGCTGGTGAAAGGGTTAACTAGGGGCAATCAGGGGGTTAAAACCATTATTGGGTAGTATATGGGGGTACCTAGCGCTATAAAAACCTGGCGGTGAACCTAAAAAAATAACTAGCTACCTAGCAACACTAGTGACACTAATGCAACGATCAGAAAAATGATCGCTTAGTGACACTGGCAAAAGGGGTTGAAAGGGTTAACTAGGGGCAATCAGGGGGTTAAAACCATTATTGGGTAGTATATCGGGGTACCTAGCGCTATAAAAACCTGGCGGTGAACCTAAAGAAAAATAACTAGCTACCTAGCGACACTAGCGACACTAATGCAGCGATCAGAAAAATGATCGCTTAGTGACACTGGCAAAAGGGGGTGAAAAGGTTAACTAGGGGCAATCAGGGGGTTAAAACCATTATTGGGTAGTATATCGGGGTACCTAGCGCTATAAAAACCTGGCGGTGAACCTAAAAAAATAACTAGCTACCTAGCGACACTAATGCAGCGATCAGAAAAATGATCGCTTAGTGACACTGGCAAAAGGGGGTGAAAGGGTTAACTAGGGGCAATCAGGGGGTTAAAACCATTATTGGGTAGTATATCGGGGTACCTAGCGCTATAAAAACCTGGCGGTGAACCTAAGAAAATAACTAGCTACCTAGCGACACTAATGCAGCGATCAGAAAAATGATCGCTTAGTGACACTGGCAAAAGGGGTTGAAAGGGTTAACTAGGGGCAATCAGGGGGTTAAAACCATTAGTGGGTAGTATATCGGGGTACCTAGCGGTATATAAAAACCTGGCGGTGAACCTAAAAAAATAACTAGCTACCTAACGTCACTAGCGACACTAATGCAGCGATCAGAAAAACGATCGCTTAGTGACACTGGCAAAAGGGGGTGAAAGGGTTAACTCTAGGAGCAATCAGGGGGTTAAACCTTTATTGGGGGGTGGTAGGGGGCTACCCTGGACCTAACACTAACTGCCCTGACAGTTTTTACTTTTACAACTGACACTGAATGCAGTGATCAGAAAATAAATGATCACTGCAATCAGTGACACTGTGACTGGGGGGGGGGGCGGGGGGCGATCGGGGGGGGGGGGGGGTTTGTGTGCCTGTGTGTGCCTACATGTCAGTGTAGTGTTGGTTTGATAAAGAGGTGCTCTTGTCTGCCCGGAAACTGAAGAGGAGCAGGATACACAGCAACTCAAAGATTCTTCGACAAAGATCTCTACAGATATATACTGAGTAGCCATAGCATTATGACCACTCACCACAACCCTTTGAGCCATGGTCTTCACTAGAACTCTAAAGGTATGCTGTGGTATCTGGCACCAAGCCGTCAGTAACAGATTCTTTAAGTTCTGTAAGTTTCAAGGTGGGCCTCTGTGGCTCGGACTTGTTTTTCCAGCAGATCCCCTAGATACTTGATTGTATTGAAATCTGGAGAATTTGGAGACCAAGTCAACACCTCAAACTCATTGTTGTGTTTGTTAAACCATTCTTGAATATATCAGATCAGGCCACTTTCTTCTATTGCTCCGTGGTCTAGTTCTGATGTTCACGTGCATGTTGTAGATGTTTTTGGCTGTAGACACAGGTCAGCACAAGCACCCTGAGCAGTCTGCAGCTACACAGCCCCAATGCCCTATAAACAACACAATTGTGATGCACTGTGTGTTCTGACACCTTTCTATTAAAACCAGCATGTACCTTTTCTGCACTTTGCGCTACAGTAGCTTTTCTATTGGAACCAGCCTTTGCTACCCACGAGCATCAGTGGGCCTTGACCACACATGACCCTGTTGCTGGTTCACCAGTTTTCCTTCCTGGGACCACTTTTGGTGCCTCCTGACCACTGCAGACATGGAACATCCTACAAGATCTGAAGTTTTGGAGATTCTTTGACCCAGTTGTCTAGCCATTACAATTTGGCCTTTGTCAAAGTTGCTAAAATCCTTATGTCCGCCCAGTTTCAGATGCAATTGTAACAAGATAGTCAATGTTATTCACTTTACCTCTCAGTAGTCATTTTGTTACAACTAATCAGTGTATATACTCTTCTAAATCAAACACCACTGGCCCAATGCACGCCTAGAAGGGTGACACCACTTTGTTACAGATTAACAAAGACCTGATAAATATACACTGTTGCTGCTTTTCCTTCAGTCCAAGAGATTTCAGAGAACTAAGATAAAGTCTAATTCAGATACTGCATTTAAATATACATCCCCTTTATTATTTATTTTTATCAATGGAACCACTATTGACGAGGATAAGATCGAACCCCGATTTTAAGGGATTGCAGATCGATAAGGAAGATCATAAAATAGCTGCATATGCAGATGATGTTTTGTTTTACCTTACCAGTCCCAGAACAACCCTCCTGTGCCTATTAGACATCTTAAAAAGATATGGGGAAGTTTCAAACTTTAAGATGAACCCCTCAAAATCTGAAATTTTTAATATAAATCTTGCCCTACAGGAGGTTAATTTGCTTAAACAAAATTTTCCATTTTCCTGGAAGGATAAGGAAATTAAGTATCTTGGAGTTAAAATAACACCTACACATGACATGTTATATCCAATAAAATATGATTCCGTTAATGAATATTAAAACAGAATTAAATACTGTGGCCCCTAGACAGAGATCTTGGATTAATAGAATAAATTGCTTAAAGATGATAATACTCCCCAAAATATTATATAAAATTCAAATGTTACCAACCCCGATCCCCGAAGTATATTTTTATAAACTAAACCTGCTATTTCGTAGGTTCATATGGCGGCATAAAAAAACACAAATTTGTTTGGGAATACTCACTAGAGATAAGTCACAAGGGGGTCTGGGGGTTCCGGATATAAAAATTTACTATTATGCAATCTTGATGGCACGAGTGGTGGAATGGGTAAAGTATAATAAAGAAAAAAGCTGGGTTAGGTTAGAAAAAGGAATAAGTAATGTTGCGTTAGGGAAAGTGAATGGATTCCCCCACAATTAAGAGATTTACAGTGCCTTGCGAAAGTATTCGGCCCCACTGAACTTTTCAACCTTTTGCCACATTTCAGGCTTCAAACATAAAGATATAAAATTTTTATTTTTTGTGAAGAATCACCAACAAGTGGGACACAATTGTGAAGTGGAACGAAATCTATTGGATATTTTAAACTTTTTTAGCAAATAAAAAGTTGAAAAGTAGTGCGTGCAAAATTATTCGGCCCCTTTACTTTCAGTGCAGCAAACTCACTCCAGAAGTTCAGCGAGGATCTCTGAATGATCCAATGTTGTCCTAAATGACTGATGGTGATAAATAGAATCCACCTGTGTGTAATCAAGTCTCTGTATAAATGCACCTGCTCTGTGATAGTCTAAGGGTTCTGTTGAAAGCGCAGAGAGCATCATGAAGACCAAGGAACACACCAGGCAGGTCCGTAATACTGTTGTGGAGAAGTTTAAAGCCGGATTTGGATACAATTTTTACAAGATTTCCCAAGCTTTAAACATAACAAGGAGCACTGTGCAAGCGATCATTTTGAAATGGAAGGAGTATCAGACCACTGCAAATCTATCAAGACCTGGTCGTCCCTCTAAACTTTCAGCTCAGACAAGGAGAAGACAGATCAGAGATGCAGCCAAGAGGCCCATGATCACTCTGGATGAACTGCAGAGAACTACAGCTGAGGTGGGAGAGTCTGTCCATAGGACAACAATCATTCGTACACTGCACAAATCTGGCCTTTATGGAAGAGTGGCAAGAAGAAAGCCATTTCTCAAAGATATCCATAAAAAGTCTCGTCTAAAGTTTGCCACAAGCCACCTGGGAGACACACCAAACATGTGGAAGAAGGTGCTCTAGTCAGATGAAACCAAAATCAAACTTTTTGCCCACAATGCAAAACGATATGTTTGGCGTAAAAGCAACACAGCTCATCACCCTCAACACACCATCCCCACTGTCAAACATGGTGGTGGCAGCATCATGGTTTGGGCCTGCTTTTCTTCAGCAGGGACAGGGAAGATGGTTAAAATTGAGGGGAAGATGGATGCAGCCAAATACAGGACCATTCTGGATGAAAACCTGTTGGAGTCTGCAAAAGACCTGAAACTGGGACGGAGATTTATCTTCCAACAAGACAATGATCCCAAACATACAGCAAAATCTACAAAGGAATGGTTCACAAATAAACGTATCCAGGTGTTAGAATGGCCAATTCAAAGTGCAGACCTGAATCCAATCGAGAATCTGTGGAAAGAGCTGAAAACTGCTGTTCACAAATGCTCTCCATCCAACCTCACTGAGCTCGAGCTGTTTTGCAAGGAAGAATGGGCAAAAATTTCAGTCTCTCGATGTGCAAAACTGATAGAGACATACCCCAAGCGACTTGCAGCTGTAATCGCAGCAAAAGGTGGCTCTACAAAGTATTAACGCAAGGGGGCCGAATAATTTTGCACGCCCCACTTTTCATTTTTTTATTAGATAAAAAAGTTTCAAAAATCCAATAGATTTCGTTCCACTTCACAATTGTGTCCCACTCGTTGGTGATTCTTCACAAAAATAAAAATTTTATATCTTTATGTTTGAAGCCTGAAATGTGGCAAAAGGTTGAAAAGTTCAAGGGGGCCGAATACTTTCGCAAGGCACTGTAGATGTTCGCACACACTTAATCACACGCACCGCAATGTTAATTTGAGATAGGGTTCATAAAAAACAAAAATGGGATTACAATTCCCCGTTAACACCCTTATGTGACATTAATTATTTTGCACCAGGGAAACATAGGACATTTGGCGGGTGGATTAGAAAGCGGGAGGCGCAAGTTAAAGATATTACTAATAAAGGAAAAATTTGCACGTTTCAGGAACTAAAGATGAAAAATAAGTGTTAGATATAAATTGGTGGAGGTACGCACAGCTGAAACATTTAATGGAAACCCTCCCACACTCGATTAGATCAGCAGACAGCTTGCTCCCACTAGCGACTGAAGGAAGGAGAGGGATTGCGAAGATATATAAAATACTGAGTGGATTAAAAATATCGGAACCCCCTGCATACATTAAAAATGGGATGAAGACTTCGGGATTAGAAGTACGGATGCAGAGATTAACAAGATACTAAAGATGCCACATGCAATCTCACCAGATTGCAGTATTTTGGAAATTAATTATAAGTGTATGGCCCAGTGGTATTTAACCCCAGATAGAATACATCAATTCCAAAAGGGGATCTCTGTGCTGGAGGGAATGCTCAGAAATAGGCTCTGTGGTCCACATCTGGTGGTCATGCCCTTAAATTAAAGTTTTCTGGAAGATGGTTTTACTAACAATCAAAGAAATTATGGCATAGATATCCCAGAGGACCCTAGGGTATGCCTGCTGCATGCAGGGCTGGTGCAGGGATCTTTGACACCCTAGGCGAAACCCTGACTCCACTTTACCCTGCTCTTGCTACACATGTGACCTATCTGACCCCTACACTGACCCCCTGACACATACACTAATCCACCTGATTCCTACTTCCTGCACTACTCACATCACACTGACCCCTACACTGACCTACCTGATAATTACACTGACCTACCTGGCACCTACACTAACCCACCTGACACCTACACTGACAATTACACTGACACATACACCGAAACTGACACATAAACTCACCATCACACTGACACTGACACATACACTGACACTGATCTACCTGACTCCTACTTCCTTCACTACTCACACATAAACCCCCTCCATACAGCTCAATGTAGATCGGGGAGGATCCATCCTCCTCCTTACCTCTGCTCTTTGATGCTTCAGCGACCATCATCAGGCCAGCGGCGTCCACCTGCTCCATGATGTCCCCGCCGGGGCCAGGCCAGCGGCGTCCACCTGCTCCATGATGTTCCTGCCGGGGCCAGGCCAGCGCCGTCCACCTGCTCCATGATGCCCCCGCCGGGCGGGAAGTCAGCTGACAGACCTCTCAATGCCCCCATCTCCACCGAGCCCCACCCCTCCACTGCACTCACACAGACACACAGCACCGCTCCAGAGGGACAGGCTGGAGCAAAGGAGTACCAGAGTAGTGCTGTGAGATAAACTGTGTGAGGCTGGTGGTGTAAATGCAGCCTGAGAGCTGAGGAGATGTGACAGCACAGCGGGGTGCTCAGCGGGCAACATGGGGAATTGGTGGCGGCACACCACGGATTTGTTCTAATGAATGGGGCTAGCGATCAGGAGAGGAGAGGAGAGCTGAGCTCACACTGGACAGAGGCCGTGGTTGCACCCTAAGCGGTAGTGCACCCTAGGTGGCTGCCTACTTCACCTAGTGGTAGCGCTGGCCCTGGCTGCATGGGACTACCTTGCCTATTAAACAATATAGATTATCATTGATTCCAAGTTTATTAAATGCAGCTAAGAGTTTAATCCCCTGCCAGTGGAAAAATCCAGAGACCCCCTCTTTGGAAAGTTTGGTTTGGTAAAATCAATAAAATTTACAACCTGGAGTACCTAAAGCATAGTGTAGAACCTGGAGAAATGGGATTTGTAAAGAGATGGAAAGTCTGGGAAGAATACCAACAAACATCAAGATATGTCGAGAGGATGGTAGAGATTATGTAGAATGATGGTGGGCAGAACGATAGGTTATCTGATATAGAGGAGAGACCCAGGGGGTGGGGGGGAGGTGGTAGGGCGGGAGATGATTTTGTAAAGATATGTTTAAAGGGGGAAAATAGATTTCCGCCCGATGGTTATAATTCACTTTATTAAAAAGAAAAGAGGAAGAAAAAAATAGAGGAAAAGGGAAAAAAAAACAAAAACACATATATATGAGAGATTAATGCTACAATGTCGTAAAGAGTCGGGACTACGATGAATGATAGATTTGATTTGTATTTCCCGAGCGAGTTTACTGATGTGGCAAAAAAAAAAAAATACACCACATTGTCAAAAGTATTGGGACATCCGCCTTTACATGCACATGAACTTTAGTGGTGTCTCTCGCGGCCAAGGGCATTCTAAGAAAACAGCATATTTTCCAAATAGCAAGCATCTATGTCTTAGTAGTTAGAATTCTAGCTTGGTCATACAAAGTTTAAAATGGATGACAGTATAACAAAATGGAGACTTGTTAATCCTTATAGTCCGTAGGGTTCAATATTGAGTTGGCCACCCTTTGCAGCTATAACAGCTTCAACTCTTCTGGGAAGGCTGTCCAAAAGCTTCAGGAGTGTGTCTATGGGAATGTTTGACCATTCTTCCAGAATTTGGACCATGTGAAAACAGTGGACTGTTGTAAGCACCCCTGGCAGGGTCATGTTTTGTCCCAACCAAACCAAAGTGTGTCTATGGGAATGTTTGACCATTCTTCCAGAAGCGCATTTGTGAGGTCAGGCACTGGTGTGGAGGAGAAGGCCTGGCTCACAGTCTCTGCTCTAATTCATCCCAAAGGTGTTCTGTTGGGTTGAGGTCAGGACTCTGTGCAAGCCAGTCAAGTTCCTCCACCCCCTACTCGCTCATCCATGTCTTTATGGGCCTTGCTTTGTTGTGCAGTCATGTTGTAACAGGAAGGGACCATCCCCTAACAGTTCCCACAAAGTTGGGAGCATGAAATTGTTCAAAATGTCTTGGTATGCTGACGCTTAAAGTCCCATACACACTATCAGATTTTCTTCTGGTTTTTGTCTTCAAATTTACCAAAACCATGTAGTGCAAGGGCCTGTCTGATTGCATACACATTAAAACTCCTAAGATTTGACCTCATATTATATGGTTTTGGTAAATCTGAAGGAAAAAATCTGCAGAAAATATGATAGTGTGTATGGGGCTTAAGAGTTCCCTTCACTGGAACTAAGGGGCTAAGCCCAACCCTGAAAAACATACCCACACCATAATCCCCCCTCCACCAAATGATCTGGACCAGTGCACAAACAAGGTCCATAATGTCCACATGGATAAGTGAGTTTTGGGTGAAGGACTGACCTGCACAGAGTCCTGACCTCAACCCGATAGAACACCTTTGGGATGAATTAGAGTGGAGACTGCGAGCCAGGCCTTATCGTCCAACATCAGTGCCTGACCTCACAAATGTGCTTCTGGATTATATATATATATGAGAAAAAATGTTAATAGTTTATTTTTTTATCAAATAACCAAATGGAAAGTAAATGAACAGAAGAGAAATCCAAATCAAATCAACATTTGGTGTAACCACCCTTTGCCTTCAAAACAGCATCAATTCTAATTACACTTACACTTGCAGAACTGGGTGACATGAGATGTTAGCGATTGGGTTAATTAACATCTACGTTTATTTCTGCTTCTCATTCACCAGTACAATTGCTGTATACAATGATGTGATCTCTGTTACATATCTCTTATTGGAAAAGGGTGTATAGCTCTGTGCGTTTACTTGATTACATAGCACATAGAACCTAATGATTAATCCATTATTTTGCCAATTACATCAGCCCTGGAACAGCTTTAGTAATATGCTTTAACCACTTCGGCCTGGAGTATTTTACTCCCTTCCTGGTCAGAGCACTTTTTGCGATTCGGTACTGCCTAGATGCATACAGGGGCCCAAAATCCATTTGGCTTTCAAGGAATATTATTTATGTGTCAAATTTTTGGACTACCTATCATATTTTTGGAATCCCTAAAGTGCCTGGACAGTAGAAACACTCACAAAGTGACTACATTTTGGAAAGCAAAGACTGTATTTTCTGATGGACAGGATTGAAAATATATTTTTGTGCTACAAGTTTTTGGAAAATGCAGGAAAGAAAATTTTACTTTTTTTTTTTTTTTTTTTTTTTTTACACAAAGTTGTCAATTGATAAGATATTCCTAACACACGTCATAGGCATACTTAGAATTACACCCACAAGATATTCTGCTACTCCTCCAAGTATCACAACATGACATGCATGAGACTTCTTCACACCTTAGCCACATAGAGGAGCCCAAAATCCAAGGAGCAACTTTAGGCATTCTAATTTCCGGACTACCTATCACATATTTTGGGCCCTGAAAGACCAGGACAGTGAAAACCTGAAAGACCAGGACAGTGAAAACAAAATGACCAAATTTTGGAAAGCAAACAGCTCAAGGTATTTTTTAATTAGCATGGTTGGTCTTTTGAAGACTTTTTTGCCACAAGTTTTTGGAAAATGTGGAAGGAAAATGAAAATGTGTTTTCTTTTTACACAAATTTGTCAATGAATAAAATATTTCTCACATGGAGCATAGGCGTACTTTGAATTACACTCCAAAACACGTACTGTTACTCCTTTGCAAGTGTGGCGATATCACGTCTAACACTTTTTCACAGCCTAACCACATAGAGAGGCCCAAAATCTATTGTAGGGGCATAAATTACTCATCTAATTTCCTGATTACATTTTTGGAGGCCCTGCAGCATCAGGGCAGTGGAAACACCCATAATATGACCACATTTTGGAGAGTAAACATCTCAAGGTATTTTTTAAGAGGCACAGTGAGTCTTTTGAAGACTTCATTTTTATGCCACAAGTTTTTGGAAAATGCAGAAAGAAATGTAAATAATTTTTTTTACACAAATTTGTCAGTTTAACAAGATACTTTTCAAACTCAGCATGGGCATACTTAGAAATACAACCCAAAACACATTCTGCTCTTCCTTCTGAGTATGGCGATAGCACATGTATGAGACTTTATTATATACCAAACATTGTCTCTTGTGTATCACACAAAGGAACAATTTGTGTCAAAACCAATGTACTGTAGTGATTGCCTCTGTACGAGTGGTCAGGGGATATAACTTAGTGTAGCATCACCTGTAGCACTCTCTGTTCCTATTGGTCAAGAAAGGTCAAGCAAGCCTAGCCTACTGGTACATGGCTGCCACAGGAATTCTTTGTTTACTGGTTGGGAAATACAGGTGGCTGTAGAAATGAAGAACTAAAGAGTTCCTGTGGTTGCAAGAGTGAAGTTG
Organism: Lithobates pipiens; assembly: GCF_037356315.1. Classification (NCBI taxonomy): domain Eukaryota; kingdom Metazoa; phylum Chordata; class Amphibia; order Anura; family Ranidae; genus Lithobates; species Lithobates pipiens. The sequence continues at coordinate 134,381,098 of NW_027507685.1, forward strand.
TCCCCAGGGGATTGCTGTCTCACAGAAACATAGTCGGATTGTCGAAAATGCAGGAAAGAAAATTAAACTTTTTATTTTTTATTATTTTAATAATAAAGTTGTCAATTGTCCTAACACACATCATTGGCATACTTAGAATTACACCCCACAACACATTCTGCTACTCCTCCAAGTATCACGACATGATGTGCATGAGACTTCTTCACACCCTAGCCACATAGAGGAGCCCAAAATCCGAGGAGCACCTTTAGGTGTCCTAGGGGCATAAAATATGCATCTAATTTCCTGACTACCCATCACATTTTTGGGGCCCTGAAAGACCAGGACAGTGAAAACCTGAAAGACCAGGACAGTGAAAACAAAATGACCAAATTTTGGAAAGCAAACAACTCAAGGTATTTTCTAATTGGCATGGTTTGTCTTTTGAAGACTTTTTTGCCACAAGTTTTTGGAAAATGTGGAATGAAAATGTATTTTTTTTTTTACACAGATTTCTCAGTGAATAAAATATTTCTCACATGGAGCATAGAGGTACTTAGAATTACACTCCAAAACACATGCTGTTACTCCTTTGCAAGTGTGACGATACCACATGTCTAAGACTTTTTCACAGCCTAACCACATAGAGAGGCCCAAAATCTATTGTAGGGGCATAAATTACTCATCTAATTTCCTGGTTACATTTTTGGAGGCCCTGCAGCATCAGGGCAGTGGAAACACCCACAATATGACCACATTTTGGAGAGTAAACATCTCAAGGTATTTTTTAAGAGGCACAGTGAGTCTTTTGAAGACTTAATTTTTATGCCACAAGTTTTTGGAAAATGCAGAAAGAAATGTGTCAGTTTAACAAGATACTTTTCAAACTCAGCATGGGCATACTTAGAAATACAACCCAAAACACATTCTGCTACTCCTTCTGAGTATGGTGATACCACATGTATGAGACTTTTTCACTGTCTGGACTGATTATATACCAGACATTGTCTCTTGTATATCACACAAAGGAACCATTTTTGTCAAAACCAATGCCTCTGTATGAGTGGTCAGGGGATATAACTAAGTAAGTGTAGCATCACCTGTAGCACTCTCTGTTCCTATTGGTCAAGAAAGGTCAAGCAAGCCTAGCCTACTGGTACATGGCTGCCACAGGAATTCTTTGTTTACTGGTTGGGAAATACAGGTAGCTGTAGAAATGAAGAACAAAAGAGTTCCTGTGGTTGCAGGAGTGAAGTTGTTCCCAGGGGATAGCTGTCTCGCAGGAACATAGTCGGATGTGCAGATGGGCCAATTCAGGCGGCAGGCAGAGACATGGTCAGCAAACAGGCAAAGGATCAGTCCATGCAACAGGCAGAAATGTGGTCAATAAAAGGCCAGGGTTAGTATAGGTGGCAGGCAGAGGCAACACTGCACTGGTGTGGCGGTGATCAGGAACACTATTGCTGGCATACACTGGTCTGGTGACACTGGGACTGGTGTGGGGGTGCTTTTGCTGAGTGCAGATGGTTAAAGCAGGTGTTGAGGAGGTAATAAAGTGCCTTCTCGCTGCCTGTTAAATGCTAAAGACAAATGGCTCTTCAGAGAGTATTGCACATGTGAACACGTCCTTATGATGACTGGTGTGGCAGTAATCAGGGTGTGGTGGTGATTAAGGACAAAATATTAAAGTGATTAGTGGTATTGATTAGTGACACTGGCTGGTGCTGCAGTGATTAGGGATACCGACTGGCAGAACTGGTCTGGTGACATTGTACCACTGTGTTGGTGATCATGGACAATGGCTAATGACACTAACATCAGAGCAGCAAGCCATTGTACATGATCCCTGCCACAGCAGTACAATGTCACTATAGTGTCACCGAACTTGAACTGATGACAGTATGTAAAAAAATATATAATTTTTCATGTTAACCATACTACCATAGTGACCCTGAACTGCTCTGGGGGGGGGGGGGGGGTGACTGTGATTTTCTTTAACACTATGATTGCTAATGCAGCCATGATCACTATATAAGCAATCATTTTATTACTTTCTAATAATTCTAACTATTCATGATGCAATTGTTTACTACTGTGACAGCTGTGATTGGCCACAGATATCTCATGCTACAGGGCCACTGTAACTGGCTCTTTACCATGTGATCACTGTGACCAATCACAGAGATCACAATAGTAAACAATGGTGTCATGAATAACAGCCGTGTTTACTACTGATGACTGTGATTTGTCACGAACACAGGTACATCCCCCTAGAATGATGCTTATCTCACCCCGCCACTGCATGTAAATGGCCCATTAAGCAATTAGAGAAGTAAGGGATATTTTCATGAATAGAGACTGTGCATCATTATTGAAATTTTTTACTATTTTTTTGTCATTGTGCATCTTTGCTGTTTCACTTATTGATGACTCAACAGAAAATATGTTAGTAGAGAGTTGGACCAGAGGATTGAAAAGGGATGGGGCTTAACATGTAACATGTAAGTTCGTCTGTCACAAACTGAGAGCAGGCAGGCTCTTTATTGCCGAAGAGACATACAATGCTAGTATAAATCCAGTAGGTTTTTATTGTAAATGACAAAAGAATAAATCCAATGTATTTTGGAGCCTCAACCCCCCCGCCCCCCACCCACTTTAGAGCTATTTATTTTAGAAATAAAATGAAACAACATATGGAAATATACAGAAAACATACAAATCATGGGAGATCTACAGGGATATGGAAAAAAAAAGGGTTCTAAAAGAAAATACATTATCAAATTAATAGAATTATATGGCACATAATTGTGAAGTGGAAGTAAAATGATAAATTGGTTTTCACATTTGTTTACAAACAAATATGTGAAAAATGTGGCATGCGTTTGTATTCAGCCCCCCTGAGTAAATACTTTGTAGAACCACCTTTCACTGCACTTACACCTACAACTCTTTTTGCACATCTAGAGAGTCAACTTTTTGCCCATTCTTCTTTGCAAAATAGCTGAAGCTCTGTCAGATTGGATGAAGAGCTTCTGTGAACAGCAATTTTCAAGTTTTGCCACAGACTCTCAATTGGATTTAGGTCTGCACTTTGGGCCATTCTAATACAGAAATATGTTTTGATTGAAATCATTCCATTGAAGCTCTGGCTGAATGTTAAGGGTCGTTGTCCTTTTGTAAGGTGAACCTCCCATCTCTCAAATCTTTTGCAGTCTCCAACAGGTTTTTTTCTAAGATTTTTTGGCTCCGTCCATATTCCCATCAAGTCTGACCAGCTTCCCTATCCCTTCTGAAGAAAAGCATCCCATTCCTCACAACATGATGCTGCCACCACCATGTTTCCAATGATGGTGTGTTCAGGGTGTAGTGTTAGTTTTCCGCCACACATACTGTAGCTTTTGCTTTGAGGCCAAAAAGTTAAATTTTGGTCTCATCTGACCAGAGCACCTTCTTCCACATGTTTGCTGTGTCCCTCACATGGCTTCTCACAAACTGCAAATGGGACTTCTTATGGCTTTCTTTCAACAATGGCTTTTTTCTTACCACTCTTCCATAAAGGCCAGATTTGTGGAGTACACAGCTAATAGTTGTCCTGTGGACAGATTCTCCTACCTGAGCTGTGGACCTCTGCAGCTCCTCTAGAATTACCATGGGCCTTTTGGCTGCTTCTCGGTTTAATGCTCTCCTTGTCTGGCCTGTCAGTTTAGGTGGACAGCCATGTCTTGATAGGTTTGCAGTTGTGCCATACTCTTTCCATTTTCGGATGGATTGAACAATGCTCCATGAGATGTTCAAAGCTTGAGATAATTTTTATAACCTAACCCTGCTTTAAACTTCTCTACAACTTTTATCCTTGACCTGTCTGGTGTGTTTCTTGGCCTCCTAGAGGCGATTCAGTTCGCATTGTGCGCTATATAAGTATTTCATTCATTCATTCATTCATTCCATGATGCTGTTTGTTCACTAAGGTTCTCTAACAAACCTCTAAGGGTTTCACAGAACAGCTGTATTTATACTAAGATTACATTTCAGACAGGAGGGCTCTATTTACTAATTAGGTGACTTCTGAAGGCAATTGGTTCCACTGGATTTTAGTTAGGGGTATCGGAGTAAAGGGGGGTGAATAGCAATACAACACTTTTCACATATTTATTTGTAACAAATGTTGAAAACCATCGATCATTTTCCTTCCACTTTGCAATTATGTGCCACTTTGTGTTGGTCTATCACATAAAATCCCAATAAAATACATTTACCTTTTTGGTTTATGGAAAGTTTCAAGGGGTATGAATACTTTGTCAATACTTTGTACTTTATACCCAACAATGACTATTCTATTCACAGAAAACAAACAGTAAATAAGCATTTTGGTGTCAATGTAGTAAAATTAAAAATAATGCTGAATAATACTAATAATATGTTGTAGGTATAACTAAATAACATCATATAGATAAAATAATAAAGAAGGTAAAATCTGTATAAGATGCAGTTCAGTACCATTATATATTACAATAAAAATTCTTCAATGAGTTTAATAGAAGAAAAATGCTTAATAGAATTCATTAATAATTAGTACTATGATCGCTTATGTAAATTATATCCTGTACTGTTTATCATAATGATAAATGATAGGCAGTAACATAAACAACATGGAATAACCACCATGGCCGCACATATCAAAGAGATTAACATTAAATTCCGTATATCAGCCTATTAGTGTAGTCACCTTCAATCAGAAGGTTTTTTATGATCTCTAGATTAGTTATAATCATTTCTCCCTTTTGTGCATTTCTAATCAGAATGTCCGAATTTTGATACAGATTAATTATCTGTCTGTCGTTTGTTAGGTTGTGGTTGCTTAATTTCTTAGTATTATTTACTAAATTTCGTAATCACAATTATTACAAAGTTTTACATTGGTGCTATTCCAGCACCAGATACTGCAGTGGCTCCTGAGGAAGTCCACATGTGACGAAATGTGCAGGAAATAGTCAGTGTCATCATTACATTTCTGGTTGGATCATACTCCACTCCCGAAAGATTTTGTACGGACTGCGTCCAATATTAGAAAGTAAGTTGAACATTTTTTTATTACTAAAATATATTACACTTTTGGCACTTTCTCTCCTTTATATTTTTATTACCTGGAATTTGGTGGTGAGTTCTAAAGAAGTGAAGCTGTTTTGATAAATATATCTCATACTGCAGTTTGGGAAAAGCACTTAGTGACCTTTGTTTTCAATGTTTAAAGGTAATGTGATTTTGGTGAGTTTACCCTACTAACACTGTCCATACATTATAAAATCTCCTTGTTCAATTTTCTTTAGATTTATCTTCAACTATGTAGTTTAATGGCCTGCCTGATTTCATACAAATTGAAAGTGTTTAGGTTTGACCTCATATTATATGTTTTTGGTAAATCTAAATGAAAATTGTATAAGAAGATTGTATAATGTATGGCCAACCTAATAGGGTCATCAGTGTCACCTTTTATCTAGGATTGAAAAGCAAATCTCTTTTGGTGGATCACTGAAGTATATCGGGAACATTATTACACTGCTCACTTGGAATTGATTATTACTATTGCCAATTTTTCTCTTAAGATAAGGATACGATATTTGATTATTATCACATTTGCACTTTATTTTTCACAACTTTATTGTCAGCATTATTGTTATTTTTTTTTTTATTGGATTTTTAAGTGTTTATACATTATTAGAGACAATTATTTATTAAGTGATTGCCAACCTGCTCACGCCAATATACATTGGCAGAATGGCATGCCTGCGCAAACTGACATACCTGTACATCAGTCCGCAAAAGCAGGATAGCAGGCATGTGCACCAGCCGCGAGAGCGCACCTGCGGACTAGTTGTCCGCTGGCAGCCCGCAATCATGTCAAGGTAAGGCAGAATGGGGAAATTTATTTCCTTGTTCTGCCTAGTAACATGACAGAGATCTTCTGTTCCCTGTCGTAGAAGAATACATATTGGCCTAAACTGAGGAAGACTTTTTTTATTTTTTTTTATTTTGGGGATATTTATTATAGCATAAATTTTTAGGTGCTGGATATATACTGTACAGTGCAGAGTGGGTTGCTTGATAGAAATAAAAAAAAAGGCAATATAAAGTGAAAGGAGAGAAAATAAGGTGAAAATTAGTGTACATAAATGCAAAAGTGGCAGGGAAACTTGTGTACTTAAACCATAAGGTGACAGGAAAGGGGACAAATGTGACAATCAGCAGTATATATGGAAATTAGTGAAAATAAACAGGAAATTATGACAAAAGCAATGTTGAGAACAACTGCGTGAGATTTTATGGTTGATTTTACCTTTATTATTATTTTATTATCTAAACATCTCTTGTATCATGTCCTCAGTCTCTGACCATCTCTTGTATCATGTTCTCAGCCTCTAACCATCTCCTGTATCATGTCCTCAGTCTCTAACCATCTCTTGTACCATGTCTGAAACCTCTGACCATCTCTTGTATCATGTCCTCAGTCTCTGACCATCTCTTGTATCATGTCCTCAGTCTCTGACCATCTCTTGTACCGTGTTTGAAACCTCTGACCATCTCATCTTATATCATGTTTGCATTCTCTGAGGGAGAGTCTGGAGAGGAGTTAAGAGTGGGAGTGCCGCCAGGATGGGGGTCACGGGAGAAGTCAGATGTGTGTGGACTGTGGAGAGGAGACTATAGGATAAAACCAGAGCCACCAACCTGGAGCCATCTAACTGAGCCCTGCACAGTGTACTTGATAGGAGGCAGTGACAGCGCTGCCAGGCAAGTCTAAGGGGGGGGGGGGGGGGGTGAGGTCACTGATGTAAGGGGGGAGTGAATACAATATAAGGGGGCACTGATATAAAGGTTTCCCCCTTATATCAGTAACCCACCCCCTTACCTTTTTGTATTCTTTCTGCAGAATGTGGTCTCTGGAAACCAGAGTTCCCCCTCCCATATGCCCAGAGTTCCTGGGGTGCCCCTTGAGGATTGGCCAATCTTAGCACTTTTAAATGAAATTTACACATATATATATATATATATATATATATATATATATAATACACACTTCAAATGTGCTTTAAAATGCATGGCTTTGCCTTTCATGGACAAGAAAATGACGACGTTATGATGGTTATGATGTTGGGCTGGTATGACATTTTTTCCAAGTCTGGTTTTTATTCTTAGTCCGGCCCTGTCCATATCCGATCCACCAGATGGATGGAAAATAGGACCACTATCCATCTGGATTTGGCGGACAGGATCGGATCAGATAGTAGCGGATGTTATAGGGGTGGATGGAGGGTCTGATCAGGTCCGCCTGAAAAATTGACAAGTGGACCTGATCAAAAAGCCGGTGTGAAAGGGGACCTTAAGTGGTTATAAAGGCACAAGTTTTTTTTTTACCTTCATGCATTCTATGCTTGAAGGTAAAAAACCTTGTGTGCAGCAGCAGCCCGCCCCAACACTTACCTGAGCCCCCACTCGATCCAGCGAAGTCCACAAGAGCCTCGGTTCTCCAGGGACTAACACTCCTAATTGACTTTTGGCAATGGCTCCTGCTGCTGTCAATCAGTCACAGGCAGTGAGCCAATCAGGAGATGGGGGGGTGGGGCCGAGCACCTGCTTGGGTGCCCCAGAGCGAGCCGCTTGCTGTGGGGGCACCTGGCAGGAGGGAGGGACCAGGAGTAACAGCGTGGGACCTGAGAAGAGAAGGATAAGGACTGCTCTGTGCAAAATCACTGCACATAGCAGGCAAGTATAACATGTTTGTTATTTTAGTTAGCAGAACCTTTAGTATTACTTTAATGCATAGAATGGTGTGCACTGAAAATTAAGCCGGGTACTAGGGATGAGCTTCGAGTTCGAGTCGAACTCATGTTCTACTCGAACATTGCCTGTTCGCCTGTTCAGCGAACAGTGAACAATTTGGGCTGTTCGCAGCAAATTCGAAAAGCCGGAACACCCTATACAAGTCTATGGGAGAAATCTAAAGTGCTCATTTTAAAGGGTAATATGCAGGTTACTGTCCTAAAAAGTGTTAGGGGACCTGGGTCCTGCCCCAGGGGACATGAATCAATGCAAAAAAAAGTTTTAAAAACTGCCGTTTTTTCAGGAGCAGTGATTTTAATAATGATTAAAGTGAAACAATAAAAGTGTAATATTCCTTTAAATTTCGTAGCTGGGGGGTATCTATAGTATGCATGTGAAGGGGCGCATGTTTCTGGTGCTTAGAACTGTCCCTGCACAAAGTGTCATTTGTGCAGGAATAAAAAGTCTTTTAAAATCACTTGCGGCTAAATTGTCGGGTCTCCGTAATACAGAGAACACTCAATGAGTGTTCTCTGTATTAGCCGACAATTCATTCATTCATTGATTAAAAAAAAAAAAAAAAAAAAAAAAAAAAAAAAAGCGTGGGGGTTCCCCTAAATTCAATTACCAGGCCCTTCAGGTCTGACATGGATATTAAGGGGAACCCCGTGTCAAATTAAAAAAAAAATTGACGTGGGGGTCCCCCCAAATATCCATACCAGACCCTTCAGGTCTGATATGGATATTAAGGGGAACCCCGCATCAATTTTTTTTTAAAAATTGACGTGGGGGTCCCCCTAAAAATCCATATCAGACCCTTTATCCGAGCACGCAACCTGGCAGGCCGCAGGAAAAGAGGGGGGGACGAGAGAGCGGCCCCCCCTCCCTCCTGAACCGTACCAGGCCACATACCCTCAACATTGGGAGGATGCTTTGGGGGTCTGTGACCACTCAAAGCACCTTGTCCCCGTGTTGATAAGGACAAGGGCCTCATCCTCACAACCCTGGCCGTTGGTTGTGAGGGTCTGCGGGCGGGGGGCTTATCAGAATCTGGAAGCCCCCTTGAACAAGGGGACCCCCAGATCCCGGCCCCCCCTGTTTGAAATGGTAAGGGGGTACAAAAGTACCCCTACCATTTCACAAAGAAAGTGTCAAAATGGTTAAATAAGACAAACACACTTTTGAAAAATTCCTTTATTAAAAATGAAAAAAATAAAAAAAAGATTCCAGCGGTGCTAATCCACTCTTGCTATCCAGCGACGGATCTCCGGGGTCCAGCGATGGATGATCATATCCAGCGACGGGGGATCTCTCAGTCCAGCGCTGTCCATACATCTTTCTTCTGTCTCCACTCCGGAGACACTGCAGAGAGCCCAGCGCTGACTTTTCTTATATTAGGAGGGCGGGGCCACCCGTCACCTGACCCCGCCCCCTCTGACGCTGGTGAAGGGAGCCAGGGGTTCCCCAGTGACGTGTGGGTGACCCCGCCCCCTCTGATGTAACGGAAACCTGCGTTACATCAGAGGGGGCGGGGTCACCCACACGTCACTGGGGAACCCCTGGCTTCCCTCTCCAGCGTCAGAGGGGCGGGGTCAGGTGACGGGTGGCCCCGCCCTCCTAATATAAGAAACGTCAGCGCTGGGCTCTCTGCATTGTCATATGATATGATCATCCATCGCTGGACCCCGGAGATCCGTCGCTGGATAGCAAGAGTGGATTAGCACCGCTGGAATCTTTTTTTTATTTTTTTCATTTTTAATAAAGGAATTTTTCAAAAGTGTGTTTGTCTTATTTAACCATTTTGACACTTTCTTTGTGAAATGGTAGGGGTACTTTTGTACCCCCTTACCATTTCAAACAGGGGGGGGGCCGGGATCTGGGGGTCCCCTTGTTAAAGGGGGCTTCCAGATTCTGATAAGCCCCCCGCCCGCAGACCCTGACAACCAACGGCCAGGGTTGTGAGGATGAGGCCCTTGTCCTTATCAACACGGGGACAAGGTGCTTTGAGGGGTCACAGACCCCCAAAGCATCCTCCCAATGTTGAGGGTATGTGGCCTGGTACGGTTCAGGAGGGAGGGGGGCCGCTCTCTCGTCCCCCCCTCTTTTCCTGCGGCCTGCCAGGTTGCGTGCTCGGATAAAGGGTCTGATATGGATTTTTAGGGGGACCCCCACGTCAATTTTTTTTTTAAATTTGATGCAGGGTTCCCCTTAATATCCATATCAGACCTGAAGGGTCTGGTATGGATATTTGGGGGGACCCCCACGTCAATTTTTTTTTTTAATTTGACACGGGGTTCCCCTTAATATCCATGTCAGACCTGAAGGGCCTGGTAATTGAATTTAGGGGAACCCCCACGCTTTTTTTTTTTTTTTTTTTTAATCAATGAATGAATGAATTGTCGGCTAATACAGAGAACACTCATTGAGTGTTCTCTGTATTACGGAGACCCGACAATTTAGCCGCAAGTGATTTTAAAAGACTTTTTTTCCTGCACAAATGACACTTTGTGCAGGGACAGTTCTAAGCACCAGAAACATGCGCCCCTTCACAGGCATACTATAGATACCCCCCAGCTACGAAATTTAAAGGAATATTACACTTTTATTGTTTCACTTTAATCATTATTAAAATCACTGCTCCTGAAAAAACGGCCGTTTTTAAAACTTTTTTTTGCATTGATCCATGTCCCCTGGGGCAGGACCCGGGTCCTCAAACACTTTTTAGGACAGTAACCTGCATATTACCCTTTAAAATGAGCACTTTAGATTGTGAACGTTCGAGTCCCATAGACTTTAATAGGGTTCTAAAGTTCACACGAAGTTTAGGTCTGTTCGCAGGTTCTGGTGCGAACCGAACAGGGGGGTGTTCGGCTCATCCCTACCGGGTACACACTAATCACCTGTTAGCTCCAGTCAGAGCTGCTGTACTAATGATCCGACATTAGTACAGCAATCACCCCCGCTGAGCTGTTGTATTCTGACAGGGAGACGACCGATCAGAAGCCGGACGAATGCTGGTTTTCTAGCAAGCTTGTCTGACAGAAGCCTGCCACATGGACCGGCTTACATAAACATGGGCCGAAGGTTGGACAATTGTTATTGAACTGACCGGTGTCTCTCGAAATACGACCCGTGTGTAGTGGGCCTAGGTATGGGATGCAGTACGTTTTCAGTGCAATGTAATCCTCCACCTCACACTGCACTGTGGCCAATAGAACCTAATGAAATTTTACTTTGACAAAATCTTCATTTAAAAAAATAAAATAAAAAAATAAGTTTCACAGTACACTGCTGTCATCCAACTGCACACCAGCAGCTGCGTTCTTTGTTGTTACCATGGTGACCATCTGCTCCATCTAGTCGCAATAACCGATGACAAAATTACATTTGCAAATACATATTTAAACCCAGACCACTCACTTCCCAACTGCTATATACCTATTCTTCCAAGTCCCTTAACCTGGGGATATATGCAATATTTGCACCCTCTATCTGCTGAATATAAATAGAGACTGCTTTATATTACTGGGCTTCCTATTAATCATGATCGCTATATATTGATAAATCAGAGTCCACATTGAGATGAATGTATCCTCTGGGTCCATGTGAAAAAGACCTTGCTCACACCACAGCGGGTGCACTACCCAAAACACAGACAGTGTGGGTTTGGGTTTCGCCCGCCCCTACACCGCTGTCAGATTGGGAACAGGAGCTGTGTCCGTGCAGCCGCTGCATCCCATTGGACATAAATAGGACAGCCCACACCGGGATGCATGAAACGACTTACATGGCAGTACACAGTAGTACACCTGTGTGAATGAGGCCGTCTAGGATGTACACTCAATTTTTAGCAGCACTTCACAGCCAATTTTGCGGCGCCATTCGGCCGCTAGTGGGGAGCTTTTACCCCCACGCGCTAGCACCCGAAAAAGGGTTAAAACCACAGCAAAGCAGTGGCGCTATGCCGGCGGTATGGGGGGCTTGGATTAAGCAGGTACCCGATTTTGACAAGTACCTACTTCCCACTTCTGTTCTGAAGAGAAACTGAGTTTCTCCTCCCTCCCTTCCCGCTGCAGTCTTCTGGGACACCGATAGGTCCCAGAAGACTGCAGCCCCCACTAAGGCTGCGCAGTGGGCACCTGGCTGTGAAGCCGCAAGCTGTCACAGCCGGGTGACCATAGTGAAAATGCCAGCACCAGGGACCAAAGACAGTGGGTGAGACTGACTGGGGTGAGCACACTGCTGGATCGTGGGACAGGTGACTGGCTGTTTTTTTTTTTCCATGATGGATTGAACAGTGCTCTGGTCAAAGCTTGGGATTTTTTTTATATCCTATCCCTGCTTTAAACTTCTCCATGACTTTATCCCTGACCTGTCTGGTGTGTTCCTGGGCCTTCAGGGTTCTCTAACAAACCTCTGAGGGTTTCACAGAACAGCTCTATTTATACCAAGATTACATTTCAGACAGGTGAGCTCAATTCACTAATTAGGGGACTTCTGAAGGCAATTGGTTCACAGAATAGCTGTATTTATACTGGGATTTTTAGCTGCTCAGTTATTTTTTTCACAGGTGGCTGGAACTCCATTTTATGGCATATCTGACTGAAAATAATCATTTCTCAGCATTCTCCGACGATGTGAAACATCAATAGTCCCCAGCATCCAAATACCATTTGATCTTCTACCTAGGCTTTAGCTCATATCAGGTAGCACACAAACCCTGAGATTTTATACTCATGGCAAGCAAGAAGTCTTTTATCATCAAAATAATAGTGTGTCTTGTTTATGTTCCTAAGGTCCCTTTCACACTGGGGCGGTGCGGGCGTCAGCGGTAGAGCACCACTATTTTTAGCACCGCTTTACCGGTGGTATGCAGCCGCTAGCAGGGCGGTTTTAACCCCCGCTAGTGGCCGAAAAACGGTTAAAACCACCCGCAAAGTACCGCTGTATAGCCACACTGCCCCACTCATTTCAATGTGTAGGAGCGGTGTATACACAGCTCCAAAGATGCTGCTAGCAGGACTTTTTTCACCATCCTACTAGCGCACCGCTCCAGTGTGAAAGCCCTCCGGGCCGTTTTTTTTCAGGCGCTATTTTTAGCGCTGTAGCGCCTGAAAACTGCCTCAGTGTGAAAGGGGCCTAAGAGATATATAGTGGTTGGTGGATGCTGGCGCATCTTATATCAGGTTAGGGTTGGCAGGCCATGCAATAATTTAAGGTGGACAGTCAAGTAACCACATTTCCATAGCTCCCAGCTGTCCCGGAGTTCAAGGGAGTGTCCCCGATTTGAAACAATGGGGTTGATCTACTAAAGCCAAATCCACTTTGCACTACAAGTACACTTGGAAGTCCAGTTGAGGAAGCTCTGAAATGAGGGGAAGCTCTGCTGATTTTATCATCTAATCATATACAAGCAAAAATGCAGTTTTTTTATTTTCCTTGCATGTCCCCCTCAGATCTACAGGGACTTCACTTCCAAGAGCACTTGTAGTGCAAAGTGGGTTTGCCCTCAGTGAATAAACCCCAATGTCCCTCTTTCCTCCTCATTTTTCTCTATATAGTTGTATATAAAATGCACTACTTATCTTTCAAAAAGTGTTTCTCAGCGCTAAACCTTTCACCCAGTTTTTAAATTGCCACATTTGCAAAATTTCAAAAGCCAGTATAAAGGAATAGTAGTGGTAAAAGAAGAAACCGCTTGGGGTCTTAGCTAACCTTTTTGTATAATTCTAATTCTTTAAGGGGGTGTGAAGGTGTCCGATGCCTACATGTTTTTGCTAATAGGCGTCCCTCTTTCCAATCACAAAAAGTTGGGAGGTATGCATTTCCCACTCTCCTGCTGCACCAGGATAATTGATAGCATTAGGGGCTTATCTGCCGCAAGGCAAACAAGGTGTTTGCCTTGGGTGGAGCCGCCCTCCCCCCGGGGTGATTGCGCTGTTGCCAAATGATGGCTACAACACGGTTGTACAGTTCAGGCCAGAACTGCACCCGCTGTGGTGTGCAGTGTCCTTTGGGCACGCAGCTGTGATCGATGGGTCCTTGGGGCACGCAGCTGTGATCGATGGGTCCTTGGGGCACGCAGCTGTGATCGATGGGTCCTTGGGGCACGCAGCTGTGATCGATGGGTCCTTGGGGCACGCAGCTGTGATCGATGGGTCCTTGGTAGGGATGCACCGAAATTTCGGCCGCCGAAACATATCGGCCGAAAATGGCCCTTTCGGCAATTTGCCGAAAGGAAAGAACGGCCGATAATTGAGCCGAAAATGGGGCGTGGCCTGGGCATAGCTCCGCCCCCGCCCCTGGTGCTGCCCATCACGGGAGGTGTATAGCGCAGGAATGCCGCCTCCGCCGTCTGGATCAATAGAGCGCCGGGAACATCACAGCTTTAATTTTAATAGCTGTGTGTTCCCCCGTCGCGCGCCGTCGCATACAGTCCCCCCCCTCGTTCGGGGAACTGTGATAGACAGATCCCCCGTCCGGGGGATCTGTCTATCACAGTTCCCCGGACAAGGGGGAGGGGCTATATGCGACGGCGCGCAACGGGGGAACACACAGCTATTGAAATTAAAGCTGTGATGTTCCCGGCGCTTTATTGATCCAGACGGCGGAGGCGGCTCTCCTCTCTCTGCATCACTGACTACACAGGGGACACAAACACTGGCTGCACGAGGGGGGACACAAACACTGGCTGCACGAGGGGGGACACAAACACTGGCTGCACGAGGGGGGACACAAACACTGGCTGCACGAGGGGGGACACAAACACTGGCTGCACGAGGGGGGACACAAACACATATCTCTTTTTATCATGTCGCCAGTCTCTGGCCACCTCCTGAACCATGTCGCCAGTCTCTGGCCACCTCCTGAACCATGTCGCCAGTCTCTGGCCACCTCCTGAACCATGTCGCCAGTCTCTGGCCACCTCCTGAACCATGTCGCCAGTCTCTGGCCACCTCCTGAACCATGTCGCCAGTCTCTGGCCACCTCCTGAACCATGTCGCCAGTCTCTGGCCACCTCCTGTACCATGTCGCCAGTCTCTGGCCACCTCCTGTACCATGTCGCCAGTCTCTGGCCACCTCCTGTACCATGTCGCCAGTCTCTGGCCACCTCCTGTACCATGTCGCCAGTCTCTGGCCACCTCCTGTACCATGTCGCCAGTCTCTGGCCACCTCCTGTACCATGTCGCCAGTCTCTGGCCACCTCCTGTACCATGTCGCCAGTCTCTGGCCACCTCCTGTACCATGTCGCCAGTCTCTGGCCACCTCCTGAACCATGTCGCCAGTCTCTGGCCACCTCCTGAACCATGTCGCCAGTCTCTGGCCACCTCCTGAACCATGTCGCCAGTCTCTGGCCACCTCCTGAACCATGTCGCCAGTCTCTGGCCACCTCCTGAACCATGTCGCCAGTCTCTGGCCACCTCCTGAACCATGTCGCCAGTCTCTGGCCACCTCCTGTACCATGTCGCCAGTCTCTGGCCACCTCCTGTACCATGTCGCCAGTCTCTGGCCACCTCCTGTACCATGTCGCCAGTCTCTGGCCACCTCCTGTACCATGTCGCCAGTCTCTGGCCACCTCCTGTACCATGTCGCCAGTCTCTGGCCACCTCCTGTACCATGTCGCCAGTCTCTGGCCACCTCCTGTACCATGTCGCCAGTCTCTGGCCACCTCCTGAACCATGTCCCCAGTCTCTGACCACCTCCTGTATAAAAATATTTTTTAAAAACAGTCATTTTCGGTATCGGTGCTGTTTCGGTTTTCGGCCTAGTGTATTTTTCATTTTCGGTATCGGTTTCGGCACCAAAAAACCCATTCGGTGCATCCCTAGTCCTTCGGGCACGCAGCTGTGATCGATGGGTCCTTGGGGCACGCAGCTGATCACAGATTGGGGTAAAGAACCAATCAAAGCAGATCTTTACCATGTGAGAAACTGTGTCCAATCACAGCTGATCACAATGTAAACACACTTAGCGGTCATCAGCATTCCTTTCCTCACGCTGTCACAATGTGAGGAGAGGAGAGATCCGGTGACAAGCCAGTGTAACAGGGGGACATCTACACTAATAATCAGGGCACTGATCATCGGTGTGGCGATGATCAGTGCTGCCTATCAGTGCCAACCATTTCTGCCAATGCTGATTTTACTCTTGCCTAGGGCAGCACAAAACCAAAATGCACCACTGGATGGCATAGCTTATGCAGCTGTAGAACAGGGATGCTCCAACTGCACCACTGGAACTATTTTTCTGTTTCAGAGTGACAGAAGACGCTTAACATGTCTTTCATTCTTGGAAATTACAATACAGTACTGGAAGAATGCAAAATTTCCACTGACTGTAGGAAATCTAGGAAATGGCAACCCCTACTGGGCATCAGGAAAATATTTCCTGGAGCACAAAACATTGGGGGTTATTTACAAAAGGCAAATCCACTTTGCACTACAAGTGCAAACTGCACTTGAAATTGCACTGAAAGTGCAGTAGCTGTAGATCTGAGGGGAAGCTCTACTGATTTTATTAACAAATCGTGTGCAAGTTAAAATGCTGTTTATTTTCCTTGCATGTCCCCCTCAGATCTACAGCGAATGCTCTTCCAAGTGAAATTTCAAGTGCACTTTGCACTTGTATTGCAAAGTGGATTTGCCTTGCCACTCTTCTTCAATGGGTAATGATTTTACTTTCTAGATGTGCAAAGATGGTAGAGACATCCCAAAAAAAAGACTTGCAGCTGTAATTGCAGTGAAAGGTGGTTCTACAAAGTATTAAACTCAGGGGGGCCCCATACAAATGCACACTAAACTTTTCACATATTTGTGAAAAAAAAACATTTTTCATTTCACCTCACAATTCTATGCCACTTTGTGTTCTTTGGCATAAGGTGCCATGTTAAACTTCCAGTATGAGAGGGAGCGATAACACCAAATTTCTCACACCTGCTCCCCAGTCACACCAACGAGCCACATGGCAACGGGAGGGAAAATGGCTAATTTGGCCCAATTTGGACATTTTCACTTAGGGGTGTACTCATTTTTGTTGCTGGCAGTTTAGACATTAATGGCTGTGTGTTGAGTTATTTTGAGGGGACAGCAAATGTACACTGTTATACAAGCTGTACGCTCACTACTTTACATTGTAGCAAAGTAGAGCTGCCACGATGCGTCAACATAATCGACGTGCGTGAAAGCCATCGACGTGTCACGCACGTGTCATCTCACGGGTAAATGGCGGTAATGGCAGCGACGGCTGCTGCTGCTACTCCTCCTGCTCCGGGGAATGGGGAAAAAAGTTCTGGTGCAGCACGAAAAGCCAGACCATGACTTTCAAAGGTATGGGAATTCTTTAAACAGAGGCCAGATAAAATGGTCCTTTGTTCCCTCTGTAAAACCGAAATGGTGTACCACAGCAGCACTACTGCGATGCACGAGCACCTCAGAAGAAAACATCCTGGGCGTGCTACAGCCTCAAAACGGACGAGCCACTATTCACTAGTATTTTTTTGTTTTGGGAGACATTTTTGGTCAATTAATATATACTGCTAGTAATTATTACGGATGATACATCATTATTAGTGCATGCTCAGGGGGTACATATTTGTTGCTGTGCTTTCTACAAGGCACTTTTTGCATTGCAGCCCTCAGTGTCTTGCTGATCTGGGGATCCCTCAGGGGATGGTTGACTTTGACAACTAACTGCAATGTATGACCTGAGAGAAGAGATGCCATGCTTTTCTTCCAAAATACACAGAGCAGCAACAATATAATTGCAATAAATAAATTAATGAGTCAGTGCAGACAGACATTTACTACCCTACCCTCTTTGAAATACACAGTACAAGTACATTATTAGCATTGAGCATTCATGTTGGTTAAACTTGGTTCAGGTTCCTAAATGTTAAATTATTATTGTGTGTTTGTTTTTTTTCTCAGGAAGAGGCAAAGCTGTGTACAGGAGTAGTTCTTCCATAAAAAGGATGTCACTGTTTGCACACCCCAAATGGCCGTTGCATATACCAATAGCATACTCAACATGATTGTAAAAGATATGAGACCTCTTTCTATTGTAGACAGTCAGGGATTTCGTGAGATGATCAACATGTTTTAACCAGGATACACACTTCCCTCCAGGTCCCATTTCACTAAGCTGATGGAGAAGAAATATGAGGAGAATTTTGAAAGATTCAAATCGTCACTCAAAGATGTGAAATCAAAAATAGCTCTCACCACAGACGCATGGACCAGCATACTTGGGTGTCACATGCCACTTCATCAATGAAGACTGGAATCTTACATCGTACAATCTGACCACTATGCCACTTGAAGATCGGCACACAGCTGAAAACATTGCTAACTGGGTGGAAAAAGCAGCTGAAAAGTTTGAGATATCCATGGCCAATGTAAATGTAGTTGTCCATGATAACGCTGCAAATGCTGTCGCGGCTCTGCGTATTTTGGAAGAAAAGCATGGCATCTCTTCTCTCAGGTGTGCTGGTCATACATTGCAGTTAGTTGTCAACCATGCCCTGAGGTATCCCCAGATCAGCAAGACCCTGAGGGCTGCAAAGTGCCTTGTGGAACATTTAAAAAAAAAAAAAGCGAGCTGGCCACTACAAAGCTTAAAGCAAAGCAGCAACAAATGGGTACCCCTGAGCACACACTAATAAATGATGTATCCGTAAGATGGAACAGTACTTTACACATGATCAGCCACCTGCTTGAACAGAGGTGGCCTGTGACTGCAACTCTTTCCGATCCTGATGTCACACCACGAGGGAAACGCTTCCAGGATTTAAAACATCATCAGTGGAGCTTACTTGAGGAAGTGGAAAAAGTCCTGAAGCCTTTTGAGTGTGCTACTGTTTTCTTGAGTGGAGAGTCCTATGTGACTGCTTCCGCTCTACCTCCTCTGGTAAAAGGGCCTCCAGAAATCCATATAGAGCACAATTTGTGAGACAGCAGCAGTCAAAGCTTTCCAAAGTGTTGCTGCACAGGAGATGACATCAAGATGGGAGCGGGAAACTAAATTCAGAGATGATGGTGGAGAAAATATGTCTTACTGCAGAAGCCCTGGACCCCAGATTCCGCAAACTAAAATTCCTGCCAGCAGAGGACAGTTTAAAAGTTCACCTCAAGGTCCAAGCTCTTGCTCTTGAAGTGAAAAGAAAATATGAGGAAGAGCAAACGCAACATCGATGTGAGAAACAACGGTCAGCCAGTGCAGACATGAAATTTCCTGAGAAGAGGCAAGTGTCTGTTAGACACTTTGCTCGGTTCTTCGGATTCAGATGACCACCACAGTAATGGCGAGGATGACACTGGTCACATCCAAGATCAAGAAACCCACAGTGAAGTTGTGCGGAATGAGATACACATGTATTTCAGTGAGCAGGCTATTCTAAAGGAAGAAAATCCACTGAAATGGTGGAAGTAAAAATGAAAAGAGATTTCCCATCTTGGCCATGCTGGCAAAGAGTTACTTGTCTGTGCCTGCAACATCAACCCCATCGGAAAGGTTTTACTCAGTTGCTGGCAACATTGTGACTTAAAAAAAAAAAAAAAAAAAAAGAAGAGCAAGCCTAACATCAGAGGATGTCGATATGCTAATCTTCCTCCATTGCAATGCTAAAATATAGCATTGTAATGAAGTAACACAGGCCCCCAACCTTTTGCACTCATACACTGTTCTTGTTGGGCTGTATTAGTGTATTTATGTTGAGATGGCTCATGGCTGCCTTCAGGGTATTGGTCATTATTTCTGCACAGCCACTGTGTTGAGCAGTGCTTTTGTTGGGCTTGGTTCCTTGCTTCCTTCCTTGAAAACTGTTACCTCCTCAGGTATGTTTTACATTACAAACCACAAAAATACTGCTCAATCGACTCTACAATAACACTAAGTAAGTAATAATGATTACAATTACATAGTGTTATTGTATGTTGCATTTTTGTGGTGTTAAACAACAACACTTTAGGTCAAGAGGCATAATGCCATATAAATTCTGCCTAACACTTTGCAAAAGATGAATTCAGAAGGCATTATGCGGTAATACATCTTTTGCAAAGTGTTAGGCAGAATTTATATGGCATTTTCATGCCTCATGCCCTAAAGCGTTACCTTTTATTTTTGGTCACTTTATTTTTGTATATTATGTCTTTCATTATTATTATTATTATTCAGGATTTATATAGCGCCAACAGTTTGCGCAGCGCTTTACATGTGTTTTGTACACACTCAGTGTTGTCACATGATGTGAGGGGTGTACTCACTTTTGCAAGATACTGCATGTTCTGAAAATGCACTATATTTACCAAGTAAAAATATAAGGACTTGATGGATGACAATCAGCATAAACCCAACTGAAATAACAGCCTTGGGTGGTCTGCCTCTTTATTTTCTGACAGCATCAGATGTCGTCAATAGAATTCTTAGACAAATAACCATTCATAACAAAACATTTTTTATATATAATATAATATATATATATGCACTACAGGTAAACAAAGATCGGCACTAAAGGTTTTATAGTAAAAGAACCCTGTTCTGTGTCATAGAAGGCAGTGAAAATGGGAGTTATAATAAACCTATCAGCAGCTAAGCATATGCTGAAAAAATGCAAATTAGAGGAATCCCCCTTCTAGAATTACAAGCAGCGGAAGTTATGAGCAAATCTCCAATTTCCTGTAAATCAAGCTTGGCCCCTCCGCCTTTTTGAGCTCCATAACAAACCTTTATTATGACAAGCAGTCCCAATGATCAAAAGGGAACTTTGGGGCGGTGGGGGCCACACTTGTCTTTAAATTGTCAAAGTTTGAACATGATTTGATCTCAGGATCTCATGTATTTTCCCAGCATATACAGTTAAATTGCCCAAGTCCTCCTCTTCCAATCCTAGAACCTGTCGGGCATCAGGAATTAATTTATAAATGCAGGGTCAGCTAATGGTGGTGGTGGGCATCTCATAAGAACTGACCACAGAGCATGGGGCATTTTTCCATCTCAATGCAGGAAAAATACAAAACCCTGCATTTAAAATGGTAACAACCCAGAGCGCTCCACTGAGAGCTGCTCCCTGGTCTACATAAGAAACCAGATTTGTGCACAATGCTGTCTTCCAGCATTTGGAGTACCTTCAATATACCAAATAAAGAATAGTATATCTGATGCCTTAACTACAGATTACTGTTCCTTTTGCAAAAAGGCAAAAATCGTAAACACCAAAAGAAGCAGGTCTGTGTAATCTGCATTCTACTGGTTTAAATCCGGAGTGTTAAAATGTGCAAATAGCAGCACTGCAGTGCCCCGATTGGCTCCTGTAAATATTGCGCATTTTAAAAATCACCATATGCTACAACAGTGCTCTCCTGCCACCTTGTGGTGGGTCACATTACTGCATGCCAAATTCAGGGCAGGAACAATGTTAAACTTGACATTTCCTGAACAGCTGCCAAAGAAAAGGTGATTAAACAAAGTTACAATTAAAATGTAAAAGAATGTCTAAAAAGAAAGTCTGTAAACATTAAAAGGAGTGTTTTCCACGTGAATAGGTATTGGTTGTGTTAAGTTCCTTGTGATGGGAAAGTCAAACATGATTGGTAATTCGGTGTCATCTTGTGCAGTTTTCAGCAGTTTGTGAGTTAATGAAGCATTTTCTGTACCGTAAACGACAACCATGCAACACCACATTCTTTTCCCTGGAGCGCCAAACTCCTTGCCGTCTCCAATCAAAGGCGAGAATCTCCCAGCAGTCTATATGAATGTGGAATCCATTGCACTGGTTTCAGGATTACTCCGAGCTCGCGCTTCAAAAAGCTGCTTGATTAAAGCCGATTTTTCCTGCTCCAGCTGGGTGATGCGGTCACTTTTATCAGACACCTCCTAGACACACAAATACAGACATATTAAAAAGGACACAACTAGGTTAAACCCATAATTGTAAATTATAGAAGCAGTGAAGAGACATTCCAGGTATGGATATTTTATACATTGTTACACTGGTCCAGTTGGGCTAATAAAACTGAACAGTATAGACTATACCTGGCCAATGCCCCTGCAAACTGGAAATCACTGAAGTAGACACTCCTGAGATCTATTTATTCTGGGTCCTGTGCTGAGTGGCCAGCCAGGGTGGGCCTCTTGGCATGGGCGCCATTCTGAGAATGATATGCATGTTCTGAATAAATGCAAGGAGTTTTCTAATTTGACAAGGTAGACGGGCAGCGCAGTGATGTCACCTTGTCCAATCAGAGAACACTTTGCATTCATTCTGAAAATGCACAGCATTCCCCAAGTGGCACCCATGCCGAGTGGCCAACCTCCTGTGTTCAAAACGCAGCAGGGTAGCTGCTTAGCACAGGACCTGCAAGCAAGTGGAAATTACTAGAGTAGTGATTCCAAGCTGGACTAATATAACTACAGTATATATAAAATATCCCTACCTGGAAGTCCTAAAAAACAATACAGCTCATTACTTTGGAGTCAAGCACAAATGATTTCCCCTAAGATGTGGAAAGGCATTTAGACCCATGCTGTCCCCTCTGCCCTGATCTACTGCATAGCAAGCTGCTGACACCAGGACTCCTAACAGCTTAGAACCTGAAGTGCCCAAAGCGGAGAATTGTAAGGTTAATTTAGCCTGGTGCAGGCTGGTAATGAACGAGTACCAATCTTCTCTTGATATCCATGATAATTGCCCTGGGGGAAAACACCAGATTGGGAGCCTGTCATCAAATACATATGGTTATGTCTAAATGTACACCACCAAGGAAAGTCCTATGTATCCCAGTCCAGTATCATCTAATTGACAAGAGGACCTGAGAGACACCCCAGAACACACCTAAGGCCCCTTTCACATGGGCAGACCATTCAGGTCCGCCTGTTCGTTTTTTTAGGCAGACCTGAACGGATGCTCCATACAGATCTATGGAGCGATGGATGTCAGCAGTGACATGTCCGCTGACATCCGACCCGCTAAAGTGTGACAGATGCAAACCCTACTTTTCCATTCGTCTGGCAGATCGGATGAAAATGGACTATACGGTCTGTCTTTGTGCCGCTCTCCTCTATGGAGGATTGGACGGTGTCCAGAGACAGACCTGTCATCTGTGTGCTCAGCGGGGATCGACAGAGCGATCCCCTGCTGAGCAAAGCAGAGCCCATACACAGACACACGTCCGTCTGAAAGGGCCCTTAGAATCAAATTGCAGGAGGAGCTAAAATCTCTGGATAGAAAATAGAAAGTTCATGACCACCTGCTGCCTCTTCAGCCCCACTGATCAATTAACCATATCTAGATCCCCATAAACATAGGACAAACATGAGGTTTTCACTCACCTTTGTAAGTAAATGATTCTGCTCCTTTAACATGTTTACAGTTTGCTGCTGGCCAGATACAGTGGCGGCATTGGTCACAGGCGACGAGTGGTTACCAGTCTGCCAATGAAGGTAGAAACATTATTAAACTAGAAGGAAACAGGTGAAGGCTGTGGTCAAAACCCAAAAAGCTGTATACATATGTACGGACAGTATATGACAAAAGCGAGCACACCCCTCACATTTTTGTAAACTTTTTTTTTTATATCTTTTCATGTGACAACACTGAAGAAATGACACTTTGTAAAGTAGTGAGTGTACAGCTTGTACAACAGTGTAAATTTGCTGTCCCCTCAAAATAACTCACACAACCATTAATGTCTAAACCACCGGCAACAAAAGTGAGTACAACCCTAAGTGAAAATGTCCAAAATTGGGCCCAATTAGCCATTTCCCCTCCCCGATGTCATGTGGTATCATGAAACTGAGCTGCAGCACAGTGGCCAAGACCATACAGAGGTTTAACATGACATGTTCCACACAGAATAGGCCTCGCCATGGTCAAAGAACTTGAGTGCACGTGCTCAGCGTCATATCCAGAGGTGGTCTTTGAGAAACAGGCGTATGCGTGCTGTCATCCATGCTGCAGAGGTTGAAGGGGTGAGGGGGTCAGCCTGTCAGTGCTCAGACCATACACCACACACTGCATCGAATTGGTCTGCATGGCTGTCATCCCAGAAGGGAGCCTTTTCTAAAAGATGATGCACAAGAAAGCCTGCAAAACAGTTTGCTGAAGACAAGCAGGCTAAGGATACAGATTACCGGAACCATGTCCTGTGGTCTGATGAGACCAAGATACACTTATTTGGTTCAGATGGTGTCAAGCGTGTGTGGCGGCAACCAGATGAGGAGTACAAAGACAAGCGTGTCTTGCCTACAGTTAAGCATGGTGGTGAAAGTGTCATGGTCTGGGGCTGCACGAGTGTTGCTGGCACTGGGGAGCTACAGTTAAATTGAAGGAACCATGAATGCCAACATGTACCATGACATACTGAAGCAGAGCATGATCCCCTCGCTTCAGAGACTGGGCTGCAACATAAACACACCTCCAAGATGACCACTGCCTTGCTAATTGAACCTGAGGCATTGGCCAAGCATGTCTCCAGACCTAAACCCTATTAAGCATCTGTGGGGCATCCTCAAATGGAAGGTGGAGGAGCACAAGGTAAACCAAGGATTTAAATAGAAGCTTCAGATGGACCACCACCAAAAGGCTCACAGGGCCTCCCAATTAGTCTGTCTTGTGGTCCGTAACACCTTTGGAATGAACCTCATCCAGGCATGTATTCTTTAGAGCTCTTTCACACTGGGACTGTGCAGTGGGGCGGTATAGTGATCTTCCATGATGCCAGGCCAGTTGCGTGCTATGCGGGGTGAGGAAAGATCCGCATGTGTGCGGCAGAAGAGCTGGGCTGTAGGACACCCGTGAATCTGGGAAATTAATATTTGTGTGCAAGTTTGCTCGGGCTGTTTTTATTTCTATTGTGACAACGTTGCCATAATGTTTTCATACTTTTGGTGAAGGTGCTGTTCATTCTGGCTCATTAGCCAGCTTTAACGTTTCTATGTGCTTTTTTTTTGCATCAATTAAGTTTTTTTGTACTCATACCGCAGTGTGTGCCATCTGAAGCTTCCATTTAAACCCTTGGTTTATCCTTTTTGTTTGCATGCCTCTCGTGGCTTCAGGAACCTCGGCTATATCCAAGCTGAGCCGCTAGCGTACCCATTACACTCAGTCAGTGTTGATCTACCCGCACTTTTATTTATTTTTTTGGAAGAACGCAAGGTTGCTAACATCCACCAGCTTCGTGATGTCACCATGGAGGAGTGGAAGAGGACTCCAGTGGCAACCTGTGAAGCTCTGGTGAACTCCATGCCCAAGAGAGTTAAGGCAGTACTGGAAAATAATGGTGGCCACACAAAATATTAACACTTTGGGCCCAATTTGTTGCCCTTTTGTTGCCAGTGGTTTAGACATTAATGTCTGTGAGTTTTTGAGAGGACAACAAATTTACAGTGTTATACAAGCTGTATACTCACTCACTACGTTATATTGTAGCAAAGTGTCATTTCTTCAGTGTTGTCATATGAAAAGATATAATAAAATATTTACAAAATGTGAGGGGTGTACTCACTTTTGTGAGATACTGTATGTACTGTTTTAACTGTCAAAATATTTGTAATGGTTAGCAACGCATGTGAGTTTCAAGTTCAGCTTAAAAAAATGTGTAAATATACTTTGACGTTGATAAGTCAGAAGCTTTTTTTTTTTTTTTTTTTTTTTTTTTTTTTTATATCTTAATGCATTAACCATTTGAGCCCCTGAAGGATTTACCCACTTCTTGACCAAGCCATATTTTGCAATACGGCACTGCCTTATTTTAACTGACAATGCGGTCATGCGACGTTGTAAATAAAATAAAATTGATGTCCTTTTTTTCCCCACACAAATAGATCTTTTCTTTGGTGGCATTTGATCACCTCTGCGGTTTTCATCAATTTGGACCAATATGTATTCCACTACATATTTTTGGTAAAATCCACAATAAGCATATATTGATTGGTTTGCACAAAAAAAAGTTATAGTGTCTACTAAATAGGGGATAGCTGTAGAGCGTTTTTATTATTGATCTTTATACTAGTAATGGCAGTGATCGGCGATTTTTAGTGGGACTGTGACATTGTGGCAGACAGATCGGACACCTAGCTGCCATTTTTGAAACCTTTTGGGGAACCATTGCCCTTATTACAGTGACCAGTGCTAAAAATATGCACTGCCATTGTACTAATGACACTGACAGGGAAGGGGTCAACATCAGGGGCAATCAAGGGGGTAACGGTGTTCCCTCAGTGTTTATTAACTCTATGGGGGTGGGCTGCTTGGGAAAACACACAGATCCATCTTCTTGCATAACAAAAAGACAGGATCTCTGTGTGATCATGTCAGAACGGAGATCTGCCTTGTTTACACAGGCAAATCCCCCTTCTGTCACTGCGGGAAACGATAGCAGAGGGCGGACAGATTCCACCGGACGCGATGCTTGGCTCCCCTGCCGACTACAGAACACCATGTATGACATACACCTACAGCGATTGGTGCAGCCAAGCCAACCTGTCGCAGTATAACTGTGGTGGCTGGTCAGCAAGCAGTTAAGATAAAAAGCCTTCTGTGTGCAGTAGCCCGCCCTAAAACTTACCTGAGGTCCCTCTGTCCAGAAATATAAATGGACACCGGGAGCTGCAACTCGGCTTGGGTGCCCCCCATAGCAAGCTGCTTGCTGTGGGGGACACTGAACAGGGAGGGACCCGGATCACAGAAGAAGAGGAACCCGAGAAGAGGAGGGAGGAGGAGGAAGAGGAGGGTCTGGGCTGTTCTGTGCAAAGCCACTACACAGAGCAGTATAGCACGTTTGTTATTTTTATGGGGGGGAAAAAAAAAAAAAAAAAAAAGGACTTTATAATCACTTTAAGGCTAGGTTCACATTGCTGCGATGCGGGAACGCCGCGAATCCGCGGCGTTTTCCCGCATCGCACACCTCCCGCCGGCAGTTCACACTGCCCTATGCGGACGGCTGGGGGTGTCAATGTTATGTTAATGACACCCCCAGATCCGTCGGCATATCGCAGTGCGATCTGCCGACTCGCACAGGAATCGGATCGCATGGTGTGAACCCCCATGCGATCCGATTCCGTTGCGGACCCAAAAAAGGGTCCCGCGCGAGTTTGCTGCGGGACCGCTGCGAGTTCAGCCATACTATCTGTATGGCTGAACTCGCAGCGCTACGGAGATCGGATGTGATTTGCTGTGCGAATCACATCCGGTTCTCCCCCCGCAGCGGTGTGAACCCAGCCTAAAGTGGAACTGAATGTATTTTAACAGCCAGAAGGTTTTACCCCCTTCATGATCAGGGTTTTTTTCTTGCCATTTAGCACTGGGCTACTTCAACTGGTAATTGCGTGGTCATGCAACACTGTACCTAAATTCAATTTATATAATTTTTCCCACACAAGTAGAGCTTTCTTTTGCTGGTATTTAATCATGGCAATGCAAAGTTCAAGTGATTGTAAAAGGTACATGAAAAAAAAAAAAAAAAACGAATAAAAACACCACTTCTACTTGCCTGCTCTGTGCAATGAAATTGCAGAGCGGCCCTGAACCTCTTTATGGGTCCCCAGCTGGCACTCCTGGCCCTTCATCCATGAGGGCACTCGTGCATGCTCGGCCCCCGCCCCCTCGCCACTTGCTTTGATTGACAGCACTGGGAGCCAATAGCTTCTGGTGCCCCAGCGAAAACTAGCGAGACACGGAAGTGAGGGGAGAGAAGAGATGCAGACATGCGCAGCACTGGATCGAAGGAGGGCCCAGGTAAGTAAAATGGGGCATGGGGGGGGGGGGGGATACCGACACCTAAACATTTTTTACCTTAATGCAAGGAATGCCTTAAAAGGTAAAAAATATTTAGGCTTTACAACCACTTTCAGCTGACAATTGCTGGTACAGTCCCTGTGTGCTGGGGTGACTGACTCTTGTGAATGCCCAGGAGTTGTGCCATCCTGCACTGGCTAATGGGGGTGCCTGAAGACAGGCACTTAGAGAGAAGATGGCAGAGCCAGAGAGGGACCCAGACCGTTAGAGAGGTGGTAAGTAAAGTGCCTCTAGTTCCACTTAAACCGCTTCCCAACTGCCTCACGCAGATATACTGCGGCAGAAGGGCACGTACAGGCAGATTAATGTATCTGTACGTTGCCCTTTAAGAGGCGGCTTGCGGGTGCGCCTGCCGGAAGCTCCGTGGCCACGGAGATACCCGCGATCGTCTCATGGTGAGGAAGAACGGGGAGATGCTAATGTAAACAAGCATCTCCTCGTTCTGCCTAGTGACACTGTCACTGATCAGCGCTCCCTGTAATCGGGAGTGGTGATCAGTGACATGTCACACACAGCCCCTCCCCCCGGACAGTTAGACTCACTCCCTAGGACACACTTAACCCCTACAGAGCCACCTAGTGGTTAACCCCTTCACTGCCAGTGACATTTTTACAGTAATCAATGCAATTTTTTTTTAGCATCGCTGTATTAATGCCAATGGTCCCAAAAATGTGTCAAAATTGTCCGATGTGTCCTCCATAATGTCGCAATCACGATAAAAAATAAAAATGCTGATAGACGCCCTTACTAGTTAAAAAAAAAAAAAAAAAATCATCAATACAAAAGCCATAAAAACTATCCCTTATTTTGTAGACGCTACAACTTTTGCACCAAAACCAATCGCTTATTGTGATTTTTTTTTTTTTTTTAACAAAAATATATATAAGAATACTGAGGAAAACAAATGTTTTTAAATATTTTTTGGGGATATTATAGCAAAAAGTCATGTTTTTTTTTTCAACATTGTCGCTATTTTTTTTTTTTTTTTATAGTGCAAAAAAACAAAAAAAACAAATAAAAAATAAAAAATCGCAGAGGTGATCAAATACCATCAAAAGAAAGCTCTATTTGTGGGAAAAAAAGGACTTCAAAATTGTTTGGGAGTCACCTTGCATGACCGTGCAATTGTCAGTTAAAGTGATGCAGTGCCGAATTGAAAAAAAGTGCTCTGGTCAGGAAGGGGGTAAATTCTTCCGGGGCTGAAGTGGTGAAAAAAAACATATCCTAAGATCTTATCAGAAGGACCAGGACTTCACCCTTGTCTCTAAGCATTCTGGGCACAGGCTGAGAGTAAGGAAAATAGTACATTTCCCCCCCCCCACCGGATTTATTTCCTTTCTGCAGTCATTTATTAAGGGGTGGGGTAACGTATTAAGTGGACCTTGCTTTTTAGTATAATGCCAATTTTATTAAGCCTATATAATGAACTCACTCTGGGAGGAGAAAGGAGGTCACCCAGGCACCGGTTCACTTCCTGCAGTCTGGTCAGCAAAGTATTTGGGGGTCCTCCGGGTTGGGCATCACTGAAGAATTCCTGGAGAGAGACAGATGGTGAAAAAATGAAAAAGCAGCATCTACAACACAACAAAAATGATTTGTGGCATCACTACAGAAATGCAAACTTGTAGATACATATGGGGGCTGCAATCGCTGACGCTCAAAATGCCAACTGTCTGGCTCTCTTTCAGTTGTGCCCTAAAGCATTTTCCCTATTGACAGAGATCCTATCAAGTGTATCTAAAGCCAAAAAAAATTCTTAAAACTGGCTGCATTCCTTTTCTTTTTTTAAGCTTTTTCCTTAATTTTCACCTAGTAATCCTGACAGTAACAAACTTCCTGTTTTAAAAGGTGACAACACTCACTCTACTGGACCTATGGAGAAGCAATGTTGTCACCCTAGGACAGGATGTTAGGAGTACAGAACAAAACCACCTTCTCATCTCAATATCACATGGGGGTGTTTTGTAGTCCTTACACTTCCTAAAAAAATTGTTTGAAATATGAAGCAGAGTACACAAGACAGCATTGGATTTCTAAATCATTTTATTTGTATTCAAACATACTATCAAAAACTTTGTTATAGATTACAGACCCAAAAAAAGCAAATAGGAGAAGTTCATATTAGGCTGTACCTAAAGCAATTTTTTTTTCACTTGTAAGTGGGAAGGGGTAAAATACTTATTAAGGTTTTTTTTGTGGTCTATGTCCTATTGAGAATATTCCTCCACACTTCCTGTACCAGATACTCAAGAAATTAGAGGAAGTCTCTAGAGTTACCAAACTAGGTAAACCTGATGGGTTTTACTTCCTCTTTTGCTCCCCAAAAGGCCTGCAAATTGAAAGCATGATGGGCTAGTATGCATCGCATACTAGCCCATTATACGACACCTGCAAACGAAGACCACGCCCTGTGCAAGCCTTGTCCATCTTCGCTCCCTCTTCCTTCCGGGGCTTCAGACTTCGGCTCTGACTGGCTGGAGTCGCATACACGCGGGAGCTGTCAGTCGTGGTACACGCTGGGGGGGAAGAAACGGCACGGAGGTCCGTTTCTTCACAGCGCATGCGCCGATGAGGACATCGGCACACTACAAGTGGAATATCTCCAAACCGATGCACGTTTAGGAGATATTTCCATTATCTATAGGTAATCCTTATTCTAGGCTTACCTATAGATAAAAGACAAACAAAAGGGTTTACAACCACTTTAAAGTAGAACTGTAGACAAAAAAATTCTATTAATTTTGGATAGAGTAAGGGAGGGTGTTTATTCTGGCCATCTGTGTCCTGTTGGGAAGATTTCCCTTCACTTCTTGTCCCAAAACAGGAAGTGAGAAAAAATCCCTGCAAATTAAGGGAATCCCTTGGGCTCCCCAGGCCACCAGAACTAGTGTCTACATTGGAAGATTTCTCCCTCCAATACTCTTCTGGGGACAACCAAAAATGTGGGTTTTTTTTTTTTACTTTCAATGACAATGGTAAACAGAACAAAGAGGGTGAATCTCCATAATGGCAGCAATAAAAACCTGACAGGGGTTCTAAGTCCTCTCCACTCAGATAAAAAAAAAAAAAAAAAAGTTTTGCTTTTAGGCATTTGTAAAATATGTGCAACTGTAGTCACAAGAACATCATGTTGCTTACAGATGGTCTTATAGGCTTTACCAATGGTGGTCTAGAATTTTCTTTCTGATCTCCTCAAACATTGTCCTTCGCTTTCTCTGGTCTATGTTCAGTGTATATCAAAACATGAAGATCCACCCAGCAAGCAAGTACTGTTTGTGTGTCTGGAGTAGTGTACAACTGTGTGCAGACCATCTGCATCCCTATCAAAGTCGGATGTGCCGGAGAGACCACACATCTGCTGTATCTCCATTCACTAACATAGGGAGCCTGCATGCAGCTCTATGCTGCTCCAGATGTGTAGGTGAATGGCTCTTACACTGCTGTATGGGCCTCTCTGCCCATGGGAATGTGCCCTTAGGTAATAAAACGTATGTAAGACAGGCTCTGGCAGACAAAAGGGGTTTTGTTTCATTTATTAGATTACCCGTTTTATTCACCTACCTTCTTTCCCAAATTCCTTTGCTGCTCTTGCACAGTGTGCATATGCTGCAGGTACCAGTCCCGAGCCTTCTCCATCATCTCCAAACCTTGAAGAAGTAGATCCTTCTCATGTTCTAGCTCCTTCATCCTTTTGAGCTGTGGACACAAACATTTGCTCTTTATTGGCATTGCAAGCTACTTATATAAAAGGGCACAGAGTTTAACCGATCACAAAATGCAACATCTGACTGTCAGGCACAAAATCAGCCATTTTAGCATATGGTCCTCTGCACCTTGAACCCAAATGCTGGTGAATGACCTTGGACCAGACAGTGAAGGTCTGACAGGTGAGCATGGCAACAGTGGCAAGGCAGAGGGCAGAACCTGTGAGGAAGAATATGACCTTAGAATGGGCTTTTAGCCTTGCCAAATGCAATGAATAGGGATGGGCCGCAAGCACCTTATTTGGACATGGCTGAGGTTGCGCAGGTGCAGCATTTACAGGGTTTAAAAAGGAGAAGTCCAGCCTAAGCCTGTAAGGCTGGGCTTCTCTGGGCCATGCGCCGTAGACAGCGGTGCCCGTTTTCGGGCAAATATCTCCTAAACCATATAGGTTTAGGAGATATTGCTTGGACCTACAGGTAAGCCTTAATCTAGGCTTACCTGTAGGTCAAAGTGGTTTGTAAGGGTTTACAACCACTTTAATCGCTGGTACACACAAGATTAAATCGGACGAATGACCGCCCATTTTTCTTCTTTGCATGCTAATCTCAGATCAAACCTGAAGAGTTTATTAAAAATCAGAAAAATACTTGTACGACAAAATTAAAAAAAATAAATAAAAATCGGACGTGATGTCATGTATTGTAGTGTATTTGTATTGCATTTTTGAATGACCGCTGTACTGATTAAAATGAAAATCATACGATCTGGCATTGTATGGAAAAAAAAAAAAAAAATTTCTGCATGTCCGATCAAATAAAAAAAAAAAAAAAAAAAAAAGAAGAAGGATGAACTGTCTTGATCGGCTTTTGAAAGCTGTCTGTCTACCAGCAAACAGATTATCGTATCACTCCAAAATCAGTTTTTGTACGATTTTCTGATTGTGTATATGGGGCTTATATCTCTGCTGGAGTACTGACGCTGAAAGGCAATAGGAGAAGGACATTCATGAGGAGGACACTCAGGAGAACGTACAGAGGATCAAGGGGCTGATGTATATGCAGGAGATGGCGGAAAGGTACCAAGTTTCACACGCACTGGAAAAACGTTGAGAACATCTGCAGTACGACTCACAGGAAGAGACTCAAGAAGAAGTAGTAGGGACAAGGAGCCTGCGCAGCTGCAGAAAGGACTGCTCAACTGCCCATCTCAAATTTGGTGCAGCTCCCCTTTCTGCCACCAATTGTGTGACCAAAAATATTGCAGCCAGAGCCTGACAAATTAACCCCTTACGGCAAGCCCAGGACAGGAACTCCAGCCTTGGAGAAGTGAAGTGATGGATTATTATAGCCAAACTTATACTATAAGATTTCAACAGAAAGGAGAGGCACAAAGGAGTAGCACACATCATACTTACTAAGGTATGTCACTTGTGCCGATCTCCCTCTGTTTTTAGCTAAACTTATGCAGCGTACACACGACCAGACTTTCCAGCAGACTAGGTCCGACAGTCTGCCCAACTGACTTTTCAGCGGAGTTCCGACGGATTTCCGAACGAACAGACTTGGCCACATAGGAATGGACTAAGTCCATTCGAAAGTCCATTCGTTTTGAACGTGATGACGTAAGATGGGACTAAAAAAAAGAAGTTGAATAGCCAGTAGCTGCCCTTGCGTTGTATTTGGTCTGTCAGACCAGCATACAGACGAACGGTTTTGCCGATAGGAATGGAGTCTGTCAGATTTTAAACATGTTCTATTTCTAGGACCATCGGATTTTTAGAACGAAAAACGATAGGATTAGCCCACACACGATCGGATTGTCGGACAGACTGATCCAGTTGGACCTAGTCTGCTGGAGAGTCCGGTCGCGTGTACTCGGGATTAGACTTCAAAGTGGAACTTCACCCTAAAAAAGGGACTCAAATATTTATAATTTTTTTTGGGGGGGGGGGGGGGGGGGAGCGGGTACCTATTTCTAGTATGTACCCGATATCACTTCTGCCAGCAAAAGTGCAGCCTCCTGCCTCCTGGGACAGGTCACAGGAGGCTGCGGGTTAGGGTTGCCACCTCATCCCTTTAAACTTGAACACATATTACACAGGTTGTGTGGCTGATTAAGGTGGTAATTAAAGTGGTTGTACACTGTTTAGGTGACGTTTACAAAAAGACAGGTCATCGCTGCTCCGGCGCTGTGAGTGTCCGGAGCAGCGATACCAAGGAGAACATGGAGACTCCGTGCTACAGGGGACATCGCTGGCTCCTGTGTCAGGTAAGTGACACAATGGGATACTACCCTGTTTCCCCGAAATTAAGACCTACAAGGACTTTAACTAGGGCTTAGATTGCAGCCATCACTGACAATCACGCTACGTCTTATTTTCGGGGAAACAGGGTATGTGATGCATAGTAGTCCATTATGCTTTACCTTTGCAAGGAGACAAAGAGGAAGTAAACCATCAGGGTTTACTTCCTCTTTAAGCTCACCCAGTGCCTTACCTGCATTAAAATTACCCTCAGAACTTGTGTAATTCGTATGTGTTTAGGTTTAAAGGGATGAGGTGGCACCCCTACTGTGGGTCCATTCACAAAGTGCAGCGCAACTCCCACATGCAAAGTGGGAAGCCAGCTGTGTAGCCCCACA
The DNA here is from genome assembly GCF_037356315.1 of Lithobates pipiens. Lineage (NCBI taxonomy): Eukaryota > Metazoa > Chordata > Amphibia > Anura > Ranidae > Lithobates > Lithobates pipiens. The sequence continues at coordinate 134,415,029 of NW_027507685.1, forward strand.
TCCCAAAATGGTGGCACTGGGGACCCCAAGCTTGACTTGGGAGAGCACAGCGCTGAATCCTGGGACAGGTAAGTGTCCTTCTATAACAAATATTAAGCATTTGTAGCTGCTAACTTAACTTTTTGTTAACTGACTCCTTTTTAACCTTGTACATATGCCTCTCTGGTTACTTGTGTAACTATTTTCAGAATCATCATACACCTGATCAGGCCCAAAAAAAAAAAAAAAAAAAAAAAAAAAGGAATGAAATGGGCAGACTCGATGGACTACTCTGTCTTATTCTACCGTTCTACCGTCACTTTTCTATGTTTCTAAGCAGAGACTAGCAAACCTAACAGATCTGCGATTCTTTTCTTGGCAACTATCATTGCTGCTCCCATAAAAACCTGCTAAGGGGCTGACAAGGGCATCCTTCTATTGGAGAATTGGCCCCTGTGGACACCGGAGCACCTCGTTAGGTGATCTGACAGGCCAAATCATCTGATAAGTCACACACTATTGTTGGCAAGGAGAATGTTCATAATACTTTGTGTGGCCGCATCAATTTGAAAAACAAGTTCTGCACTACCTTTGGCGATTGCGACTTGCATAGTTATCTGTGCATGAAGCCACACAGATGTCTTCCATGTCGCACCAACATGCGGTTTTAAAATTGTGCAATTTCAGATGAAGTCACATGATTTCAAAGCCACATTCAATGTGAAAGAGGACTTAGGTTTCATACACACTGCGGATTTTGTACACTCTACTAGCAGGAGAACAGGCTTCAAATATGCAGCTAAACAGCGTTTAGGCATGTCAAGTGCTTGGGCTTTACTTTATTTCATTGGCCAGAATATTCTTTTATTCATGCAATTGAAATGAAAAATGCACAAGCGCTAAACATGCCAAGCACTTAGGTGCATTTAGATGCGTTGGGCGTAATTTCTGCTTAAAAAAAGTGCCCTCCTGAACACAATTTTGGTGCATTCAGATTTCTGGCCCTAAACACCTCTAAAAGTCTATACACCCATGGACACATAGGCTAACATAGAGGGGTGTCTAGGGGCAAAGCCAAACAGCTGCAGTGTGCATGAAGCCTAAGCCCTTGTACACACGGTCGCAGATTCCGACGGAATGTGTCCGATCAGACCGTTTTGTCGGATATTCGGACTGTGTGTGGTCTACATCAGACTGTTTCCGTTGGAATATCCGACGGACCAAGTTTTCCAACATGTCGTTAAAATTTTCTGACAAAATGCTCCGATCGCACATACTCCGATCATGTGTAGAGAATTCCGATCGGACAAAGTGCCACGCATGCTCAGATCAAATTGCTACACCAAAGCTATTGGCTACTAGCCTGAACGTAGTCCCGTCGTAACAAAATAACGTCATCACGTCGGATTTTCCGACAACTTTGTCCGACCGTGTGTATACAACAGCTTCGGACAAAATCCGACGGACAAAATCCGACGGATTTGGTTGTCGGAATCTCCGACCGTGTGTACAAGGGCTTAAAGTGGTAAACTCTGTAGTACCACTTGTAACTACAATAAGGCTTACCTGTCAGTACTGTAATATCCCCTAAACTTTAGGAAACCGTTTAGGAAATATTCAGAGTGCATGCAGCCGATGACATAATCGGCACATGCACTCTAAAAAGGTCCAGTGTTCTGCCTTTAGAGCGCATGCACGGCACCACCGGCAGCCTATACACTATGGTACCAGCTATGACAAGTGTACACTGTTAGTCCACTCGCAACTAACAACATGGCTGTCTCTTTCTTACCCGGTATTCTGTCGTGTTGTGTAAAAACAGCAACTCGTCCAAATCTCCCATTATTACTGCTGTAGAGTCACCGGTAGTGCCGTGGTTGGAGAACATCGTCCGCCCTCTCAGCGGTGACTTTGCAGCTCTGGAGGCTTCGTTCCAAGGTGAGTATTTTATAATGTGCTAGTATGCGATGCACACTAGCACATTGTGCTATTGCAGGTTTTTGTTTTGTTTTTTATAAATAGTGGGTTTACAATAAATTTCAAAAGCACATTGTGGGCGGATGAGAAAGGGAAAACCAGAAATGTACTCGGCACTTTGTAATGGAGAATTTGACTTTCCCTTTCCATGTGTGAGGAATGCAGATCGAAGTCAATGACCCAAAAGCATTAAGTGACCCCTCCACTAATTGTTTCCTTGCTTCCTCCTCTCCTCGGGGATCCCATCAGTCAGGATTTTGTGATGCGCATGGATGAGTGAATCAGTCATTCGCATGCAAAGAGACCACTGAAAGGCAAATGGAGCTATTTCCTTATGCACAATGCTGGCCCAACGCTCCCTCTCTAGAGGCCAGGGCTTGGCAGGGAACATAGAATGAAACTGGTTTATTACAGAGGGGGGGGGGGGGGGGGGAGCACAGACCCTTTCCAAGACAATAGCATACACTACTTTTTAACAAACTTAACTGCAGATCCACACCTGCTTCTGTTTTGTAGATATTGAGATGTTCACGTGAACTTGCTGAATTCTTTCAAATAAGCTAAGTGGGAGGTTGTGCCTTACGGTGCATGATCAGATCACAAGACAATGCATTTCATCATTGATTCAAAGTTTCTCTACTGCAGCTGCCAAGGTAGACTTTCTTCTCTTGTATCTTTAAAAGGAGAAGGAAGGAAATCCTGTTTTTTTTCAGATTCATACTTACCTAGGTGGATGCAGCATGGGTCCGATGCTGCATCTGTCCCCCAGCACCTCTTCACTAAGAACCGAGCGATCGAACACCACCGATGCCTCGGTTCTCTCTCTCCTCTCCGAGCAGAGAGCCGGTGACTGTTAGTCAGCATCTCTGCTCCTCCACACTCATTGGAACACTGAGCTGTGGAGGGGAGGGGCCATCTCATCGGCTCACTGAGAGGCTGAGACAGCCATCAGTCCCATCTGGCGGATCCAGACTTCCAGAGACGGGATGACGCGGTGCCTGGACTGATCTGTGACGTCAGAGAGCGGACTTCATAAAACAGGTCACAGGAGTGCAGTACAAATTGCCATTCCCATAGGAGAAGTCCAGACAAATGAGCTCAGGCTTCTCCTTTAACCACTTCCCGCCCAGCCTATAGCAGAATGGCAGCCACAGAAGGGATCAGTTATCCTGACTGGGCATCATATGACGTCCAGCAGGATAAGGCACGCAGCGATTAGTGGTGCCGTGTGTCTGTGCGACACACCACATCTCCGATCTCGGTACAGAGCCTAGGACGTAGGCTCTTTACCACATGATCAGCTGTGTCCAATCATAGCTGATCACATGGTAAACAGGAAGTGCTGGTAATCAGCTTTCCTCCATTCGTGCTGACAAAGAGTGGGTAGAGAGCCGATCAACAGCTCTCCTAATGGGGGGGGGGGGGGGGGGGTCTACTCTCTGATAATCCGTGCAATGGATTATCAGTGCAGACCCATCAGCAATGCCCACCAGCTGAAAATTGGCCTGGGCAGGAAGGGGTAGAAGTGCCCTGTACTGAAGTGGATAATGTGCGACTACACCCATAACAGTAAAATCAGTCTTTATATGCAGTAAAGAATGCTTGTTATACTCACTGGCTGTTTGATCCTGTCTTCTCTGATCCTCTCCTTCTTCCACTGTCCAATCCATCTCCTGATAGTACAGAGCATTGGGGGCACACTGCACATGCTCAATTAAAAGGTTTTTTTTGTTTTGTTTTTTAGGGAGAGTGCATGTGATCAGCACAGGGCCAATTAACACTGTCCCTGACAGAGGGTCAGAGCTCATGCAGCCCAATTGGACAGAGGAGAATGAAAACTCCTCCTACAAGCTTTAACCAGTCTTCAGCCAGACACCGATAAAAGTCACAAGACTGCTATATACTGCTGATGTGAAAAAGGTGTTTAGCCATTTATATTTACTACAATAAGTGCATTTCCATGTTCTGTGTACGACAAGATATAGTGAATGCAGGGTCCAGGGTTTAGGAACACTTTAACTTGAATGCTTTATGAGCAAAAAAGCTAAGACAAGAATGCAAGCTATGAAATAATAGTGAAGTCAGCGCTCCAGATCAGCAGACTTGATTTGACTTAGTTGGATTGATTGGTCAAATACAAACAGGCTGTTCACTTTGTAAGGGAATTTACCCCACAGCTTAGTGAAGGTGGATAGGTTTCAATTTGCAAAGAATAACCAATCATATGAAAGGAAAATTTATCCCAATAAATATACATACATACTTTTTTTTTTACTTGCACTTGATCAGATGATTGAAGTCAGTAGATCTTCATTTCATTCATTAAGCTCGGGTGCACATTGCCCTTGCAAAGTGAACAGCTTATTTGCCTTTAGTAAATCAACCCCAGTGACTCCAAAACATGTTATTTAAGGCTGGGTTCACACTGAAGCGATGCGGGAACGCCGCAAATCCGCAGCGTTTTCCCGCATCGCATGCCTCCCGCCGGCAGTTCACACTGCCCTATGCAGACTGCTGGGAGTGTCAGTGAAATGTTAATGACACCCCCAGATCAGTTTGCATATCGCAGTGTGAACACCCATGCGATCCGATTCTGCTGCGGACCAAAAAAAGGGTCCCGTGCGAGTTTGCGGCGGGTGCGATGCGAATTCAGCCATACTATCTGTATGGCTGAACTCGCATCGCACAGAGATCGGATGTGATTTGCACTGCAGTGCGGTGCGAATCACATCCGATTCTCGCTGCCGCAGCGGTGTGAACCCAGCCTAAGGGGTGAAGGGTTAGAACATCCAGCTAAGTTTGTATTGAGGTCTGCAAATACCATAGACAACTATGATCATCATTTTTAGTACTGTGTCACAGGGAAAGGAAGCGAGGTGAAATTTCTCCAAATGGGGGTCACAGACAGAAATATATGCCTAGCAGAGAATTTAACCCTTCTCCAATTTATCAAAAAAACAAAAACAAAAAAAAGTCCTTGTATACAACTGCACTTTCCCCTGCCGTCAGATCCATTTTAGCCAACCGCACATTCCCCGCTGTCAGACCTATTTTATCTATAGAAGATGCCTTATTCAGCAAAAATAGATTTTTGGCAATCATTAATATTTGCGACTGATGTAATGACAAAACTGTACTTTTGTATTTTTGTATAACTGACATATTATATAGTCTTGGTATATGACAAAGAAAACCCTGTTTTTTACTATACTCACCACGCCATAGTCCACTCCATTGGTAATAGTGTGCCGCCTATGCTCCCCTCTGGTGCGCTGGTGGCGGCACTGCTCCATCAAGCCTTGACCGCTGCCCTCACTGTTGGATCTACACATATTCTTCACCTCTTCTGCTGCCAAGGGGGAAACAAAAAAAAAAAAAACACACACGACATTATCAGACCACAGGCAGCTATTAAGTACACAGACATCATCCAGGGGAATAAAAAGGGAACCCACACCCTGAGGAAGCCACGTGACCACTGACGCAACATGTTAGGCGGAGCCAGGGACATCACTTCTAGTTGATGTGAAAGCCAGAAGTATGGTGAGAAACTACAATTTTGGACTGGGACATACTGCTCAATGCGTTTTTAACCACTAGCCGACCAGCCACAGTATATATACTGCAGCAGGTTGGCTCTCCTGTGCAAACCAATGTACCCATATGTCAGTCCCTGCATGTTAAACTGCGGGCGCATGGTCGTTGTAGGAGCGCCCCGCGGGTCTTGGGACTGTCAGCCGGCAACCTGCAGTTGCATTAAAGAGGCAGAACGGGTCAGGGGACAACTCAGATCTGCTATTCCCAGTGATAACAGTGATCTGTTGTCCCAGGCAGCCCAGCCCCTACACAGAACACACTTAACCCCTTCCCTGCCATTTATACATTGATCAGTGCATTTTTATAGCACTGATCAATGTAATGTCACCGGTCCCCAAAAATCATCACTTGGGGTCAGATTTGTCTGCCGCAATCTCGCTAAAATTAGATCGCCATTACCAGTAAAAACAAAAAATAAATGTATGTATGCATGTCCCTCATTTCGTAGGCGCAATATCTTTTGCACAAACCAATATACTCTTATTGTGATTTTGTAACAAAAATATGTAGCAGAATACATATATTGAAAAGTTGTTTTTAATATATTTTTTGTATATGTATTCTAGCAAAAAGTAAAAAATATATTTTTTTTCCCCAAAATTTTCGCTCTTTATTATTTTATAGCACAAAAAATAAAAACCTCAGGGAGGTGATCAAATACCGCCAAAAGGTGCATTTGTGGGGGGGGGGGGGGGGACTTCAATTTTGTTTGGGTACAGCATCACATGCCTGCACAATTGTCATTTAAAGCGATGCAGTGCCGTATCAAAAAAATGGCCTGGGCATTAAGGGGGTAAAACCTTCCTGGTCTGAAGTTGCAGAGTGGAATTGATTTAGTCACTTCATCTCCGGAAGGATTTACCCTCTTAAATGACCAGGCCATTTTTTGCGATATACGGCACCGAGTCATTTTAACTGGCAATTGCATGGTCATGCGACGTTGTACACAACATTTATGTCCTTTTTTCCCCACAAATAGAGCTTTCTTTTGGTGGTATTTGATCACCTCTGGGGTTTTTATTTTTTGCACTATAAACAAAAAGAGCGACAATTTTGAAAAAAAAAAAAAAAAAACACAATATTTTTTACTATTCACTATAATAATCCCCCCAAAAAAATTCTTCATCGGTTTAGGCCAATATGTATCCTCCTACATTTTCAGAATTACTTTTTTTTACTAGTAATGGCAGTGATCAGCGATTTTTAGCGGGACTGCGACAGACAGATTGGACACTTGACACTTTTTTGGGACCACTGACATTTATTCAGCAAAACAGAACTAAAAATAGCCACCGATTGCTGTATAAAACCACCAGTAGACATTGCGGCCGGCGGCCACATGCCACCCCCCCCCCCCATGGCTCTTAAAGCACCCACTATACAACTACGGAAATTTGTGCAGCCCTGCCAACCTGCCGCCATAGAATGGTGGCGGCTGGTCGGCAAACAGTTAAATCAAGCTGAGTTAACCCATTTTTAAAGAGCAACTGTCATCTTTGTCCTGTAGCAGCTCCTCCTCTGACCCGCTGCGGACTCGTTCACTTTAATGGGACAGCTGGCGATGCGGCAGTGAAACAAGGTGAGGGACGTGGTGGCAGTGGATGCCCGCTAACAGGCGCTGCCACGATGGATCTGAAATGACAGGTGCTCTTTGAATGTAAGGGACTTATTCTTGCTGGTAGTTAGGAAACCTTCATTTTTGTTTGCAAATATTAAAGATTCTATTTAGAATAATAAGCTGTCAGGTTAGTAAAACAGCGATATCAGCACAGATTCAATCGTACAGTTTGAAGTGTACATAGATTTGGAAAACAATGGGATAAAGGAATATTACTGAACTTTGTTTTATCTCATGGTTACTGTGAAATTTCATGCAGTGCATGTTCAGTTTGTAGAGTTTGGATTCATCGAATGAGTTTACCAACAATGTAAATATTGCAGAATATACAGCCTCATGCTACAGAACTAAGCTCCAATTCATGCTGAACAAAAAATATTAATATATTTTAGATAGATTTTTAGCCCATAAGCATTTTATTAAAATTCATTTGATAAAAAACAAAAATCTGATTTAAAATTATATATAAATATATATATATTTTTTTTTTAATATATGAGGTTGCATTTATATTATAAAATATTTTTAAACTGGTACTATGTGGTGCGCTATGAGAGCTCTCCCCCTTATTTTTAGATACAAGCTAAACGAAGACAGCAAGGATTGGTCTCTTGGGGCCCTGCACATGTTGCATAAACATTTGAAAGTGCAAACTAACCTAAAGTTTTAGGTCAGATGCCAAGGTGAGAGGGCATTGCACTTATTGTTGGATTGGCAATAAGACCACTGGGGAATGTTTATTTCAAGCACTTTGGAAGAAATTTTTTATGCCACTGAATAAACCGTATGATTTGTAAACTGGATGTGATGTTTTAAGGACAATAAAGCTGTCTAGTTGTATTTACACCATATCACGCGTAATTGACATTTATATTATTTGGACTTTGGTTCGAGTTTTCTAAATGTTGCTTCACATTTGATGGTTTATAACATGTTCAGATTTTATTTTCATTATGTATATTATTTATTGAGATACATCAGTTATTGAGATATTAACAGGGATATAGTGATTAGTCCCTACACCAGGAATTGGTAACTTTTGGGTGATAAGGAACAGCACATCACCTATTAATATAGATATAAACCACAGCATGGCAATCACGAGACTTCCAATTCAGAGCCGACTTTCATTGCTGGAGGATACATAACCCCAACTATGGCAGCCTTAGGTGTGCCATGGCCACCATAGTTCAAGCCGAAAAAATATGTAGGGGAGGAATTATATGGCCCCAACTCCTCCTACAAACACAGGCTAGCTGATGGCCAGCCTTCTAACATATCGGGATATGAGGCCAATATGGGGTACTTACGAGAATACACACTAAAACATCTGCAGACCGTGTGCAGTAACTGTTAAGTTACCCTAATAAGTTCATTTTAAAAGGAAAGCCACCATGATAGAAGGAGAGACCACTACCATTGCAGATTTAAAGGTCCAGACTCCAGGGCTGTCATTCCCATCCAGACTTTTCTACCTAGTGAGTCACCCAGACCAAGCTGTAGGAGGAAAGTTCTAACCCAACAATTCTCAACATGCGACACTCCCCGTTCCCTCCCACATGGACTTCAGTAGCCAACTGGATGACCCAAGCACTGGTCACATTGGGCAGGAGGAGAGTCCTTACTCTGTAAGCTCTGGGCAGAACAAATAGAGCTTACACAGGGTGTCCTTTGCTCACAGGACTGGGCAAAGGGATTAGCAGGGGAATGATGGGAAGAATAAGTAGAGCTGGGGAGGAGGGCCCAACAGTGAACCTGTAGCTTTGCAGAACACAAGTTCATCTTAATTGCAAGTTAAAGAACTGAGGCAGAATATTCACCATAGACAGCCATGTAAAAAGTCCAAATGTGTTCTACCGATTCCATTCACTGACCAATAACGCAATGAGGAAATCTGTATTTGCACTGCTGAGGCTCCTGCGAACCCTTGGAGATATCAGAAAACGTACGCTGGCACCTCGCTGCCTTCACTATCCATCTACAACCGGCTTACATCCAGAAACAAGGCCAGGTACACTAATCCAGAGGTCTTCTTTGGACTTCTTCTCACACAGGATAAAAAAAAAAAAAGAGGGCCGACACACATGGAATCAATTATTCTATGCCTGCCGCCCCCCAACCACCACCACCACACTCCTGGAGCTCCTCAAGTCCTCAGCTGCAGTTCACTTCCTGTGGCCTCAGCAGACGTGAAATTATTAAGAAAAGTCCCATCAATAATCCGTAGTATCAACGTTTTCTGAGTTCTTGTCCACAAGCACTGCCCCTTGCCTGCTTCATATATAAAACCAAAACTGGTCTTTCCCAATAGTTTTACAAGAACATTTCAAGTGTTTTCTACATAACCGCACCCAACTATATCCTCAATGCTTCAATAACTGACACCAAGTTGGTTTTATTTGAGCAGTTTATTATTCCTTTTGATTTTATTTTATGTCCTTTTCAGCATGTGTGGGCTTATTGCTCCTCCATTTAAACTTTAACTATACTGTGGGCCAGTTAAAAAAAACAAACACATGAAAAGTAGGTTATATGGCTTTCAATGGCATAGTTCACACAAGCCCTTGCAGTTCCAGAGAAAAAAAAAACAAACAAAAAAAAATAAAAAAAAAGTAGAACATGCTGCATTTTTCCTGCACTGGATTGGAATGCTGTAAAACACATCAAAAACGCACTGGAGCACACATGTGCTTTTTAGTGCCAGTTCACACCACAAAAATGCACTCATACCTTCTGGATCATTTTTTGCTTGCAGTTTCCACAACACAAAAAAAAAAAAAAAAAAAGGCAATATTTTTTACAATAATAAATTTATATGTGGGGCGGCACAGTGGTGTAGTGGTTAACACTTTCACCTAGCAGTAAGAAGGGCGACTGGTTCAAATCCCAACACTACCTGCCTGGAGTTTGCATGTTCTCCCTGTGCCTGCGTGGGTTTCCTCCGGGTACTCCGGTTTCCTCCCACACTCCAAAGACATGCTGGTAGGTTAATTGGATCCTGCCTAAATTGGCCCTAGTATGTATGAATGTGAGTTAGGGACCTTAGATTGTAAGCTCCTTGAGGGTAGGGACTGTTGTGAACGTACATTGTATATGTAAAGCGCTGCGTAAATTGACAGCGCTATACAAGTACCTGAAATAAATTTAAAAAAAAATATATCTCCTAAAATGTTTTCCTCAGTTTAGGCCAATATGCATTCTACATTATTTTTCAAAAAATATTGCAATAAGCGTTTGGTTTGCGCAAAAGTTATAGCGTCTACAAAATAGGGGATAGTTTTATGGCATTTTTTTTATTTTATTTTTAGTAATGGCAGCGATCTGCGATTTTTATTGTGACTGCGACCGCTGTTTTGGCAAATTTAAGGGGGATGTACCTGTATGCCCATTTGCCTGCCTGTGCCATTCTGCTGAGGTACATCTGTGTGCAGCAGTCGGCAAGCGGTTAATTTACAAAAATTCAGAAGTGATTTAAAAATTGTATTTTTGGGCAAAAACTGTACTGATTAAATCTGGTATCTTATGAGAAAATGTTTCACGTTTGTTCCTTCAGATAATCGGATGAACTGTAATGATTAGCTGACGAAAGCTCTGCACTAATCAGTTTATTGTACGATCGATTAGAAAGCAGAAGTTTTAGTCCAATTTTCTGATCGTGTGTACAGGTCCATTTAGTTCTCCCTTAACATGGTGCAAAATCAGGCGGCCTCATTAATGGGTCCTCCTGCTATATTGTCTACGTCATGTGCTTTGACATAAGCCATCATTTTTCATGAATTTGTCAAGCTGTACCAGAGTGCTCAGGGAATCCCCACACTTTGTATGCAAATAGAAATATTTTTGGCATATAGAAGTTGCACATCTCGGCCAGATCCTGAGGGACTGTCCAAAATTCACTATGTTAGTGATCCTGTTGGCTGCCTCCAACCCCAACATCTCTCGACTGTAAAAAGGAAGGAGCCAGGTGGAAAACTGTCAGCCGAGCAGCGGCTGCATCTCATCTAAGCAGCTGCAAGGTGTCAGAATGCAGCAGCCAGAGCAGTAGAATTCCTCCCTCTGCACGCTATAGCCGTGGATGGGGAAATCTGTTATTTTTGCTCAACCTGCAGGCTAAATAAAATCTAAAAAAGGTTGTATACCCAGTCTTAAAGTGATTCTAAAGGGTTCGTTTTTTGGTTAACACCCACACACATACTTACCTCCACTGTGCAACTCGTTTTGCCCAAAGTGGCCCGAACCTCGGCGGGTGCTCCCCACATCTCATAACCCTAGGAGAAGCGCTCTCCCGGGGGGGTGCTCTGCCAAGTCCATCATTTAGTGTCCATAGAGGCGGAATGTAGGACTCAGCCCTGCCCCATTATTGGATTTGATTGACAGCAGTGGCAGCCAATGGCTGCGATGCTATCCATCTATCCAATCAAGAGCCGAGAAGCCTGGGCAGAGAGACGGCATGTCCTTGCGGGTCAAGTTGTAGGGTTTAGGTAAGTAAAACAGGGGGGCTGGTCACTGACAGTTGTTTTTTCACCTTAATGCATAGGATGCATTAAGGTGAAAAAACATGTAGGTTTACAACCCATTTAAGCCGGCCATAAACAGTTCGAATCTTAGCTGGTTCAGCAGGAACTGGCTGATATTTAAGCCATGCATGGACAGGCAGATTGTACCCTAGTCGATCGATCAACTTGGATGCAAGTAGAAAGTCGGATTTTACATGGCATTATTGCTAGCAGCTGTTAAAACCCCTGGCAATAATCACTGTGTTCTCAACACAATGGCTCTGCAGGAGGGATTCCTACATCAACATCGATATTTGAGAATTGGGGGGGGGGGGGGGGGGAAATCACTCCATCTATGGCCAGCCTTAGGAACACCCAAGCTAAGCCACCCACTTGGCATTGCAGGACGTGGGGGAGCTGGAGCCTAAAGTTGGCCAAACAATAGTAGTATTGAGTGCTCATACCTTTGTACCAAAATTCTCATTGGTACATCGAGGGCATGACCAATGTCATCCGAAAGTACTGCTTTTAACTAGATGGGCTGAACTCCCAACCCCACCCCCCCCCCCCCCACACCGTTTGGTTCGCAGCAGAACTCCCGAACATGGAAAAAGTTCTGACCTGAGCAGTGTCTATATGTCCCCATGTTCCCCCTATATGCAAGTAATTGCCCATAAAAAGTGTATGGGGGTCCTGGGTATTGCCCTGGGGGGGGTCATGCATCAGTGCACAAAATGTTTTTTTTTAAAGATTTTTTTTTTACAGGAGCAGTGATTTTAATGATGTTTAAAAGTGTAACAATAAAATTAAAAAAAAATCCTTTTACATATAGTGCCTGGGGGAGGTCCCCTTAGTCTACCTGGTAAGGTAAGTGGTGCATCTGTACGGTGTATAGAACATGCTACAGCAAAAATGACATGTCTTAAAATAAATAAAAATATATATATATATATATATATATATATATATATATATATATATATATATTTATTATATCTCTATCTATCTCAAGAAATTACTTTTACATTTCAGCCAATACAAAACCACTGCCGACAATAGAAAGAGGTTTTTAAAAAACGGTGTCCATACCAGGCCCCTCGAGTCTGGCTTCCCGGCCCCCTCCTTTACAACCAGCTATTCACTGCTCTCGGAATTCGTACACCCGCCGAACGCCCTGCAAATTCAGTTTTTTGCCAAATGATAAGACAGGCAATGTTCGGCCCAAACCAGTCGCCCAACTCCCTTTTAAAATTTGCTTGGAATGCAAACCCTACTGAGACAGGTTTGCATCCTAAGCAAAGAAGGTTAAACAGTTTTACTACATTTTGCATTTAAAGGCAAACGTTTGAACAGCATTGTGTCTTAATGCGGCAGATAACATGCTTACACTAAAAGGTGAGATTTGCATACTAACAGCAGCCAGATAGAACGCATGTCAGTATGCATTATGTGCGTGTGCCTGCTGGTCGCATGGTATCCTGCATGTATATTTTACTACACAATTATGAATTTCTATGGTTGCAGTAAAACATATGCGGGTTCCTTTTAGTGTAACGCACTACAACACAGAGGAGATCTGAACAGCCCTGATTGATCTGTAGGTAAATCTTTGCTGCAATTTTCTGCGGAAGCCAAGAACCGTTCAGATTTGAATGTAGCAATCTGATCAGGAATTTGAACTGAGCCCGGCCGAGTCTCACCTGTCAATCCTCAGAGTAGGCAGGACGGAGCTAGTCCCTACCCGCCTGCCAATATTTACTCTGCACATGAGATAAGTCTTTGTCAAGGAGCCAGGCAGAGGCCAAAAGGACAGGAGGGATAGGTGTGGGGATTTGCACCAGCAGCTCCATATAAACATTCCAGCTGTAAAAAACGCTCTTCGCCTGCTTGTGAACACATGGACACTTCTCCTCCATCCCCCTCTATACAAATCACTCTTCACACAGGAGCAAATATGGAGATCAACCCCTCCAAGAATACCAATTGCATGAAACTTTGTGGGCCTTCCCTATTTCAGTTTCCTCTCTCAGCTGGATGACATCCCAAGAAGAAAATAAATGTCTTAACAATCGGCCACCATTGAATTTCCCACCAAGTGTCAGGCAATCTACTTCTGGACTTTCCAGGGAAAGTCCAAAATGGTCATTTATGATGGGACAGCCATCCAAAGTCCTCCATGAGTCCTGGCCTCAACGCATCGTATGTAGACTGTCTTCAGCATGGTGGAAGTTTTCTGCAACCATTCCTAATGTCTCAGGATGCATTCACACCTGAGCTTATCGTTTTCAGGCTGTTTTTCAGCCTTAATGATAAGATTAGGAACGCTTCAGCAAGTCTGGACCAGGTCAAAATCAAAGACCTGGACATTCAATGATTGCCGCCTGCTTGCGGGTCCCGTGCCAAGTGCCTGCACTGCTGCTTACCAAAAACAGGAGGTTGCTTGCTCTGCAAAGGCCCCATTCAGAGAAGACATTGCATTTTATCAATGGATACAAAGTGGAGATTATGTCGTCACTGCCCACCCTCTCCAATGCGTCCAATCAGAGAATGCTTTGCATTCACTGAGAAAAATGGAAAATGTTCCCTGAATGGCGCCTGTGCCAAACGAGCATCCTCCTATGTTCACAATGCTGCATGGCAGCTTCTCAGCACAGGACCTAGAAGCTTGCGACGATCATTGGGAGAAGCGGATTCTATTACATTAATAACCAGCTTTCACATCAACACACACACACACACACTTTCATTGGTCCACCACCAATGTAAAGATTGCCATACCTGGAATTCAGCTTTAAAACTATCTGTCCAGTGCCTTAGAAGCCGCTTCCCATGTGGGGCCCCTATGTGTGCTCACTCCCGAGCCCCTTGTATTCCATTGACACTGACAGCAGTAATTGGCCCTGTCAGTGGCATTAATTGAGAGCACTGGGTGCCCCAGCAAAGCCAGCAAGACCAAAAGTGAGTGGAGAGAAGAGCTGCAGATGTGCTCACCGCTGGATTGAAGGGGACTCAGGAAAGTATAAGGAGGGATGATGACGGGCCAAATTCAATGCCTAAACATTTTTTATATCAATGCAAGGAATGCATTAAAAAGGGATTATAAACCCTCATGGTTTTTCACTTTAATGCATGAAAGTGAAAACTTTTTTTAGTGCTGCAGCCCCCCCAGCTTTACTTACCTGAATGCCATCATTCTCTGCCGGGAACGAGCACACCATCTGTAGCTGGTGTCTTGTGTCCCGATTGGATAGATAGCAGTGCAGCCATTGGCTCCCTCTACTGTCAAGCAAATCCAATGACGTGGCCCGGGGGGGGGGGGGGGGGGGTTAGGGGGGGGTGATGGAGGAGAGGGGCAAGGCCGAGTCCCTGCATTCTGTGTGAATGGACAAAGAAGCAGAAGGGTGTCCACCAAGGAGAGCGCTTTTCCAACATGGACACTCGATGTGGGAAGGCGCCACCAGCACCGCCGGGGGACCCCAGAAGAGGAGGATCGAGGGCCACTCTGTGCAAAACGAACTGCACAGTGGAGGCAAGTGACTTTTTTTTTTTAAATGTCAAACACACCACAAGGGTTTACAACCCCTTTAAGGTAAAAGAAAAGTGTAGGCTTTAGTACCACTTTAATACAGAACAGTCAAAAATAAATAGCGCATTAAAAAGAGAAATAAAACTAGCTTTTGCAGCAAAAGTAATCATCAGTCCAGATATTCCCCTGCAGTACTTTGTTGCCAGGTGTCCTCAGTCTGACAGCCAGCATCAGTCAACCCCATGTCATCCCGGACCAGCCCCAATCTGACTGGACAGCGAATGGAGAAGCAGCACAATGATGAGCTGGTCTGTCACTCTGCTCTCTCCTATCAGCATGCACACATCTTCCCATCAAACTGCAGCCCTGCTATACAGGAATGGTAAGAGGCTGACACCAGGTCAGATTCAGATACACTGCCTGCATGAAAAAAAAAAAAAAAAAAATATATATATATACAATTATGTATTATTGATTGCATTTATTTGTTTCTTTTATAGCTGCCTAGAATTCTATGGTGGTCTGAAGAAAGCCACGAGGCTCCCATGGAGCTAACGGAGCCCCTACTTGTTTTTGCTTTATTCTTTTGGCTTCTCACATTCCATGACCATAATAGATATATTATTTCATTCCAGGAATTAATTTACGCAGACATCTAATACTGTATATTACTGTAAAAGCGGAGAGCAAAGTTCAGATCCACACATGTGGAAACCTGCAGCTAAGCTGTCTCCCTTTACACCCATAATTCATCCATTTCCCCATTTGATTAAATCAAGTTTCACCTACTCCCCCCTAAATTCCAGGCACACCCAGCCAATGTATTCATTCTGGGGAAAGCTGCCGACAATGCACAGGGCTGGGGGGGGGGGGAGGCACCAAATCCACTCCTCAGCTCTCGCTTCAATTTCAAGCAAAAATTTTAGCGTAGCTGGAGGCAGGACGATTGTTCAGCTTTGGGACAAAAGTTTGATTTAAAAATAAAAATAAAAATTTAAGATTAAATCCAAACTGACTGCTTTAATCTTTTGCTACTGAGTGATTTATAGGAAAAGTGCATTTATTCTCTTTGGCCTAAAGGATAACACCTTCCCCCTCGGCAGAGTTGCGCCTACCAAGATCCGATGGCCACGGATTCCGCAATTTTTTGTTGATAGCCAGAGGTGAAAGACTCGCTCTCTTGGCTACACCCGAGCAGTACATCCCCATAGAGTTCCACAAGGCTTTTCTACCTCCGGCCAGGCAATCATCCCATTAAAGTTTTTTTGGGTTGTAATGTGCATGCCCCGTCACTAGAGGGCACCTTTCGCCACTGCATGTAAACAAAAACGGGAGGCAGCGGCTGTGGAGGGTGGGATCACTCAGGGCAAAGCAAAAAGAATAAGTGGCGCTTTGTTTGAAAATGCACATATTTTTAACCTAAGCTAAAGCAAACCTACATTTTTAGGAGCTCAATTATGCTTAAAGAGGCACTCATCTTGCCCATTCGGTCAGAAAATAAGAAGCATCTTGTAGCAATCACACAGGAATGGAGCATTGTGTGATTAAAGTGACACTAAAAACAGTTTAATTTTGGGTGGATAAGATAGAAACGTGTGGAACTGCTGCATCGTGACCTACCATAATATGAGAATACCACCATGAGATTCTTGTGACCTCAGTGGAATGGGTTGGGGCCTTGACCTCACCGCCACCTGACTGTCTTACTTATGCGTGCAATGGTTTATTTGAGGGTTTGTTTATTGTTGTTTGGGGGAAGGGGGGGGGAAATAAAAACAAAACCTGTACACACTTTCTGTATACCTGAAGCACAGGGAAGTTATTACTGTAAGACTGGATACCATTTATGATGTCTTGTTTGTATTACACAGAGATGTACAATACCTGTTTTACCGTACCTGTCTGTACCAATTACTACTAATAAAAAAAAGAAGTTTAAAAAAAAAAAAAAAAAAAAATAAAAACAGTTTAATTTACATTGTCCCTTCTATTTCTGTATATGAATGATAGATTTTATTTTTTATTAAAATGACAGTGCTAATTACTTTTTTTCCTAATCGATATACTGCTGTCCCGTGACCCAGCTCTCTCCCAGTCTGCCTGCATGGAAACAAACAGGAACAGCTTCTAGTCCTCTGCTGCTGGTCACATAAAATAAAAACAGCCTTTAGAATACAGGGAGTAAAATAAAAAAAAATAATATATAAAAACTGTTTTAAAAATTGTCATACAAATATATATTTGAAATCAAATATTTATTATTTCCTTGCAATAACATGGTGTGGGTGGATTCCTGCCCTTCACAGGCTGTGTCACACCCCCTCCAGCCCGAATAAGAGTGAGGTGTTCGCGTTCACATCAAAGCAGTGCAGTTTAAAAAAAAAAAAAAAAAATTGGGGAAGAAAAATTAAAGCACCACAAATGCAGGGAATGTACAAGCGCACCGCACCCCATTAATCCAAGAAAGCCAAGCCCAAAAATGTATAGAAAAAATGCACTGCAAACAGTGCTAAACGCAGCCCAAAATGCATTAATGCGTGCTTCAAAATGCATGTAGACATGCCAAAAACACAATCCAGCGCTTAATCCCAGGACTTCCCTAAACATTATGACTATGGCAGGCAAGGGTTTCAGCAATGCAGCCCTCCTCAGACTGGGCGATCCCTCCAAATACTGCAAAAACACACACAAGATGGTGCAAATGCCTAGTGCATTACCACCAAAAACATTTATCCAAAACACACAGTGATATACTGACAACGCAGGAATAAAATCAAACTGGTCATATACAATGCTTCAGGCAGGTGCCTATGACCACATGGTGGAAAAAAATCGTATGCGTTTCAGGTACAGACCCCCCCCCCCCTTCCTCAGAACTCTTGAAGCTCTGAGTTAGGGGGTCAGTCCCCCGAAATGCGTAGTTTTCCACCTTGTGGTCATAGTCACACACCTCACCAGCTGTAGCATTGTATATGACAAACTTGATTTTAGTCCTACTTTGTCAGTATAACACTTGTGTGCTTTCGATAAATGGTTTTGGTGGTAATGTAGGCATTTGCGCCCTCTTGTGTATGTTTTTGCAGCATGTAAAACATGCAGTCAAAAAAACACAGTTATGTGCAGTTTCTGGTGTGAATGGGCCCTTAGGGCCACATACTGTCAAGTCCTAAGCAGCACAAAAAGTATGAAAGAAAAAAAAACAAAAACACACCTCCTTTTGTGGTAAGCAACTTAGGATCGCCGGGACAAAAAGGAGGATGAATCTCCCCAGTAATGACACAGACAACAATAAACACCTGACCGTTTATAAAGTTACCCACCCTTTCCAAAACTAAAGAACAAAGTTTTGGTTAGACATACAGTATCTCACAAGAGTGAGTGAGTAACCCCTCACACTTTTTTTAAATATTTTATTACATATTTTCATGTGACAACACTGAAGAAATGACACTTTGCTACAATGTAAAGTAGTGAGTGTACAGCTTGTATAACAGCGTAAATTTGCTGTCCCCTTAATATAACTCAACACACAGCCATTAATGTCTAAACCGCTGGCAACAAAAGTGAGTACACCCCTAAGTGAAAATGTCCAAATTGGGCCCAAAGTGTCAATATTTAATGTGGCGACCATTATTTTCCACCACTGCCTTAACCCTCTTGGGCATGGAGTTCAGCAGAACTTCACAGGTTGCCACTGGAGTCCTCTTCCACTCCTCCATGACGACATCACAGAGCTGGTGGATGTTAGAGACCTTGCACTCCTCCATTTCCCGTTTGAGGATACCCCACAGATGCTCAATGGGGTTTAGGTCTGGAGACATGCTCACCTTTACCTTTACCCTCAGCTTCTTTGGCAAGGCAGTGGTTGTCTTGGAGGTGTGTTTGCGGTCCTTGTGTTGGAATACTGCCCTGTGGCCCAGTCTCTGAAGGGAGGGGATCATCCTCTGCTTCAGTATGTCACAGTACATGTTGACATTCATGGTTCCCTCAATGAACTGTAGCTCCCCAGTGCCGGGAGCACTCATGCAGCCCCAGACCATGACACTCCCACCACCATGCTTGACTGTAGGCAAGACACACTTGTCTTTGTATTCCTCACTTGGTTGCCACCACACATGCTTGACACCATCTGAACCAAAAACGTTTATCTTGGACTCATCAGACCACAGGACATGGTTCCAGTAATCCATGTCCTTAGTCTGCTTGTCTTCAGCAAACTGATTGCAGACTTTCTTGTGCATCATCTTTAGAAGAGGCTTCCTTCTGGGACGACAGCCACACAGACCAATTTGATGCAGTGTGTGGCTTATGGTCTGAGCACTGACAGGCTGACCCCCACCTTCAACCTCTGCAGCAATCATATGTCTATTTCCCAGAGACAACCTCTGGATATGACGCTGAGCATGTGCACTCAACTTCTTTGGTCGACCATGGCGAGGCCTGTTCTGGGGAGAGAGGGAGAGAACACCAAAATTTTAAACACACCTGCGACCTTGTAACACTAATGAGTCTCATGACATCGGGGAGGAAAAATGGCTCATTGGGCCCAATTTTGGACAT
Organism: Lithobates pipiens; assembly: GCF_037356315.1. NCBI lineage: Eukaryota > Metazoa > Chordata > Amphibia > Anura > Ranidae > Lithobates > Lithobates pipiens. The sequence continues at coordinate 134,434,782 of NW_027507685.1, forward strand.
TTTCACTTAGGGGTGTACTTGTTATTGGCAGCGGTTAAGACATTAATGGCTGTGTGTTGAGTTATTTTGAGGGGACAGCAAATTTACACTGTTATACAATCTGTACACTCACTACTTTACATGGTAGCAAAGTGTCATTTCTTCAGTGTTGTCACATGAAAAGATATAATAAAATATTTACAAAAATGTGAGCGCTGTACTCACGTTTGTGAGATACTGTACATATGCAGAGGTCATGTACCTGTGCATGTGACTTGGAGAACCGCACTGGCCGAGCACTGCCACAATAATCCGCTATAAATTCCTCATTGGGATCAGTGTTTAGTTTTTGCCTGGGCTGTTCCAGGAGATTTCTTGTTGCGGTTAAAGACAGTCCCTGCAAGTGATATTTTAAACCTCGCTATACTACATAGAAACCTAAGCAATTAAGAAGTGTTTATACTTTGCCGACATTTCCTAGTAATTAAAAGTCTCTCTACAACAAGGTCACATCACCATTGTTCTAAACACAACAAACAAAACGAAAAACAAACAAAACGTAATAAGGAAGACAGGTCTAGAAGAGGATTGTGACATAAGAACACAGATCTAGGTTAGAACATTGAATTGGGGTGGTCATAGACAATTAGGGGGAGATTTACTAAAACTGGAGCACTCAGAATCTAGTGCAGCTGTGCATGGTGGCCAAAACAGCTTCTAATCTCAGCTTGTTTGACCATAAAACCTGGATGCTGATTGGTTTTCAAGCAGAGCTGCACCACATTTTGCACTCTCCTGTTTTAGTAAATCCCCCTTAGATCTGTTCAACAAAAACCAGAGATGAGATTAAAGGCCGGCCATACACAGTGCAAATCTCTTTTCTGCAACTGCCCCCACCCCCCCCCCCCTATCAAACACAGACAGTGCGGACAACAGGGCTGGACTGGTACAAAAATTTGGCCCTGGACTTCATCCAGACCGGCCCACTTTAATTTTGCAAACAAGCACAAAAACAGTTTATAAAACTATACACAATCGTGCAAAAAAACATAAGAAGTAGTATAACATAAGGAATCCTCACTAACCTCTTTTATTATTTCACTTATTCTCCTCTGTATTTTTCTCATCTTTCTCACATCACTGCATGAAGTTGAGGACGAGCCTCACAGCCATTACTTTGTCACTGAAACCGGCCCACCGGGAAACTCCCTGTAGTCCCAATGGCCAGTACATGCCTGGCTGACAAGGGAATCAGCAAATGTCTTCTCTTGGCTGGGGGAAGCCTTCCCCACCAGAAGACAAGGATTGTTGCTAGCGGCTATAGCAGCTGCTAGCGATAATCGCAAAAGAAAACAGCAGGATGGTTGTACCCAAGTTGTGCGATCAACTTTGTACACTCAGCCTGCCCATTATCGGTTCAAATCTCTGCTGCTTCCTGTTGAACCAGCTTGGATTCAAACCACGTATAGGCCAGTCTAAAAGCAATGTACTTAGACTATAAAAACCATCAGATAAAGCTTCAATATTTGCCCCCCAGACTCCTGATGATTCCTTTGTACCACTTTGTGGAACTAGTCCAAATCTAACCCAAAAACCTGCCTGTTCTTCCAATTCCTTAACTTCCTGCAAACACTCCCGATAGCTTCATAAAGTAGAATATTAGACAGAACTTTGGTGTTGAAGAGCTCACTTGGAAGAGAGTCAGAGGGAAAAATACAATACAAATCTAACCCTTCTCTACATAACTAACCTGAAAAAGTTTGTCTGAGGTCCCAACTTTTTTTTCTGTCAAAAACAAAAATACCAAAAGGACATAAAAAGCAGAGATCCCGGGTGAAGCCCCAAACCACCAAGTCTGGGTTTTCCCATTGCTTAAGCCAGGTCTCCCTAGTTGGGCTCTTTTTGGTGCTTATTGTTGGCACACTTCATGTAGTGGAACCACAAAGGCTGTGTTTTATCCACTTTGCGTCTTGACAATTTGGCAGGAGTTTGGTCACTTTTCTACCTTCTGCCCCAAAATATTCATCAACTTCCAAAACCCATTAAAGCCATCAGCAGAATGCCTCACGTTAATCGGAGTCTCTTCGCTGTTCCTTCTGGATGCAGGCAGTACCATCTCAGGATCTTGTTGATGGGCCATTGACCTGGATGTAGTGCCCCCCCCAAAAAGGTCAGGATTTACATTTGAGATCTACTGTTCCATTCCAAAATTTGACATCCAGTAAAATGTTATTACAATAAACAGCTCTAGCTTTTTGAACCCATCACTACGTTTTACCACGTCCTACCTGAAAAAGACATAAGTGGGGAACCCAAACTGCCCCTCACGTTGCCTAGGCCCGGATCAAAGTGGGGCATGTTTTACTTTACACTCAGTCATTGGTACTGTTAATGTAGTGGACCCCACAAGGTTGGGTTTGCATGCCTTTTCTGCTTTCTTAATCAAAAATTTAGCAGTCACTTTTGTTTTATCACTTCTGGCAGTTTAAGGACTTTCCCACTTTCTGCCCTAAAATATTCATCCGGCTCTTGGTGCCATTTACCACAAATGCCATCAGGAGCATGCCTCCCTTAGCAAATCCGCTGTCTTCTGTAGATCCAGAATGTAGGGTACCATACCATGATCTTATTGATGGGTCATTTCCATTGACGTAACACAGCCCCAACAATCAGGATTTGATATCTACTCTTCAACTTTGAAATGCTGCTCCCAGAAAGATAGTAAACCCAATGACCCATTCCAGACGGAGGTCTTTTCACCCCCCCCCCCCCCCCCCCCCCAACCACCACAAAATCACGCACTACTACCTGATAATGAGATAAGCAGGGAACCCAGGCTGGACCCCCAAGTTACCTGGATTGGAGTTTTGAACTTTTTTGTGCTACGCCTGATGGTTGATATTATTAATGTGTTTGACCCCCCCCAAAGGGTTGTATTTGCCCAAATTGTGTACTTTGTCACCAAAACATTTTGCAGCCACTGTTTCTAGCCATTTGATTGATTTTTCACCTTCTGCCCCAAAATATTCATCAGCATCTGCCCCCCACTAATGCCACCAGCAGAACACCTTTACTTAATCTGCAATTCCACTCAGAACCAGACTGCAGGCAGTATCATCTCTGGATTGCGTTGACGCGTCATTGGCATGGGTGTACCTTGGGTCTCAGTTGTGAACTTTTTGGTGCTACACCTAATCTTTGGTACTAATACTGTAGCAGAACCCCCAAACGTTGTTTTTTTTTTATGTTATCGGCAGTGCCAACCAAAAATGTTGCAGTTGCTTTTAAGTCATCGTAATCCACTACCCAACATTGACATAAGTGGAGAGCCCAGGTTGGCCCCTCCAAGTTACCTAGCCTGGTACTGTTGATGTATCGGACTCCCCAAAGGTTGGGTTTGCCCAGGTTATCTACTTTGTTACTTTCATATCATCACTTCCCACTTTCTGCCCCAAAATCTCCATCGGCCTCCAATACACACACAGATGTCACCAGCTTTGTTGGCCAATTTCGGGTGTCTCGGCTGTTCCCACTTGTTGAGGGGTGGATGACATTGATCTTGTGCACCCCAAAAGGTCAGGATATCTCTACACTTCCAACTCCAATAGTTAGCACCCCAAAATATTTTATACTAAACAACCCCCCCCTTACTTATACCTATCACCAGATGACGTAAGTGGGGACCCCCCAGGTTTACACCCCCAGGTTACCTGGTCTGGGTCTCTCCACATCTCCTCGGCAGACTGGTCCATCGCCCCCAGTGGGGACGCGGTCGGTGCTACGCCGGGGGTTGGTGCCATTGATGAAGCGCACCCCCAGAGGCTGAGGTTTACAGGGGTACCCCACTTTGCTGGGAGCTTTGGCCAGAACCCGAGGAGCCCCCATCTGGCAGTTCTCTCTGTTCTGGGAGTTGAACATTGAAGTCCGGAGCCCCAACACAAAGCGATCGAAGGTCAGGTAACCATTAGGGGGCGCCACCTTCCTCAGGCACTGCAGCACCCCGGGGGGAAGCTCCCGTGTGTCCGCTCCCCTCCAGCGGGTTTCGATCTCATGGATGTGCACGTAGCCCCGGCGCTCATCGTCCAGGATATCGAACAGAGTCCGCAGACTGTGCAGGAAAGCTCGGGGTAATCCCTGTGTACTGCCCGCCGCCTCCATCCAGCCTGATCCCCGACCACACTCTGCAACACTCAGCTCAGAACAGCCGGCACTGACGTCATCCGCTCCACCTCCACATCGCCGCTCATTGGCCGGCACTCACCTCTGCTCGTCGCTTATTGGCCCGCACGCAGCTGACTTGCAGTTTGATTTTAGAACACAGGAGAAAGTGTGAGGAGAGAGAGGAGCGCCAGCCCAGGAGGTGTGAGACCTATCGGCCTGGACCAAGACGTGCTCTATGGTACCACCCATATACGCTGCACGGGAGCCACCTACCACCCATGGACACTGCACGGTGGCCGCCTACCACCCATAGACACTGCACGGGGGCCACCTACCACCCATAAACACTGCACGGGGGCCACCTACCACCCATAAACACTGCACGGGGGCCACCTACCACCCATAGACACTGCACGGGGGCATAGACACTGCACGGTGGCCGCCTACCACCCATAGACACTGCACGGGGGCCACCTACCACCCATAGACACTGCACGGGGGCCACCTACCACCCATAGACACTGCACGGGGGCCACCTACCACCCATAAACACTGCACGGGGGCCACCTACCACCCATAGACACTGCACGGGGGCATAGACACTGCACGGTGGCCGCCTACCACCCATAGACACTGCACGGGGGCCACCTACCACCCATAAACACTGCACGGGGGCCACCTACCACCCATAAACACTGCACGGGGGCCGCCTACCATCCATAAACGCTGCACGGGGGCCGCCTACCACCCATAGACACTGCACGGGGGCCACCTACCACCCATAGACACTGCACGGGGGCCACCTACCACCCATAGACACTGCACGGGGGCCGCCTACCATCCATAGACACTGCACGGGGGCCGCCTACCATCCATAGACGCTGCACGGGGACCGCCTACCACCCATAGACACTGCACGGGGGCCACCTACCACCCATAAACACTGCACGGGGGCCACCTACCACCCATAGACACTGCACGGGGGCATAGACACTGCACGGTGGCCGCCTACCACCCATAGACGCTGCACGGGGGCCACCTACCACCCATAGACACTGCACGGGGGCCACCTACCACCCATAAACACTGCACGGGGGCCACCTACCACCCATAAACACTGCACGGGGGCCACCTACCACCCATAGACACTGCACGGGGGCATAGACACTGCACGGTGGCCGCCTACCACCCATAGACACTGCACGGGGGCCACCTACCACCCATAAACACTGCACGGGGGCCACCTACCACCCATAAACACTGCACGGGGGCCGCCTACCATCCATAAACGCTGCACGGGGGCCGCCTACCACCCATAGACACTGCACGGGGGCCACCTACCACCCATAGACACTGCACGGGGGCCGCCTACCATCCATAGACACTGCACGGGGGCCGCCTACCATCCATAGACACTGCACGGGGGCCGCCTACCATCCATAGACGCTGCACGGGGACCGCCTACTACCCATAGACACTGCACGGGGGCCACCTACCACCCATAAACACTGCACGGGGGCCGCCTACCACCCATAAACGCTGCACGGGGGCCGCCTACCACCCATAGACACTGCACGGGGGCCGCCTACCACCCATAGACACTGCACGGGGGCCGCCTACCACCCATAGACACTGCACGGGGGCCACCTACCACCCATAAACACTGCACGGGGCCGCCTACCATCCATAAACGCTGCACGGGGGCCGCCTACCACCCATAGACACTGCACGGGGGCCGCCTACCACCCATAGACACTGCACGGGGGCCGCCTACCACCCATAGACACTGCACGGGGGCCGCCTACCATCCATAGACACTGCACGGGGGCCGCCTACCATCCATAGACGCTGCACGGGGACCGCCCACTACCCATAGACACTGCACGGGGGCCACCTACCACCCATAAACACTGCACGGGGGCCGCCTACCACCCATAGACGCTGCACGGGGGCCGCCTACCACCCATAGACACTGCACGGGGGCCGCCTACCACCCATAGACACTGCACGGGGGCCGCCTACCACCCATAAACACTGCACGGGGGCCGCCTACCATCCATAAACGCTGCACGGGGGCCGCCTACCACCCATAGACACTGCACGGGGGCCACCTACCACCCATAGACACTGCACGGGGGCCGCCTACCACCCATAGACACTGCACGGGGGCCGCCTACCATCCATAGACGCTGCACGGGGACCGCCTACTACCCATAGACACTGCACGGGGGCCACCTACCACCCATAGACACTGCACGGGGGCCACCTACCACCCATAGACACTGCACGGGGGCCACCTACCACCCATAGACGCTGCAGGAGGGCCGCCTATCGCCCATAGACGCTGCAGGAGGGCCGCCTATCGCCCATAGACGCTGCAGGAGGGCCGCCTATCGCCCATAGACGCTGCAGGAGGGCCGCCTATCGCCCATAGACGCTGCAGGAGGGCCGCCTATCGCCCATAGACGCTGCATGAGAGCCACCTACCACCCATAGACACTGCATGGGGAGGCTACCTACCACCCATAGACACTGCATGGGGAGGCTACCTACCACCCATAGACACTGCATGGGGAGGCTACCTACCACCCATAGACACTGCATGGGGAGGCTACCTACCACCCATAGACACTGCATGGGGAGGCTACCTACCACCCATAGACACTGCATGGGGAGGCCACCTACCACCCATAGACGCTGCATGGGGAGGCCACCTACCACCCATAGACACTGCATGGGGAGGCCACCTACCACCCATAGACACTGCATGGGGAGGCCACCTACCACCCATAGACACTGCATGGGGAGGCCACCTACCACCCATAGCCACTGCATGGGGGTTACCTACCACCCATAGACACTGCAATTTTTTTACTTTCTGCTTTAATACATATCCCAAAAAAATATATAAAAACCAAATGTATTCATCTGTTTAGGCCGATATGTTTTCTTCTACATATTTTTGGTTAAAAAAAAAAAAAAAAAATAGGGGTATATATATGTGTGCAAAAGTTATCGCGTCTACAAATTACAGGATAGGCTTAGGGACTATTATTTTTACTGGTAATGGCGGCAACCTACCAATTTTAGTGGGACTGCGACATTGCGGTGGACAAATCTGACCCACAAATGAAACTTTTTGGGGAACAGTGACATTATTACATTGATCAGTGCTATAAAAAGCACTGATCAATGTAAAAATGACACTGGCAGGGAAAAGGTTAACACTAGGGGGCGATCAATGGGTTAAGTGTGTTCACTGGGTGTTTTCTAACTGTAGGGGGAGGATAGGCTACCAGGGCTTGACAGATCACTGTTCCTGATCACTGGGAACTGTAGATCTCTGACATGTCATCTGGCAGAACGGGGAATCGCCTTGTTTATATAGGTAGTTCCCTGTTCTGCCTGTGTACACCACAACTGTGGGCCACCGGCGGACATCGAGTCTGCCGGGCACGTGCCCGATATCTCCCGCGCAAATACCGACGTACAGCTATGTCGGTTAGGCGCCAGTCAGTAGCGCAGTGGACGATGGCAGTCAGTAGAGCAGTAGTGTACACCATGATCGTGGGTCGCCGGTGACTATCAAGTCTGCTGGGCACGATCTCAGTAGAGCAGTGAATGGTGGCAGTCCTAGAATGCAGGTTTGGTGCTGCTGTGATGGGGGTAGAGAACATACTGTAGTTGTGCAGATATGTGGACAAAGGGGAGCACTCATTTTATGCTTGTTCTTGTGAGGATGAGGCAGGGGTGGCCCGTGCCATTAAGGGCGCACGGGCGCCCCCCCCTTTGCATGTGTGCCGCGCCCCCCCCCCTCAATTGTATACACAGGATAGCGAAGAACCCATAGGACCAAGGCTTAATTGCACTCATTCAACTGCCAGGTGAGAAGTAAGATTGCCCTGTGTAAGCTCCAAGTCATGCCAGTGTAAGCTTACAAAGGTCTAAAGACTGTTCCCACCCCCATGTGACAGTGCTGCGCCAATAACCAGTACTGTTCACCAGCATTGGTGTTGTCACATGCTCCACCATACTCAGAAATGCTGGATGGATATATACTTTTACTTCCAGGGAATGGGATGGTTTGGGAGCCAAAAAAAGGCATGGGGGGCATTAAAGTGAACCTGTTGCTTTTTCCTGCATAGGCAAAGCACCAATTAGCAATAAAGTGGTTGTAAAAGCTAAAGCTTTTTTTTTTTTTTTTTTTTTTACTCTAATGCATACTCTGCATTAAGTTAAAAACCTTCCACTTACCTGAGCCCGAGCTCGATCTGGCCCTGTGCCTGAGAGCAGCAGCGCTTCTCTCTCCACAGGACTCCGAGGTGGCAGTGGGAGTCCTTGGCTATCAATCGAATCCAATGAGAAGGGGGTGGGGCCAAGCCACACTGTATGTGTCAATAGATGCACACAGCCCGGCTTGGGATCATCCCCCATAGCAAGCCTCTTGTAAGGGAGAAGCAAAGTGCGCTATTGGCGGAGTCAGGAACTTCAGAAGAGGGGTTGGAGGGAACTGTGAAGAAGGTGAGTATAACAGCTTTATTATTTTAGAAAAATAAATCGCTTTAAATGTACTTTACCCACACAGGACGGTTCACCTAATAGCTTGCTGTCTGTTCAGCATCACTGAGTGAATGGTTGTTGGTCACTTCTATCCTGTTCTTTTTTTGATTAACCATTTTACATTTTAAACGTATATATATTACTATTTATAAAGCACAAATTATCATGGATTTCCTAAAGAAGGAGCACATCAGAAGCTGTTTGCCTTCAGACTCTCTCTCTTATTGTAAGTTCGTAAAGAGCTGTCTGAGCAAAACAGGGAGCTGGAGGGGAGCAATGGATGACTGCTCTGATTCATAAAGCCCTAATAAAGTCTAGCAAAATCTATCTCCTTCTAATCTGAGTACACACGACCGGACTTTCCGGCAGACTAGGTCCAACGGTCACCCCGATGGACTTTTAGCGGAGTTCCGGCGGACTTTCCGAACGAACGGACAGACTTGGCCACACTAAGTCCGTTCGAAAGTCCGTTTGTTTTGAACGTGATGACGTAAGACAGGACTAAACAAGGAAGTTCAATAGCCAATAGCTGCTCTTATGTCGTATTTGGTCCGTCGGACCAGCACACAGACAAGCGGTTTTTCCGATTTTAGTCAGTCGGATAGATTTGAAACATGTTCTATTTCTAGGTCTGTATGATTATTTATTTATTTTTCGAAAAACGATCGGACTAGCCCACTCACGATCGGACCTAGTCTGCGGGAAAGTCCAGTTGTGTGTATGCGGCATTAGGCACTTGTGTACTTGCTCCATTTACATTACAGAAGCATCCTTCTTGCCACATCATTCTTGAAAGTCATTGCTCACAATCTCAATGTCTGTAGTTTTCAGTCCCAGGCACCAGATACTGGTGGCTCCTCTCTGATCATCAGGGTGACCTGTACCCCTACAGCCCCAGTAAGTATTTGGCTGAAGTCATCACAGCAGTATTGAAGGAACAAAGGTACTGATGTATTTCAGCTGGATCTCTGACAGTGGTTTGCGGCTGGCTAGGTGGGGGTTGCCTCACAAATTAAGAACAGCCTAAGAAACATCCTCAATTACGCCCACCTCATCTCTGGAATCCCATGGACTCAAGGGAAATGTAGTTCATAATACCAGGTCAGAAGTGACATGCACAGATTAGTTTTATCCTCCCTCCGTCTGGGGATTGGTATTGATCAGTGACTGATGATACCACCCTATTATAATACACTTTTTTTACCAAAGAAAATCATGAATTATTTAATAACTGCAAGGTTTTTACTCAGCAATTTTTGGGGAGCTCTAAATCACAGTTCAGCATTATTCTGGAGTTGAGCTTTTAAAGCGTATTTCTGCTTTTGGAGCCAAATTTTGGTAAAACTTTATTATTATTGTGATAACCCCTATTTGTTAACCACTTGCTTACTGGGCACTTAAACACCCTTCCTGCCCAGACCAATTTTCAGCTTTCGGTGCTCTCACACTTTGAATGACAATTACTCAGTCATGCAACACTGTACCCAAACTAATTTTTTGTCCTTTTTTTCCCACAAATAGAGCTTTCTTTTGGTGGTATTTGATCACCTCTGGGGTTTTTATTTCTTGCGCTATAAATGAAAAAAAAAGAAAATTTCGAAAAGAAAAAAAACGCATATTTCTTTGTTTCTGTGACAAAATTATGCAAATTATTCATTTTTCTTCATACATTTTGGCCACAATTTATACGGCTACATATCTTTGGTAAAAATAACCCAAATTAGTGGATGTTATTTGGTCTTTGTGAAAGTTAGAGAGTCTACAAGCTGTGGTGCAAATCATACAAAATTGATCACATCTGATGTACTGGTGGACTATCTCACTTCTTGTGACCCAAACAAGCCATTATTTCTCTCACATGGCATGTGTATAACACAAATGACACCCCCCAAAAAAATTCAGTTATTCCTCCTGAGTATTACAATACCACATGTGTGGGACTTTTTCACAGCCTGGCCACATAGAGAGGCCCAACATGCAGGGAGCGCCATCAGGTGTTCTAGGAGCATAAATTACACATCTAACTTGTTGTCTACCTATTACACTTTTGAAGGCCCTGGAGCACCAGGACAATGACACGTGACACTGATGACAGATGGCACTGATACGTGGCAATGATGACACTTATATGTGGCACCGATGACAAATGGCACTAATACGTGGCACCGATGACAGATGGCACTAATACGTGGCACCGATGACAGATGGCACTAATACGTGGCACCGATGACAGATGGCACTAATACGTGGCACCGATGACACGTGACACTGATGACAGATGGCACTGATAAGTGGCATTGATGACACATGACACTGACAACAGATGGCACGTGGCACTGATGACAGATGGCACTAATATGTGGCACTGATGACAGGTGGCACTTATACATGGCACTGATGACAGATGGCACTGGGGACAAATGGCACTGACAATAGGTGGCACTGGGGACAGATAGCACTAACAGGTGGCACTGGGGGCGGAAGGCACTTTTTTTTTTTTTTTTCCTCCCTACTTACGGCCGCTGCAGCCGTTCATCTCTCCCCTCTCACACGTTGTCTGTGTGAGGAGGGAGAGCGGCGCTGAGAGATGATCTCATATGTTTACATATGAGATCATCTCACATTGGAGACGCGGATAGCGCTGTAAACAGCCGCTGTGATTGGCTGTTTACAGCGATCTGTGTTTGCCTGTCTCCGGGGGACGCAGAAAACACAAAACTTCCCCAATGCGCGCCCGCGGTGGCGCGCATTGTGGAAGTAAACACGGGGACGTCCAGGGACGGCCTCCCGGACAAAAACGCCCGCTCTAAAGCCGTCATTCGGCTATAGGGCGGGCGGGAAGCGGTTAAACATCCCCATTTACATAGCATAACTTAAAAATTGTTGGTTGCCTCTTTAAGTGCCTTTTATTTACTTAAAAAAATCCTTACATGCTCCCCCTGCTTTGTGATGTTTAGGAGGGGCTGTGGAATAATATTTAACAGAATTGAGGCCAGGGGACCGTGACCCGATGAAGTCGCGTGACACCACGCATAGCGACGGAGAGGCACTTGTATTGACGCTGGCAGGCAAGCTCGCCGCTCATGGAGTTCTGTGCATTATCGTATGATTGTATGTCAGTACCCTGAATGTTATCAATAAAAGCTATGTTTATTCAAAATACTACATAATCCGGACCCCCTCTCTTTTCTGATATCTCCCTTGCATCCACTGACAGACAAAGACATTTATAGATCTACAGTGGTCCAGCACTATGGTAGAAGGAAGAAGTGAATCTTACAGATTTGTATACACATGAGGTTACCTCATTACCACAAGCTAAGAGGACATTGCTACCATTGTGTGTTTTTTCATGACGAGGAGTTTACTATTCCTTGGCACCTTGTCTTTGCACCTTGATGTCCTTTGCACACAGAAGAAAGGATTGTATTGCCATTTTGCACTAACTCATTTGCACTCTTCACTGGTTTTGTACAGTTCATTTTGCACATTTATATTTGCACTCATTTTATTTACAGAGGAAATATTCTAGTGTCTCAACATTATTTCTTTTGCACTTTGAAATCAGTCACTTTACAATCCATTGTGGATGTTGTTTACATTTTTGATCTATTTTTGTTCATTTATTCATTTGCATGTGCACTGCTACCTTTAGCAGTACACCCCTTTTTGACTACAGAAGAATTATCATTTTGTTTCCACATTATCTGTTTTTTCACTTTGTTACCAGTCACTTTACCACACGCTGTGGTTATTATTTACACTGTTGATCTATTTGTACTGCTACCTTTAGCAGTATTCTTTCTCTCCTCTTTTGATCTGATTACTTGGTTCTCTTTCAACCCCCATTTGATTTTACTATTCCTACGGGCATGGACTGACCCTTATTCTGTGCTTGCAGCAGTTTTTTACACCTTTCACTTGCAACATAGTAGCACAGGAATATATATACACTGATGCCCCAAGGAAGAAGTAAGCTGCAATTGATCCCTGCTGACTGCTGTTCTCCAAGCACCACCACCTTTTATGTGCCTTCTGTGCTAAATCTCATTCTCATGGCTTAGAGAGTATCAGTGGGGGATTGCAAGACTGCAGCAGTACTCTGGTGAATGCTTACATGCCTCCCTGGCCCACCATACTATCTGTCCATTGCAGCAGGTGGGGAACATGACTGGAGGCATAGAGTGCAGTTGCTCCAGAGTTTAGTAAATTAACAGAAGCCCTGCTGACTTCCATCATCCAATCCTGTGCAAGCAAAAATGCTGTTTTTTTAATTTTCCTTGCAAGTGATTGGGTACTCTTTAACCACTTGCCAACCTCTGCATGTACATATAAGTCGGCAGAATGGCACGGCTGGGTGAATAGGCGTACAGGTACGTCCCTTTGAATTTGCCGCTGTGTGGTCACGTGTGTGCCCCTGCCGGGAGCTCCATGAGTAGGATTCCATGTCCCGCGGACTCGATGTCTGCGGGGATACCCACGATCGTCTCGCAGAGCTGAAGAACAGGGAGATGCTAATGTAAACAAGCATCTCCCCGTTCTGCCTAGTGTTGCTGTCACTAATCATAGCTCCCTGTGATCGGGAGCTGTGATCAGTGAAGTGTCATTCATAGCCACACCCTCTAACAGTTAGAATCACTCCCCAGGACACACTTAACCCCTCCCTAGCGGTTAACCCCTTCACTACCAGTGTCATTTTTACAGTAATCAATGCAATTTTATAGCACTGATCGCTGTAAAAACGACAGTGATTACAAAAATGTGTCAAAATTGTCCACCGTGTCCGCCATAATGTCACAGTTACGATAAAAATCGCGGATTGCCGACATTACTAGTAAAAATTTTTTTTTATAAAAATGGCATAAAATGAACCCCTATTTTGTAGACGCTATAACTTTTGCGCAAACCAATCAACGCTTTTTGCACTTTTTATTTTATTTTATTTTTTACCAAAAATATGTAGAAAAATACGTATCGGCCTAAACTGAGGGAAAAAAACATGTTTTTTTTAGTTTTTTTTTTTTTTTTTTTTTTTTTAAAATAGTCACTCTATTTTTGTTTATAGCGCAAAAAAAACGCAGAGGTGATCAAATACCACCAAAAGAATGCTCTATTTGTGGGAAAAAAAGGACATAAATTTTGTTTGAGAGCAACGTTGCAGGACCGTGCAATTGTCAGTTAAAGCGACGCAGTGCCGAATCGCAAAAAGTGCTCTGGTCTTTGACCAGCAAAATGATCCGGGGCTCAAGTGGTTAAAAAGCGAAGCTTCACCTTATTTACTAAGCTCTGGAGCAACTGCACACAGAGAGTACAATTGCAATTTGCAAATGCACAGCCTATTTGCCTTTTAGTAAATCGACCCCATAGTCTCTCTCTCTCTCTCTCTCATTCTGCACTTCTTTTTGTTAGTGGCTTACTTTAAAACAAGCTCATAAGGTATCCAGATTTATTGACAGTTTTCCCAGCAGAAAATCTGCAGAAGGCAGAGATCTGATCTCCAGTCTCAGAGCAAACCACCATATCGATTATCACCTCACCTGAAAGTCAATAAAGTAGGTCAGTATTTATTAAGGATTATCCTTACTTATTTTCAGAAACCAGTTCATTAAACCATACTTAAAAAGAAGCACATTTTTAACAATGTCGCAGTCTCACACCTTTCAGAGAGTTTAGAGGCAATGTATGGTGTCATAATAAAATATATATACACACATACACACACACTATATTACCAAAAGTATTGTAACGCCTGCCTTTACACACACATGATTTTTAACCAGTTAAAAACCACCCACCGCAGTTGTACTGCGGCAAGTCGGCTCTCCTGCACAAATCGACGAAAGTGGATGGCGGCTCACGCAGTTGCGGGTGCGTGGCGTGTTTTCACACACACTGCGGGAGTGTGCCCACATATTGGGTGGACTCAATGTCCCCCGCTGGTGACCCGCAATTGCCTAGTGCAGAGGCAGAATGAGGATCTGCCTTTGTAAACAAGGCAGGTCCCCTTTTTGACAGATGACATGACAGAGATCTACTGTTCCCAGTGATCGGAAACGGTGATCTCTGTCATGGCCCAGGCAGTTCATCCCCCCTACCGTTAGAACGCACTGAGGGAACACACTTAACCCCTTGATCACCACCTAGTGTTAACACCTTCCCTGCCAGTGTCATTTTTACATTGATCAGTGCATTTTTATCGCATGTTTATCAATGTAATAATGGCACTAGTCCCCAAAAGGTGTCATTTGGGGTCAGATTTGTCCACCGAAATGTCAAAATCCTTCTAAAAATCTCAGTGCCGTATCGCAAAAATTGGCTTGTGATTAAGGGAGCAAATCCTTCCGGTCCTTAAGTGGTTAATGGCATCCCAGTCTTAGTCTTTAAGGTTCAATGTTGAGTTGGCCCACCCTTTGCAG
Organism: Lithobates pipiens; assembly: GCF_037356315.1. Taxonomy (NCBI): domain Eukaryota; kingdom Metazoa; phylum Chordata; class Amphibia; order Anura; family Ranidae; genus Lithobates; species Lithobates pipiens. The sequence goes on from NW_027507685.1 coordinate 134,449,898, forward strand.
CTATAACAGCTTCAAATCTTCTGGGAATGCTGTTCACACGGTTTAGGTGTGTGTCTATAGGAATGTTTGACCATTCTTCCAGAAGCGTATTTGTAAGGTCAGGCACTGATGTGGACGAGAAGGCCTGGCTTGCAGTCTCCGTTTACTTCATACCATTCTTTGTTCTATTGGGTTGAGGTCAGGACTCTGTGCAGGCCTGTCAAGTTCCTCCACCCCAAACTCGCTCATCCATGTATTTATGGACCTTGCTTAGTGCACTGGTCCAAATAATTTGGTGGAGGGGGAATTATGGTGTGTGGTTGCTTTGCAGTGGTTGGGCTTGGCCCCTTGGTTCCAGTGAAGGGAACACTTAAGACATCAGCATACCAAGCTGATTTCATGCTCCCAACTTTGTGGGAATAGTGTGGAGATGGCCCCTTCCTGTTCCAACACAACTGCACGCCAAAAATCCAGTGTCCTGGTGTATCTTGTATCAAAGCTGCAAATAACTCGCAATACTGTCAGATTTATAGAGGTGAACTAAAGAGTCTAAGTACAATCAGCTACATTTTTTGGCAAAGTCAATCGCAAGCAAAAATTCCTCCAAGGCCTCAGCATATTTCACTGTAGTCACTTCTTTATGGGATTGGGCCCCTCTGTGACCAAATTCTAGACAGGTATAGACGGAAAAGGCTGCCCCCCTCCCAGTATGGGGTTCGCTCCCACTTAGGCTCCAGGTTACTTCCTTTGATGTGTTTGGTATTCTTTACCAAACACAGATGTTTTATGTGTTCTTCTAATGTCTTGGAGACGATAGTTATATCATCGAGTTAACTAACACAGTCTCAAAATTTACGTCTCTAATGCCGTGTACACACGATCGGACTATACGGTGGACTTAGTCCGTTGGACAATTCACCAGTGTGTGGGCTCCAGTGGACTTTTTTCTTCCCAAAAGTCTGGCGGACTTAGAAAGAAGTCTTGACTAAAAATTGTCCACCGGACTCTGCAATCCACCCGTGTGTGTGCTAGTCCGCCGGATTTTTCAAATTAACGGACTTGCCCACACACGGAGTAAAGTTCGTTAATTTTGAACGTGACTCCAGGTAGACGGACTAGCGAAGGAAGTCAATGTCGCCACCTCCATCAGTGAGATTGACATCTTGCTAGCCCCGTCGCCTGGTATGGATTTAAAGGGGAACCCCTACGCCGGAAAAACAGCGTGGGGGATCCCCCCAAAGTCTATAGCAGACCCTTATCCGAGCATGCAGCCCGGCTGGTCAGGAAAGGCGGTGGGGACTAGCGAGCGCCCCCTCCTGAGCCGTACCAGGTCGCGTGCCCTCAACATGGGAGGGGGGGTCCTGAGGCTCCCCCCACCCCAAAGCCCATTGTCCCCATGTTGATGAGGACAAGGGCCTCTTCCCGACAACCCTGGCCGTTGGTTGTCAAGGTCTGTGGGCGGGGGGCTGATCGGAATCTGGGAGCCCCCTTTAATAAGGGGCCCCCAAATTCCAGCCCCCCACCCTATATGAATGAGTATGGGGTACGATGTACCCCTACCCATTCACCTGGGGGGAAAAAAGTGTAAATAAAGAAACATACAACACAGGTTTTTAAAGTAGTTTATTAGACATCTTCGGGGGTCTTCTCGCCGGGCTCCTCCGCTATCTTCTGCTCTTTTACTAGCTGAGGAGCCCAGCTTTCTCCTTCGTCGCCGCCGTCCGGGGGTCTTCTTCTGACTTCGGGGGTCTTGTCTTGCTCTTCGGTTCTTCTGCCAGGCCTGCACTATCTTCTCCCAGCTCTTTTACTAGCGTTGGCCCAGTCTTCTCGTTCGTCGATGTCGCCTTCTTCTTTCCTCTTCTTCTTCCCCTCTTCTCTTCTTCTGTTGTTGACAGGATGCTCTCTCCGGCCATAATGCCAGGTGACCCCACCCCTTATGTTACAGTCCAGGGGATGCTGGGATTGTGACATCATAAGGGGCGGTGGTCACCATGGGACATCACCCGGTGACCCCACTCCTTATGCCTATATAAGTCGCCACGCAATGCGCCCCTGGCATTACGGCCAGAGAGAGAGAAAGAAGAAGAAGAAGGTAAGATAGCGGAGGCCCGGCGGGAGAAGACCTGAAAGAATTTCCCCAAAGCACCCACCCCCCCATGTTGAGGGAACGTGGCCTGGTATGGCTCAGGAGGGGGGGGGAGCGCTTGCTTGTTCCCACCCCCTTTCCTGACCGGCCAGGCTGCATGCTCGGATAAGGGTCTGGTATGGACTTTTGGGGGGCCCCACACCATTTTTTTCAGCGTAGGGGTTTCCCTTTAAATCCATACCAGTCGATGGGGCTAGCAAGGTGTCAACCTCGCCGCTGGAGGGAGTCCCGTCTACCTGGAGTCACATTCAAAATGAATGGACTCTGCTCCGTGTGTGTGACTTTACTCATTCTCGGCCACTGCTGGGTTGACTGGGTCACGGGTCACCCCTACCCCTTTCCGCTTCACCGGCTGGTCTTTGATTAGAATCTTCACCCAGGTGATACCTTCGACCAGGATAGGTAGATTATTAGCTGCTCTGAGGGATTGCCACCAGGGGTTCAGCTGTTTCTGGGCTCCAAAAAAGGTGGCTATCACTGGGCTTGGTGTGACCATGTCCTCTGATTTGCTGGTACTTTGGCTTTTCTGTCCCGGGGGTCAGCTTTCTGGTGCTCCTGGCCCATTCCACCTGCCGCGTGCCCGAAGAACAAGCAACTTGCAATGGGGCACCCAAGTAGGCTCTCTCCCGAGCTGCTTCTTTGCGTGTCCATTCACACACAGCCGCGGCTTGGGCCCTGCCCACTCTCTCTCCTCATTGGCTTACTGGTTGTGATTGCCAATGAGGGAATATCCCCAAAGAGCCAAGGCTCTTGTGCACATCACTGGATCACGATGGGGCTCGGTTAAGTATTAGGGAGGGCTTGGGGGCTACTGCACCGAGAAGGTTTTTTCATGGGGAATAGAATGCATGAAGGTAAAAAACCTTGAGCTGTTAGATTCACTAACTTTTTCTTGCCAGTCTCTCTGGACTGGGCCAGCCTTCAGGCCAGATATGAATTGATCCCTAATGTTTTTTTTTCCCCCTGCAAAGTAAAAGCATAATGGGCTAGTATGCATCACATACTATCACATTTTCTAGATGCCTGCAGAGGTTCTGGATGGCCACTGCATAATGGGTGAAGTGCTTGTTCTTCTGCTGTTCCCTTAGGAAGAAACATTACCTTGGCTCCAGAAGAGGTATCTTCTCCCCAAACAGGCCCTCCAAGTGTGACACAATTTGTTCTAGAGTAGCCCACTCCTCTTCTGGCAGCGCCATCGCTGCATGGGGGGTGTCATACTCTGAGGCATTAATAGTCAGCTCCGGCAACCAGCCGTGAACCTGATATAAGCGAGCGCCATTTTCAGTCTCTCTTCCCACTCTGCCAGAGAAATGTTGGACCCATTAACCACTTCAGCCCCCCTGAAGATTTGGTTGCTCAATGGCCAGACCATTTTTTGCAATGTGTCGCTTTAACTGACAATTGTGTGAGTTTGCCACGATGTTGCTAGGGTTACCTGCTTGGTTGCTAGGAGTTCCCGCTTAATCCACCCTTACTCCCGCTTGCTCGTTACTCAATGACCAGTCCAGGGTATTTGGGTTTTTGTATTTCATTTGGAACTTGGATGGGAGAAGGAATGATTTGGATACTCCAACTGGAACTATTCACAGTAGATAAGGACAACTCTCACTTGACCTCATCAGATTATCTGTGGAAGCAGACACACTGCTTTAACCATACAGCCACATGTATGGAATAATTAAGTCTTCTTGCTCTCACTACTTCATCTTTGGGACACTCTCTAGCATCCCCTTTACTGACACCCATCCACTAACTCTTGCTGAAGGGGGTGGCCCTCACTTGGCAGGCCCCAAAGACACAGAACTGTACTCACAGTAGGCAGAATCAGATCCTTCCTGGTGTCTCCCTTCCATTCAGCTCTGCAAGACCTCTTCGTTCATCTATTACATATAGACGATCCCAATCACTTCGTGACAAGTTAGTCCGGAGTCATTATACCCCGGTAGCCAAAACCAAATACAAGGAAACTGGCAGTAGACCCTGCCATAAGTGCAATTATTGCCGTTTTCTGTTTGCGTCTAGGCATATATTGCTGCCCAATGGTCAAGCTTACAGACCTAAATTCCTAGCAACATGTCAATCTATTGGTATTGTATATTTAATGATATGCAATTGTGGGGCCTACTATGTAGGGAAGACCAAGCGTCCCTTTTTCTGCCGAATCAGGGACCATGTATCTCTGGTCCGAGCCAAAAAAATGGAGACACCAATAAGTAGACATATGGGTCTCTTTCATGCCTTTGATGAGACGTGCATGCATTTTTTCGCACTGGAATCATACCCCCCAGGTGAGAGAGGGGGCAATTATGACCGTATACTTTTACAAAAAGAGACACAATGGATTTACATCTTAGGGGCCACATGTGCCCCTGGTTTAAATGACTCGTTGAGTTATAAACCTTTCCTCTGATGACTGTAATTTATTCCTTTTTTTCTTTTCTTCTCCTTTTTTTCATTACTCTTTCATTTCTCTATTGATTGATTTTTATAAATAGATAGGCACTTTGTTACTATATGTATATCTGTACTTCAATTTGGTCGAGGAACCGGGGGGCTGGGGTATCCATGTATTCTTACCATGCTATAATCAGTTATTCAAATCCAATTTCTTAATTATAATCCTTCTAAGTTCACTTTGAAGAGCACTCTTAAAACTATGGTCTTAGGGGTTTTTTTCCTGGCCGGCCTATTTTTGATTTTGTTTTTGGTATTTACCATTAGCAATGGGGCACCTCTGGACTAATGCTTGCACGGGTGCACTGGGCCTTATTATAGTCTCGCATTGATTGATCTACTGTTGCGCGGCTATATTTATGTAAGTCCCTACTTTTCTCAGCACTCTGTTGGCTACATATGCCCTATACGTTAGGATTCTCTCCCCTCCGTATAGAAGCATCTTTTATGCTCCTCGATGTAGGTGGATTCGATCCCCCGCTGTGGTGTGTTATTGAGCAGAGTGGTTGGTTACTGGCATTGCTCCTTCCCACTGGGTTTGTCCTGGTGGCAAGTGATTTTGCATTCTCAATGCCTGTTATCTCCTTTCTGCTCTTCCATCTAATCCACGCACAGTATATTGTGGATTCCCCCAGCTAATATGGCATATCCTGTGTGTCACTTGTTCATGTAGGCGCAGGAGATGTATTATAGGAATCTTCCGGTTTGCCATTACTGTGGATGGCAATTAGGATTTTCCAAAATGGCCGCCGTGCGCGGGTGACAACGGTTTACGTCACGGCGCGCATGCGCGGCACACTCCTCGGCTCGTTCCGAGACTGAATGTAGAGACATTTCCGCCCACCTACCGGGGGCGATCCCAGACGCCACTGTGTTGGGGGGAGTGCTTTATAAGGCAGCATTTGTCTGCCTTTCTCTTGTTCTGTGGAGGACTGTGTGTATGCAAGGTTCTTACGTTTGTGCAACTAGGTATGTAGCTGTTTGCTTTTGTTACTTCCAGCGCAACCTTTATCTCTATTTGATTCTCTATCAAGCAATATATCTGAACTAACCTGTGGCTACTGCTTGCTGGTTTGTTTTTTCTTTTGTGCATACCAGACTTGATAAGCCCTAGTGTAATACGAATTCAACTTTACCTTGTATGAGAGCGGCTAGGAGGATATCTTTCCTGTCCATCTTGGAAACTGCGGTCTAGCTAGGGCAGCCCCTGACCCCTATGTAGGGGTTCAGTTTTTCTAATATTGACCCTATCGGGTAATGATTCCAAATTATCTATTAATCTATGCAGTCAATATAAACATCCCTTAGGAATTGCAAAATTTGAGCGATTCCTGAGAGTAATATTATGCTTTTTAAATTACAGCAGGATTTTTCTTTCCCTCTCTCTATAGTATGTATTTAAACTGCTATTTTGAAGCACTTCCCTGCAAGCACATATAGTCCGGATGTCCCCCCATCCACCACTGAGGCTCTTCATTTTTTGCAATACGGGATTATTCTGATTGATCTTATTTTGTGAACATACAGTGGGTGAGTATGTGATCTTTCAGCCCCCTCGATTTTGAACGACCTAGAGGTTTTGTTCTCCAAATATTTAAACATATAACCCTGTATATAATAATTTTTTCTGTAGTAATCATATTTAATTGTTTGCTTTTTTCTTTAAAGTTTATTGTGAATAATGGAACATGCACTATTTAATCAATTTCTTTATGTGTTTATCCATGCAGTATTATACTTGTCAATGATATTCAAAGCTCCTGAAGAAACTCGTCCATGAGTGAAACATGTTGAGCATCATATTACATTGACTGAGTTCACAAATGATTCTTCCAGATCTCTATGTATTGTATGGATGTGTATCTGTTTTGATAGTGCTGTTTTAGCAAAATTTGTTATTTTTTTGTATAATACATTTCTATGAATTAAAAAAAAAAAAAACTCTTTCTGAGTGATTGCTATCTGATCTTCTTTAATATATGTAATGTCTGATACCGTTAAAAGTCCCGCTGAGGCTAGTCACCTCTCCCCTTGTTCCCCTTTTTCAAAGAACAACACCCTAGTCTAACTAACTGGACACATTTCACATTTGAACCATATGACTAGCAATATACTCAGTCCCACTGAACTACCAAGGTATTGATTCTTGTCTATCTCAGTCAGACCCACAAGTTAGTATGAAGAGGTGCAGAGTCTATATGACGGATGCCTGCATTATCCCTTCCTCTGCGTCACAGAGGCAGCACAACTTCTCCTGGCGGCCTGCTATTATTGCTGGAGCCTGATCAATAGCTGGCCTACTTGTGAGTGTTTTGTAGAAATTTTTCAAGGGAGCCCTTTCTTTCTGGCTCTGTCCTTCTCTGAAGAAACAATGAGCAACTACCCCCTTTTTCCCAGGGTAGCAAATCACCCACGTTAAACCGGCCCAAAGGAATCTTCACAAAGTGTCCTTGCAGAATGAAGTATCTTTGCAAAGTGTTCTTTCTCTTTCTTTTCCAAACACCTCTTGAGCAAACATAAGGGGCTTTTGGCCCAAAGATCGTCACAAAGTGTGCTTAGCAAAGTATCTCCGCAAAGTGTTTTTGTGGAATAGGGATTTGCCTCCTCTAGGTAGTGGCCCCTGGTATTGACAGGTGGAATAATCTGTGGCAAAAGGATTTTCCTCCCCAATGATGAAACATTTATAGCTTCGATAGTTCCCTCCTTCGTTTGCAAGGATAGAAGGGAAGGGGAAACTTGGATGAATAGGGCCTTCGACCCTGTGAACGACAGGTCAACTGTGGCAATACTTCGGGCTCAACAGCCCCTTTACTGACAGTTCTTGAATCCGGCTTGCATTCCTCAATAATAGTGGTCTGGATGAGGGATCTGCTCTACCATGCCTTCTGGACTTATGATACTGAGAGACCAAGCCTGGCCTCTCCCATATGGGCGATTGATCTCTACTGAATCAATGTGTGTCGACCACCCCAGATTCGAATTCTCTTTGATGGAGAGGAAGGTGTCCCATAGAAGTGATCTGGATGAGTTCCAGTGTGGCTTGGGGACATATAGGAATTCCCAAATGGCTTCATCATACCAGGCATCCCTCTTACTCTCAATCTCCTCCATGGTCTTTCTTGGGGCATATGGATCATCTTATTCATATTGCATGGCCACCTGGGGAGTTTCTGCCTATCATTTCTCCCAGGTGGGGCATACAGGGTCTCCACTCTGGTGATCAGTTTTTTTGTAGGCGTCATTATGTGCCCGAGCCCAAACATAGATGTGGGTTGGGGATAGATTTGGGACCCTTGTGGCATAGGCCTCACAGAACCCCAGATTCCTCACACACCTCATGCAAACGACTGCCACCTCCGTCGCTTCTGGATCCATTGAAGCCCCTCAGCCTCTCTAAGAGATGGACTGTTAACTGCTGCGGATGTTACTGAGGCACCCTGTGGCTGCGACTTGGTGTTCGTGACTTGTAGATTTTGCACTTTAGACACATGGATCTCCCTGGTTTGAGAGATGGTAGTGCGAGTGTGCACCACGGGTCCCGGCCCCAGCGGTGTTCTTCGCACTCCCTGTCCTCTCCCAAATGGAACAGCCACTATAGGTGTCAGTGTCTCTGAAGTGGTTGCTACTTCCAAATTTACGTACAGACTTCAGGAGTTGCAATCACTCTGCTCCAGTTGCAGCAACCTCTCACCGCAGTGCCCACACTGGCTCCATGCTCGCAGCCTCACAGATAGCTCAGTTTCTCCTTCAGTGCACAGCGCCAGTCCATGCCATCACATGCGGTAGCATCTGCGCTCCGGCTCGCTCCGATACCCACCATATTGCTACTCCTTGCATGTGTCTCCTGCAGCTACACCCAAAGGCTGAAGTGACATCATAGCTCTCTTCCCCTCCTGTGACTGTCAGCCCACGAGTGGCGACTCCGCCCATAGCCCCAGACTAGCTGACTCTCTGGCGGTGGCTCCTCCTGCTAGGCAGATCTGAGTGTTGACCTCACAGGCATCTCTCTTGTTACCTGCAGCAGGTTGCCAATGGTTCCCACTTAGTTGCTGAGAATCCCCACTTAGGTGCATAGGGCACCTACTGTGTTGCTGAATGTTACCGTTTGGTTGCTAGAAGTTCCTGCTTGACCCACCATTAGTCTCACTTGCTCATTACTCAATGACCAGTCCAGGTTATTTGAGTTTTTGTATTTTATTCGGAACTTGGATGGGAGAAGGGATGAGTGGGATACTCCAACTGGAACTATTCAAAATAGATAAGGACAACTCTCACTTGACCTCACCGGATTATCTGTGGAAGCAGACACACTGCTTTAACCATACAGCCACATGTATGGAATAATTAAGTCTTCTTGCTCTCACTAGCAGAAGACTTTATGAACTACTTCATCTTCAGGACACTCTCACTAGCATCCCCTTTACTGACACCTGTCCACTGACTCCTCTAGTTGAAGGGGGTGGCCCTCACTTGACAAGCCCCAAAGACACAGATCTGTACTCACAGCAGGCAGAATCAGATTCTTCCTGGTGTCTCCCTTCAGTCAGCTCTGCAGGACCTCTGGGTTCTGCATCTCTCCCTCTAAACCCCTGGATCTCCTACAGGTTAGCTTTATTATAAGCTTACCTGTAGGTTAAAAAAAAAGTGTTTACTACTACTTTAAGTACCACAGTTGTACTACAGAGGCTACTCTAGATTTATATTTAATAACCCAGAGAATCACATTCTCTGCGTAATTCCTCCCAAACAAGGTACCTAATTTAGGCCCTGCCTACAAGTGATTTTCCTGTTAGGCACAGTAGGCTTAAAGCCAGTATTAAACCCAAAATGTTATAAATTGCAGCTTACCAATCATTAGATGTGGTGGCTGCATTCGTTTTCTGTGCTTTTGAAAAATAGCACACTTGCTGGCTGGTTCACCAGATGAAAATAGAAGAAAGAAAGCATTAAAAAGGAAACAAATGCAGCTATCACATCTAAGAATTGGTAAGCTGAAGTATAATAAATGTTTGCTTTTGAGTTTAATGCCACTTTAAGCCTATAGGCAAGCAAAGATGCAACTATCCTTATAGTTATGTACAATTATTGGCCACACTCATCATCCTAAGAGAAGATCACCACACTTTTGCCATAAAATCTTTCCCTACCTGCTACTTTCTTTTTAAAATGCACACTGACAGTTACACATGCGCAGCATCTATAACATGTACATGTGCAGTGCAGGAGTGCATCTTGGGCAGTAGGAAAGGTTAAAGACTCTAGGCCCAGAAGAAGACCAGGAGAGCAGCGCTGGCAAAGGAACACAGACACTGAATAGCTGGAGGAGAGCAAATTGCAAGGTAAGTGTGCGAAAATGTGCAAGAGCTCCTTGGGGCCCCAAAAATTTAGTTCTGCTTTTAAGGTTTATAGGTGTAGAGGTACCCTCGTGAGTGCTGCAGAGTATTGTAGTCCACGTGTCACCCTACCCAGCCAGGCACACGATTTCCAGTCACTCTTTTAGACAGAAAACAGTCCATGCACTTTGTTTGTTTTTTTATTGAGGGGAGTTAACTTGGATGGTATAAGGGAATATGGGATGCCCACTTAATTGCAGAATATTTACATGGGACCAGCTATATACACTCCAGTCTTCACTCCAGCACAAAACTTGCTTGCCGACTATTCCTCCTCAACACCTCCAGCACATTTCTTGCTAACACTTTCAGGACTAACTAGTACAGAAATTTAGGCCTGACACTGGCTCAGCCAGGCCTTGAAAGTTCCCTTTGCGGGTAGGGACATAGGATCTCAATGGTATAGCCAAAATATGACAGTCCTTGGTGCTAGTTGTCCTACCCATAGCTACTGCTCTGAGTACCAACTCTTCAGGCCCTGCAAGCCCTCCTAGCTGCAGCTGCCTCTCTCTCCTGCCCATGCTTCCACAGCCCACTCTTCTGGTTCTGTGCTCATCCCAGACTGCACTCTCCCAGTCTTCTCTGGCGTGCCTCCTCAGTCCTCCCCTGACTGCGTGTCACTCATCAGCCCTCTTGGCTGCGACCTGTTGTTCCTCCTTGGTGACTTGCTTGGCAGTGCTCTATCCCGCAGTCCTCTCTCCTTGCTCCCATGCCTCCTGTCTGGGACACCTCCACATGGTCTGCGCCCAGGCCCAAGGTCATTCACCCCCCAGACTGGTGAGCTCCCCCAAAGGCCCATACAGCCTAGCACTCCATCTCCAGCTTCCACACGAATAACTCCTCCCCAGTTGGGCTGACCCTAGGCATTTAAGGAGGCATGCCCCCTGAAATCCAAGTTGAGGATTGGCCAAGGCTCCTTAGAACACCCCAAACAGCTTAACCTTTCCTTCCAGAAAGTACCAGAACATTTTGGAAAGCAATGAGAGATTCTAATGATGCTGCTTGTGAATCACCAGCTCAACACTGGGCCACCCCAACCCAGATCAAAACAAACAGGCCTAGCTATCAGCTAGGCCTGCCTAAACTTGCTGACTGCCTAAAAAAACTTTTTACACCTATCTAGCAACCTGGAGGGTGCTACATAAGGTATAAATTGAACTCTGCTTTCTCTCTACTGGCCTCCTCAGCTATCTTCCCTTTGACCCCCCCCCCCCCCCCCCCCCCCCCATGCTGCCAGGGGTGAAGAAAAATACACAGTACTTTGGATATGAATGAGCATGTTAGATGGTTAGTCAGGTTGAGAAAAGATGCAAGTCCATCTAGTTCAACCAAAAAAAAATATAATAATGCAGAGAGAGGCAAAAACCCCAGCAAAGCATTCTCCAATTTGCTACAGCAGGGGAAAAATTTCCTTCCTGATCCCCTGAGAGGCAATCGGATTTTCCCTGGATCAACGTTGTCTATATATATTAGTACCCAGGCCTTTTGTAAAGCAATCTACTGAATTTGCCATAATCACCTCTGGAGGGAGTCTATTCTACATATTCACAGCTCTTACTGTGAAGAAAGCTTTCTGTATTTGGAGATTAAATCTTTTTTTCCTGTAGACATAAAGCGTGCCCCCTTGTCCTCTGTGATGTCCTTAAAGTGAATAACACAACACCAAGTTCACTATATGGACCAATTATGTATTGGTACATGTTGATCATACAGTGCCTTGCAAAAGTATTCACCCCTCCTTGGCTTTTAACATATTTTGTTACATTACAGCCTTTGGTTCAATGTTTTGTTTTGTTTTTTATCGGAATTATATGTGATGGATCAGAACACCATAGTCTGAGTTGGGGAAGTAAAATTAAAAAAATATATACATACAACTATTTTTCAGAACTAAATAACTGATAATTGGCATGTGCATATGCATTCACCCCCTTTGTTATGAAGCCCATAAAAAGCTCTGTTGCAACCAATCACCTTTAGAAGTCATGTAATTAGTGAAATGATGTCCACCTGTGTGCAATCTAAGTGTCACATGATCTGTCGTTACATATACACACCATTTTGAAAGGCCCCTGAGCCTGCAACACCTAAACACGAGGTACCACCAACCAAACACTGCCATGAAGACCAAAAAACTCTCCAAACAAGTAAGGGACAATGTTGGTGAGAAGTACAAGTTAAGGTTAGGTTATAAAAAAAAAAAATATCCAAATCTTTGATGATCCCTAGGAGCACCATCAAATCTATCAAAACCAAATAGAAAGAACTTGGCAAAACAGCAAACTTGCCAAGAGACGGCTGCACACCAAAACTCATGGACCGGGCAAGGAGGGCATTAATCAGAGAGGTAGCACAGAGACCTAAGGTAACCCTGGAGGAGCTGCAGAGTTCCACAGCAGAGACTGGAGTATCGGTAAATAGGACAACAATATATAGAGTTGTGCTTTTTTGGAGAGTGGCCAGAAGAAAGCCATTACTTTCAGCAAAAAATAAAATGACACGTTTGAGTTTGTGAAAAAGTGGGAGACTCCCAAAATGTATGGAGGAAGGTGCTCTGGTCTAATGAGACTAAAATCAAACTTTTTTGCCATCAAAGAAAACATGCTATGTCTGGCGCAAACCCAACCCAACACATCACATCACCCAAAGAGCACCATCTCCACAGCGAAAAATGGTGGTGGCAGCATCATGCTTTGGGTTTATTTTTCAGCAGTCGGGACTGGGAAACTGGTCAGAGTTGAGGGAAAGATGGATGGTGCTAAATACAGGGATATTCTTGAGCAAAACCTGTACCACTCTGTGTTATTTGAGGCTAGGACAGAGGTTCACCTTCCAGCAGGACAATGACCCCAAACACACTGCTAAAGCAAGTCTTGAATGGTTTAAGGGGAAACATGTAAATGTGTTGGAATGGCCTAGTCAAAGCCCAGATCTCAATCCAATAGAAAATCTGTGGTCAGATTTAGATTGCTGTTCACAAGAGCAAACCATCCAACTTGAAGGAGCTGGAGCAGTTTTGTAAGGAGGAATGGGCAAAAATCCAAGTGGTAAGATGTGGCAAGCTCATAGAGACTTATCGCTCAAGCGACTTGGAGCTGTGATAGCTGCAAAAGTGGCTCTACAAAGTATTGACTTTAGGGGGGTGAATAGTTATGCACATTTACTCTTTCTGTTATTTTGTCTTATTTGTTGTTTGCTTCACAATAATTAAAAAAAAACATCTTCAATGTTGTAGGCATGTTCTATAAATTAAATGATTCAAATCCTCAAACAATCCATGTTAATTCCAGGTGGTGAGGCAACAAAATACTTTTGCAAGGTACATTATCCCCCCTTATTTTCCTCTTCTCAAGAGGGAATAGATTCAGTTCCTCCAATCTTTTCTCATAGCTGAGCTCCTCCATGCCTCTTATCAGTTTGGTTGCCCTTCTCTGCACTTTCTCCAGTTTCCTGATATCCTTTTTGAGAACCGATGCTCAAAACTGAACTGCATATTCCAGATGAAATCTTACTAATGATATGTACAGGGGCAAAATTATATCTCTCTTCCTCTGGAGTCCATGCCTCTCTTAATACAAGAAGGACTTTGCTCGCTTTGGAAATTGCAGCTTGGCGTTGCATGTTATTATTGAGCTTATGATCTACCAAAACCCCCAGATCCTTTTCCACCATTGATTCCCCCAGTTATACTCCCCCTAGTATGTACGATGCATGCATATTCTTAACCCCCAAGTGCATAACTTTACATTTACCAACATTAAACCTCTTTTGCCACTTAGTTGCCCAATTAGACAGGGCATTGAGGTTGGCTTGTAAATTGGAGACATCCTGTAAGGACATTATTTCACTGCATAGCTTGGTGTTATCTGCAAAGACATAAATGCTATTTTTAATCCCAGACCCTATAAGATTTATAAAGATATTAAAAAGTAAGAGTCTCAGAACTGAACCTTGGGGTACATCACTGATAACCTTAGACTATGTAGAGTATACCACTCTCTGAATTCTGTATTTTAGCCAGTTTTCTATCCATTTACAAATTGATCTTTCCAAGCCTGTAGACTTTACCTTACACATGAGCCGTGTGTGTGGGGAACTATGTCAAACACTTTTGCAAAATCCAAGTACACCACATCCACCGCCACCCCTCTGTCCAAGGTTATACTTACCTCCTCATAAAAAGAAAGCATGTGACTCATTCCTTTGTGACAGCAGTGGTGCTTGGTGATTGGCTACTCTGACACCACACCGCTGGGAATGAGTCTTCAGGCTTGTGACTGGGATTGATTTGGAGATTACACAGGGCTTCTTCTCACTTCCCATGGTGCATAAGAACACAGTAAATTATATCACAATTTCTTAAAGCGGGAGTCCGCCGTTTTTTGTTTTTTTTAAAAGCCAGCAGCTACAAATACTGCAGCTGCTGACTTTTAAAATAATGACACTTACCCGCCCAGCGCGCCCGCGATGTCGGCACCCGAAGCCGATCTCTCGATCGTCTCTCGGGTGCTGCCGCCGCCATCTTGGGTATGAGAATCAGGAAGTGGAGCCTTGCGGCTTCATTTCCCAGTTCCCTACTGCGCATGTGCAAGTCGTGCTGCGCAATAAGGATGGTCCCCTCTGTCTCTGGGATCCGTGTGTTTCCCAGCAGACAGCGGGGGACTTTTTCGGAAAGGGGCGTACTTTCTGCAGATATCTATGCCGGAAGTGGGTGCAGATACCTGTACTGTACAGGTATCTGCACCCCCTTCCCCCTGAAAGGTGCCAATTGTGGCGCCGGAGGGGGGGAGGGTTCCAATGAGCGGAAGCTCCACTTTAGGGTGGACCTCCGCTTTAATGCCTATTTGTTGAAGGTCACAGCACTGCATGACAACTGGGCTGTTAGGATTTTACAGAAGAAGATCAGCCACACCAGAAAACTACCATTGGGGCAATATATTTAATCTAACACCCCCTGCATTGGAGTGGGCTTCTCTATAAGTGACCCAACAACAAGGGTGCTCAACCGCTTGATGAGCGAGGGCCACTTATGTGATTTGGTAACTGATCATGGGCCACAATGAAATATAGGGTTTTTCCACTCCTCCAAACCACAAACGTAAACAAGCCCTTACTGTCCTAATCTCCCTATAAGGATGTTTTCACACTGGTGCACTGTGGTTTATCCAAACCCCAGGTGCAGCGCAGTGCATTTGCGACTTTCCTGCGATGAGCCATAGACTTCTATTATATCTTGCAGGTGTGGTGCACTTTTTGAAAGTGCACCAAAACTCCTGCACCCAGGAGTTCTGGTGTGCTTTCAGAAAGCACACTAAACTTGTAAAAAAATAATCAAAGACTTTGGCTCAGTGCAGCTAACCTGCATGAAAGCCACAGGTGCAATGCGCTGCACCTGTGGATCAGTGTGAAAGCAGGCTAAAAACCTTTTTTTATATGCGCTAAAATGCCAATTGCAAAAGTGCAGTGTATGTGTTAATACATAATTATCCTCTATCACTCTCCAGGCTGTTAAAAGGGTCCCAGGTGAAGTGCACTTGGTATCACTCTGCCTGGGACAGGAGCTAGAGCTACAAAGGAAGCATTGGCTTATACGCCTCTCTCTGCAGCCACCTGCTTTCTCCGCTGCCAGTGCCTGCCATATGCACTTTAATGCTCTAAGATAGCAGGTTGGCAACCTGTTGATCGTGATCTGGACTTGACAACTTGCCATCCCAGAGTATGGGCATACACTTTCTTGGTTTGATTTCATGAGCAACATCAGAGGGCTCTGTGGGCCACGGTTTGAGTATCCTTGTCCTACAACATACCTATGCCTGTAACTTCCAGAGCTGTGTCCATAAGCTTAAATATGTGTTTGTGTGTGGCCTTTTCTCTTCTATATCATGTCACAGCAAAGCAGGTCTGAATCAGGAAAAAATATGCTCAGTTTTCAAGATCCAAAATGGAAAGTTTATTTTCTCTGCTCTGTGTGACCTTTGCTGTCAATAAAGTGAAGGAAGGGAAATAGCATGTAAAGGTTGTCAGGGATTGGGCTTCTGTATTAGCTGTTCTCCAGTTTTAAAGCAAGTTAAAGCTTCTGCATATGAGAGATGTCTGTACAACATACTTAAGATAT
Source organism: Lithobates pipiens (assembly GCF_037356315.1). Lineage (NCBI taxonomy): Eukaryota > Metazoa > Chordata > Amphibia > Anura > Ranidae > Lithobates > Lithobates pipiens. Next base: position 134,465,985 of record NW_027507685.1, read on the forward strand.
AACAGGATGCCACAAAAAAGAACAGAATATGTGATGTCAAATCAATATATTACCCGATAGAATCCAAGAGCTTAGTATAGGTAGCATTATAAAATGTCCAGTCTTCTTTTAATTGGTTCTCAGAAATGTCAGCCTGTCTATGACTTGGAATCATAATGAGATCATTACAGAGGTTGTCGCTAAGGTAACAGGTCATCACAACAAAAGGAAATATGGATTAGAGGTCTTTATACCTTTGGGCATTACAGCTTCTGTCTTTTTAAGAACCTCACAGGTTGGTTCACAGAAGGCGTTTAAGCTGGGCTGCTGGCTCTTCGGTTCCTACCCTCTGTGACACAAAGTGACAATGGGCTTCCCAGAGATGAGGGTCTTGACGTCGTCCTATGATGCCACCACCTTAAGGAAGCTAGGTCGGGCTATCCTGCAACACACCTCGGCTCATGGTATCCCTAACATTTTCAGGTCCAGGCACTGGTTTCGGCGCCTAGTTTGGCTATTTTTTGTGACATTTGCCCTGTCTTGTGCTCTGTGGCAGTGCACCGAGATGGTCATGACCTACTATACTTACCCATCACACGAGAAGATCATGCTCATCTCAAGTGCCAAACTTAAATTCCCGGCTGTCACCATCTGCAATCTGAACAGCGTTAGACTTTCGTCCATCCAGAAGAACTTCGCTATGTCTACCTCACTGCAGGTGTGAATGTCTAGTAAATGATCTTCTTATGTCCTCATGTGCCTGTTGATAAGAGAGTGTGTGTGTAGATGTGTGTGAGAGAGAAAGGCAAAGAAAGTGCATTTGTGTATATACCAATATTTTACAAGGTTGCTTCTGGGACAACTGTCTTAAACCCCAGTCACTACAGCTTGCTTTCTGCAGGATTTTGCCCAATTTTAAGTCCAACTTCTTAGCGTGTTCGGAGAATCAATATGGTCCTTTTTTAAAGCTCAGGCAAGCAGGATCGTTTGTATTTTTGGGTATATGTCTCAATAACCTGGAATATAGGGAATTGCCAAGAACAGGTTCTTTGGTGTAAGCTCTAGTCTAGATCACCCTTCTCCTTGCTTAATTACTGAATGAGTACCTGTTCCAAAACAAATTGCAACACGTGAAGTCAGGACCCTTCAACTGAATGCTGCTTCCAGGCCAGTGGCTTATTGCATAGTTTTGGCATTTGTAGACAGGTTCTCTTTAAATGGCTAATATACTCTAAAGTAGACATACTATATTGTGTGGAAAAACTGCTACTAACATTCACAGCTATGTATGTAAAGGTTTCCCAATATGTACAGAAGTTGAAGTAAATCTATTGGGAAAATGAGTAATGGCAGCGGCTTTTGTGGACTTTGTTTTTTTTTGTGGTGGTGGGGCTGTCATCTCCAGACTTGTCTCACTGCTTGGTGACCCAGAAAAATGCAGGCAACTAACTAGGGAATTGTCATGCTTGTTCTGGATCAATGACTTACTAAGGAGTGATGTGATTAGAATGTATAGGAAGGACAGATAGATAATGATGAAAGATGACTAATGATGGTTAGGATGACAGCCTCACTGCAATGGCAGCTCCTATATTAAGTTAACTAACTATACCTGTTCCATGAAGCCTACTGCTCTGTGCAAACTAGCCTTTAAAAACCCTTTTAGTATGAAGTAACAATTGAAACAACTAGGGTCTCATGGAATGCCTGCTAAACATTACTATATCTAAAGCTGATAATCGGGGCCCGGACAAGGGGTGGCAGCTGCCCCAGGTGCAGAGAAGGAAAGGGGCAGGGAGGAATACCTATTCTACGGCATGTATTCAGACAGGGGGAGGGGTGCAATTTAGGATCCTTGCCCTGGGCACTCGACGACCTTGTCCCAGGACTGCTCACAGTACATTAGTGTGATGGACAATGGGAAGAATGCTACTTATATTTGTAATCGGTCATTGGAAAGAATACCTCTCCACAGATAGTTTTAAAAAAAATCATTAGTGGCAGTTTACTCATCTGAGAGGCAGAAGTTGCTCAAGGAACCCCTTTCAACCTCTGGAGGAACACTGATTGAGAAAGGCTGATGTTAGCTGTCAGCAGAGAGACGCCTAGCTAACTTTTATTTTTTTTGCTTTCATTTTAATTTTAAAGAGTATATAAACCCCTCTCCAAAAAATGCAGAATATGGCAGTTTACCAGCTCCTAGATGTTTTGGCTGCATTAGTCATGTTATACATTTTTCAAAGTACACTTTCTCCAAGTAAAGAAAATGCCTGTTAATCCTGATAAAATTTCAGTGTCTTTTTAACTTTCTAAACACTAAACTGAAATCAGCAAGCTACAAGACACAACAACCCTATATAATGACGAAAGGGGTATTTTGTGGTACTGTCCAGGGGTGACAACGCTACTGCTCCTCCGTAGACACAGTTCAGTGAGGAAATATTGCCAGCCTAGGACAGAAAGTATTTTACTGGCAGTGTCACAAGTTAACAATAGAAGAAAAAAGCCCCCCAAAAATAAAAATGAATGCAGCCGCAACATCTAAGGACTAGTTAGCTTCAATATAATACATTTTTGTTTTTGCTTTAGATACACATACTTTACACGTACATGATACAAAAATATTTATTAAATGTCATTGGTTTAGTGGCCATTTTACGGAGAACACTAGTTATTTTATCTAGGATTAGAATATGTTAATTTGATATTTAATTTGTAATATAGGTTATTACACCAACACTCACAGTAGCCATCGGTTGAAAGTTATTTAAAAGATTATAGAGGCATAACATTTGACCTCTGGACTACAAATGTTGATTGTCACCATGTATCATATTATATGGTACTGCTTCCTGAATTTTCTGATCATTTGGCATGTTTACTGTCTCCTGTCTTCTACTGACATACATCAAAGCATAACTTTACCCAAAAGGGAAAGTTCTGCTGGTCTGCCTACCCACCTTCAAGTTTGGCACTTTTTTTGGGGGGGTGGAGGGAATGGGTGTCTGGTTTTGACAGATACCCGCACCTACTTCCAGTCGAATCGCTGTGGTAATCCAAGCAGAAGTTCACTCCCCCCTTCCCTGCTGCATTCTGAGACACATCACAGGTCCCAAAAAGCTGCAGGACCATTTACAAAGCACACAACGGCTCACATATATGCAGTCAGAAGCCGGCTTCCCACACTCCTGGACCTGTAGCAACAGACGAAAAATAAGCTCAGGACCACCACACTTCAGAAAACCACTTTTTTTTATTGGAAAATCACATCACAGCTCAACAAACACAGCGAACAAGGAAAAATTCCTAACGTTTCGCACAACTGTAGTGCTTAATCATGATGATTAAACACTACAGCTAGTGCGAAACGTCAGCAATTTTTCCTTGTTCGCTGTGTTTGTTGAGCTGTGATGTGATTAAAAGTGGTTTTCTAAAGAGTGCGGCAGTCCAAAGCTTGTTTTTTCGTCTGATAGTGGTAATAGTCAGCACCTGTGGCTTCCCAGCCGAAGAGACAGTTTACAGCCTGCATGTGTGCTCCTGGAGCGGTGAGATCCCTCTTCCTTCATATTACAACTCCTGGACCTGTAGACGGCTGAAGAGCCAGCTCGGGTGATGACAATGCTGGATCTCTGGACAGGTAAGTGTCCTATTATTAAATCAGCAGCTACAGTATTTTTTTTTAAAAAAAACACTGAAGAAACACTTTAAAGAAGCAATTAACTTTTATACCTAACTAAAAGTCAGTGACCAAGATCAGACATGCACTCAGTTGGAACCAGAGACAACTCATTGCATTTATAGAAAGAAAAGTCATTATGGGGTGTACATGAGAAAATGCAAATGTCAAAGTCAGACCAAAGTAGTGCAGGTACTACTTTGAACATGCACAGGTATGAATGGTACTCATTGGGGTACGAGTTGTCATGCGACTTTGCAGTCCCAATTCACAGGACAAGTCGCACAAGTGTGAAAGGGGCCTATTGTTTTTTTTTTTTTTAATCATGTGAGTGGTTAGTACTTTTAAATTTCAGTTTATGGTCTCATTCTATGTGCCCCCCCCCCCCCCCCCCATATGTTATAATTGATTCTCGTATGGCGGATGTCCCTGACACTGGCTGCAGGGACCTTTTCTGTCCACATTCACCCTGTTATTTGGTATTGCTATATTAATCTTTTTTTTTTGTTACATTTTTGAGATGCTGTTTCCTTGGATTTGCCCAAAGACTATTCTTGGTTGTTAATTCTGAACAATACATGATCATTGAAAGAGCTGATCAAATTGATCTCCGGAGACAGACTGGTCACCTAGGCTGCCTTAAGTGCTGTGTTAATTAACATGTTAATTATATAGTTGTCTGCTAAGTTGTTGCTAGAGGGGAGGGGGAAGTATCCATGAGCCAGCCCTACCTCGTTATCTAACCCATTGTGTTAAAAAAGTGTATGAAAAAAAAAAGCTGTATTCTGCCCAATAAACCAATCAAGATTCTACAAGAGGTTATCAGTCAATTGTTGCGAGAGGTGTCCCAGCTGAAAATGGCTGAACTCCAGCGGGACCAAGGAGCTTCAGTTATGTTCATCCGGGAAGCTCCAGCGGCCCGCAAAATGCTACTCTATGCCGCCTTGTCAGGTCACCTTGAGGCGGGTGACAGGTGCACACCGTAGGGATCTGGAGTGCACCGCAAGGTTGTGGACCCTATGGCTGACTCCTGCAGATGGGGGACAGATCCCACTGGGGTTAGAGCGTAAGATTCCCTGGGGCGCGGAGTCTAAGAGCCAGAAGGTGTTCACCAACGCCTCTGGTGGTGAGGATGGACTTGGCTGCAACTGGCTCCAGGTCGCGACCCCCAGAGTCCCCCAGCTCACACCCACAGTAGGCAACAGGAGGATAGGGATGGTGAGGGACAAAGCCAAGGTTGGGACCACAAGCAGACAAGAATAGTCGGGTACACGCCAAAAGGTCATGATCACAGGCAAACAGGGATAGTCAAGACACGCCAAAGTCGGTAACGGAAAACAGTAGCAGAGCACACAGCAGGAAACAGGAAGCTAACACACAAAGGTATACACAATGGTTGATCAGCACTGATGGCCTGCAGTGCACAGGTTAATATAGGGCTCCCTGATAGGGCCTGGGGTGGAGCCATGCTTAGAGGAGAGGTTATAAAAACCACCAGGTGGAAGTGGCTGGCCTCTTAGTCTGAAGACATGAGGGGAGGTAAGCAAACACAGGAAGATCACTGCATAACCATGACACGCCTTCTGAATGTATCAAGACAGGGAAGATGAGATGGATGTTTTACCTGCAAATGTTTGAGCTGCAATGTAGTCTCCAAGGTGTCAATAAAGCAGAGTGGGTCACGCTCCTGGTCAGCCGGCTCAAAGGAAGGGCTGCAGAGGTGTACATTAATGTCCCAGATGAGATTAGCCAGGACTATGACTGAGTAAAAGACTATTGGCTCGCTTCGACATTACTCCAGAGGCACACCATTTTGAGGTTTTGCAAAGGAGAGAGAGCCTTACACAGAATGGGCTCATTAAATGACCCGAGCATCGGAGAGTTGGATGACCGGGCACTAAGCTGTTACCATGACAGATGCGCTCCAACTAATCCTCCTGGAACAATTCTACGATCATACCCCAGTTGAAGTTAGAGACTGGGTAAAGGGATCAGTTGCCAGTCACAGTAGATGAAGCTGCCACCCTAGTTGACCAATACATGGATTCAAGGCGGACTGAACATCCAGAGCCTAAGACCCCAGATCGGCCTGTCCCCATCATTCCATGGAGCGCTGCCCCTCCATACCAGCTGTTAATCTCCTGTCCCATTCAGCTACCATCTTCACAAGGGAAAGGGGACCTCTGCTACGGATGCAACCAAACAGAGCAGGTTAGGAGGTATTGTCCGCAGAGTGTTTCCTGGGACGCACGGAACAACAGGCCCATTGGACCTGCCCGGGCTGCTGCACACTGTCTTGAGAGAGATGATGTGACTTATCCAAGTGAATATTGGAATTCTACTTGAGGCAGACCCCGTGCAAGCTGCCGCTACAGATAATCGTTTGCACCATCAACAAGCTGTGTGGATTAATGGTCGGGTTGCCCAGGCACTGCAGGACACGGGAGCTACTATTACCCTGATACAGTCCTGGATGATAACCTCCGGCAGAGCAGATGGAATGGTCTGTGGCTGTGCAGGTGGCCGGGGGAAATGTTATGCGGGTTCTCACTACCTTGATTGTGGTTCAGGGGCCAAAGAAGTGGAAGATGGAATAATGCAGAACTTACCTGCAGAGGTTTTGTTGGGCAATGATTTGAGACATTTAAATTCAGCCTTCTCCCTGGATGTATCCCCAGAAGCCTGCCCTGTTACCACCCGCCAGCAAGCCCGGATGGAGGTACGCTCCCTCGAGGACGGCACTCCAGTAAGACCTGTCACCCCTGACCCAGACTGTACTGCCCAAGCTATTCCTAACCCGACTTTGGCTTCTCCCCAAGACTTTGCGCAGGCAACTCTCAGCGACTCTATCCTAGCTAGCTATAGGGAAAGAGCAGGATTGGACCCAGGGGGGTTGGAGGGGGAGCGGGCAGAGTGGGTCCAGTGATTGAGTAACTGAGGGAAATACAGCCTCCCATCCACCCAAGTGGCAGCTGGATGTGCCACAGAAATATCGGCATGACCTGCTGTACATTAGGCATGACATACCCTTAGCCAGACTCCTGGGGATGTTCCGGACCCTACACTGTCTGACTTAGTCGTTTTTTTAGCCAGGGATTACAGGGGATGTTTGACAGTATTGCCAGACCTGTGACACATGCCAGCGAGTGGGTATGCATGGGGGCCCACTGAAAGCTCTCCCACACCCTTTACCGATCATTGAACCCTTTAGCCACGTTGTTGTAGACCTGGTTGGACCATTTCCCCGACCTAGTCCTTCTGGGAAGAGATATAACCTTACTGTGGTGGATTATGCAACCTGGTACCTGGAGGCCATTCCCTTGGCAAATATCCACGCAGAAACTATGCCTGATGCCTTGCTCTGGATCTTTGCCAGGGTGGGTTTCCCTCGGGCAATCATCTCCAACTAGGGGACCCAGTTCACTGCTGAGCTCACTCAGCAGTTATGGAGGCTCTGTGGGAAAAAGCCCCTACAGAGCTCTCCTTATCACCCCCAGACCAACGGACTGTGTGAGAGGTTCAATGGAACACTGAAACAGCTGCTTAGGACACTCGCAACCTCTCACAGGTATTGGGAGAGATATCTGCCGCTGCTTCTCTTTGCTTATTGGGAGGTGCCACAGGAATCTACCGGGTTCTCCCCATTTGAGTTACTGTATGGGAGGCGGGTGAGGGGGCCCCTAGATCTAGTCAGAGCCCACTGGGAAGGGGGAATTGATCCCCACGGGTCCTCTATCGTAGCATACGTTCTTGAGTTTAGGGACAGACTAAACGAGTTCACGGACACTGTCCAAGAGAACCTTCGGGCTGCCCAAAGGCAGCAGAAACGATGGTACGATCGCCCGGAACCGCACTCTGGAGGTTGGACTCAGTTCTTGTCCTCAGGCCAACCAAGCAAGACAAGTTACAGGCCACTTGGCAGGGACCTTACCGAGTTTTAAAGCTCTGTGACACAACCTACCTAGTGGCTAATTGTTCGGATGAAAGAGTCCGACGGACCTTTCATGGGAACATGTTGAAAGCATACTGGGAAAGATCAGGAGAGGTAGCCGCTATATGCGCTCCAGCTGTGGAAGACTCTGGGAACCTTCCCCTGTTGGTGCTCCCAGAATTAAATAGGATTACTGCAGGGATAGAGACGATAAAGCTTGATGACCAGTTAAGGCAGACGCAGAGAGAACAAGCTAGACAGGTCCTTAGTCAGAGAAGAGAAATGTTCTCCGCAGTCCCTGGGTGGAGACCCCAGGACAGCTGCCACTAAGACCGACGGCTTACCGGATACCTGATGCAGTGAGAGAGGGGATGCCTCATGAGATTAAGGAGGTCTCGAGTTGGGAGGGAGTCATTGAGCCATCCAGCAGCCCCTGGGCTTCCCCGGTGGTCCTTGTACCGAAGCAGGATGGCATGACTCGCTTCTGTATAGACAACAACAGATTAAATGGGTACACCACTACTGAGGCTTACCCTATGCCCCGGGTGGATTATCTGTTAGATCGCATTGCTCTGGGAAAATTCCTGAAAAACCTCGACCTATGCAAAGGGTACTGGCAAATTCCTCTGGATGCAGAATCCTTTTCGAAGTCAGCGTTCATTACCCCATTTGGCCTATACCAGTCCAAAGTGATGCCATTTGCGATGAAGAATGCACCGATTACTTTCCAGAGGATGTTAGACCAACTCCTTGATGACCTCCAGGACTATGCTTGTGCATATCTGGACAATATTGCAATCTACAGGGATACCTGGGAGGACCATCTGGTTCTGCTGTACTAACCCTTAAGCCAGAAAAATGCAGCATAAGGATGTCTGAGGTACAGTACCTTGTACATCAAGTAGGTAGTGGACATTAATGACCCGAGCCTGCTGATATTGAGGCAGTTACCAAGTGGCCAACCTCCCATACTAAAACCCAGGTCTTGGCATTCCTCGGCACAGCTGGGTACTATAGGAAGTTTGTCCCACAATATAGTTCCATCGCTAAGCCCCTGACAGACCTGACTAATATTGCGTATACACAACCAAACTTTTTCGATGGACTTGGTCCGGCGGACAATCTGATGGACTTTGCAGATGAGGTCCACTGATGTTTTAAATGAATGGACTTGGCCACACACGATCACTCCAAAGGTCTGACGGATTCGAACATGATGGCGTAGAATAAGGAAATTCATAGCCAATAGCTGCCCTAGCATCGGTTTTAGTCCATCAGACTAGCACACAGACGAACTGATTGTCCGCTAAAAGCCGAGTCCAGTGGACAAATGTGAAGCCAGTCTTATTTCTAGGTCCGCCAGACTTTTGGTAAGAAAAAGTCCGCTGGAGCCCACACACAATCGAATTGTCTGACGAACTCTGGTCTGCCGGAAAGTCCGGTCGTGTGTACGCGGCATTAGAAGCACCTTCCCCGACAGGTACTGTGGTCCCCAGAGTGTGAAGCTGCCTTCCAACGATTAAAGAATGCCCTAACTTCAGCGCCTGTTCTAGCTGCCCTTGACCCAACCAAACATTTTTGTGTCCACACAGATGCCTCTACATTCGGGCTGGGGGCAGTACTGAGCCAAGTAGGACCTAATAGCAGTGAGCACCCAGTGGCCTACATCAGTCGGAAGCTGCTACCCAGGGAAGTCTGTTATGCAGCCATGGAGAAGGAGTGTTTGGTCTTGGTGTGGGCCCTCAAGAAATTCCAACCTTGGCTCTACGGACGATCTTTTACGGTGCTCACTGACCACAATCCATTAATCTGTCTTAACCGGGTCTCCAGGGATAATGGATGTTTGTTGCGATGGAGCTTGGCCCTGTAGCCCTATAATTTTACCATCCAGTATCGGCCAGGAAAGCAGAATGGGAACGCTGATCCGTGGTGGATCTAGTTGGGTCTACTGGACTATGGGACGGGGGGCACTGTCGTGGACACTGGCTGCAGGGACCTTTTCTGTCCACATTCACCCTGTTATTTGGTATTGCTATATTAATCTTTTTTTGTTACATTTTTAATGTACATTTTTTGTTGCAGACTGTTTTCTTGGATTTTCCCAAAGACTATTCTTGGTTGTTAATTCTAAACAATACATGATCATTGAAAGAGCTGATCAAATTGATCTCCGGAGACAGACTGGTCACCTAGGCTGCCTTAAGTGCTGTGTTAATTAACATGTTAATTATAAAGTTGTCTGCTAAGTTGTTGCTAGAGGGGAGGGGGAAGTATTCATGAGCCAGCCCTACCAAGATTCTACAAGCTATTTTTGGCTTGGCTTGAATTCAATGCAGCTATAATAATATATCTCTTTGATGGTCAGACTGGAGGAATCGGTATTACTGACGGAAGCACTCAACGGAGTGTGGGATAGGATCCGTCACAGCGGATAAGGATGTAGCTGAGTATCCAGAGGAGGCATGCTTTTCCATATGGGGACCATGCAAATACCAATGTGCTATTGACTCTTGTTATACCCAACAGAGTCCACTAGTTTCGGTAAGAATTATATTGTACACAAAGTAATGGAACATGTCTGTTTTTTCGGAATATCTGACCGCTGGAGCAGTGTGGTGGAATTCCTTATTGATAGTGCAAGATTAGGATTCCCTCAACAAATTATTTTGGACTATATTGCGTTTGATTTACTTTTTGGGGACTATTATTTTATTTTTTTGCGATTGCTATTATAATTCACACTCTTGTATAAGGATTCATTTTTTTTTTTTTTTTTTCATTTTGTTTGTTTTTAATTTATGCTTCTGTTGTCATTAGCAACTGCACTTTTTGAATTTAATGTAGTATATATATTGGAATGTGTGTGTGTTTTTTTTATATACTACTAATTGCAGTGATCAACAGCTTATAGTGGGACTGCGATAGTGTGGCAGGCAATCTGACACTAAGTGATGCTGGCAGGGAACTGAATAACTGCTGCTGACATCACCAGTTACACTACTACAGTACTAATAATATATGCACTATCACTGTACTAATTACTGGCTGGGAAAGGGTTAACATCTAGGGCAGTCAAGGGGTTAAATGTGTACCTAACAATGTTTACTGTGTGCTATTTAACTAAGCAATGTGCTGATTTTTACTCCATGACCTTCTGTCATTTGCTCAGCCGATCGGCGGGTTTGGACCAAAAAATATTGTCCGGGACCCGCTGATCAGCTTGTGGTGTAGCAAATAAAAGCACAGCCGGGGTGCCAGAAGCATGCATGAGAGAGCCCCCTAGCCGGAACTGCAAATCATATACATGATCCTGCATAGCCAAGCCGCAGTGTAGCACTAAAGCTACAGGAGGTGGTCAGCAAGTGGTTTTAACAGAAATTGGTGGTTGTAGATTGCATTGATCAATTTTAATTTTTGCAGTAGGCTATTTTTGCAATCGCCAGCACCCGAAAGCCGATTGGATGTGGGTGACAGTGGGTTAAATTATCCATATAATATAAACAATGTAATGCCTCATAAATATTGAAATTTGGATCTATAAATTGGTATCCTCATTAATTTGAAGCGGAAAAGAAGGGCCCCTTCTTTTTCGCTATCCATATAATGTGTTTTTTGGCAAACAAGATAATTCTGTGATTCTGATTCTGCAGGGTTCTGGTCTAGAAACGATCCACCGTAGAAATCGAACGTATGTCAATTCCTCTACAGAGTTCCAAGATGAGACAGTGCAGTTTGCCAGTGCCTTCAATAAATTTGCTTCTGAGTTTAATCAGTTATCCGATGAGCAGAAGATTGAAATGGGACATCAGCTGGAGGACATGCTAATCTTCTGCAACTTCCACGGTCAAGAATGCAACGCAAGGTAGATAAAACAAAGGAAAACCATTACCTTGACCAAGCCTGTCACGATTTTTAAAAGGTTTATTTGTAGTAATGAATATTTAAAGCCAAAACTTTGGAAAATGCAGGGAAGGGTTAGAACCCAGGTCATATTTTTTCTTACTGTGTCCCTTTTACAGCTGCCTCCAGAGCAGGAGATGAGTAGAAATCCTCAAAAGGGGACATCTTTTTCTGATGTGCCCTCAATTGGAAGATATTTCCATTCATTTCTCGTGTCTCCGAGATACAAATTAAGGGGAAATCTCCCCAATGGTATGCAGACATCAAAAATATCTGAAAGTGGTTCTAATCATTCTCTACTTTAGCAAAAAACTTTTTTTTTTTTAAAGTCAGCAGCTACAAATACTGCAGCTGCTGACTTTTAAAATATGGACACTTGCCTGTCCAGGGCGCCCGCGATGTCGGCACCCAAAGCCGATCTGTCCTTTGGCTCTCGGGTGCTGCCACTGCCATCTTCGGTATGGGAATCAGGAAGTGAAGCCTTGAGGCTTCACTTCCTGGTTCCCTACTACGCATGCGCGACTCGCGCTGCGTGTTCCCACTGGTCCCTGCTGTCTCCTGGGACCCATGTGTCTCTAAGAAGACAGCGGGGGGGACGGGAAGTGACGTAGATACCCGCGGGTGGTGCGGATATCTATGCCCTGAAGTGGGAGCAAAATACCTGTATTAGACAGGTATCTGCTCCCCCCTCCCCTGAAAGGTGCCAAATGTGACACCGGAGAGGGGGGAGGATTCCGAAAAGCAGAAATTCCATTTTTGGGGGGAACTTCGCTTTAAGATTCATATTAGGAATACACTTATTACCCTACTCTGCTCACTCAGAATATGATTTAAAAAGAAGGCACTGTAGCTTTTATATAGCTATTACGAAGAAACCACAGCTCCTGGATTTCACTGTGGACAGTCCTGTGATACTCGTTGAACAAGAGAATCGGCCCATCAGAACCGTGATGCTATTCTTCGGTGGAGAAAAATACCAAATGCCTAGACATTAAGTCACGTGAATGTTATGAGATCTAGGTTTCCTTAAAGCAGAACTAAACCCCCCTATCATCTTCAGACAAGGAAGCTGCCATCTTAGCCTCTGTTTGTTCTTCCACTTCCATGATGCTGCACATATGATCAGTTATGACACCAGCCATTTGATGGTATGACAGTTTGGTTGAGAGCACAACCAATGTGACAGTTAGCAATTACGAACGTAGCTGAAAAGTAATTGTCTTTTGAAATTGTTAACTTGATGGATTTAGCTCTGCTTTAAAGCAGCGCTCCACCCAAAAGGGGAAGCTCCACTTGTCTGCCCCCTCCCACCCACTGCTGCCACATTTGGCACCTTTTTTTGGGGAGAGAAGGGGAGCGGGTACCCGGATTTAAAAGGTACTTGCTTCCACTTCTGGCTCAGTTTGCTGCAGAGAACTGAGTTGGAAGTTCAGACCCCTCCCCCCCCTTTCTTCCCCCATAGCGGCCCATTAAAGCCCCGGAAGGATTTGCACCCTTAATGACCAGGCCATTTTTTGCGATACGGTTTTAACTGACAATTGCGTGGTCATGGAGTGCTGTACCCAAACAAAATTGATGGGCCTTTTTACCCACAAATAGAGCTTTCGTTTGGTGGTATTTGATCACCTCCTGCGGTTTTTATTTTTTGCACTATAAACAAAAAAAAACAACAATTTAATTATTTAAAAAATAACTTTTTTTTTATTTTTTTTTTACTTTTTGCTATAATACAAATCCACCCAAAAAATATATAAAAAACTAATTTATTCATCAGTTTAAACCAATCTATATTCTTCTACATATTCTTGGTAAAAAAAAATCGCAATAGGCATATATTGATTGGTTTGCGCAAAAGTTTACAAACTACAGGATAGATTTTAGGGACTTTTATTTATTTTTATTTTTTATATTGGTAATGGCGGCGATCTGTGATTCTTAGCGGGACTGCAACATTGCGGCAGACAAATCTGACCCCAAATTACACTCTTTGGGGACTAGTGACATTATTACATTGATCAGTGCTATCAAAAAATGCACTGCTTGATGTAAAAATGACACTGGCAGGGAAGGGGTTAACACTAAGGGGCAATCAAGGTGTTTGGTGTGTTCCCTGGGTGTGTTCTAACTTGTCAGGGCTGGGCTCAGCCCTTCCTTCTCTGAGCTGGCTGCTCAGTTGTCGGATATTTGCCAGCTCCTATCTCTCCACAGTGACTCGCCTGTTGATGATATCCTGCTCATCAATCCCGTCTACTTAAGCCGTCCAGCCCAGATGATCTCTGCCTTTGCCTTAGTCCACATCACAGAGACTATCTCCTGCGTTCCTAATAAAGACTTGCTTGGCTAACATTCCTTTGGGCTTCAGATCCTGCTTGCTGTTCCACCACGCTGATCTTTGGCTTCCTGACTTTCTGGTTTGTCTGACTATCTGTTCCGGTTACCGAACTGTGGCTATGTTTTGACTATGTTTATTCTAGTTACTTTTATTATTATACCAGTGTGATTTAACAATACTTCTGTCTTAGTCTGATATCATGGTTTCTGACAGTAGGTGGCGCACGGCTCACCTGAAATCTCCCACTGTGGCTGCACCGGTACAACCTGTGTTGCAGGCTGTCTCTGCTGCTGTTCCATTCTCTTTGTAGGCACCTGCCTAGAGTATTACCTCTATAAGAGCTATGTCTGGTTCCGCTCCCCTTCCCAAATGATTTGGGGCCGATCCAGTCCAATGCAGATGGTTCCTCAAACAGGTTGAGATATACTTTTAGATGCTGTCCCAGACATTTCCTTCAGACAGAAGCAAAGTAGGTTTTGTGATATCTTTGCTTTCTGAGAGTGCCTTGGCCTGGGAAAACCCTCTATGGGAGACGCAAAAACCTATTTTCTAGAGTTACCGTGAGTTTGTGGCTTCTTTTAAAAGGGTATTTGACGTTCCTGCATGCTTCACTTCTGCTGCCAAGTGCCTCATGTCCATCCGATTACGCCATTGAATTCCGATTGTTGCCGATTACACCATTGAATTCCGTACTATGGCAGCAGACATTGCTTGGAACAATGAGGCCCTCGTGGCTGCTTTTTCTCATGGTCTCTCTGATACCATCAAGGATGAGATAGCAGCCCGAGATATACCTACTGAGCTGGAGAAGTTGATCACATTTGCCATACTTCATTGACTCCAGACTCAGTGAAAGATTCTCTTTTAAGGAGCACTTGCGGAAGCCTCCTGTACATTTGTCTCCAAGCTTTGCAGTCCCACTCTTGCCTCCCTCACCTGCCATGCCTCCTGGTACCGATGCACTTGGGCTTTCACGCGTCTCTCTGCAGATGAGAGAGCCCTTAGGAGGAGGGAGAGATTGTGCCTTTATTGTGGCCAGGCAGGTCACTTTTTGAAGTCTTGTCCTACCCGTCCAGGGAACGCCCATACCTTGAGGTCCTGTCATGGACAGACCTTAGGTGGTGTTTCTGTTATATCCTCTGAGTTGTGAGAGACACAAGACTCTGGTCTGGAACAACGGATGTTTATTTCAGTACTCGCTGTACACTGCAACATGCATCTCAGGACAGTACATCTTATTATGCTTTCTTACATGTGCTCTAAGATGGCTACTATGCCCCTTGACCCTTGTCATCACTCCTGCGTGGAGTCAGCCTTAAAGTGACAGTACATGTGGAACTCTTCAGGTATAACACCTTCCATCCATCCCTAAAAACAAAAACAAAAAAAACCTCCTGTTTCACCTCTTGCCTTCTGCCCTAGGGGTTCAATTCCTCTGTATCTTTCAGAGCCATTTGCATCACTGAAGCTATTTCAATTTCCTTTTGTAAGGGTATGGTCTTTCTCTGTTTAACAGTCTCTTTTGGCTAGAGTCACAATTCAGTCCCATGACAAACTTATCTCTCAGTGCAGTAGGTAGGTACTCCCCAAAAGAACAGGTAGAGGCTAGTCTGTGAGGGGCGAGCACATAAGCTTTAATTTCTTCACCTGGCTGCTGCTGCTGCCTCTGATAAAACCGAAATCTTTCTGCAATCTCTAGTGATTTAGGCTGGAAGTGATTCTCTAACATTGTCAGGAGCTCTGCCAATGTCTTAGTTGCTGGTTTTACAGGGGAAAGGAGATCCCTAAGAGTGTCATATGTCTTAACACCAACCACTGTCAGAAATACTGCTTCTTGCCTTTGACCTGGGATGGCATTTGCACTGAAATACTGTTCCAGTATCAACCCAGGAAATCACCACAAATGCGTAAGTCCCCATTCGCTTTCTTTACTGGTACAACAGGTGATGCCCACTCGCTGTGCTCTACCTTTGAGATGACACCTTGTTCCTCCAGCCGACTTAGTTCTGCTTTCACTCCTGCTCTGAGTGCGAAAGGTGCTGTATGAGCTTTGAAGAACTTAGGCTGAGCGTTGGGTTTCAGCTTGAGTCTCATACAGTCATGCTTTTTCCCCAACTGATCATCAAAGATCTATGGAAATCGCTGCTTCAGGGACACCACCCATCCCTCATTATCTCCTAATGGAATTGTAACCATGGTACAGGGATTTATGGCAATGTCTGGCATACCAAAGTCTCTCCCAAAGAGAGGGGGGTCCCCCATTTTCTAGTATATATAATGGAAGTCTCTTTGTCTGACCCTTGTACAATACCTGTACTTTTGCATAACCCAGTGGGTGGAGTATCTGCTTTGAGTATGTCTACAGTTTGGTGTTGGGCGGACAGTTGTTCGGGTCTGAAGTTGTCTCCATTGTTTCTGAGTAAAAACTGTAACTGCTGCTCCTGTGTCTACATCCATCTTTAGTTTCTTTCCCTCAACAGTTACCTCTACATTCATTGCGGAGGGTGCTGAATGCATATGATGTATGTCTAATCTGTGGAGTACTTCCTCATTCTCTGACTCAGATGATGATATATATCTTCCCACCATATATTTCTTTGTCTTGTGGTTCAGAGATTGTGTATCTTGCACCTTCTTGCTACGGCAAACTCGTTTCAGATGGCCTGTTTTACCACAATTATGACAGGTCTGATCCTTAAACCGGCAGACTTTGTGATCATGGTCTATATTCCCACAACGGTAGCAGGCTGACCCCCAGCTTGGTGGGGGTCTGTATTTCCAGTTTGCAACTGTGGGCTTGACTGCTGTTCTGAAAACTTCCTGTTTCACCTCTTCCCTTCTGCCCTAGGGGTTCAATTCCTCCGTATCTTTCACAGCCATTTCCATCACTGAAGCTATTTCAATTTCCTTTTGTAAGGGTAAGGTCTTTCTCTGTTAACAGTCTCTTTTGGCTAGTCACAATTCAGTCCCATGACAAACTTATCTCTCAGTGCAGTAGGTAGGTACTCCCCAAAAGAACAGGTAGAGGCTAGTCTGTGAGGGGCGAGCACATAAGCTTTAATTTCTTCACCTGGCTGCTGCCTCTGATAAAACCAAAATCTTTCTGCAATCTCTAGTGATTTAGGCTGGAAGTGATCCTCTAACATTGTCAGGAGCTCTGCCAATGTCTTAGTTGCTGGTTTTACAGGGGAAAGGAGATCCCTAAGCCCCTGTACACACGGTCGGAGATTCTGCCAATCAAATCCGTCGGATTTTGTCCGTCAGATTTAGTCTGACGGATTGTGTCCGAAACTGTTGCATACACACGGTCGGACTAAGTTGTCGAAAAATCCGATCTTTCAGAACGTGATGACGTAATTTCGTTACGATGGGACTACATTCAGGCTAGTAACCAATAGCTTTGATGTAGGAATTTGATCTGAGCATGCGTGGCACTTGGTCCGATCAAAATTCGCTACACATGATCGGAGTATGTCCGATCGAACCAGTTGTTCGGGAAATATTTCCAACATGTTGGAAAATTGGGTCCGACGGATATTCGGACGGAATCAGTCCGATGCATACCACACACAGTCGGATTATCCGACGACACGGTCCGATAGGACACATTCCGACGGATTCTCCGACCGTGTGTACAAGGCTTAAGAGTGTCATATGTCTTAACACCAACCACTGTCAGAAATACTGCTTCTTGCCTTTGACCTGGGATGGCATTTGCACTGAAATACTGTTCCAGTCTCTCAACCCAGGAACTCCAGGATGTGTGTTCTCCATCAAATTCGCTTAATGTCCCGATCAATGACATTTTCCTGCTGGGATCTGTGATTGCTTTTATCCAGGTGAAAATCCGCACTGTCTTTGTCTCTCTCTCAGACTGATAGACACTTTGTAAATCCCATCCTCATCGCCACTGTTATATCCTCTGAGTTCTGAGAGACACAAGACTCTGGTCTGGAACAACGGATGTTTATTTCAGTACTCACTGTACACTGCAACATGCATCTCAGGACAGTACATCTTATTATGCTTCCTTACATGTGCTCTAAGATGGCTACTATGCCCCTTGACGCTTGGCATCACTCCTGGGTGGAGTCGGTCTTAAAGTGACAGTACAGTTTCGTCCTCAGTTATCCAGAAAGATAAGCCCCTGGTTTTGGTTACCCTTTCAGTCGACTCTGGGGCTGCAGGCCTGTTCATTGATGCTGCCTGTGTTTCAAAGCACTTGATTCTGCTGCAGCTGCGTTACACTCCACTTGCTATTGAGGCTCTTGACAGGAGACCCCAACAGCCTGCCCATGTGGCTCATGAGACTGTTCCATTGTCCATGGCCATAGGGGCTCTTCACCATGAGATAATCCAATTCCAAGTTATTTCCAAACCTAAGTTTCTGCTGGTTATTGGTTGTCCTTGGTTACAGAGGTACACCCCTCTTTTGGTTGGCTCCATGCTGAGGTTCTCTCCTAGTCTCCACAATGCAGTAAGACATGCTTCCAGAAGATAGCCAAGGTCCTGTGCACCTCTTCATTCTCCTCCCTGCCAGAGGAGTACCGCGATTTTAGCGATGTCTTTGACAAAGCTCAAGGGGGTAGTTTGCCTCCACACCGGTTTTTTGATTGTGCAATTGACCTTCAACCTTGGAGGATAAGGCCATGGAGGAGTATGTTGCAGACACACTTTCTCTGTGTTTCATCCGCAAATCTTCATCGCCTTCAGGTGCTGGTTTCTTCTTTGAAGAAGAGTGGTGAACCTTGTATTAATTATGGAGGTCTCAATAATTTCACGATTAAGAATGCCTATCCGTTTCCATAGATTATGGAGTTTTTGACCACCTCAAGGGAGCAACGGTTTTCACAAAGCTTGATTTGAGAGGGGCATACAATCTTGTGAGGATTAAAGAGGGCAACGAGTGGAAAACTGGGTTTAATACCAGAACAGGCCATTATGAGTACCTCTTAATGCCTTTTGGCCTTTGTAACGCTCCAGGCAATTTTCCAGGAATTTATTAACAATGTCCTTCGAGATTTGTTGCAGTTATGTGTGGTGGTTTATCTTGACAAGTCCCTGGAGAGCCACCACACAGATGTCTGTCATGTGCTTCAGAAGCTAAGAGAGACCAATCTGCTGGTTTTTCGATGGACCCAAAGAAACTTTCTGCAGTCTCACAGTAACCCCGACCCGTGGGTTTACGTCCTCTGCAGCGTTTTCTTGATTGGTGACAGAGAGCTGTTAGCGATCATTTCAGCTCTGAAGGAATTAAAACCTCTCTTGGGTACCACTATGCTGGTTCTCATTCTTTCTGACCATAAGAATCTCACATTCTTGTCTGAGGTTAAACGCCTGTCTCCCAGAAGGGTGCAATTGGCTCTTTTCTTGTGAAGTTTCAATTACATTGTCTCATTCTTAACCAGTACTAAGAATGTAAGGGCTGTCACAAAAATTTTCCTCCACTTCCATGATGGAGTTGGTTCCGGTTCCTCTAAGGGCTGTCACAAAAATTTTCCTCCACTTCCAAGATAGAGTTGGTTCCGGTTCCTGTGATTCCGTGTGAACGTATTCTGGCTACAGTTTCTCACCAGTCTCATTTCACCTTTTGGGTTACAAAATTCTTGCTGCTCAGGTATATGCTCCTCCTGAGAAACCTTGTGACCGCTGCTTTGTCCCAGAGAGTCTCCGTACTTCCATGCTCAAGACTTACCATTCTCCTAGGGCTGCTGGCCACCCTGGGAAGAATCAACTCTTTTGGACCATTTCCCAACAGTTTTGGTGCCCTAGTCTACATGCTGATGTAACCGCCTTCGTAGCTGCTTGTTCCACGTGTGCTCAGGGTAGGACTCCACGCCACCTTCCTGGGGGCCTCCTATAACCCAATCCCCATTGGAGAGTGGCCCTGGACCCACCTGTCTATGGATTTCATTGTGGAGTTACCCAACTCTCTGGGCAACACCGTTATCCGTATGGGGGTTTACCAGTTCTCAAAAATGTCTCATTGTATTTCACTTAAGAAGATGCTCGGGAGATCTTTCCCTTACATGTGCTACCCAAGGTGATTGTCTCGGACAGGGGTAGTCGGTTTGTGTCCCTGTGTGTTCTAGTAAGCTTTTTGTGCATAGTTGGGAATTCAGCTTGCACTCTCCTCTGCGTATCAAATGCAGTCTAATGCCACATACAGACGATCGTAATTTCGGCCAGCAAAAGACCGATGAGAGCTTTTCATCGTAAAATTTGACCGTGTGTATGCTCCATTGGAATTTAGCTGGCCGAATTCCCGCCAGCAAAAATTTGAGAGCATGATCTCAATTTTTCAGACGGAAAAACTTTCTATCGGAAATTCCGATTGTGTGTATGCAATTCCGACACGCAAAAACTCACAAATGCTCAGATTCAACTAGGAGATGGAAGCTATTGGCTACTGGGTATTGAACTTCCTTTTTCTAATCCCGTCGTACATGTTGTACGTCACCACGTTCTTGACGGTTGGAATTTGGTGTGACCGTGTGTATGCAAGACGGCTTGAGCGAAATCCCATCGGGAAAACCATCAGAGCTTTTTACGACCAAAATTCCGATCATGTGTGCCTGGGATAATGGGGCTGCAGAACGAGCCAATCAGTCCTTGGAGCAATTCCTACGTTGCTATATTTCTGACCATCATAACAACTGGTCAGACCTCTTACGTGGGTGGAGTTGGCTCATAATAGTGCCTTGAATTCTGCTTCCCAATTGTCCCTGTTTATGGCGAACTATGGTTTCCAACCTTCCATGTTGTTGCCTGACTCATTTGTTCCGCAGAGTATTCCTGCGTTAGAGGAGCATCTCCGTGGTCTTCATTGCACTTAGGCACAAGTCAAGGAGGCTTTGCGGCATACTAATGATAGGTACAGACTCCATGCTGACCACAGACATCTGCCTGCACTTTCCTACCAGGTTGGGGACAGGGTATGGCTGTCATTTCGCAACCTCCGACTTTGTGTTCCCTCACTGAAGTTCACACCTCAGTTTATTGGGCCTTTCTGTATTCTTCGCAGGATTATCCCAGTGGCTTACGCATTAGACCTTCCTTCTAATATGCATATCTCAAATGTATTTCTTGTCTCCTTATTAAAACCTTGGCAACCGCTTTACCACCTCGGTGCCATGTCCTCACCCTGTACATGTTGAAAACCATGAGGAGAATGAAGTAGAGTCCATTGTTGACTCCCGTAGGTTCAGAAGATTTTTGACATGTCATCTGGCAGAACGGAGAATTGCCTTGTTTACATAGGCAGTTCCCCATTCTGCCTTTCCTCCTGTGGTCTCAGGTTGCCAGCAGAAGAGTGCCTGGTATCCTCCTTGCATGGACTGACGTATAGGTACGTCGGCTCACGCAGGAGAGCTGTGCTGCAGCAGTTTATCTGCGTGAGCTGGTCGGCTAGTGGTTAACAAGGCACAGCACTGTTTGCGCATGTGCAGTAGGAAACCAGTTGTGAAGCCACAAGGCTTCACTGCTGGTCTCCCTTAGTCAAGATGGTGGAGGCAGTACCCAATAGCCGATTGAAAAATTGGCTCCAGTGAGAACAACACTGGACTCCTGATAGGTAAGTGCCATAATATTAAAAGTCCTGTATGTGTAGTTGTTACATTTTCTTCTGAAGGAGCTTGAAGCTGCTCTTTAGGCTGAGTTCACAATGTGTGCAGACGCGGCTCACACCGGGGTCCAGTGCGTCCCTGTTCTCCATTTCAGGGACGAATTGGGCCAATTTTGAATTCAGACCTGAAACTGAACCAAAGACATTCAGGACTCCTGTGCAATGTGCTCTGCGGCCGCCCCAGAAATGTGTGAATCGGCTCTATTTAGAGACGGTCACACTCTCCTGTCATGAGAATTGGATGCGCATCCAATTCACATCAGCGTGAACTCAGCCTTAAGTGGAATTAAGCACACTGATTTAATTGTTTCCCAACACAATTTAAGGCATGCCTGTTACAGTTACTAGTGTGCTTACTGTTAAGCCATCAAATGGCTGTTTTTTTTTATAGCGGATAACATGTTCAGTACCATGGCAAAGACAGAACAAACAGAGACCAAGATGAGAGCTTCCTTGGCTGTAAGACTCCTTTTACACTAGGGCCGCGACCGCGTTAGTGCTAAAGCACCACTCATTTTAGCGACACTTTAGCGCTGTTTAAGTGGTGCTTTTAGGCCGCTAGCAGGGCTCTTTTAACCCCAAAGAAGGGTTTAAAAGTGCCTGTGTTGCAGCGCTTCCGAATCACTTTTCAGGCGCTTTGGAAGCCCTGCTCATTCATTTCAATGGGCAGGGCGTTTTGGCAGTGCTAACTACAGCGCACCCAAACTGCCCCAAAGATGTTGCTTGCAGGACTTTTCCTAATGTTCTCCAAGCGCGCCGCCCCAGTGTGAAAAGTCAGTCACTGTCCCAACCACAACACCACCCTCCTTGTGCTTTTAAGGCATGCAATCCCCCCAGATCCTGAATGTGTATACCAGTAACAAGAGATGTTAAAGGGTTTCAACAACACTGCACAGGGAACGTAAGTGTTGATTATTGGAGCATATCAGACTGCTGGAGATCTGGCCTGCTGTGCCCTGTGAGGGAGCACCAGTCTGGTTCTCCAACATTCTGCACTAGCACTAGAACATTAAGAAAAAATGGTAAAGGTTTTACTTTTACTTGAAAACTGAGTGTTCAAAATTCCAAAAGAATGTACCCCTGTCTATAAACTGGAATGCATTCTTGTGGGAAGGTGGGGCTTTCACTAGAAGGGACCTTCCATTATCCTTGATTGTCTACTTCATATGCACAAAGGAGCCCAATTTTTATGTTTTTAATTGTTTGGATGCAGTCAGGCTGCTTAACCACTTCAATACAGGGCACTTTCGCCCCCTTCCTTCCCAGCCCAATTTTCAGCTTTCAGCGCTCTAGCGCTTTCAGTGACAATTGCGCGGTCATGCTACACTGTACCCAAATGAAATTTTTATCATTTTGTTCGCACAAATAGAGCTTTATTTTGGTGGTATTTATTCACGACTCCGTTTTTTATTTTTTGCGATATAAGCGCAAAAAAGCGGAAATTTGGAAAAAAAAAACAATATTTTCTTTTTTCTACTTCAATAAAAATCCAATAAAATCCAATTTTGTCATAAATTTAAGCCAAAATGTATTCTGCTACATGTTTTTGGTAAAAAAAAATCCGTTAAGTGTATAATAATTGGTTTGTGTGATCACGGACATATGTACGCAAATGATCATGTACATATGTGTGCAGGTGATCACGTACATATGTGTGCAGATAATCATTGGGACATGTGATTTTAGTGGGACATATGTGGGGGACATGTTTTTATTATTAGGGACATGTGTTTTTATTATTTGGGGACATGTATGTTTTGGGGACATGTGTGGGGACATTGTGTTTATACTGTGTGATGTGTTTACTGTGTGGTGTGTTTACTGTGTACACTAGACTGGTGATCAGTGAGTAAAAAGCTGTAAAAAGCAGCTCATACTCACTGATCAGCAGCCGGCTGCAGCGATCTGCTCTCCTCTCCTCAGCGATGACTTCTGTGTGAGGAGAGGAGGAGCCGATTGCCTAGCAACCGGCTGTTTGTTTACATCACATGACGGCCGTGATTGGACACGGCCGTCATGTGATCAGGAGGGCCAATCACAGAGCCCTCCTGCCGATCTGAGATGCGCCGTGTCCGGGTGACACGGGCGCATCGGGATCGCGCCGCTGCGCGGGCGCGATCCCGCTACTCCTGAATGACGTTCCTGAACGTCATATCAGGAGTAGGCGGCTCCCACCCGGCCGTATATGTGCATTGGCCGGGTGGGAAGTGGTTAAAAGGTAAAACCTTTACCATTTTTTTCTTAATGTTCTAGTTCTAGTGCAGAATGTTGGAGAACCAGACTGGTGCTCCCTCACAGGGCACAGCAGGCCAGATCTCCAGCAGTCTGATATGCTCCAATAATCAACACTTACGTTCCCTGTGCAGTGTTGTTGAAACCCTTTAACATCTCTTGTTACTGGTATACACATTCAGGATCTGGGGGGATTGCATGCTTTAAAAGCACAAGGTCAAGCAATAGACACCCCAAAACTCAGACCTTGGAGGCCTACCACCTTAACTTTCAGCTATAGAGCCATTGTTGAAAAAGTAAACAAGTTAAAAAAAAAGGCGGCAAATAGAAATCCTTCAAGCCTGTACAACTACAAAAATGTGAGATTAAATATTCAGATTTAAAGATAATCGCATTGTCTGCTAGCAGGTCCCTAAACCTAGGAGAACATGCCAGCAGAGGAATGCGACCTCTCCCAAGCCCCACCTTACCACCCAGCAACTTTTAAAAGCTTTTAGCTTCAGTGTATGTCTCTGTGGTTTAATATTCTGCTTTGATAAGTTTGCAATGTCCTTTCTGCGCATCTGCTTCTGGTGCTAGAAGTTACTAGAACTAGCTATGCACGCCCAATTTACAGCATAATTATGTCGTGTTGGTGGCTTTCACTAGAAATAGAGGGATTAAGTTCAAAGAAGATTCTCCAAGCATCTCATTGTGTAACAGTTAACAGAGCTGGCGTGTGTGATGCAATAACCTTCAGATCAATTACTACTTGGCTACATATTCTGTACATCTAATGCCGCGTACCCACGACCGGACTTTCTGGCAGACTAGGTTGACTGTCTTCTCGACTGACTTTTCGGCGGAGTTCCAGTGGACCTTCCAAATGAACGGACTTGCCCACACACGAACGGACTAAGTCCGTTCGAAAGTCCGTTCCTTTTGAACGTGATGACGTAAGACTGGACTAAAAAAGGAAGTTCAATAGCCAGTAGCCAATGGCTTCCTTTACGTCTAATTTGGTCCGTCGGACCAGCATACAAACGGTTTTCCTGATAGGAATTTAGTCCGTCGGACAGATTTGAAATATGTTCTATTTCTAGGTCCCTCTGTTTTTTTCTTTTTATGAAAAACTATCGGATTAGCCCACACACGATCGGATTGTCAGACTGACTGATTCCATCAGACCTAGTCTGCCAGAAATTCCATCGGTCCATTGGAGTCCCGCAGTGTCATGCATTCTTGATGGTATCCCAAAGTACTGTATAGCATTATTGTGCATAGTAGTGTACTGCCTAACAAAAAGCAGTGCTTGAACCTAACAGTTTTGGCAGGTTAGGAAGCCGCTGCATTAACCTACTAAAACCTGCTAGGGTCAACACAGCCTAACAATCTGCTACATCAGTTGTATTACACACATTCTTTCCTTCTCCAAAATATGCAGGGAGAAAAGTCTAAAGGATAACAGCTAAGACCGCATTTTGATTTCTAACTACTCTACCTCCATGCTGACAGAGACATGACTGTCATAGAGAGGGCTGAGGTAGCTGTGATGTGTTGGCTGCCTTCTCTAAGTATGTGACCAGATTGTCAAGATGGTGATACTCAATGGTTTTGTAACTGATTTTATATACACTATATTGTCAAAAATATTGGGACACCTGCCTTTGTACACACATGAACTTTAACGGCATCCCAGTCTTGGTCCGTAGGGTTCAATATTAAGTTGGCCCACCCTTTGCAGCTATAACAGCTTCAACTCTTCTGGGAAGGCTGTCCACAAGGTTTAGGAGTGAGTTTATGGGAATGTTTCTCCATTCTTCCAGAAGCACATTTTGTGAAGTCAGGCAGTGATGTGGACGAGAACACCTGGCTCAGAGTCTCCACTCTAATTCATCCCAAAGGTGTTCTATCGGTTGAGGTCAGGACTCAACTGTGCAGGCGAGTCAAGTTCCTCCACCCCAAACACACTCATCCATGTCTTAATGAAACTTGCTTTGTGCACTGGTGCGCAGTCATGGTGGAACAGATAGGGGCCATCCTTGTAAAAAGAAAGGTGCCTCTAAGTGCAGTGGTTAAAAGATCTAATACAGGCACAATGGTATTAAGAATACTTACAAGAGAGTAAGAGCTCATAGGCATATAATAAATAGTCTTCATGCAGATCAGTGTAATCCTCGTCTGTCTGGGGTCGAGAGAGAGCCCACCAGCAAGTATGGGCATAGGCCTGACGAAGGAGCTGTGCACACGTTCACCTGATGTTACATCGGCCTTGTGCATTCCAGCTTGGTTCCAGAACCCAGGCCACCTCATTGCGTCCTTACCTTCTCACTAATCTACGTCACCAGGGACTCTGACAGATGCAGGATGGCTCTCTCTCCCCCAGACAGACAAGAATTAAAGCGATCGACATGAGGACTAATTATTATATGCCTATGACCTCTTACTCTCTTGTAAGTGTTCTTAATACCATTGTGCCTGTATTAGATCTTTTAACCACTGCACTTAGAGGCCCCTTTCTTTTTACAAGGATGTTTTTAATCCCATTATGCCTGTAATAAATCTTTTAACTACTACTCTTAGAGGAGCCTTTCTCTTTCCTTTATGACCCTCCAGAGCTGTTCCTTCTCTACAAAGTGCTGCCTTCAGTGCCATCTCTCCACTGCTACTAAGGACCAGATACCCAGCCTCACCAGAGCGCCCTCATCTCTCCCTCTTTTCGCCATCCTAGGGTTGCCACCTCATCCCAAGTTGTTCTATCGGGTTAAGGTCAGAACTCTACTGGCTAGTCAAGTTCCTCCACCCCAAACTCACTCATCCATGTCTTTATGGACCTTGCTTTGTGCACTGGTGCGCAGTCATGTTGGGACAGAAAAGGGACCAGCTCCAAACTGTTCCCACAAAGTTGGGAGCATGAAATTGTCCAAAATGTCTTATGTCGTATGCTGGCACATTAAGAGTTCCCTTTACTGGAACTAAGGGGCCAAGCCCAACCCCTGAAAAAACCCACACCATAATCACCCCTCCCCCAAATGATTTGGACCAGTGCACAATGCAAGGTCCTAAAAGACATAGATTAGCAAGTTTGGGGTGGAGGAACTTGACTGACATGCACAGAGTCCTGGCCTCAACCCGAGAGAACACCTTTGGGATCAATAAAAGACCGCGAGCCAGGCCTTCTCGTCCAACATCAGTGCCTGCCCTCGCAAATGCGCTTCTGGATGAATGGCCAAACATTCCCTTAGACACACTCATAAACATTCTGGATAGCCTTCCCAGAAGAGTTAAAACTGTTTATAGCTGCAAAGGGTGGGACAACTCATTATTGAACCCTACAGACTAAGACTGGGATGCCATGTTCATGTTCATGTGCATGTAAAGGCAGGTGTCCCAATAATTTTGGTAATATAGTGTATCTATTTATACATCATTTGTCTTACTAATCAGACTGCACAGTAAAAATAACTCCCTGCCAGGTACAATCTCAATGAATCATCTAACAAGGGAGGAGCCATTGCTCTGACTCAATGACTTGTGTGTAAACTTCATCGTAAGCTATTGATCTCTGTAATCAAAAATGGGTTTACAACAAAGGAGCTAAGGAGAATATGGAAAATGTGTATGGATCCTAAAGCTCCACCTGCTGGCTGCATAATAAACTACAAAATGTTAATGCGCATTTATTTCATATTTACCTGGCTTACATATTTATTTGCTTTTTTTTTATCTTGACTATATTAAAGAAAGAAGAGATGTACATGTCGTTTAATATTGTTGGTCATCCTTATTTTGCAGTTACTTCTCTGGTTTCATTAACTATAAATTTGGAAACTGCTACACATTCAATTCCCAGAAGCCCACAGATTTCAAAGGGAATTCTGTCAGCAACAAGCCACTGAACATAACCAAAGCTGGCTTTATGTATGGTAAGATTTTGTTTGAATCCTTTTTATGTGATTTTATGCACAAATGAAGTCCCTTTTTAATGTGATTTACAGCCCAACTGAATAATGTCTTCAGTTAGCTTTTGTTTAATTAAAGTGAAATTGCTCACTCAGGGCAAAGCAACAGGTTCCTTTTATAACAGGGAGGGTACCTGATGGAGACCAGGGCACGTATGACTGTACAGTATAACTACAGTTCAAGGAGCCCCATAGCAAAATTTGAATGGTGCCTCCTGGTGACCTCCCTGCTGTCATTGATCTTAACATATACTGTTTCAGGGAGAGGTAGCAGGAAAGATGTGAACATTGTACAGTACTAGAACGAGTATAATGTATTGAAGCTGTCAGGAAAGAGGCGGTCACCAGTTAATGGAATAACATTTTAAACTTAATTTTCCTGGTCCTCACATTTAAAGTCCTGCCACTTCTACTAAGAAAGTGCTGAAAGGGGTGGTGTAGTAGTAAGTTAAAAAATTAAAATAAGACAAAAAACATTACAATATTTTATATTATGAAATGTAAATTAAAAGTACAATTTCAGTCTTTGCAGATGACACTTAGCTATGCAGTGGAATAACGTCCTTACAGGATGTCTCCAATTTACAACCTGACCTCAATGGTCTAATTGGGCAACCATGTGGCAAATGAGGTTTAATGTTGATAAATGTAAAGTTATGCACTTGGAGGATAAGAGTATGCATCATACATACTAGGACGGGTACAACTGGGGAGATCCATAGTGGAGAAGGATCTGGGGGTTTTGGTAGATCATAAGCTCAATAACAGCATGCATTGCCAAGCTGCGGTTTCCAAAGCGAGCAAAGTCCTTTCTTGTATTAAGAGAGGTATGGACTCCAGAGAGAGAGATATCGTTTTGCCCCCTCATCTGGAATATGCAGTTCAGTTTTGGGCACCAGTTCTCAAAAAGGATATCGGGGAACTGGAGAAAGTGCAGAGAAGGGCAACCAAACTGATGAGAGGCATGGAGGAGCTCAGCTATGAGGAAAGATTTGAGGAACTGAATTTATTCCCTTTTGAGAAGAGGAGATTGAGGGTGGTATGATCAACATGCACAAATATATAAGGGATCTGTATAGTGAACTTGGTGTTGTTATTCATTTTAAGGTCATCACAGAGGACAAGAGGGCACTCTTTACGTCTAGAGGAAAATAAATTTCATCTCCAAATACAGAAAGGTTTCTTCATAGTAAGAGCTGTGAAAATGTGGAATAGACTCCCACCAGAGGTGGTTCTGGCCAGCTCAGTAGATTGTTTAACCACTTTCAGACCGGACCATTTTGCTGGTCAATGACCAGAGGTCTTTTTACAATTTGGCACTGCGCTGCTTTAACTGGTAATTGCGCGGTCATGCAATATTGTACCCAAACAAAATTTGCGTCCTTTTTTTCCCACAAATAGAGATTTATTTTAAAGGTATTTGACTGACTCTGCGATTTTTATTTTTTGCGATATAAACGTAAAAAGACCGCAAATTTTGAAAAAAAATTATATTTTCTACTTTTTGTTATTAGAAAAATCCAATAAACTCAATTTTAGTCATACATTTAGGCCAAAATGTATTCAGCCACATGTCTTTGGTAAAAAAAAAGTAAATAACTGTATATTTATTGGTTTGCGCAAAAGTTGTCACATCTACAAACTAAGGTACGTTTTCTGGAATTTACGCAGCTTTTAGTTTATGACTGCCTATCTCATTTCTTGAGGTGCTAAAATGGCAGGGCAGTACAAAACCCCCCCAAATGACCCCATTTTGGAAAGTAGACCCCCTAAGGAAATTGATAAGAGGCATGTTGAGCCCATTGAATATTTTATTTTTTTGCCTCAAGCGATTGAATAATGACAAAAAAAAAAATTATTTTTTTTTTTACACAAAGTTGTCACTAAATGATATATTGCTCACACATGCTATGGGCATATGTGAAATGACACCCCAAAATAAATTCTGCTGCTTCTCCTGAGTACGGGGATACCACATATGTGGGACTTTTTGTGAGCCTAGCCGCGTACGGGGCCCCGAAAACCAAGCACCGCCTTCAGGCTTTCTAAGGGCGTAAATTTTTGATTTCACTTCTCACTACCTATTACAGTTTTGAAGGCCATAAAATGCCAAGATGGCACAAAACCCCCACAAATGACCCCATTTTAGAAAGTAGACACCCCAAGCTATTTGCTGAGAGGCATGTTGAGTCCGTGGAATATTTTATATTTTGCCACAAGTTGCGGGAAAATTACAAACTTTTATTTATTTATTTTTTCACAAAGTTGTCACTAAATTATATATTGCTCACGCATGCCATGGGCATATGTGAAATGACACCCCAAAATAAATTCTGCTGCTTCTCCTGAGTACGGGGATACCACATATGTTGGACTTTTTGGGAGCCTAGCCGCGTACGGGGCCCCGAAAACCAAGCACCGCCTTCAGGCTTTCTAAGGGCGTTACAGTTTTGAAGGCCATAAAATGCCAAGATGGCACAAACCCCCCCCAAATGACCCCATTTTGGAAAGTAGACACCCCTAAATTTAGGGGTACACTAGTGAGACTAGGTAATAAATGGCGGGTGCCCTGAAACTATAAAAAAATAACTAACCAACCAGCGTCACCTGTAACAGTTATATGGTGATCACTGGTGAAAGGGTTAACTAGGGGGCAATCAGGGGGCTTTATGCGGTAGTATATGGGGGTCCCTGGCGCTATAAAAAGCTGCGGCGAATCTAAATACCTACCTGCCTAACTAGCGTCACCTGTGACACTAATACAGCGATCAGAAAAACGATCGCTTATTAGGCTGGGTTCACACTGGAGCGATGTGGGAACGCCACGAATCCGCGGCGGGTTTCCGCATCGCATGCCTCCCGGCGGCAGTTCACACTGCCCTATGCGAACTGCTGGGAGTGTCAGTGAAATGTTAATGACACCCCCAGATCAGTTCGCATATTGCAGTGCGATCTGCAAACTCGGATCGCATGGTGTGAACACCCATGTGATCCGATTCTGCTGCGGACCAAAAAAAGGGTCCCGTGCGAGTTTGCGGCGGGTGTGACGCAAATTCAGCCATACTATCTGTATGGCTGAACTCGAATCGCACAGAGATCGGATGTGATTTGCACTGCAGTGCGGTGCGAATCACATCCATTCTCATAAACCGCTGCAATGTGAACCCAGCCTTAGTGACACTGGCGACGGGGGGTGATCACGGGGTTAAACCTTTATTGGGGGGGTTAGGGGGCTACATTAGAACTAAAGGGGGCTAACCCTAACTGCCCTAACAGTTATTACAGTCACAAATGACACCAATGCAAAAAAAAAAAAATGCAATTGGTGTCACTGTGACTGGGGGGGCAGGGGTAATTGGGGGGGTGATCGGGGGGTGAAGGGGGGGTGTGAGTGTGCCTGGCATGTTCTACTGTGTAGTGTCGTGTTGGTGTAACTCACCGATCCTCTCTCCTCGGTGCCGGAACGAAAAATACCGACACGGAGGAGAGATTACATCACTTCCTCTGCCTGTGTTTACATTACAGGAGAGGAAGTGATGTCACGGAGCATTTCCATTTGTCGGGAGGGATCGCGAGGGGGTGGCCATGAATGAATGGCCGCCCCCTCATCCCGGATCGCTCCCGAACGAATACCGACCGCCGCAGGCACCGGGGGGGGGGGGGTACCCGATCGGGCCCCCCCCCCGCGGGAAGGCAGGGACGTATATATACGCCCATGTGCCATTCTGTCGACGTATATCGTCGTGCGGCGGTCGGCAAGTGGTTAAAAAAGGCCTGAATTCTTTCCTAAATGTACATATTATAACTGGGTACTAACATTTATAGGTAAAGTTGATCCGGGGAAAATCCGATTGCCTCTCTGGGATCAGGAATGATTTTTTTCCCCTGCTGTAGCAAATTGGATCAGGCTCTGCTGGGGTTTTTCACCTTCCTATGGATCAACTGTGGGTATAGGATTGTATGATTTTTATTTTTATATATTTTTTTGGTTGCACTAGATCAGTGATTCTCAACCAGGGTTCCCTAGGGTTCCTCCACAGGTTGCTAGGGGTTCTTTCAGCATTGGGCAATTTCTGCCTCTCAGATAAGTTCCCACAGACAGCATTGATATTTTTAGCTATCTGTAAGGAGGTAATTCTTCCCAATGACCACAAGTGTAAGGACCATTCTTCCCACTGACCATCACACTATTGTATCATGAATTGTAGATTTCTCATTCTTAGCAGGGGTTCCCCGAGACCGGAGAGCTATTTCAAGGGTTCCTCTGTGTTGAAAAGGTTGGGAAAGGCTGCACTAGATGGATTTCTCTTTTTTCAACCTGACTATGTTACTATGTATGTTAATATTCCTGCACACAATTAGCATACATCATTCATCTTTTTGTTAGTCATTTACAACCTAAAAATATGCCAGTAGTATAGGGACAGGTGTATGGGAAGCGTAGGCCTCTGGCCCCCATCTGTGCAAAGTATATGGTGGGGTGGGCTGTACTGACTGTACAGCCCACCCCACTGTGTCCTTTACACCAGTGGTTCTCAAACTCCGTCCTCAAGTACTCCCAACAGGCCATTTTTTCAGGTTTTCCTTTATCTTTCACAGGTGCTTTAAATCGGAGTCAATGGTTTGTTATTTTGGACAGCTATTTTATCTAACGGAAATTTCCAAAACATGGCCTGTTGAGGATACTTGAGGACTGAGGTTGAGAATCCCTGCTTTGAACAGCCTGGCAACCTGTAATTCTCTGGGTTGGGGTCTGGCTGCATGTGATGGCCACATGCAAGTGAGCTGCTCCCTCACCCACATGTGTATAACACTGGATGACCTATGTTGGCAGAGTCCCAAAGATATCTTCTTGCTGTGTGTAGTTTACAACTGATAATGAGATCTGCTAACACATTCCAATTTGGCTGCAAAAGTGGAAATACACTTTAAAGGTAGCTTGTTATTTTTACCTTAATCCATGTTTGCTTCAATCTGCAAATTTACTGCCAGTCACCTATGTGTGCTGAGTACCTAGACCTTGCATAGCTGCATCTAAATGTTGTGCATATTGCTGTGCTCTGGACAGGATTGCACCTCGAGCTGTTCATTCAACAGATTGAATACGTAAGAGACATGACACACGCTGCCGGAATTCGCCTTCTCATCCACGATCAAACGCAAATGCCGTTCCCTGAGGATGAGGGCGTAAATGTGCCACCAGGAGCTGAGACTGATATTGGCATGATGAAGGTAACTTACCATACTTCAGTGTCTTCTACATGGATAATTGTTTTCATGCCAAACTGCAGACAGGCATCTAAAACACACAGCTGAAGTACAAATATTGTGACATGGTGCATTATCCTGCTGGAAGGAGCCATCAAGAAGATGGGTACACTGTAGTCATAAAGGGATGGACAGGGTCAGCAACAATACTCAGGTAGGCCATGGCATTTAAACAATGCTCAATTGGTACTAAGGGGCCCAAAGTGTGCCAAGAAAATATCCCCCACACCAGTACACCACCACCAGCCTGAACCATTAACACAAGGCAGGATGGATCCATGCTTTCATGTCGCTTATGGCAAATTCTGACACTACCATCTCAACAGTGGCGGCCGCTCCATTAAGGGGGCCGCCCCCCTAATCCATGCGCCCGGCCCCTAACCTACATGTGAGGCTCCGAGGGGATTAAAGAGGAAGTAAACAGTTATTTTTTTCTTTACTGCGAAGTAAAGGCATAGTGTGTTAGTATGCTTTGCATACTAGCACAATATATGACACTTACCTCCCTGCTAGAGGCTGCCTCCATCTTCGCCTGTCCTCTTTCCAGGGCTGCTGACTCCGGCCGCTCCTTCAAAGTGCATGTGCCGATGACATAATCGACACAGTATACAGTAAATAGGAGAGCAGAATCTCTAACCTCGTCCAGTCTAATGAAAACCTTCAAGGCCAAAGATGGCTGACATGAA
The DNA here is from genome assembly GCF_037356315.1 of Lithobates pipiens. Classification (NCBI taxonomy): domain Eukaryota; kingdom Metazoa; phylum Chordata; class Amphibia; order Anura; family Ranidae; genus Lithobates; species Lithobates pipiens. The sequence goes on from NW_027507685.1 coordinate 134,499,554, forward strand.
TCAATTTGTGTTACCAAGCAATTGAACAGGTGTACCTAATAAAGTGGCTGGTGAGTGAGTGTGTGTGTGTGTGTGTGTGTGTATATGTATGTATGTATGTATGTATGTATATGTATGTATATATATATATATATATATGTGTATATGTGTGTGTGTGTGTGTGTATATATATATATATATATATATATATATATATATATATATATATATATATATATATATATAATATAATATAATATTCAGAACTCACTGGGGTTGAAAAAACATTTAAGCCATGGCTTGGCCCTTGCCGTCAGATAAGACAATGCCATGGGAAATCGTTTATGTGGTGTTCTACTTTTTTACAGCTAGATGGAGCCCCAGACAAGTGACACATTCTATTATCAAAGTATAACTTGGACTGCTGTGTACTGCTTGGACCTTGAAGAAGGGGACATATCCCAAAAGCTTGTCCTGAAATTGAGTGTTAGTGCAAATTAAAAAAGTATCACGGACTGTATTCAATTTTCTCTATCAAAGTAAACTAACTAACTGAATAGAGTGGAGAGATTAAAACACCTGTCCTTTAGCGAGGTTCACCAAAAGTGAAAATAAAAGAAAATCACAAACTTTGGGTTAAGACCAGAACAGTAATAGAGGAGAAATATTCCAATGGAAACCCTAGTTATGGTGACACCCTGGGATTTCCTCACTTTGAAGGGATTTTCTCTGACTTCTTGTTTTGATTCTGGGATAAGAAGTAAAGGTAAATCTCCCCAAGGAGACAAAGATGGCAAAAAAAAAAACTGACAAGGATTATAACCTTCCCTACATTATCCAAAATTTTAATTTAAAGAGGGATTCCACCAAAAAAAAAAATATTAAAAGCCAGCAGCTATAAATACTACAGCTGCTGACTTTTTTAATAAATGGACACTCACCTGTCCCGGGTTCCAGCGATGCCGGCAGCCGAGGCCGATCGATCACTCGGCTCTCGGCTGCTGCCGCCGCCATTCTGGGTGAGGGAATCGGGAAGTGAAGCGAATCGGCTTCACTTCCCGGTTCCCTACTGCGCATGCGCGAGCCGCGCCGCGCAATAGGAAATCTCCGCGCTGTCACTGGGACCCGTGTGTGTCCCAGCAGACAGCGCGGCAGGGCAGGAAATGGCGTAGACTCCCACGGGAGTCTATGCCCGGAAGTGGGTGAAAATACCTGTCTTTGACAGGTATCTCCACCCCCCTCCCCCCTGAAAGGTGTCAATTGTGACACCGGAGGGGGGGAGGGATCCGATCAGCGGAGGTTCCACTTTAGGGTGGAATCCCGGTTTAAAAAAAGTTTTGCCGTTTTTAGTTCTTCTTTAATAGAGTCAGCTAACAATATGCCAAAATGTAGTCATTTACTAACATTTAATCATTGTCATTGATTACATAAGTCACAGATTGTCTATATACAGTATCTCACAAAAGTGAGTACACCCCTCATATTTTTGTAAATATTTTATTATCATCTGACAACACTGAAGAAATTACACTTTGCTACAATGTAAAGTAGTGAGTGTACAGCTTGTATAACAGTGTAAATTTGCTGTCCCCTCAAAATAATTCAACAAAGAGCCATTAATGTCTAAACCGCTGGCAACAAAAGTAAGCACACCCCTAAGGGAAAATGTCCAAATCGGGCCCAAGGTGTCATTATTTTGTGTGGCCGCCATTATTTTCCAGCACTGCCTTAACCCTCTTGGGCATGGAGTTCACCACAGGTTGCCACTGGTGTCCTCTTCCACTCCTCCATGAAGACATCATGAAGCAGGTGGATGTTAGAGACCTTGTGCTCCCTTCACCTTCCGTTTGAAGATGCCCCACAGATTCTCAACAGGGTTTAGGTCTGGAGACATGCTTGACCAATCCATCACCTTTACCCTCAGCTTCTTTAGAAAGGCAGAGGTCATCTTGGAGGTGTGTTTGGGGTCATTATCATGTTGGAATACTGCACCTGCTGCCCTGTCACAGAAGGGAGGGGATCATGCTCTGCTTTAATATGTCAAAGTACATGTTGGCATTCATGGTTCTCTCAATGAACTTTAGCTTCCCAGTGCCGGCAGCACTTGTGTAGCCCCAGACCATAACACTCCCACTACCATGCTTGATGGGTAGACAAGACACACTTTTCTTTGTACTCTTCACCTGGTTGCCGCCACACACGCTTGCTGGCAGCACTCATACATCTAGTTTTCCAAACACAACCTCTGGATATGACGCTGAGCACGTGCACTCAACTTCTTTGGTTGACCATGACATAGCCTGTTCTGAGTGGAACCTGTCCTATTAAACTGCTGTATGGACTTGGCCACCATGCTGCAGCTCCGTTTCAGGGTCTTGACAATCATCTTACAGCCTAGGCTATCTTTATGTAAAGCAACAATATTTTTTTTCAGATCCTCAGAGAGTTATTTGCCATGAGGTGTTATGTTGAACTTCCAGTGACCAGTATGAGAGAGTGAGATAACACCAAATGTAACACACCTGCTCCCCATTCACACCTGAGACCTTATAACCGTAATGAGTCACATGACATCGGGGAGGGAAAATGGGTAATTGGGCCCAATTTGGACATTTCCACTTAGGAGTATGCTCACTTTTGTTGCCAGCAGTTTAGACATTAATGGCTGTGTGCTGAGTTATTTTAAGGGGACAGCACATTTTCACTGTTATACAAGCTGTACATACACTCACATTGTAGCAAAGTATAATTTCTTCAGTGTTGTCACATGAAAAGGTATAATAAAATATTTACAAAAATGTGAAGAGTGTACTCACTGTTGTGAGGTACTGTACTAACAAAACAATCACTTTTCTATTCCAGATGGAAAATTATCATTTAATATTATGTCTCTGTAATTCATTGAATATGAATATAAATAAATATAGTACATTATTTTAATTAAAATGAACTACAGTAAAAAAGTAAAAAGTTTTTAATAGGCAGAAAAACAAAACATGCATTGCTAAAAATGTAATCAGTATTACAATAAACAGTCAACAATTTGATCCTGTCTAATTGTCTTGGTACGCTTTAAAAAAATTGTGTGCTCTGTTTGTTGCATTGAACTTCTGCACAATAAAATCAATTGAGCTTTGGGTGGTCACACACAGCTCAATCTGTACAAGTGATGGATTTGAGCATTGATCATGGTGACTGGGTTTAATATTTGGGCATATGAGTTTCAATCAAAATCTTTCTTTATTGGTATTGTCTGTTTTATTAGAGTGATACAGTCTGAGGGCAAACAGCTTCCGCTATATTCATGCTTTAAAAAACCTATAATGTTCTGTGACACCAATGTCAAGGGGAGACCCTATATTAAATATCTGTAGCTTTTATACAAACTGTAAAAAAAAAACCCACAAAGTTATAAAACCTAACAGAAAATTGACCAAAGAGGAATAATTATCATATGTACATAATAAACCCATACCTTGGTTAAGATTTTGAATAATATTTTACAGGTTCACATCAACAGATTAAAATCACCATATGCAAGCCAATGCACAGAAGGGGATGGCATCAAAAATTTCTATAAAGATGTTTACGGCGCTGGGTACACACGAGAGGTGAGTTTAATGATGAACACCCTAATCTCTGACTGAACAGAGCTAATGAATACCAAAAGAGAAAGCTCACACTTGCATAATGTTGGGTTATATGTCTATAAATATGTTTAGGACTGGAGCTGTAAATACAAGACACACAGAGCTACTACCTCCTCTCCTTAAAGCGGAGGTCCACCCTAAAGTGGACCTTCCGCTCATCGGAACCCTCCCCCCTCCGGCGCCACAATTGGCACCTTTCAGGGGGGAGGGGGGTGCAGGTACCTGTACAGTACAGGTATCTGCACCCACTTCCGGCATAGCTCTCTGCGGAAAGGGGCGTAGATTACGCCCCTTTCCGAAAGTCCCCCGCTGCCTGCTGGGAAACACACAGATCCCAGAGGCAGCGGGTCCATCCTTATTGCGCAGTAGGGAACTGGGAAATGAAGCCGAAAGGCTCCACTTCCTGATTCCCATACCCAAGATGGCGGAGGCAGCACCCGAGAGACGATCGAGAGATCGGCTTCGGGTGCCGACATCGCAGGCGCACTGGACAGGTAAGTGTCACTATTTTAAATGTCAGCAGCTGCAGTATTTGTAGCTGCTGACTTTAAAAAAAAAAAAAAAACACGGAGTCCCGGCGGACTCCCGCTTTAATCATGTTGAGTATATTAGTTGGTGTTCAAGCCATCGGTCACTGTAAGCCCTGTAGAATCTGAATCTTGAAGGAATGCTGGCACTTTGGTAGAATCCACAAACGGATAGCTTTTATTAATTGTAACCAAGCATAAAATCCACACAGAGGGCCAACTCATTTCGTCTGTTAGGCCTTAATCATAAAACGTGTTGGCCCTCTGTGTGGGTTTTATGCTTGGTTCCATTTAATAAAAGCATGTTTGTGGATTCTACCAAAGTACCATTATTTCTTTAAGGTTAAGATTAAAGAGGGATTCCACCTAAAAAAAAAAAAAAATATTAAAAGCCAGCAGCTATAAATACTACAGCTGCTGACTTTTAATAAATGGACACTCACCTGTCCCGGGTTCCAGCGATGCCGGCAACCGAGGCCGATCGATCGCTCGGCTCTCGGCTGCTGCCGTCACCATTCTAGGTGAGGGAATCAGGAAGTGAAGCGAATCGGCTTCACTTCCCGGTTCCCTACTGCGCATGCGCGAGTTGCGCAGCGCAATAGGATTTGTCCACGCTGTCACTGGGACCAGTGTGTGTCCCAGCAGACAGCGCGGCAGGACAGGAAATGACATAGACTCCCACGGGAGTCTATGCCCGGAAGTGGGTGTAAATACCTGTCTTTGACAGGTATCTCCACCCCCCTCCCCCCTGTAAGGTGCCAATTGTGACACCGGAGGGGGGGAGGGTTCCGATCAGCGGAAGTTCCACTTTAGGGTGGAACCCCGCTTTAAGATCACACTACTCCAACCATTGCTAAATGGCAACACTCCTTTGTACAATCTCTGCCCCCTGGTGTGATTAGTATAGTAAAAGGTAGCATTTGCTGTTGGAGAAAGCATGCTTTCTGTGTTTTATTTACACCTAGTGGTTTTTGGAAGTTTTGCTGGTTATTGATCTGTGAAAAAAGTAAGGTTTTCATGCTCTTTCACTCATAGTTGCTGCCTTTCCCTTAAAGTGTTACTAAACCCACAACTGTATAAAATCAGTCTGTATATGCAGTAAAGCACGCTTGTTATACTCACTGAGGAATTGGTTATCCTCTACCTCGTGTAAAAAGGCTGGTTGATCCTGCCTTCTCTGATCCTCCCCTTTAACTGTCCCCTATCTATCTGCTAAAATAACAGAGCCCTGTGAGGCACTTTGCACATGCTCAGTTTGGTGTGTATGCTATAGAGTTTTTTTTTTTTTTTCTTGAGAGGGTGCATGCGATAAGCACAGGGCCAATCAGTACTGTCCCGACAGAAAGTCAGGGGTCATGCAGCCTCATAGGACAGTCAGAGGAGAATGAAAACGCATCCTACAAGCTTTAACCAGTGCTTGGCCGGACACTGATAGATTTCACAAGACTTCTATATACTGCTGATGAGAAAAGGTATTTAGCCATTTATATTTACTAAAATAATTGCATTTCCATGTTCTGTGTACTGTGGGAGACCAGATATAGTGAATGCAGGGTTCTGGGCTAATTAACAATTTAAGACTAGTATGCATATCAATATTTGGATGCCCCTAGATTCACAGGATTGGGATGCTCCCCAGAACTCCGAATGAGATTTCTCGTGCCATTTTAGATAGCTAAAACAATTCATGAAGTTTGTATTAGAAAGGTGCATGACAAAAAAATGTTTTAGTTTTCAGTCATTAAGTAAATCATTTCGTTTTATCATAATCGTTTTGTTAGAATGATTCATTTTCGTAACGATTTGTTATTTTAGGAGAGTATACATTCGTTGTGCCGAATAAATTTCTATTTTTGGAAGCTCTGTTATTCTTTTGTTATTTTGGAAGATTGGCTATATTTTCGTTTTAACATGTTAATTCTTTATTTTGGGAGATTAGTCATTTATATATAATGAAAATATTCTGAATTATTCCCAACTGACTTTGTTTGTTGGGTCACGCACATACAAATTAATCGAATGGTCTCTCAACCCCACATACAAAAAGATTTATTAGAATATTCACACTGTGTTCCCTAGAATAAAAGCGAATGGATCATTTGTTATGTCATTACCTTATTTCGTTTTTTGTTTTTTTTAACAGTTAAAGTTTATTAAAGAAATAGCCAGTTACAATACATCATAACAGAGCATAATGATCGCAGATGCAACTGCCTGAGTGAACAATAGGGTAGCAACAGTGTTACAGACTCATACTATTAGGCATCTTGGTTGCGTATAAGCGGATTGACAAAGATCCCATTAAGCTAGGGAGCCCCTCCAAATATAGAAAAAAACCTCTTAATAAAAAGGATAGGTACATTGCCATTCCTAGTGCATCAATAGGACCTAAACATAAACAATAAAGTATTGTAAAAGCCTGTCCCGATATATCTGCATTGTAACTTTATGCCAATCAGGCTACACCCTACTACTTATAATCCAAGAGCCAAATGTGGCAAAAGAAGATAGAAAAGAGGTGACAGCCTGTCTCAAGGCTGGCACCTTGGAAAAAGAAAAAGAAAGAAAGGGGAAAGATGCGGTTGTCCCTAAGGAAAAAAAAAACGGGCATTGTCAGCCCAGATACTCAGCGACACCTCCTCCTCAGGCTCGTGTCAGGGAGGCATATGCAGAGGAGTAAATAAACACGACCCAAGGTCGCCAGGTAACCATGTACTTGTCTGTGCTTTCGTGAGCTATGGCCCTAATCTCTTCCATTTTGTGAAGATATCTTATCTCTCCCAGCCATTCCGTGATTGAGGGGGTCGTAGTGTTTCTCCAATATCTCTGTACCACCGCCTTTGCGGCCGTAAGTAGGAATCTGATCAGCGATTTTTTATATTTTCTCATGGAAAGGTTAGTAATGTGTAATAGACAACATTTAGCGTCTAGGGGGATCCGTGTATCGGTTATTTGTTGTATAATGCTAATCACTTGGGCCCAATATGGTCGAATTAGGTCGCATTCCCACCATATATGTTGTAAGGTGCCCTTAGCTTGGTTACAGCGCCAACATAAGTCTGGAACGGCGGGGAACCACTTATGCAGTTTAATTGGCGTATTATACCAATTCGTCAAAAGTTTAAAAGAAGTTTCCTGTAATCGAGTGCTAATTGCACACTTATGGGCAAATACACATGCCTGTAACCATTGATCATTTGTAAATGATGCATTTAATGCTGCTCATTACCTTATTTTGCATGCTTTAACCACTTCACCCCCGGAAGATTGTGCTGCTCAATGACCAGGCCATTTTTTTTTTGCGATACGGCACTGCGTCATTTTAACTGACGATTGCATGGACGTACGAAATTGACGTTCTTTTTTTCCCACAAATAGAGCTGTCTTTTGGTGGTATTTGATCATCTCTGTGTTTTTTTATTTTTTGCGCTATAAACAAAAAAGTGTAACAATTTTGAAAAAACATATTTTGTACTTTTTTTCTATAATGAATATCCCCAATTTTTTTTTAAAAAAAGCTAATTTTTATTAGGCTGATATGTATTCTTCTACATATTTTTGGTAATAAAAAAAGTCAAAATAAGCGTATATTGATTGGTTTGCGCAAAAGTTATAACATCTACAAAATAGGAGAAAGATTTATGCCATTTGTATTATTCTTTCTTTTTTTTTTTTTTCTTTTTTTACTAGTAATGGCAGTGATCAGCGATTTTTATCGGAATTTACTAGGGCGCGGACAGATCGGACACTTTTGACACATTTTTGGGACCATTTGTATTTATACAGCGATCAGTGCTATAAAAATTCACTGATTACTGTGTAAATGTCACTGGCAGGGAAGGGGTTAACACTAGGGGGTGATCAAGGGGTTAACTGTGTTCCCTACGGAGTTATTCTAACTGTGGGGGGAGGAGGCTGACTGGGTGAGGAGATTAATTAGTTGTTCATACTTGGTATGAACAGATTGCTCTCCTCACCCCTGACAGCACGGAGATCTGTCTGTTTACATTGACAGATCTCCGTTCTGTCTTTGTGGAGCAACCGCGGGTGCTTGGCGGTCATCACAACTGTGGGGCACGCGCATTGGCTCCGGCGTCATGCTGCTGGCGAGTGCCCGCACCTCCGCAGGTGCGCCTGGACCCCTAGTGGTCAAAAGGCGAACCGATGTACAGCTATCTGGGTTCACCCAAGGGGAGCCAACCTGCAACAGTACAACTGCGGCCGCTGGTCAGGAAGAGGTTAAACATTTACATAAGGCCTGAATTATTGCATCATGTCACCCAAATTAAACAAATGAATTGAAATGAAGTGGTTGTTTTTGGTATAATTTAATTTCAGATTAGTTGAAATTCATTACTATTGTGATTTGGAGATTCAGATACATCCAGGAATTTTGGTGTGCTTTCAGAAAGCGCACCTAACTTGCAGGATATAGATACAGAAGTTTATGGCTCATTGTGGCTAGCCCGCAGGAAAGCCACAAATGCACAGCACTGCACCGGCAGATCATTGTGAAAGCATCCGAATAACCCTTTTATGAGTGCTATTATGCCAATACAAGATTGCAGTGTATGTGATGTGTAATACATTTACCTTTTCCTCTTCCAGCTTCTGCTGGCATCACTCACTAGGCTGCTAGAAAGGTCCTGCTTGGTAACACTCCACCTGGGACAATAACAGGTCCTACGGAGGAAGCATTGACTATGAGGCTTCTTCTCCCGCCACAGCCACCTGCTTCCTCTGCTGCCGGTGTTCTATCAATTTGTGCCCTCTGTGGAAAAGTGCCCACGCATGCTCAGAACAGAATGGCACTCCAGCTGATTCCCCGATCATTTGGAGTGACGTCGCCATAGCACGTGGGCACATCGTAGGAGCCTTTTTTTGTCCCATTGATCGCAATCTGGGCTTTCTGATCCTCCATTCTAGCCTGGGCATGGGCATGCACTTCCCTGGTTTGAGGTTTGCGGGCCACATCAGAGAGCTCTGTGGGCCACAGATTGAGCACCTCTGTAGTAAAGCAAGATTGAGGACAACAGTCACCAGTGGCAGCTCCTGTGATTACTTTTCTTACAGCTAAACTGTCTGTGTTTCCTCCCACAGGCCTGTAAACGGACATGTGCGCAGATAAATATCATTGAATACTGTGGCTGCAGTCACTGGGAATTTGCCTGTCCCAAAGATCTGGGGGTTCCTAAGTGCAATCTCAGCAACAACGTAATCCGTGAGTCTCCTCTGTAAAATTGCGTATATATTATATTGTCATACCTCCCAACTTTCAAGCTTGAGAATAAGGGACACTTGAGGGAGGTAGCACGAAGCAAGGCAAAAAATGGGTGTGGTCAAACTTTACAGAGGGAGGGGCTTAAAGGCATAGTTAAACAAAACCCTTGGGAGGTAGAGAACTTGTATTAGAATGTGGTGTAGAGTGGATGACAGAAATCTGGGGGGGGGGGGGCGCTGCTTTGGGAGAAGAGAGGACTTGTGCTAGTGTGCTACAAGGCAGGGTGGGGGGGTCAGATATTTGCTGGGGGGACTTTATTTTTGCTCCGGTTGTAGGGTGTGAGGTGATCCCAGAGGCATGAAGCTGGGCTCTGGGATACTGGCATTGCTGCTGGGGCTACTACAGGGGGCACTGGAGGGTAAGGAGTCAGCCCTGGAGCAGCAGAGCTTGGGCTGGGAGGAGGAAAAGACCAGGTCCAGCACCTGTTTCCTCCTCCGGATCCCGCTTCAGCAGATGATGCACAACCTCCTCCATGCTGTGCCCAGTCTGCAAGGACTTCCATGACCCAACAGCACAGCAGGGATCCATCAGAGAAAGGGACACCCCTGGGTGCAAGTGGCATGCACCCTCCCCCTTTCCCCCACACTGTCTCTGCTGGAAACGCATAGATCAGCAGGTTGCTTACCATCAGCAGACCCCATCCAGGGGTAGCAGGGCAGTCAGCATGCATTCATAGTGTCTCACAAGGGTCTCAGCTCTCTATAGATCCCCGTACAGGCAGCACACATTGACACCTGACTTCCCATCCTCTGTTCTTTGTGTGTGCAGAAAGTGGGGCGTGTCTGCCTGCGATCAGCCAAGCCACCCTCGGAAACTCTGCTTGCTGACCGCTCCCCGGGAAGTTTTAGGAAAGTGGAAAGATAGCGCTGGACCCGTAGGTTTATTTTGCTGTTATTGATATCTTAAGGTATTAATGTTGGTGTAAATAAACTGGTTCCTGGGCAGGTGGCTTCTACACCCCAGAGGATCTCCACAGTCTCTTTGGCTTGTAGTGTAATGTAAGAAGGATTGAAATTTAAGTACCACGCCATTGCTAAGAGGTCCAGATACAACTTTATTCCAATAAAGGTCAGGGTACAGATCAAGAAATAGCCACCATGTTTCGGGGTCTACGTGCCCCCTTCATCAGGGCTTGACTGGCAACCAAGTGAATAAACCAGTAGTGAACTGGACCTACAATGGTATCTTGACTGACAACCAAGTGAACAAACCAGTAGGTAGCGTAGTGCTTAAATTTAAGGGAGCAGTGACAATGGCTAGGTGTGATAGGGACAGGCTGTATGTACAGGGTACAGCACTGTGGCTCTGAGGCAGCACTGTGGCCAGATGCAGCTGACAAAAGGGTGGAAAGAAGGTACATGGAGACCTGAGGGAGTAGAAGGGTGCAGGAGAAGCCAGGGAGATCCACTGTGCATGTAATACCACACACTGCGATCCGGTCTCTGTATTGCAGCTGACATCTCCCCGCTGGCTGCCTGTCACAGTAATGACAGCTAGCTGGTGGGGAAATGTCAGCGGCAATACAGACACTGTATCGTGGTGTGTGGTACACCATACACCCTGCACAAGCTGCAGGGCAGAGGCAACTAATGCCCATGCTAGCGTGCCCCCACCAGACAAGTCACTGGAAACAAATGCCTGAAGTTGTTCCCGAACTGGGCTCCACTCTGGGTCTCAGACTTGATTCGCTGGGACAGCAGGATTTACATAAAATCCTGGGACGGTCCCAGCGAATCTGGGACAGTTGGGAGATATGTATTGTTTGTGTTTTGCAGTGTTTTTGTGTCCTTTACATCCTATCTGGTGATGTATCACATCCCTCTGTGTCATTATTGTTGAATTATCTGACCTTTTAACTGGTCCTCACTTTCATCTGGCAGACCTTGTGTCTAGTACACTTGGCTCTTTTGCTACTGATGTGAACAGGGATGGATTCAGTTATAGTACCACCCTAGGCACGGATAAATGAAGAAGATCTTTATTATAGTCTCCATCACCTGGCTACCAGCTTTATTGTATGATTGTTATCATGGAAATTAAATATTAGAAAAGTCTATTGAAGCAAGTTTGCTGTTTGATTTATATTCTGAGAAATACAATTCGAATATAGAGTCCATACACCAAGAGTTTCATTAACCTGTGGATTAATTATTTTACAGCGTCTACTGATTCCTCTGTAATCCCCATACTCACACCTTTTAACAGATCCAACAATGCAAACCCTGCTCTCAGGCTCCTTTTTATACTCAGTTTGAGAAACTTCTGTTACCGATATTATTGTATTTGATCATTATATACAATGTACAGTATCTTCTGAGATCTTGCCTTATACTAACTTTGTATACACCTGTCTACATTACACTTCCTAATATGTAATGTACCCTTTTCTGAGCCAACTAAAAAAAAAAATAAAAAAAAAAAAAACTTTCTATTTTAGATTGATCTGTGTGTCTCTGTTTAGGAGATCCACCCTCTCAATTTGTCCTGTTTTACTATTATCATTGAAAGAGAAAGAAAAAGAAAATCCCAAATTTTGAGTTGGCATCAAAACAGGAAAAGAGGGGAAATATTCCAATGGGGACACTAGTTCTGGTGATCCTGGTAACACCCCAGGAATCCCACACTTTGGGGGGGGGGGATTTCTTCTCACTTCCAGTTTTGACTATGGGACAAGAAGTGAAGACAAATCTCTGCAATGGTACACAAATAGCATAAACAGTGTAAATCCACACTAGACATGAACAGTTAAAAAAAGTTATTGAAGACGGCTGCTGGCACAGGTCAACAGATACCAACCTAATCAATATATTACAAAACAAAGTGCAGCACTTATCAAGTTTTTAGGTGCTGCACTTTGTTTTAGATATAATGAGACACAAATGGCAAATAAAAAAACTGACATGGGTTACAACCCTCCCTTACTCTATCCAAAAAATCTGACATGCTGTTTGTACCCAACTTGATCGATCGATCAAGTTGGATACAATCAGGATGGCCATGCATGGTTCAAATCTCAGCCAGTCCCTGCTGAACCAGCCAAGGTTGGAACCTTCTATGTCTGGCTTAAGTGACCTTGAACACATTCATGTGAACAAGGAGAAGGGGAGGGTGGGCAAGGTACAAGTGGGAGAGGAAGTGGCCTTTCATTATATTGGTAAAAGGACATCATATAGTTGCTGATTGGTCTACATTAACTATCTATAACCATTCTTTACTGCTTTATTGCAGGTGACTGTGTAAAGTTGTATGAATTCAAATTTGCTCATGATGAGTTAAACTGTCATTGTCCCCTACAGTGCAAGTAAGTGTCTTCTGCCTAAACCTCAGGGGCGGGCATAAAATTTGTGTAGGATGGGCAGACTGTGAAGCTGCACATGGGTCAACAGTTTTGATAACTCGTGTTTGAATTTGCTGCCCAAAACCAAATTGCATCATGTACAATATTGTAGTATCACACTTCCATTTTATAAGTGTTAAATAGTTTTAGTTGTTAGGAGACAACAGTGGATTCCTACACTATGCAATCCTGTTGTTGTTTGCAGTTGTGCAGTGCCTATTTAAAGGGTAGTTGCAACTATAGCCCAGGTAACTTTAGTAGAAAACCTTCCTCTCCCCCAGCATTTTTATAAATGTGCTCCACATCCTGTAACCTTGCTCCACAGAGATCTTTGATGAGTGGACTATCCATAACTGGTGTTTGGTGATCAGCTCCAGCCCAAAGTCATATACAATCCTAAGGTCATAACTTTTAGCTTACACAGTCCTCCTTTCTTCTCTTCCAGCAGCTGAATGTAGCAGTGAGAAAGTCAAAAGGAGAAGGGAAGTTTGTGCCACTGGTGCAGCACTTTTGTGTCTGAGGATGGCTGAGGGTTTCTGTGCTGGGAGCTTGCTCACTCCCATCACTGTAACTGAGCTTTCATAGACAGCCCCCTTGCTCGGGCCCAATAATTGCCCAGCAACCAGGAGGCACTGAATCACTGTGTAACACCAATAAAACTGATGAAGTGACTTATCAGCCATGAAACATGTAATTAATGCTTGCTTTAAAATTGCAATGACTTTGACTCCTCCATGAACACTACTATACGCTATCAAAGCGCCTCTGCCATACAAGCATTTGATGGGTATTTTCCTTCCATTAAATTCTGCCCACCATCCTGATGCCCCTTTTGAGGAAGTAGTGTTGTGCTGTGAAAATGCATACTGTTAGGGCTGGGCTCCTGCAAGTTACAAGCAGCTGTTTTCTTTCAGTGCACAGAGGCTCCTCAGCTGTCAGTTAATTACCAGCTACTTGTTTCCACAGTGACTTACTTGGTTACCATTGCCTGCGTGATTAGTCCAGTCTACAGCCAGCCCCTTTTGCTATTTAAACAGCTTTGCACATTTCCTCCGTACCCTTGCATGGTCTATGATCTCCAGTGTTTTCCTGTGTTTGACTTGGACTGGCTGACTTATCTTCTGATACCTGTTCCTGTTTTTGCTCCTTACTATGCTGACTTCTGGCTTCCTGACCCTGGCTCATCTGATTAGCCGCTCTGGCATCCAAACCCAGGCTTGACTAAAACTGTTATTTTTTGCCATTTTATTAAAGGTGTGATTTTAACTGCATTTTCTGTCTCTGCTTGGTTTATGGTTCCCGACACCTACTATCATGTACCTGTTAGGAGACTGAGTTGATGAGGCCGACCTCTCTTATATCGCCTGTCCTGGCCCCACTGAGAATGAGACAGAAGAAGCCGAGGGATAGGAGGGACATGAGTGCCTGATGTTGATGTTTCTTGGCCGCCAGCTTGTCAAGGCTCTGGAGACTGGAGCATGTAGCAGTGTGCAGAGCTGGAACAGAAGACAGCCAGGCAGGCACCCAAAGGTTAACAGAAACCAGGGTTATAGGCACAAGCAGAGTTTTAGGAAAAGCAAGGGGCGTCAGCAGGCGGGCAGCTGGGTACCAAATCATAAACTGAGTCAGGAACGGAGCAAGACGGGAGCAGGATACACAGCAAAGGTCAAGGAACATGCCAGGACAGCAACAAGGAGAGCATACAGGATCAGATCAGAATACAGCTGAAGATTACTGGGCAAAGAATAGTAGACTGTGCTCCCTTTATATAGCCCGTCTGGCGCCAAAAGGAATTGTGCCCACGCGAATGCGCATCTGCGATTGTGGACTCCATGCACGTGCCTGTTAGCCATTCTTCAAGACAAACCATGCACCCGTGCACAGGGCCGCCATCAGGGGGGTACAGGCATTACACCTGTAAGGGGCCCGAATGTTCCCAGGGGCCCGACTGCCTCCCATTCTCAGCTCGTGGCTGAGAGGAGAGAAAACACTTTCATTTCGGCAGTTCCTCCCCCTGCTCTCATGTCGCGGCTGGAGAGAGGAGAGAAAATGGTCACAGCAGACTTTCAGTTCAGTCCAGCTGTCATTCAGCCGCCCCCCCGCCCTCCTCCTATCACGTGTCCCCACAGTGATCTCTCCTCCCCATGATCCTCGGTGCAGTCCATCCCAGACTGACAGTGACTGTCTCAGCAATGATGGTGAGTGGTGGAGGGAAGGGCGTGGGAATGGATGAATGGATTGGCGCCTGTGCGAGGAGGGTGTGTTTTGTTCTCTCTTTGTAGCAGGAAGTGGTAGGAGCCTTTCAAGGAGCCAATCCATTCATGCACTGACAAGACGCTTACGGATAGAAAGTTAAGGCAGAGTGGTGAGCTCATCATTATGTGTATAGATACTCCCCATGGCATACACTACTTCCCATCCATTCATCCCCGTGGCATAGTCTGTGTCTTATTCACTGACCCCCGTCATAGACTGACCCCTATTCACTGACCCCCCCATCATAGACTGACCCCTATTCACTGACCCCCCCTGTCATAGACTGACCCCTATTCACTGACCCCCCTGTCATAGATTGACCCCTATTCACTGCCCCCCGTCATAGACTGACCCCCTCTGTCAGAGACTGACCCCTATTCACTGACCCCCCTGTCATAGACTGACCCCTATTCACTGACCCCCCTGTCATAGATTGACCCCTATTCACTGCCAACCCGTCATAGACTGACCCCCCTGTCAGAGACAGACCCCTATTCACTGACCCCCCCCCTCATAGACTGGCCCCTATTCAGTGACCCCCCCGTCATAGACTTCCCCCTAGTCACTGACCTGCCCCCCTTTCATAGACTTCCAGGGCCGCCATCAGGGGGGTACAGGCAGCACCCCCTGTTTCTCAACTCGCTGCAGGAGAAAGAAGAGGAGGTGAGATGACACTTTGAATTTTCAGCCCCCCCCCCCCCCGGTTCTCTGCTCCAGGAAGCCCATACCTGTAAGGGGCCCCCAAAATGTCTGATGGGGGCCCTGCCTGCGCACATCTATGTACCTGACATTTCAGAGGGATTCCCTGACACCAACTTCCTGGAGTCTTCATCACACTCTTAGTTGGAAGTTAACATAAAATTTGGGTATTTGCAGCCACACCAAATTTTTTAACCTTTGTTAAAACATTACATATCCAATTATATTGTCAACTTAGTATACCAGAAGGGCTCCTCTTTTTCTCTTATGTTCTTTTTTTTTCTAGTGGACATTGCAGAGATTTTGTCTCCTCCATTACCCTTACTGAGGACCACCACCCCACACACAACCTTCAGCTTTAAATGGCTTTACCCAGAGTGAACTTTGTATTACAGTAACATTACCATGAACATTTCGAATATCAGAAGAAACTTGTTTCTATATCTATTTGGCAGTCCTGTGGACTGTACAGGGTATCTTTTTTTTTTTTTTTTTTTTTTTTAAGGACAAGTTCCCTTTAATTTAATTTTATGTTTAACTTTTATGTCTGTGTTTCAGTGTATGGCTTGTTTTGGTGAAAGTGAACGGAGACTTTTGTTGGATAATTGTGACACTCAGAATATTTACTTTGAAAGCTGTGACACGCACTCCCAGAAAAATCATTTTAAATAGCGCAAAATCACGAAAAATATTCTGCCCCTGAAAACCACAAAGTTAACAAGTCACTGAGTATTTTTGTTCTCCTTATTTTTTCCAGGGCTGGGGGAGCGATTGTTTGTTCGTTCTGTATGCTCTGTGTAGACAGCTGAGCCACGAGGAAGCCAGTGTGCAGCCACAGAGCACATGACACTCTAAATTCCTATTTCCATCCTGCTTCCAGCTGACTTCAGCAGACAGAAACACTTAGTCAACAACCCCGCTAAGTCACATGACAGTATGGAGGTCTGCAGAGATCTGTAGAACTCTGTGGTAGAGCTAGGTGTTCAACCAGGGGCATAGTTACAAACATCAAGACCCGTAAGTCAAAGTTTAAGGAAAGTATGTACTCCTCTCTGTTTCAATGATTTTTATAGATCTCCATAAGGACATTTTTGTTAAATAAACATTGGTAACAATTTGTGGTATGAACACTCCATCAGAAATTTAATAGAACTCTACTGACATGAACAGCAAGGCATTGTGGGGATCTGTTAAGTCGGATCAGTTGAGGAGTAGGCCCTGAGGTTGAGCACACTGGGAGCCCAAATAACTGACGGGTGCCAAGGCAGGTCTAAAGCTGTAATCCAACCATACTCATTGTCGTTGCCATAAGAGTGCCATCAGCAGGTTATCAACATAGGAAGAGAAAAACCCTTATTAAAAAAAAAGCCTAGAGCATAAGAGGAAAGAGGCACAGGGAAAACGAATAAACGTTACAAAAAATCGGAGGAAAAAAAAAGTAAGCTCTCCTCTTGGGGAGGAACCCGCCACTCCTTCCTCTCCCAAATCCAAGCTAATGTAAAGAACTTAAAGGGGAACTGCAGTCTGCTCACATAATTTGTAATAAAAATATCTTTGCCATTCTGAAGCTTCCCTCCAACCACTTTGCATATTATTTTAAATATACTGTGATTCTTTACTTGCCAAATATGCTGAAGAAATCTCCCTCCACTGAGTCTGGCTGCATCCATTTTAACTGTGGGCAGCTGAAGCTGCTGCCTGTTCACTTCCTGGATTTACACAGACACACAGAGGCACACCTCTAGCCCTTCAGCTCTCATTGGCCCTCTTATGATTCACCCCCCCTCCCTTCCTGGCAAACTCTCACAAGAGTGAGAGAGAGCTGTGCATGATGTCATAAGCCTAGACTTTTTACCAGACAAGAAACAGGAAGTTGGCTGTATAAGGTATTTACTGGCAGAAAAAAAATGTTTTACTATCCAAAGTTAAAACAACAAGGGCAGAAGATTTAATAGATGGAAAGATGAAAAATGACTGAAGTTCCACTTTAATATAACATATCTATGGGTTCCAGACCCTCTCAAATTTCCTCTGTGTATCCTAATATGATAGCTATCTTTTTCATGTGGCATTATCCATCAAATCTTATTTTAGATTACCACAACATCTATCATGGGTGATTTCCGGGCTTTAGCGGCAGACGTTTTTGCTTATACGATAATGAGTGTCTGGAAAGAGCCATTCAGGAGAGATGTGTGGGCATTTTTGAGGGTGTTGGTAATGCAATGGATATGAGTATATATTTTCATCCAGAACTGTTTAATTTGAGACCACTATAAAGTATATACTCTTAACACTCTCTGGGACACCGGTGACTTCACACTATAGCCTGAATTTTATGAATGAGCTGTAAAATGCAGGCCATGGCTAGCAATGTGGTATTAAGCCGAGAGCAGAAAGAAATATGAGGAGGCTCCTTCTTCAAATGAATGTTAACGTTGAGAGGCCTGTGCCGGGTTCATGGGTCTACACATGTGCTGTGGCCTTTATAAGGGGCTCCCACTGTCCCTGTTTCATTTTTATCTATTTGAGACTATGACAAGTGAGACGAAGGGCCAGAAAACAAACAGGTGGGAGGAAATGCAAAACTCCCAAGTGGACAAGAAAAGTAAAGAATTATGGCAGGCAGACCTTATTGTTGGAGTATGCATGACTTATATGAAGCCAAGGGCTGACTTAGCCCACCAGGCTCCACCTGTAGGCTCCATACAAACCAGAACAAATCAACAGACAGAGTAAAGAACAACCAGTGTGTACAGCCAACCAAACTACAAAAGAGCCAAAGTGGTACAATGAAGTAATACAGTCATAAAAGACCATTAGTAAGACAGTAGATCTCTTGTTCTAGCATGAACTTTCAAAAAAAGATTACCCTATAGAATAGACATGGCAAACATATCTGTGTAGCTACGGAGGGTGTATCTGTCTTTACGTAATTAAATGTTATACCTATAATTGTTTTAGTGATCTCTTTCTGCACATCTCAAACAAAACCCCAAAAACATAAACTATCGTGCATAGTGGTTACTTATAGGTACAACATTTAATTAAGTAAAGACAGATACACCCTCTGTAGTTACACAGGTATGTCTGCCATATCTATTCTATAGGGTGCTATTTTCTTTGATCTTTTTTTGAAAGTTAATGCTAGAACAAGAGATCTACTGTCTTACTAATGGTCTTTTATGACTGTATTACTTCATTGTACCACTTTGACTCTTTTGTAGTTTGTTTGGCTGTACACACTGGTTGTTGTTTACTCTGTTCATTGTTCTGGTTTGTATACTTTGAACATCAATAAACTTTACCTCTGATTAAAAAAAAAAAAAAAAGTAATGGCAGATACAGAAAACAAATGTAATAATATTAGAAATAATAGCAAGAATACTTAGCTATAGATGTCATTTCGTCACAAACTCCTGCCTACTTTATTGCGGCGTGGCATGATGATCAAACCTGACGCATGCAGATCTGGAGGCGAGACTGATAATTCCAAGTTTTGGCTGTGTTCTATACAGGACTAGTGTGTAAGGAAATTACCAACCTCCTTGAGAGCAACATGACTTTTTAAGGACTTGGTCAGTTTGTAATGACATTCCTTTGGTATGAAGTCAGATAAGGTAACCAGGCTTAGAATTCTTTCTTAGATATTGTGAGACAATTTTAATAAGGAAATATAATATTTTCCCACCTCAGGCTTCAATATCACTTTTGAATAGACTGACCCTTTAAAGGGTGTGCACCACCCCATTAGTATATATACTGGGGTATAGATGGCAAGTGTTCCTGACCCTGCAGGACCATAGTCCACATTTCACAGGCTGTACTGCAAAATCCAGGACAATTGACACCTCTTCAACTGCTACTTAGGCTCAGATAGCCTACTGCCCGTTCAAACTGCTAATCCCAGACCATGCTGTTTAAAAGTCAGTCAGCACAAGTGCCTCCCCCCGTCTGCCCACATCTTGACTACAATAATTAGGTCCATTTCAGACAGGTGATTATGTAGCAGCAATTGCTGATAGTAGCAAGCATTACTCATTTGTAGCAGCAATTTGTAGCTAGTGCTTTATTCACTATAGTTGCGGGTGATTTGTGATAAAGAAGCACTTTCTGTCACAGCTATCAGTGCTAAATCATTAGACTGGTGTGTTTTGATACAATGTGCTTTCCTTCAGTATTTGTAGCTAGTAAAGGTGAATGCAGAGTGACTGTTGCTGGTGAGCTTGTTGCTAACATGACAGCTCTGAGCATCTGAGCTACAAGTCTCACAAATTTGTGATTTGGCAGTTCCAAAGAAATAAACTATGGTTTCGTTAGAGGGAATACATTGTCTGTCTGACAAGGCCCTTATCAGGGCTGTTTTTAAGGCAGGGCAAAAGGGGCAGCTGCCCTGGGGCCTGTCATTGTTGTGGGGCCCAAAGCAGCTGCCTCATACTTGCCAACTATCCTGGTTTAAATTCCCTCGCTGCTTGAGGTTTTTAGTCTTTTGCTGTGTCCTGATATCTCAGTGTGAAGTGCTGCTACTAATGCTGCCCAGCTCTGCCCTTTTGTGTACAGGTGACTCACCTCCAGATCCTGTGTTTACATGTAAATAACCGGAATTCATATGTAAATAGCGGCGGCCGGCGGCATTGATATGTATATCTTGTCCTCCTGAGGTCATATCCACAGCAATTTCTAGCAACCAATCAACAAGCAGAAATCATGTGCTGTAACCTCTAGCAACTAATCAGTGAGCCATAATGTGTGCTCTAACCTCTAGCAACCAGTCAGTGAGCGGTAATGATACACTGTAACCTCTGGCAAACAATTGCAATAGCCGCCCGATCTGATTTAGTAAACAGATTTTGAGTCTAACTGCTATTTATTGTAAGTCTCAGAGCAGGTGGATAGCAAAACTGCATGGGGGGGCCCCAAGAAAAGTTTTGTCCAGGGTCCAATCAATATTAAAGACGGCCCTGGCCCTTATGCGTCACTTATTTTGTGTGTGGGCTTGGAGACTGAGGGCGCATAAGTGACCTGGCCTGAGCCAGGTGGTAATTGCTACTTTGAACCTAGAAAGATTTACTAGAGGGGAGCTAATGCAAAACTAAAGTTGAAAATGGGGGAAAAAAAAAAACTGTAAACAGGCTGAATAAATTAATTAATAATTTGTATAGCGCTACAATGCAAACTGAATCGCCTCAAGACGCTGTATTTGTGCTTTGTTGTCATGCTTCTTAGAAGAGGTAGGTCTTAAGTTTTTTCCTGAAGACCTGATGGTTTTCTTCCATGCGGATGTAGGTCAGTAGAGCGTTCCAGAGCCGTGGTCCTTGGACAGCGAATCTCCGTTCCCCCTTTGATTTGTACCGGGATTTGGGAATGAGGAGGAGGTTTTGGTTAGAAGATCGAAGACTACGGTTGGGTGTGTAATGTTTTATTTTCTCGAGTAGGTATTGAGGAGCATCTCCATGAGTGCATTTGTGGGTGAGGCAGAGGGTCTTGAATGTGATCCGATTCTTTATGGTTAGCCAATGTAGGTTCCTCAGGGAAGGGGAGATGGATTCCCAGGGTTTTCTTTCCTGTTATCAGCCTTGCTGCCGTGTTTTGAATAAGTTGTAAGCGCGCAAGTTGATAAAGGGAGTTTGCGTAGTCAAGTCGTGAATTAATGAATGACTGTTCCAACTACCACTGCTTTGTCCTCCTTTGGAATGAAGGGGATGACTCTGCGTAGCAGGCGAAGCAGATGGTGAGAACCACTGACTACAGCTCCTATTTGCGCTTCCATTGACTTTTCTGAGTAAAAAGTGACCCCGAGACTCTTGGCTTTGGTCTTTGGGGAGATAATCTGTCCGAAGATGGTGGGTGGTGTCCAACGGATCTTGGTTCGTGAATTGTGGTTTGCTTGTAGGATAAGAAGCTCTGTTTTCGATTCGTTGAGTTTGAGGGAGTTAGTGGTCATCCTGTTGTCTATCAAAGTGAGGCAATTTTCTAGTTGCTGATGATGGTCTTTTTGTCCAGTGATGCGAAAGTAGAGTTGCGTGTCATCAGCGTATGAGTGGAAGCAGAGGTCTGATATTCTGATGATTTTGAGGAGTGAACGGATGTATATGTTAAAGAGCACTGGTGACAAGGGTGATCCTTGAGGGACTCCTCAAGAGACTGCCCGAGTTTCAGAGGAGAATGCTCCTAGTTTGACTGTCTGAGAACGATTTCCTAAGAAGGATGCGAACCATTGTAGATCTGAGTCTGAGACTCCTGCTACTTCAGTGAGGTGGATGAGTAGATTTTTGTGGTCCACTGTATCAAATGCTGCACTGAGGTCCAACAGTACCAGGAGACATGATTCTCCGTCATCTGCTGCTTTGAGGGCTTTGTCCTATATCTTGAGGAGTGCTGTTTCTGTTCCATGGCCCGGGCGGAAGCCTGATTGCAGCGGGTCCAGGAGTTTGTGTGAGTCCAGGTGGTGTTGTATCTGTTGTATTACCGCTTTCTCCATAATCTTGGAGATGGTGTTAAGGCTTGTTATCGGCCTGCGGTTGTTAGGGTCCTGAGGGTCGAGGTTGGGTTTCTTTAGCAGGGGTTTGACAATGCCTTGTTTGAGGGTGCCCGGAACAATCCCTTCTTTAAACGACTGATTTATGAGGTGAGTTATAGTGGGAGCCATGATGTCGGAATATTCTTTCAGGAGTTTTGTGGGGATGATGTCAATTGGCGATGTACAGTCTCAAAGGTTTTTAATAATGTTTTTAGTGGTATCCATGGTAATTGGGGTCAGAAAAAACTTCGGTGGTTGTGGGATGTTGGTGTCGATATCTTCTTTTTGCTTTAGTTGACTGAGGTTGGCTGTTTTTTTCTGATGAATTATTTTCCGGATGTTGTCGATTTTGTTGATGGGAAAAGTCTAACTCATTGCAGAAATCTTGGGTTTCGTTAGCTGGGGGCTCTAAGCATACCGGGTTCATCGATTGCATGACTATTTTAAAAAGTTCCCGAGGGCAGTTTAAGGCTGATGAGATGGTATTTGAGAAATTATCCCTTTTTAGCTTTGAAGATTGCTTTGTGGTAATTCTCAGTGAGTCCTTTCTAGTTTATGTGGCTTTCCTTGGTAGGATTTCTTCTCCATGCTCTTTCAGCTCTTCTGCGTTCTTGCTTTAGTAGAGAGAGAGCTATTAAACCATCCTGAGTTTTTTTCTCCGGGTGAGTGTTCTGCGTTTTGGAGCCACTGAGTCTATTTTGTTTGATAAAGTGGTTTTGAAGGTTTCGGAGTGTAGTTTCTTCTGCGATCTGGTCCAATGAGTTGTTGTTGCAAGTTTCTGTTTTTGGTGGATGTTATTAGTGGAGGTTTTAAATTTGATGGCGTGGTGGTCCGCCCATGGTAAGGGTATGTTGTCGAGTATGTTGATGTCCATATTTTGTTTGAAGATGAGGTCCAGGGTGTGTCCTGAACCATGTGTGGGAGTCTTTATCAGTTGCTGGAGACCCAGTTCTTCCAGTTGGTTGATGCAGGTGGTTGCGATAGGGTCTTGGTTATCGTTTGCCCAGAGGTTAAAGTCCCCAAGTACCGGAAAGTTTTTGGATTTCAGGGTGTGTATTGAAATGAATTCTGTAAGGAGTGTAAGAAGATTAGTCTTTGGTCCTGGTGGTCTATAGCATAGTAGAATGTGAGTGGTGTCATGGGGTGTTGATTGAAGATGTAGCATCAGTGTCTCCATAAAAGGCACTGGGTTCTGAGGTTGGCTTTTTATTGCATTATCTCTTCTACTTTTCTAAGTAAGCCTACCTGCTTTAGAGCCTGGCCTAGCTTAGAGGCGAGGGATGGAATATATATATATAATATGTAGCACCCTGGAATTTAGGCAGGGTTGCGCCTTGCAAATTTACTTGCCAGGAGTGGTTGTCCTGGTTAATGGAGATCTATTGATTTCTCCTTAAGTTTGGCCTGGTTGCACTTTTATCTTCTACCACTAGGTGGCTGGGTACTTGGTGGTATTGGCTACAGGAAGGGTAACATGAGGTCAGGTTATGGGTATATTGGGTATCTCAGCCAGTGGGCAGGAGTTTTCTTGAATCCCTTGGCCGGCTGGGAGAGCCTATATATTCGGGTGAGATCAGGGGATCTGTGTTCTCTGCCACCTAGATGGCTGTCTGGGTGGACGTGTGTCATATTGTCTGGGCTGCTAGGCCAGAGATTGGGCATATCCTGGGTACATCTAGCTGCTAGGTTGTCTGAGGGCCTATTCAGAAGCAAGAGAGCAGGGTTAGGATTGCAGCTTACAGTCCAACCAAAAGTGACAGTTCTGTTGGTCAGAGAACCTGTTGTGGTTGGAGGTAGAGGAAAAGCTGTCGCCAGTAAGGGACTATACGCCTTATTACCAGGGACCACCGTGAGTAACTGAAGCAAGTACTGGAGCAGTATTTCCACCAACTTCAGTGGGAATCAAGCCAGGGACCCAGCCAGCTGTGGTGACACTTGCAGCCTTGTGTGTCAAGCTAGGGACCGAGCAGGCCAGCATGGGTGAAGCTTCAGAGGTATCTAGAGTGCCAAGCTAGGGACCCAGCAGAGAAGCGGGGGTGACGCTTAAGGAAGATACCACAGTGAAGATTGAAAGAGCTCAAGGGATTCAATGGCAGTGAATCAGTGGGTGGGACTAGTTTTTTTTTTTTTTTTTTTTTTTTCCTTGCTGAGCCTATAAAGGCGTTCCTTCTAATTATTTCCAAATGTTGGCAACTATGCAGAGTTAAGCTTTTTTTAAATGTCTACATACTAGTTCCATAATGAATAATCCCATGTCCTATTGTTCCTGCAGAGAGGAAATGTATGAGCTGACTGTGTCAGGGTCCCAGTGGCCATCCAGTGCTTTTATTGTAAGTCTAACACTTTATATACAGTAAGCTGTCATGTACTAATCATACCTTGTCTGTGTAGGAGCTGTGATGTGTATGTTAATTTATTGCAGTTCAAGTAATATGAACACCAATAATACTGAAATATTTTTTTTCTTGTAGGAAAACTTTGCAAAAGAACTGAGAGAATGGGGAGGACAGATGAAAGATATCGCTGACAACCCAGTGCTCATTAGGTTTGTCTCCAGTACTACTAACCTATGACCATCTAAGATGCTTAAGTGACTACAAATATATAGAGGGCCATGTACCAGCAACTTTGACCTTAAAGAAGATCTAAGTGCTAACCGGAAGACATTTTGTTTACTAAAGCAGTGTGTATTATAAAACAATTGCTTTATCTTTCATAAAATACGGTCACCCTATTTACATTGCATTGATCTCTACTAGCCTATTCCAGCCATTTCCTGTCTACATGCACTTGCTCCATTGTTGACTGCACATCATTGTGCTGGACTGGTTTAACCTCCCTGGCGGTCTGATTATGTCAGTATTTTTGAATGTCAAAGCGGTACATTGTTTTGCATGGACATTTTTTTTTTTATTGTAGGCCTGTAATTCTCTCAGGAATAACTCACTTAAATCTGTCCAAACAAGAGTCTGATAGACATCCCAGGTATGATAAAGTTTGAAACACGAAGTCATAAATTATATAATAATAAATAATTTATAAACAAAAAATATATAATAATATATTATTATTATTATATATAATAATAATAATAATAATAATAATACATAATAATTATAATAAAATAAATGTTATTCGATAATGTAATCAAACCAAAAACACTGAAATTTGTCCAAACAAGGGTGCAATATTACTAGTTACTGTAACACTAGGCCCTGCATATTGGTTTAGTAAACATCCTGGGTATGAAAAATTTTGAAACATGGGACTGCACAAAGTCCGATGTCACAATCGGGACAATAGAACCTGGTTTCCTTTCTGATTTTCTTTCCACTGTCATCTCGCTTCGAGCAACAATGCACACCCTTGTAGGTGCTGACTTTTTCTCGGTTGGTGGGATGTAGTCCATGAAGTGACAACCAGTCAGGCATTCCAGGTTGATGTTGCCAACAGCTCGACATCCAGATCTATTCAGACATTGATGGTGTTTGGTAAGTTCACAAAGATACGTTTGGCAACTTTCCAAATGAATCACAGGCTTGTCACTCTTTTTTTTCTTTTTTTTAACAGAATGCATGCATTTTACAAACATTGCTCAAGAAGATGCCTGAAGATCTTCTTGTAGTGCTTCTTTTGCTATTTCCTCATTGCTGGGTAGAATGTCATTGCTTGGTCGGCTCTGTCGACACCTCTCATGGTGTTATTGTAGTTTATCACTACTTGTGGGTTCATGATTTCTTTCCAAACTTTTCCGCGTACCATAACAATGGAGGTATTATGAACTGTACTCATTAGGCACACATCTTTCTTATCACGCCATCGTGGTGCCATCATTTTGCCTATCTGCCATGCAACCATTTCTCCAGTCTTCAGCTTCTTATTGCCAAAACAATGGCGGCATGTCGCGCTGATTAGCCCTAATGGTTCCATAGGCATCTGTTTTGTTTTACAGAAGAAACTCATAAAGTTCAGGAGACGTATAAAAGTTGTCGGTTGTTACGCAATAGTCCTGATTTAGCAATGGCCCAATGAGTAAAAGAACAGAAGATGTTTCCATTCCATAGTTGCTGTAGTTTGGATTTGATTTTGTTCCTTTTCCAGTGTACATGACTGAATTCCAAATGTAGCCAATTGAGGAATCGCATAGCGTGTAGGATTTTACGCCAAATCATGCTCTTTTTGATGCAATGTATTGTATCCAGCTGAGCCTTCCCTTGTAGGCCATTAGACTTTCATCTATGCTGATATCTCTTTCTGGCACATAGCTCCATTAGAAATTCTTTAGAATCATTTGAGATACTTCCCAAATTTTCTTTAGTTTTGGTGCAGAATGAGTAGTTTCATAAATTTTTGTTGTTTTCAAAGTAAATATTTCATGATCAAGGAAAATCTGTACTGACATGACCGTGCCAAAGAATGGAGGGGCAAGTAATTTATTGGTTGTCGAATACCTCATCTGAAGGGGTTTCCCCACCACTCCCTGAAGAATTATTAGGCCTAGCAATTTCCAAATGTTATCTTTGGTCACTGGTTCCCACTTTCAGCTTCTTGGAATCTTCCGATGTGTAATGGCTAATTATTGCTATTTGTACCGATTTGTCTCAGTAACTATTTTTTCAATAACCTCATTGGTCAGAAATAATTGTAATTATGCCAAGGGGTTGTCGTGTTCAACGTCTACTTTCATACCAGATACGCCAGTAAATGGGAATCTTGGGGGGGCGCTGCTTGATCCATACCACAGTCAACAGAGCACCAAATTTGCACATCACTGAGCTCAGTCGCAGAATCGCCGCTGTCGTCACTTTCAGTGTCTGATGACGAATTTTCCCACAAATCACTATTGCTCAGTTCTGCAAGTGATTCTAATTCGCTATCGCCCTTTTCTAACTGGTCTAAAACCGCTTTTGACTTAAAGGGATGCTTTTTGGATGTTATGGACGTTCTCAGGTTTCCAGGCAGAAAGAATGGAAAAAGTGCAGACAGGGCACTGAAAAAAGCACTAGGGACAAAACTGAGGTAAAATGGTTTGATACAGTAATGTAGTCCTAACAGATTACAATGTATTGTGTCTATGTTATGTTTTGAACTTTTTGAGGGCGGCACAGTGGTGTTGTGGTTAGCACTCTCACCTAGCAGTAAGGAGCGTCGCTGGTTCAAATTCCAACCAGGACACTACCTGCCTGGAGTCTGCATGTTCTCCCTGTGCCTGCGTGGGTTTCCTCCTGGTTCTCCGTTTTCCTCCAACAATCCAAAGACATGCAGGTAGGTTAATTGGCTTCTGTCCAAAATTGTCCCTAGTATATGAATGGGGACCTTGGATTGTGGGCTCCTTGAGGGTAGGGACCGATGGGAGTGTGCAGTGTACAGGGATAGGGACAATTGTAGACACTCACTCAGGTTGAACTGGATGGACTGGTGTCTTTATTCAACCTTACTAACTATGAAACTATGAATTTCCCACCTGGTTCCGCCCCATCGTCACAGTGCTCACAGGGAAGGAAACCTGGAAGATGGATGTCGGAAGCCACCGGAGGAGACAACGGGAGGACATTGGGGGATCGTAGGGACAAGGTAAGTAACAGTACAGGGCTACTATGGTTTGATCCCGAGTGTGGTTCGGGGTTCCCGCTTTTGGTACTGAAAATAAACCCCGAGCCACACTCGGATTATCGCCAGGGAGGTTAAAGATGGTGGCAACAGGGTGACAACATGCCTGTGTAAAGTGTATTAAAACCACTGCTTGCAGTGTGACAGGGTGATAATGCAGGAGCACCAGTGGGAGACAGGTGTCACCCTTTGACAGGAAGTGCCTGAGCTTTATGGCAGGGTCACCAGGCATTTTTTTAATTCTTCAGTTTTCAAAGGATCAAAAGAACATTTCATATTAACATTTTAAAGCTTATTTTTGATTGGGTTTATATCTACTTTAAGAGTCCTTTCACATGAGCTTCCGTTTGTTTCATCAGTTCAGTCACATTTTTTCAAAGAAAAAAGTATCAGTTTCTCATCAGGTTCTTATCAGTTGTACATCAGTTTTTTTACATCCACTACCAATGCAAAAACGGACCGTTTGTTTACATTTGTTTTTTGTTCCTTGCGTTTTTTAACGGAAGAAAAATTAAAGCTTTAATTTCCAAAAAATTGATTTAAACAGATCAGCCATTTACATTTGTTTTTACATAGCGATGCATTGATTTCTGTAACGAAAGGATGAAAAACGGACAAACTGAAAGGCTCTCACAGGCTTTCCAATCAGGTCTGCCTATCAGTTTTTCAGACAGACCTGATCGGAGCCTCCATTCACTCCTATGGAGCGATGAATATCAGTGGTGACATTTCCACTGACATCCCCTGCTATCCGATCCTGTCTATGAAATCCAGACAGATGGAGACCCTCTTTTCCATTCGTCTGGAGAATCGGATTGGATGGAATTGGATGAAAATGGACAGGCGGTCCGTCTTCATCCTATTTACCTATAGAGGAGATCGGGGCTCTGACAGGTCTGTCACAGCACAGTGGGCGGAGAGGAACCTGTAATCTTCCTGCTCAGTGGACCGCCCGTGTGAAAGGACCCTTAGTCTGTTCAATTGGCCACTAAATGGTGTAATTTTAAGGTTCCCCATGAATAAAGTTTTTTTCTCTTCTCTGTTTCCACAGAGATAACTTTGTGAAAGTTGTGGTGTATTTCAAACAGCTAAATTTTGAAATGATAGAAGAGGAGCCCTCGATGACGGTAACTATCATTATTATAAGTAGAGTAAAGTACAAGGGGCTCAGTTCACAAGACTGAAACTAAAAGCATTTGTTAAATTAACACTTCATATTCCTGATATGTGTCTGCTGTACCATGTACTTGTATGAAAATGTATTCTGTTATCTTTGTATTGCTTCATTTCTGTGAAATCTCTGGTGTTCCTGCTAGTCCCTCTGCTTTCCTATTAACTGACCACACTAAATAGGAGAGCACATCATGGTCAGTTCTCTAGCTGTGTTGGGAACTCGGCCTGCATTCCTCCAATGATCAGACTTGTCCTGACCCCCCGCCCCCCACAGCCATTCACTGGGAAGCTTAGTGTGCTGCTGATTCTAATCCCCCCAGCTCTTATGCACCTGAGAACATAGGGAATGTGATCACTCAGAAAAAAAGGGGGAAAAAAGTATTTAGAATGTGTTTTTTTTTTTTTTATATCTATATAAAAATGTTTTGCATTTTATTTCTTATTTAAACTGAATGGGTTGTTTTACAAGGTGATTGTTTACAAAGTTTGTTCAAACCCTGGCAGTGTAATGTACATTCATCACCCAGAGTGGAATGTTTTTCCCTCTTCAAAAGTGGAGTTACTCTTAAAGGCCACCGTACACGGCTTGATATTCTCTTGTTCAGCCCATGTGCAAAAAAAAGAGAAAATCAGTTGATTCCCCCATCCATGGTAATGGCATAAATGGAGGAATCTCCACTACTGACTATTATATTAAGGCAGCCATGGCACCCATGGCTGTGTGAATAAGTTGGTGCTGAAGAACAGTGACTGCATCTGATAGTAGATAGTATGCAGTCACTCATCAGCCAATAATTTTGCACTCAGCTAAGTCAATTTTTAAATTTCAGACAATTCAGCAGGGCTTTATTTTATTTTTTAAAGTTGCATTTATTTCAGTTAAAGTAGAACTAAATGCAAAGCCTTTTATTAATTTTGTGTAGAGCAAGGGAGGGTTTTAACCCCTGTCAGTTTTTTTTTTTTAACCATCTGTATCCCATTAGGGAGATTTTACGGCACTTCCTGTCCCACAGCCAATACAGGAAGTGAGAGTAATTTTCCCCTTTATTACTGTTATGTGGACAACCCAAAATTTGGGATTTTCTTTTGCGTTCACTTTTAATGATAACAGTAAACAGGACAAGTAGAGAGGGTGAATCTCGCTAATGGCAGCGCTGGTGGCAATAAAAGCTGCTGTTTTAATCCGCAGATGTTTTAATTCCTCACCACTATGGACAAAACAAAAAAAACTAAAAATGTGTCTTTAGGTATACTTTAAACTGGTTTTAACCCCTTTACAACCACTTTTTACTACAGGCAAGCCTATAATTAGGCTTACCTGTAGCTACACTGGATATTTCCTAAATCCTGTAGGTTTAGGAGATGTCCATGTATTTGCATGTGCCGCCGTCATTATCAATCACAGCGCCGGAGCCGCAATATCTGGAAGTAACCCCACAGGAGCGATGCCGGCCGCTGGCGCGGTAAACGACGACCGCTGCGGGGGCTTCGATCTCAGGTAAGTAATTCATAATGAGCTAGTATGCATACTAGCTCATTATGCCTTTTTGTCTTGCAGGTTTTTTTTTTTTTTTTTGATTTTTTTTTGGGGGTTTACAACCACTTTACGTTCAACAAGATTTGAAAATATAACATATGTGATAATATCGGTCACCTGGCTAAAATGAAAATACTTTGTGTTAAAGTTTTGTGAATTAAGCCTAAAGTCCTAAAAATTATTTAGTGTTTATAAATGTAGGGTGTTGCTGGAATCCATATTTTGTAGGGACAAGAGTTTTGCACATGTGCATACTTGTTAATCTACCATAACCAGATAAGGAAGTAAATTTATAATCTTATATTTCAGCACCCCCTAATCTTCAAGGGATATGCTGCTTTTAAAGTAGATACAACTTTTTTATTTTAGAATGTGGATGGGTTAGAACTTTTGTCAGGTTTTCAATGCTGTCTGTGTGTACCCAAGTTTGCCTTCATTTCCTGCCCCCAGCAATGACAGGAAACAAGATTAAATCTAGCCAAAGTAAAGAGAAATCTCCCCTTCAGCTTTGTCTCTGGACAACTAGATCTCTTCCCTCCCTTCCTCTCCCTTGTGAGCACTGAAACATTTGATCTTCACTCTCTTTTTGGGGTTTAAACCTGAGGGTCTAAAAAACTACATTAGGTATATAGGTCATTCACAGGGGAAAAATGAAATGCCAGTTGGGTGGATTGGCCCTTTAATGAATGAATGAATGCATAAACTATACCATTGATAACGGAATGATGGATGTTTCTCTCTTCTAGGAAATCAACCTAATTTCTAACATGGGGGGTTTGGTTGGCCTTTGGGTGGGCTTCTCCGTTTGCACCCTAGCAGAGTTCTTTGAATTGTTCCTCGATGTCCTTCTTCTCTTTATTCGGAGGTGTATGAGGACAGTGAACAAGGAAGACTACTCCAACCCTTATACCCAAAAACAGAGTCCCGTCTATCTACACAGAACCACCAAATTCTGAGCAGAAGAATAGAAAAAAAGAGGACCACAGTGTTGGAGACATATAAAGAACCAGCAAAGCATTCATATGTCCGCAGTGTGTTGTTTCTCCTTCATTCATGCCTAATCTTTACACCAGCTGACAAGACTATCATATATATGCAATGACAAAAAGACATAGTGGAGCAAATCGCCCTGAAACAAAAAAGGCAAATAATGCTATGAAATCTGTTAAAGGGACTAATAAAACCTCTATAAACGTCTTACCCAACAAATGCAATTCATGAGGGAATATAGCCTTAAAAAGTGTGAAAAGTAAATATTTTGTGTGTGATGGGTTTATAGCAAAGGTTTCTCAGGCTGAAAATATGTTTGTCAAAAGACTATTTTAGGTATGATAAATGAATATTTTGGATGTGATCAGTCTATATCAAAAGTCTATCATGCAAGAAATGTGTATACCGAAACTTCACTCAAGCATCAAAAACCACCAAGTTAGTTTTCAAAGCCAACAACAAACTAAGCATGTTATGGATGATTCAGCCAACTTTCCAAATTTCGAATTGCTACATTAAGCTCAGTCATGTAGGGGATATGTTAATTCATTGAGCAGCCAGGGGAATTAAAGTTCATTATTTTTTACACAAAAGTCAGATTCTATCAAAAGAATGATGGCTGTCATGGAAAAGTATGCAATTTTTTCATTCCTCCAGTTTTTATATACAAATTACAGTCCATTGGCACCCATGGGCACATATATATTCCTAGCTGCATGGACTCATGAATACAGGCCATCTACTGTCAATACAGAGTGAGCACCAGTGTATTGAACCCATCAATGGTTCTGAACATTCCAGTTCCAGATTTTACCAAGTAGCCCATGCCAATGCTCTCTAAAGGTGTCACTCTTTTACCTCTGTTTTAAACATAATTAATAAGAAGATTCATGTCATCATTTGGTAAATAGCAACATAATTTGGGCAAGAGTGAGCACTGCAGTGAAAATAGCCCACCAAAGAGCTTGCCAAATCATATAAGAGCCAGCATGTAAGTTGATTAGCCAGCAACCACACAAATTGAAATAATGTATAAAAAAGAATACTAAATTTAAAGTGGATCTTGGCCCAATAAAACAAGGTCTTCCCAAGATCTGACCCTCCTTCCCCTGTAAAAATCACCGCATATAGGTGGTTAAAAACTGTAAGTAAAAAAGTTAAGTTAAAAACGTACCTTACCTCCATATTCCACCATAGTGCCTAGATAAGTATGGCGTCATGTTCCTGTTGGGGAAATCCTAAGGGAATGCAGAGCAGCCCATATATTGTTAGAAGATGCTATTGTACTGGACTGAAGTATTTTCTTGCAAAATGTTGGGTACTCGTGGTTACCTAGGAAGCTTGCCATAAGGGTAATGAAGGACAGGTGTAGGCTTAGTATATAAACTATTTTTGTTTGTTGTGGGTACAGTTTCAAACCACCTATATGTAGCAAGTTTTACAGGGGGAGGAAGTAAGTACTTTTATAGCTCCATCAATTTATGCATCGCTTTACATGTACAGTATATTATACATTCAGATCAGTCCCTGTCCTCAACGAGCTTACAATCTAAGGTCCCTAACTCACCTTCATACATACTAGGGCCAATTTGGAGAGGAGCCAATTAACCTACCAGCATGTCTTTGGAGTGTGGAAGGAAACCCATGCAGGCATAGGGAGAACATGTAAACTCCAGGCAGCGCCATGGTTGGGATCCGAACAGACAACCCTAATGCTGCTAAGTGGAAATGCTACCCGAAGATATACAATTCTAATTCTTCCAGAAACCTAGAATTGTCACAATTTAAAAAGTAATCATTTCCAGCAATCCAGCAGTTGCATGTTAAAAAAACACCATTTTGCATCAGCAATTGATAGATTATAAATATTTTGTAGGGAATGTATAGGAACCTTAATGCTGTCAAAAATCTGCTTTGCAACATCTTTGAGAAGTTTTTAGCTAATATGATGACTTTTGTCTTATCATTAGGTCAGAGATTATGTTTTGTATCCCTGAGGCATATTTGAGGCATACTTTATCTGTTATGTGTGTTGTAATTTTGTCTAATTAAGCTTAATTTGTAGAATGATAAAAAATAAAGCTATTTATATACAGATGTCTGAGTTTGGTGTCTGTCCTGTTCCACTTATATTTTGGTGTTTTCAATGATGTGAAAGAGCAAGTGTATATAAAACTACATGTATGTTCCCTGTAAAACTGGTAGGCACAGTTAAACTGAACCATGACCTAGTTTGATTGCTCCCCCTTCTCACTCCCAAGCTGGTCTGAGGTCACATTGTGCTTTAAAATAATTGTTCGTAGGCATGCTTACATCATTAACTCTGCTAACCAGACTACAATTCTTAAGCTTGATCTATAGTGAGATCTGTTCTCAGGCACAGTTTGTGTTCAAACTGAAGCAAATCATACTAGACTCCAAGTAAACCATGCCCAAGACCACTTTTTCCAAGTCTTCCCAAAAGTTGCCATTGCCAGTTGAGCCTGTCTCCCTTACAACTTCTACTCAGCCTCTATTCTTCATATATTAATTATATGTATTGTCAGTAAGTAAAGTGATCTGGAAAAATGTACTATTATCAAAGTTCAAAATATACAAACAGGTGCAACAACCATTCTCATATGGTCTTTAGAACCTTCTGCCACCATTCAAATAGCTGAGTACAATGCAACACTCTAAAATGAGGATTTTTAGGTGGGTGGTCTCTCAATAAGAAGATCAATACAACACACAAAGAATCTAATTTATTTAATGAATCCATGAAATCAAATCAAAACCCAATTTTTAAAAATCCTATACAGTACACACAGTATGAGAATTGTTACAGAACATCAACCCCATCAAATATATTTCTAGACAATGATGTCTCTAAACCACATTGTTGATAAAATGCCAATTACATCACTATTTAATGTTGATGAACAATCCACAGACAGGAAACCAATGAATTTCGCCCAAATGGGTTTCTTATGGGGAAAGAGGGGTTATATGTTCTGATTAGTTTTCAATCCAAAGTAAACGCGCCCATAATGGGGGGCGTGGCCTAACGAGGCATGTGAACAGACTTATTCCACGGCGCTCCCGCTGGTGATCCTGCTAACGATCCTTCCCTCGCTACCATAGACACCCAAAACTGACCGGTCACTGCTGATCCCCTGATACCCCAGGACCCTGTGGCTGCTGAAAAAACAGGCGTGATGACCCGCGGGAACCGGGGAGACCACGCAGCCGCAGCCTCTTAGGACTTCCAAGACGGTGCCTGGTAGTCTCGGCTTCAGAAGATGCCACGAGGCCCAAACAAGAAAATGGAGCAGGGGGGTAAGTCCACCAAACCCCCTAAGACTAAAGAACAGCCCAGAGAAATGCTATACTATACGCAGAAGTTGGCAGGGCCTGCAGAATCCACAAAGGCTAAAGCACAGCTGCCTGCAGTGTTCACAGAACAGTTAGACAGAGAAAAGGCAGGCTGAATGACACTGAATTTATGGAGCCTGTCCCTGATCCCATGCCCAACCTGTTTAATATGCAATCGGAGGATAGCCCCCAACCCACACTAAGTGAAATACTGCATGCTGTTCATAAATGCACTGCCTCGGTGGATGATTTGAAAGAGAAGTTTGGGGGGCTGAAGGAGACAGTGTCTCTCCTCCGACAGGACATTCAGAAAATCAGAGAGAGAACCACTGCAGTGGAGGGCAGAGTAAGTGACATAGAGGATCAGATGCCCCATATGAATCATGATGTGAAGGTGGCTGCTCAACAAGCACGCCAGGCCTTTGACAAAACTGACGACATTGAGAACCACCTGAGACGTAACAATGTTTGCATCGTGGGGCTCCCAGAGAAGGTGGAGGGCAGGGACCCCACTGCATTTATTGAAGGTTGGCTGCAGGAAGTGTTTGGCAAGGAGGCTTTCTCTCCTCTATACACAGTGGAACGGGCACACAGGGTGCTGCCACATGCTCTCCCGCCTGGTAAACCCCAAGATCGATGCTAGCCAGACTCCTGAACTATAGGGATTGTGAGGTTGTGCTGCAACTGGCAAGAGAAAAAGGTGCAATGGCACCAGAATATCCTTCTACCCCATCGACTTTTCGGCGGAACTGCAACGCAGACAGTCCAAATTTACAGACGTAAAAAAAACAGCTACAAAGGCTACAGCTACATTATGCCATGCTGTTCCCGGCCAAGCTACGAATAATAGCCAGAGATCAGAATCATGTTTTTGAAAATGCACAGGATGGCTGGATCAAAATGAACAAGATCTCCGTCGCTGGCGTCAAGATAATGGAGAAGGTTGATGCTGCTGTAATCATTTTTACCGGGCAAGAAAGGAGCCCTTGTACCTTTTCAGCATACGCAAGGCTAAGAGAGGTCCTTTAATTGTTACCCGCTATCAGCGAGTGAAATTCCACTTACTTTCTTTTTTTTGCTTCTTAGTGCAAGTGTACACGCGGAATGCGATTATGCACATCATCTGTTCATTATTTGTTGCTATGGTTTACATGGCTCAAGTTTCTGTGCTCTGTTGGCGCGAGGAAGTCATATAAGGACCAAGCCCCACCATTTTTGGAATGCCCGTGTTTTTCCCTGTTGGCAGGGGGCGGGCCACAGGTTAAATGCCACTCCTATACCTGTCGCTCTGCTTGTTTGCTGCGCAGTTGCGCATGATGTTCTTCCTCAGTTTCCTGTTGCCTTTCCAATGTGCAAGCTACCCCATTACTACTTCATATGTGCTACACTATTTGATGACTGCTCCAGACTGTCCACTAGTTGGCGGCTGGTGGAGTACGGGAACTCTGTGCTTGAACAACTCCCTCAGATCTATAAATGGATATATCTGTGTTTACCATGTCTTCTACACCTATAGTGGCATGGAATGTCCGGGGGGTGAATGATCCATTGAAAAGGACTATGATTTCTACATGTATGTGGAAGTTTCATCCGGCCATAATCGGCCTGCAGGAGACCTACCTGCAGGGAGACATGGTTGGGTTCTTACACTATGCATGGGCTTGTGGAATCAGTGTACTGATAAAGCCCTGGCCTATCAGGAACTGGACTCCCTCATTGATATATGTGGTAGATTTGTCTTTCTGTATTGTAAACTGTATACAATTACTATGATTTTGGCATTTGTGTATATACCCCCCCCCCCCCACACGTTTTCTCGGAGGTGCTACAGTTGCTGTCCTACCTGACTAACAAGCCTGATACTCCAGTCCTGATTATGGGTGACTTTAACTGTTACATAGATCCCAAATTAGACAGACCCCCCCCCATGTCGCCCCCTAGGGCCGGCCGGGGCACTACCCTTAGCCGCCTATTGGCAGAGGTGGGATGGATTGACATTTGGTGCATTCTCAATCCAGGCAGTAAACAATTCTCGTGTTTTTATAAGACCCATGGCTCACTGTCCCGCATTTGTGTAGGTACCCCAAACATGGTCGGCTACACCTCTAAAGTAGAATGTTTCCCATGGGGAGTATCCGACCATTCTCCACTAGCTTTATGGCTAACCACCCAACCGCCCACTTTGTTACCCAGGGCCCCATGGAAACTGAACGCCTTTTGGCTTAAGCTGTTTTCCTCACAGGATTGGATAGCTTCTCAGATCCAGGTCTTTTTCCAGTCACACCGGCAGTATACTGACAACCTGCAGAAATCGGAAACCTTTAAAGCATATCTTAGGGGGGTATTTATACATGAGATACAAATTGTTAAACAAAACTCCTCTGCTCTGCTGAATCAGGCGGGGGGACCTGGTGAGACAGCTGCAACTGACTTATGTGACTAATCCTACTGATTCTGCAAGGGAGGCGTGGATGTCGGCTTAGGATTCCTTGGACCGCCTGAGATCCTCCACTGCAGAATGAAAGAGGTTCTTCACAAAACTGGCGTTTTATGAGGAGGGGGAAAAGACAGGCCGTCTACTTGCCAAAATAGCATGATCCCAACAACAGTCACCGGCCAGTGGTGCTATTCGCGCCTCAAATGGCAAAGTGGTTAATTCTCCAGAGGCCATTATATCCGAGCTGGCCTCCTTCTATGAGGACTTCTACAGGTCGAGGGAGGCTTACTCGGATGAGAACCTGGCCGCTTTTGTGTCTAATATTGATTTACCCTTGCTGTCTGCTGAGCCTAAACGACAACTAGATGCACCGATTACATTAGAAGAGCTTCAGATGGCACCCTGCTCTTTCCCCAACTGTAGGGCGCCTGGAGAGGATGGCCTCCCCATGGAGGTATACACTCAATTTGGTGAACAAATACTGCCAGAAATGTTAAATGTTTTTAACACATGTCTAGATGAAAGTAAACTTCCTGATTCCATGGCCAGAGCAAATGTGATTTTGTTACTTAAGCCGGTGAAGGATC
Source organism: Lithobates pipiens (assembly GCF_037356315.1). Classification (NCBI taxonomy): domain Eukaryota; kingdom Metazoa; phylum Chordata; class Amphibia; order Anura; family Ranidae; genus Lithobates; species Lithobates pipiens. The sequence continues at coordinate 134,537,491 of NW_027507685.1, forward strand.
CGGTTGACCCAGGCTCCTACAGGCCTATTTCATTGCTTCAGAGCGATGTAAAAATCCTGGCTAAGGTCCTGGCGCTTCGGGTCAATGGGATAGTATCATCCATTATATACCAGGATCAGGCTGGCTTTATGCCACAAACCTAAGGAGGCTATTCATAAACATGCAACTACAAGCAGATAATAGGGTTCATAGGGCTCTCTTGTCCATAGATGTCAGTAAAGCGTTTGACAGTGTCAGCTGGAGGTACCTGTGGGCAGTACTAGATCAATTTGGTTTCAGGGACCAGTTTATAGCATGGGTTCAGCTGCTCTATGCTTCCCCACAGGCAACTATTAGAGTGGCGGATAGAATGTCACCTGCTTTTGCTTTGGGCAGGGGAATGATGCAGGGTTGTCCGCTGTCTCCCCTGCTCTTTGCAATTGCTATTGAACCACTGGCGGCCATGGTAAGGGCTAGTTCCTGGATCTGTGGGTTCTATTATGGAGTCCTGCATGAAAAAATTATGTTGTACACATATGACATGCTCCTCTTTCTGGGGCATCCCAGCCACTCATTGCCAGGAGTAATGTCCATAATAACGCAGTTTGGTCATTTTTCTGGTCTGAACATAAACTGGTCTAAGTCAGCCCTGATGCTGCTGGACAAGGACCGGGAGGTAGAACTTCCTGACTCTTGTCCCATCCCCGTGGTTGCCAGCTTCAAATATGTGGGTGTACAAATCTCGCCCAGATTCAGGGATTATTGCTCCCTAAATGTAAACCCCTTATTATCTCGGTTTCGAGATAAGATTAATACATGGAACAACCTTAAAATGTCACTGGCAGGCAAGGCCAATTTAATCTGAATGATTCTAATGCCCCAGTTGCTGTACTTCTTACACAACTCGCCAGTAGTAATACACCTAAAAAATTTCAGTGGTGGGGGCGTGGCCTGGAGCGGCATGAGATAGGACGCATGTGAGCTGAGCTACGCCGACCGCATATCCTGATCACTAATCCGGACACGCAGACTGCATTTTTCTCTCCGTTCTGACCGCTCTGCGAGCTGGGCAACCCCTGGGCACATGTCGCCGACGAAACGGAACAACTCAGCTGCCACCAGACTGTCACAATTCCGACATGATGAAGCAGGCCCAGCAGACCAAGATGGCGCCGCTATGCAGGGGGAGGAGGATGCGCGGAGCACAGACACAACCAGGCTCCTCGATGCTATTACAGCATGTCAAGAAGCTGTCACGAACTGCCAAACCAACTTCACAGCCAGGATTGAAGAGGTAAAAGTAGACATATCGCTGGTTAGGCAAGACTTTCAGAAACTAAGGGAGAGGGTTACTGAAGCTGAGACCCGCCTGAGTAATGTAGAGGACTCCCTCCCCCCCTGCAGATCTCCTTGGAGGCCATGCAGCATCAAGTGAATCAAATCCTCCAGAAGCAGGATGATATTGAGAACAGGATTCGTAGATGTAACCTGCGCTTTTTAGGTCTTCCTGAAGGGGTGGAGGGCAGGGACCCCCCCGACTTTTTTGGAAAAGCTACTTGTGGACACCTACAGAAGGGACTCGTTCTCCCCCATGTTTGCGGTGGAACGCGCACATAGACTGTCGGGTAAGCCTCCCCCACCGGGGGCGCCTTCCCGCACCTTTATTGCCAAGTTCCTAAATTTCAGGGACAGACACCATCCTCCGTCTCAGCAGGGAAAAGGGGAACATCCCTTTTGAAAACAAAACCGTAGCAATCTTCCCTGATTTTTCTTCTGAAGTTCAGAAAAAACGCAAAAGTTTTATGGAAGTGAAAAGACGCCTGCGAATCAAAAACATAAAGTATGCCATGCTATTTCCTGCTCGCCTACGTGTGGAAGGTACGGACCGGGCCCACTTTTTTGAGGATCCAGAGACAGCGTTGTCGTGGCTGGAGCGGCGAGATGTCAACAGATGAGTATGTGTGTGCGAATCCGCCCGCCAATGCCAGTTGTTTTCTGGAAATGCCCCCTCTTCTCCCACCTGATCATCTTTGATTATGTATGTCTTTCTGGACTGGGACCCCCATTTCCTTGCACCCCCTGAATGAGTGTACAACTCCACGTCAGCTCCCCTTACTAAGCCCAATATTTTAGGGCCTAAAATACTGAGGTACTGAATGTCACCACTACGCCCCATGTGGTTTACACAACCTCCTTTATATGCACACAATGCTGGGACAGCCGTGAAGCGACAGGGCGTCAGACTGCATATGTCCATTGCTCACTGGTTATTACAGTTGCCCACGAGGGTGGTGGCTGAGTCCCCCCCATGTGTGCTGGATCACTTGACTCTGGACTGGCCTCCCACGAAGGATGGAGACGGGGCTGTTATGGTTACCCTGGCTGACATATCCGTTGGAAAGAGTGTCCTGCTCTATACGGGGCCCCGTAATATCTAACTGCATATTGCAGCTGACCATACCAATGTCTGTGTTGAAACTTTAACTTTGTTTTTCCCACTTATAGGAATGTACTTTTCGGCACCCTCCTGGCCGGCGGAGGGAAATAACTAATTAGCAAGCTCACCTTGCTTTGTGAGCACCGTCCTGTAGTGTCATATTATACAGCGAAGTTTCGCCCAACGTTTTACTATGCACCACTCAGGTTGGAACAAATGGCATAATCCTTTGCTCTTTTATTATGATACCTCCACGGGTATTTTCTTACAGCAATGTTGTTCCTTCCCGAGTTGGAAAATGTTTATGCCCTGTTGGCAGTTAGGGGTTAATGCCCGCACTAGTTGGGGTCAGTGCAGGGCGGGGAGGGGAGATATATGGTTTTCATGGATGAAAAAAGTTATTTTTAAGTCTCTACCTGATTATTTTCTATGGTACAATGTGTGTCTGGCGGGGAGGGTGGGGCCCTCTCCCATTTTGGGGGGGGGGTCCTGACTGCTCCGACCTGGCGGGTTGGTCTGTCTCCTGCTGTCTCACCACTGATTAATATGCATCCATGGCCACACTGAAATTTCTCACATGGAATGTGAGGGGAATGAGGGACCCGATTAAGCGGTCAGCCGTTTTTGGGCAGCTTAAAAAAATGAAGGCAGATGTAGTGGCCTTAGTGGAAACCCATGCTGAAGGCCCCATGCTCAGAGCGCTCCGGCGCCCCTGGATAGGCTGGGGGTATCACTCCGTACATACTACCCATCCTAGGGGGGGTCTCCCTTCTTATAATGGCTTTTTATGTACCCCCTCCATTCCAGTTTGGTGTGTTGTCAGAGGGTTTTAATTACATGGCCCTTCATCCCGCTGCTTCGGTGGTGTGGACGGGAGACTTTAATAATCTGCTAGACAAATCCCTAGATAGGATGGCGGACCCCTCCTGGGCCAACCCGCGCCCCCCATTGACCAGGTTTGCCAGACTTCTCAGCGATTTCCACCTGGTGGACTCGTGGCGAACCAGGCACCCAACGCAGCGTGTATTCACATGCTTTTCTGCTACTCACCACTCTATGTCCTGAATAGACCTCATACTCTTCTCCAGATCACTCCTACCCAGACTCACAGACGTGGGCCTACTTCCTAGATCGCTCTCTGACCACTGTCCATACTGGGCGACGCTCTCCTTACGACACGCTCTCCCTTTGACGACTTGGCGCCTCAACCCCTTCTGGTTGACTCTCCTCCCCGAAGACAGTAACCTGGAATCAGGCTGGAGGGAATTTTTTGAGACCAATGAGGGGGGACATATAGTCTGGGAGGCATTTAAATTACATGCAAGAATTACCTTACAGACTCAAATTAACAAGGTAAAGCGGTCCTCTGTAGCAAATTTAGCTGAGGCAACACACATTCTCCAGACAGTGGAACAGAACTTTATAAATGACCCCTCAGCGGAAAAGGCAGGTAGCCTTAGACTCAGTTCTAGAACGCTAGACCAATTGCTCTATGAAAAATCCAAACAGAAACTGTTCTTTTTTTTTTTAGACAGAGGTCGTTTGAACATGGTGAACAAGCAGGGAAACTGTTGGCTTATCTTGTTCATGGTGACGGGAGACCCCCTGTGGTGATCTCCCTCCGCTCGTCACAGGGTGTACTTGAGACTGATCCCGTACGGGTCACGCAGATGTTTCGTGACTTCTTTACCTCTCTCTACACCTCTAATGCCTCCAATGACCCCTCCCAGATGGAATCTTTCTTGAGGAGACTGCATTTCCCCCAACTGACTGAGGATCAGATCTTAGGACTGGAAGCACCTCTGACACGAGACGAAATAGCATCTGCTATTGCTACGTTCCCGTCGTCCAAAGCCCCGGGCTCAGATGGCCTACCGATAGAATTCTACTCTACCTACATAGAGCTACTGGCCCCTAGGCTACTGGCAATCTATAACTCTATATTCGAAAACTCCAAACTTCCAGTGACCATGACAGAGACCACTATAGTGTTAATCCCTAAACCTGGGAAGGACCCGCACCTCCTGGAATCTTATCGCCCTATTTCTTTGCTGCAGGTGGATGTCAAGATACTTGCTAAGGTTCTTGCCATCCGCCTTAACAAGGTGATCCTCTCGTTGATCCATGCAGATCAAGCAGGATTCATGCCTGGTAGAAACACGTAGTTTAACCTCAGGAGGCTATTTATTAACCTCCAGACTCTCCACGATGATGCCGGCACTAGGATAATAGTCGCCTTGGACACCACCAAAGCGTTTGATTCTGTTGAGTGGCGATACCTTTGGACCTGCCTGGCCCAGTTTGGTATAGGGTCTAAATTTATTAAGTGGATCCAGTTGCTCTATCAGAATCCGGTCGCCAAGGTCTAGGCGAATGGCTGGTCCTCCGAGCAGTTCCCCCTCTCTAGAGGTACTAGACAAGGATGCCCTTTGTCGCCTTTGCTCTATGCATTGGCGGCGGAGCCGTTGGCTATGGCAATACGTGAGCACGTGGGAATAGTGGGGATGTGTAGGGAAAGGATTACGGAGAAGATCAGCACCTATGCTGATGGTACTTTACTGTATCTAAACGACTCTGATCAATCACTCCCCCTTCCTTTGGCACTGATAGAAGAGTTTGGCACGTTTTCTGGTCTTAAAATTAACTGGGACAAGTCCCAGATTCTACCTCTGGACAGTTTTCTGCCTTCCAGAGACAGGGCCCTGCTTCCTCTACAGAGGGTGGACACCATTAAATATCTTGGAATCGGGACAACCAGAACCCCGTCGGATTATATTAAACTTAACATAATTCCTCTAATTGACATGATTAAACAGAAGACGCAGCTATGGGCACGCCTCCCGCTGGGGGTAATGGGTCGTACAAATCTGATTAAGATGGTCCTTCTTCCAAAAATTTTGTACATGCTTTGGCACTCCCCCGTCTACCTGGTCCTCAAACACTTTAAGGTAATGGAAGCTCTTTTGAAACCTTTTGTGTGGGGTAATAGCAGGCACAAACTCACATGGCAAAAACTAAAACAGCCCACAGACCTAGCGGGACTGGCAATGCCGGACTTTAATTTGTATTATTTAGCATCTCAGCTGTCACAAATGTTTGATATAGACAAAACGGACAAAGACAGGTTTTTACATTTCTTATGCCCGACATGGACCAAGCCAACTTTAGACCCAATGGTTGGGATTGTCGGGGGAACGGAGGGGGAGGGGAGAAAGTCGCCTTCCACATCTCTTCTATACCAGTATAGGAAGGTGTGGCATATTGCCTCTGTGAAACTGTGCCTTCCACCCCTGCCTGAACACACCCCCATATGGCATAATTGGAATATCCCAGAATTTAGAGGGATCGTGGATAGCGGAGTGTGGTGCGGGAAGGGTATTTTTTATTTGTCTCACATGCTTTCTGGTGGCAAACTAAAATTCTTTCCTGCCCTACAGATGGAATACGAGCTCCCGAATCACTTTTACTACAGATACCTACAGCTTCGTCATGCATACCGTGCCCAATTTCCTCTAGATGATCTATCTTTACCCCCCAACCCACTGATGGCAGCGATAAAAAACCCAGACCCCAAAAAATTCATCTCACAGTTTTATGCTATGTTATCACTTCCTTCCATGACCGTGGCTGCCTATACACTTAAAAATAGATGGGTGGAGGAGTTGGGGCCTATTACAGATGACGAATGGAGTGATGCATTGGACACCTGTAAACTATTTTCGCCCAAACTCTGACCGGCTGACTCAAATTTTTATAACGCACAGAGCGTATCTCACGCCGCTCATGGCTTCCAGGTACAAACGTACTTATTCCAGTACTTGCCCCATGTGTACACAAGCACCCGGTACCTTTTTTTTCATCTTCTATGGGAATGCCCTAAAATTCAAGCGTATTGGTCCCAGGTGGTGAGGTTCCTACATGATATGATGGGATCCCCCGTAACACTTCAGCCAAAGCCGTGTCTTCTGGGTATTTTCCCAGACCCTGATTCGAAAAAGTACACCAAAATATTTTTACATGAAACCCTGTTTTCTGCACGGAAAATGGTTGCCAGAGTCTGTATGAGACCTGACCCTCCAACGGTCTCCCAATGGCTCGGGGAAATTAATGGAGTCTTGCTGTTTAAGAAACTTGTATACACTCATAGGGGATGCCCCTCCAAATATGAGAAGGTCTGGGACAGGTGGCTCAAAAACTCTGCAACATGCACATAATAGTCTGATTGTAGATGAGTATTGTTCAGTACTTTTGTTAGGTTAATGGAGACGACCCGGGAATGGGCGGGATGGGGTGAGGGGGGGTGGGTGGATTTATGGAGGTGCTTGCATGACCCCGATAATAATTCTAAAAATATGTACTGACTTGATTAACTATGTGAGGCATGTATATACATTATGTACGAAGAGTGAAACTGAGAAACTGAGATTACCATAAGTTTCTATGTGGACACCCTTTATTTTTCTGTATGTACCATAAACCTATTTTTTTTCAATAAAAAGAACTCATGTTTTAAAAAAAAAAAAATTTCACTGGTAAACACCTTCTTTCGGTGACTACTGTGGAATGCCAAGCCCCCTAGGATTAGGCTGGAGCAGCTGCAGTATTCCAAAGATGGCGGAGGGGTTGGCAGTTCCTAACCCTTGGCTGTACTATGTAGCGGCCCAGCTGCCACATTTGGTCAGCTCTATGTGCCAAGATCCGAGAGGCTCGGCAGGGCAGCTGATGCTGTTTGTCTCTGGTGCTAAGACCACCCCGATGGGACTGGAGGAGCAAATGTTGATGAAATCCAATAAACAGACCCCAACCCTCTCGCTAATACAAAAAATATGGAACAAGAGCAGGCAACTCCAGGGGGTGCAGGGATTTACAGATTTTAGCCCTATATGGGGTAATCGTCCATATGTGGAGTTGATTAAGTTACAGCAGGGGCCCATGGTGTGACTCTGCTATCCCACATATTTGACTGTAAGTTGCTTTCCCTCCCTGAACTACGAGCCAAAGTCAACCTACCTGCCACCATATGGTACTTGTACCTTCAGCTCCGGCATGCTGTTGCTGCGCAGGGGGATGCAGGAGAGTGGGCACTGTCACCCACTCTGGTATTTCACATGCTGCACTCCAGCTGTACAACTAAGGGGATTATATGGCAATGCTACTAGCAAGACACTTGTGGGCATACCCCTGTAAGGCAGTGTTTGCGTGGGGGTGGGAGACTTTGACCAATTTACGGGAGATTAGCGGCAAGAAGCCCTACAATCTATAACCACATTCTCTTTGAATATAGCACAAAAAGTTTCCCAACTCTATATAAATCTAAGGGTACACTACACCCCGACAAAATTACATAGGATGGGCAGACGGGCGGACCCTTTGTGCTGTCACTGTCGGCAGCACAACGGGGATCTCATCCATCTCCTGTGTCGCTGCCCGAAGTTCAATCGGTACTGGAACGAGGTGGTTGGTACACTTAATGGGGTCTTTCAAACGAAGGTACCTACAGACCCTATATGCTGTATTCTGGGGGTTCTGGAGGATGTGATCCCAGAGGAATTGACCAGGGTTGCATTCTCTAGGGCACTGTTTCAGGCCAGGAAACTTATCTTAATGGGCGGGGAATCCACCTTGCCACCCACTAGCACCTCCTGGATAACACACATGGGAAATTATGGAAAAATATATCTATCAGCACAGGGGATGCCCGGGCAGGTTCGAACGCATATGGTCACACTGGTTAGATATACCTGTTCTAAGCCCTAGAGAACTTGTGATGTCTAGACTTTTACAAGGTCCATAGAGGTGAGAATATATCATGTTGATACTATGCATGCTGCGAGCTGTGTCAGTGGGGAGATGGAGTGGTGCAATAAGAGTGCTAGGAATACTTAGATGTGTAGTAACAGTAAGGCCGCGTACACACGCGGGGACTGTCTGCCGAAACTAAGTTCGTCAAACAGTCCGCTCAAACTTTTGAATGAACGAACACGCCCACACACGGCACTTTTTGAGCGGACAAATACGGCAAACTTTGTTCGTCGTACTAAGTCCGCGCAACTTTTGAAATGAACGGACTCGCCCACACACGAGGCAACAGTCCGCTCATTTCTAGCGCGTGTGCAGGTAGGCGGGGCCCGCGACGGAGACGTCGCGGGCTCCGCCGCCTGGAATGTACTTAAAGGGGAACCCCAACGACGAAAAAAATCGGCGTGGGGGTCCCCCAAAGTCCACAACAGACCCTTGTCCGAGCACGCTACCCGGCCGGCCAGGAAAGGGGGGCGAGCGAGCGCGCCCCCCCTCCCGAGCCGTACCCTGGCCGTTGGTTGTCGGGGTCTGCGGGCGGGGGGCTTATCGGAATCCGGGAGCCCCCTTTAATAAGGGGGTCCCCCGGATACCGGCCCCCCACCCTATGTGAATGAGTATGGGGTACAATGTACCCCTACCCATTCACCTGTAAAATAAAAGTACCCAAAAAAAAAACACAACACACGAGATAAAATATTTTATTGCACAGCTCCGGGGGTCTTCCGTCTTCGGGGGTCTTCTCGCCGGACTCCTCCGCTATCTTCTTGTAGCTCTTTTGCTAGCGGAGGAGTCCGGCTTTCTTCCTCCCCGCCGCCGGCCTCTTCTCCCGACTTCGGGGGTCTTGTCCCCCTCTTCGGTTCTTCTGCCGGGCCACCGCGCCTTCTTATAGCTCTTTTGCAGGCGGTGGCCCGGTCTTCTGTCGCCGCCGCCTTCCGTTCTTCTGCCGGGCCACTGCGCCTTCTTATAGCTCTTTTAGAGGCGGTGGCCCGGTCTTCTGTCGCCGCTGTCGCCTTCCGGTCGCCTTCCGTTCTTCTTCTTGTTCTTCTTCTTCTTCTCCAGGAGATGTTGACACGTCGCTCTCTCCGGCCGGAATGCCAGAGCCGCGCTGTGCGGCCACTTATATAGTGACAATGGGGCGGTGTCGCATGGTATATGTCACATGGGTTGGTCACATGGTGACCCCGCCCCCTTACGATGTCATAGTCCCCATGTGACATCAACCCATGTGACCAACCCATGTGACATATACCATGTGACACCGCCCCATTGTCACTATATAAGTGGCCGCACAGCGCGGCTCTGGCATTCCGGCCGGAGAGAGCGACGTGTCAACATCTCCTGGAGAAGAAGAAGAAGAAGAACAAGAAGAAGAACGGAAGGCGACCGGAAGGCGACAGCGGCGACAGAAGACCGGGCCACCGCCTCTAAAAGAGCTATAAGAAGGCGCGGTGGCCCGGCAGAAGAACCGAAGAGGGGGACAAGACCCCCGAAGTCGGGAGAAGAGGCCGGCGGCGGGGAGGAAGAAAGCCGGACTCCTCCGCTAGCAAAAGAGCTACAAGAAGATAGCGGAGGAGTCCGGCGAGAAGACCCCCGAAGACGGAAGACCCCCGGAGCTGTGCAATAAAATATTTTATCTCGTGTGTTGTGTTTTTTTTTTGGGTACTTTTATTTTACAGGTGAATGGGTAGGGGTACATTGTACCCCATACTCATTCACATAGGGTGGGGGGCCGGTATCCGGGGGGCCCCCTTATTAAAGGGGGCTCCCGGATTCCGATAAGCCCCCCGCCCGCAGACCCCGACAACCAACGGCCAGGGTTGTCGGGAAGAGGCCCTTGTCCTCATCAACATGGGGACAAGGTGCTTTGGGGTGGGGGGGCCGCGCGGCCCCCCCTTCCCCAAGGCACCCCCCATGTTGAGGGCACGCGGCCTGGTACGGCTCGGGAGGGGGGGCGCGCTCGCTCGCCCCCCTTTCCTGGCCGGCCGGGTAGCGTGCTCGGACAAGGGTCTGTTGTGGACTTTGGGGGGACCCCCACGCCGATTTTTTTCGGCGTTGGTGTTCCCCTTTAAGTCCATACCAGGCGGCGGGGCCCGCGACGTCTCCTTCGCGGGCCCCGCCTACCTGGAGACGCGCTCGAAATGAGCAGACTTTCCTCCGAGCGGGAACAGTTTGCTCATTTCGAAAGTGGCCTACACACGGGCGGACTGTCCGCTCAAACCAAGTTTCAGCGGACAGTTTTTCGGAATTTCCGAAAAACTTTGTTCGTCAAACTGTCCGCTGAAACTGTCCGCTGAAGCCCCACACACGAGCGGACTGTCCGCTGAAACACTGTTCAGCGGACAAAGTTGAGCGAACAGTCCGCCCGTGTGTACGCGGCCTTAGGATAACATGCTTGTGTATATGCAATTGGTTGAAAATTCCTTTATGTACTTGTACATTGGAAGTTGTTGTTTCTCGACATGTTCAATAAAAACCTTTTTGATTTAAAAAATAACTCGCCCATAACAGCTGGAATCAGAAGCAGCTCTAGGCTTTGTGAGGCAAAACTTAGACATGAGGCCCCACTCACGCCCATAATGGAAAAAAATAAGCTCCAGAGCTCCAGAAGTCTTATGTCATGCAAGAGGTGAGTGTGACAGGGCTCTTAAGGCTGCCTGTGCACAGCAGCGTTAACCACTTCAATACAGGGCACTTTCGCCCCCTTCCTTCCCAGCCCAATTTTCAGCTTTCATCGCTCTCGCGCTTTCAGTGACAATTGCACGGTCATGCTACACCGTACCCAAATGAAATTTTTATCATTTTGTTCGCACAAATAGAGCTTTATTTTGGTGTTATTTATTCACGACTCCATTTTTTATTTTTTTGCGATAAAAGTGCAAAAAAAGCGGAAATTGGGAAAAAAAAAACAATATTTTATTTTTTCTATTTTAAAAGAAATCCAATAAAATCAAATTTTGTCATAAATTTAAGCCAACATGTATTCTGCTACATGTTTTTGGTAAAAAAAATTCCGTTAAGTGTATAATAATTGGTTTGTGTGATCACGGACATATGTACGCAAATGATCATGTACATATGTGTGCAGGTGATCACGTACATATGTGTGCAGATAATCATTGGGAAATGTGATTTTAGTGGGACATATGTGGGGGACATGTTTTTATTATTAGGGACATGTGTTTTTATTATTTGGGGACATGTATGTTTTGGGGACATGTGTGTTTTGGGGACATTGTGTTTATACTGTGTGGTGTGTTGTGTGTTTACACTAGACTGATGATCAGTGAGTAAAAAGCTGTAAAAAACAGCTCATACTCACTGATCATCAGCCGGCTGCAGCGATCTGCTCTCCTCTCCTCAGCGATGACTTCTGTGTGAGGAGAGGAGGAGCTGATTGCCTAGCAACCGGCTGTTTGTTTACATCACATGACTGCCGTGATTGGACACGGCCATCATGTGATCAGGAGGGCCAATCACAGAGCCCTCCTGCCGATCTGAGATGCGCACATCATGGATTGCTGCGTGGGCACGCACGCTCGCGATCCCGCTCCTTCGGAAGGACGTTCCTGAACGTCCTTTTAGAAGTAGACGGCTCCCACCCAGCCGTATATATGTGCATTGGCCGGGTGGGAAGTGGTTAAGGTGTCCTGTCACCTCTAAAATAAAGTCATGCTGCAGAGGCATAACTAGAACCTTCAGGGCCCGGTGTAAAAAAACATGAAGGGCCCCCCGACCTCAGTCTGGGGCCCTTTACTATGTTCTTGCAGTGGGAACCTTTCATGTGTTCTGCAGCAGGCCCCTTTCCTGCCCCTACATTGGAATCCCCCCTTACATCGGAGTTCCCAGTATTCCCACAATCCAATTTATATCAGAGTTTCTCTTTATGGTACATCAAAATCTGCAGGGTTTGTTTTATAGTTCAAGCAAGAACTCTGCGGACCCTGTTGTAAAGGGGAACTCTGCGGACCCTCAAGTAAAAGGGAATGTTGTGAACTCTAATGTAAAAGGTTTTCTGGTCACCAAAGCCCCCCCCCCTTTCATCAGAGTTTGCAGAGTTTCTCCTTATCTCAGAGTCCGCAGAATTCCCCTTGCAACTCTGAAGTAAGGGGGAACTCTGCGAACTCTGATGTAAGTAGGGGTCTCTGGTGACCAGAAAACCTCTTACACCAGTGTTTTCCTTTACACCAACAAAATTCTCCCTTACATTCCTTACTCCCTACAGTCTGCAGACAAGGTAAAGGAGTTCACTGATGTAAGGGGGGACCTTTATATCAGTGTCCCTCCCTTATCTTAGGGTCTGCACTTGCCCCTTACATCTGTGACCCCCAATAGAGTGACTGACTGTGTCGTACACTAACCTGTAATTGCCTGCAGGCTTTGGTCCTCCTCTCGCCCATGCCCTCTCCTTGCAGATGCTTTCAAGTTTGCTGGAAAGGCAACAAGCACCATGATGTCACCGCACATTTGACCAGCGTCCTGCCAAACACCGCAGTTCCAGAACTGGCTGATTATTAATTCGCTGAGCATGACTCGGATTTAAAGGGGATTGGCTTAAGTGGGAGGAAGTGAGGGTAAGGGCCCACTGTCATGCTGTAAATCAGCTTACCAGCTGTTCGGCTGTCGCGAGGCCCGCTTAAGTGAGGCAGGGCTCTTAACACTGCCTGGGGTAACGTGTTAGGCAAATAAGGTGATCGCGAGGCCCTTGTGAGTGTAAGGTCTTGGGGAACCGCCTAATTGAAGAGCCACCTCTGGCTGGGATTACATTTATAGTAAAAATCGTCCCAGCTACAGTAATCTTAATATTTAGAGAAATTGCCCATGCTACATTTGCAGAGAAGTCAATACAGAGAAGTCCCAGGCAATTTGTGTGAAAAATGTATTACCCTTGTAGGATGCTTATGATGACATACTCTCTCAGGAATTGTCAATCAAATTGATTGAAATCATCAAGCAATTTCTCTAACCATTAAGACTACTGTGGCCGGGATGATTTTTATTTCAAATGATTATGATGTAATTTCCGGTTTTGTGTCAATGTTGTTTTCCATTAAAGCAAAAGGGCTCAGCCATGCTTCCAGCAATATCTTGAATGGTAAGGGTTATATCCAGAGAAGCTTTCCAACAAAAAGCATATCCTGTCTGTCTTTTTTTTTATTTACTGTCTCTGGACTCCTTCGTAGGATTTCCCCTCTGTGGATAATGTTGCCACTTGCCACCAGGAGAGCAAGTTAGAGGAAATTTTCTTACAGGAACATAAAGGTAACAAAAATGCATAGAGCAAAATTAGATCATCAGTTAGGTCCTTATTTGCTGTCTATCCCCAATAGAAAACAAACATAAAAAAGTAAATATTGGGAATGAACTTTCTCAAGCCTCCAATTGTCATTGTTATGGACAACGTCCCTTCTGTTAACGCCATGATGGCCATTAGGGGTCTCTTTTATTTAGATGTCTGGAAAGCTCTGCAACTACAGTAAGACACCTTCTCTCCTCTCTACCACCTCCTCCATCATTCTCAACACCTTTCACTCACTTCAAAATGCTATATAGTGACCAAGGCTCACTTCTGCACTTTGTCTACACTCTACACAAATACACTCTCAGCCACAGGCAGGCCATATGGTTGAATAAGTTACAGAAAGCAATTGACTGTCACGCCAGAACAAAGCCAAAAAATACTTCACTTTACCCTAAAATCCTCCATCCTAAATCTTGTCTAGATCAGGGGTCTTCAAACTATGGCCCTCCAGTTGTTCAGGAACTACAATTCCCATCATGCCTAGTCATGTCTGTGAATGTCAGAGTTTCACAATGCCTCATGGGATATGTAGTTTTGCAACAGCTGGAGGGCCGTAGTTTGAGGATCCCTGGTCTAGATGGTACAGAGCTCCAAAGGTCATCCACAAATTTTATCCCAATGTCTATGACAAATGCAGGCACTGAAATGCTGAGAGAGGTTCAATCCTCCATGTGTTTTAGTCCCACCCGAAACTTAGGCCCTATTGGACTAAGGCCAAAAAAATCTCAAGAACTCACCGACTGGTCATGTTCTACAAAAACAGTCCCACAAAAACTTACAAGAAACCCATACTTAACTGCCTCTTAAATGCAGCTAAATCCTTTATCCCCCAGAATGGAAAGACCCATATCCTCCCTCAATATCCCTGTGGTTGAGTAGGGTGGAGGATATCGTGTGAATGAGAAGCCTTATACTGTCATAACAAAATAAACTCAACACATACAAAGTGACATGGTTCTATTGGATCCACTTCACATTTTCAATGGAAAGTAAAGCCCCATACACACTATCAGTTTTTCTGCTGAGTTTTTCCTTCAGATTTACCAAAACCATATAATATGAGGTCAAACCTTAGGAGTTTCAATTTGTGTGCAATGAGGCAGGCCCTTCTACTACATGGTTTTGGTAAACCTGAAGGAAAAACTTAGCAGAAAAACTCATAGTGTGTATGGGGCTTTAGGTCATCTCGTTTGGAAATCCCAAAACTAACACTCAATACCCTGATGCTCACCAGAGGGACACTGACCCTACCCCTTTTTCCCTGCAACATCAAACATGCATGTACACCATCTTTACTTATTGTGAAACTGGGAAAATACATGGAGGTGTAATATTAAAAAAATATATTTTCACGTGCATAAGTTTATATTAGCACTGTTTCTGCTGCAGGACACGTTGATGTAGAAGACCAGGTCCATTGGGTTGGAGGGCAGGGTCCCTGGCTTGCATCATGCACCAGCACCCTAGAAATCAAGCCACTATCAGAACCACTTTTACTGCCTCTTTCTTCATTTATAATTCACAATGTATTAGTCTCTAGCTAAAATCTCTTCTCAGTGCTACTGTTGCACAAATATTAATTTCTGCCAGCTGCCACCTTCACGCCGCGTTGCCCCATCTCCCCTCCCCTTCATAATTATTCGCACTACTGATCATCTCTTTCTACATTAAAGTGGTTGTAAATGCATTTGTGTGACTTCTACTTATAGGTAAGCCTAGAATAAGGTAGTGGAAATATCTCCTAAACGTGTGCCGTTTAGGAGATATTTCACATGTAGTGCGCCGATGTCGAAGCATAGCATACTAGCTCATTGTGAATTACCTTAGGTTGAAGCCCCCGCATTGGTCCTCGTACCCCACTCTGGCCGCCAACATAGTTCCCGGTACATTCCCTATTCCACACCACCTCCTTCTGTACACTGTGCTGTACATGCCCTATTCCACACCACATCATTCTGTACACTGTGCTGTACATTCCCTATTCCACACCACGTCATTCTGTACACTGTGCTGTACATTCCCTATTCCACATCTTCTTATTCTGTACACTGTGCTCCACATTTCCTGTTTCACACCACCCAATTCTGTACACTATGCTGTACATTCCCTATTCCACACCTCCTCTCACTGTACATTGTGCTGTATATGCCCTATTCCTCACCTTATTCTGTACACTATGCTGTACATTTCCTACTCCACACCGCCTAGTTCTTTTCACTGTGCTATACATTCCCAACTTATGGTCTAGCACACAGGCCCACCACATCTGAATGTCCCTGAATCAGGCTATGCCACCTTCATATCCTATACAACCTTGGCTTTCTCTTGTTGTTAAGACAGAAAATTAAGCTCTGAAAAACTGCACCTACAATTTTACATTGGCAAGTACTGTATGTGTCAATTAGGCTAAAGCAACATTAAACCCCAAAAAAATAATGTAATATATAGTTACATAGTAAGTCAGGTTGAAAAAAGACAAGTCCATCTAGTTCAACCATAAAAATAAATAAATAAATAAAAAATATCAAACAATCCCATATACCCAATCCTATACCCACAGTTGATCCAGTGGAAGGCAAAAAACCCCAGAACAGCATGATCCAATTTGCTACAGCAGAGGAAAATTTTCTTCCTGATATATTGCAACTTACCATTACTTAAAACGGGAGTCCGCCGGGAGTTCCGCCATTTTTATTTTTATTTTTTAAAGCCAGCAGCTACAAATACTGCAGCTGCTGACTTTTAAAATAATGACACTTACCCGCCCAGCGCGCCCGCGATGTCGGCACCCGAAGCCGATCTCTCGATCGTCTCTTGGGTGCTGCCGCCGCCATCTTGGGTATGGGAATCAGGAAGTGGAGCCTTTCGGCTTCATTTCCCGGTTCCCTACTGCGCATGCGCAATAAGGATGGTCCCCGCTGTCTCTGGGATCCGTGTGTTTCCCAGCAGGCAGCGGGGGACTTTCGGAAAGGGGCGTAGATTCTGCGGAAAGGGACGTACCTTCTGCAGAATCTACGCCGGAAGTGGGTGCAGATACCTGTACTGTACAGGTACCTGCACCACCCTCCCCCCTGAAAGGTGCCAATTGTGGTGCCGGGGGGGGGGGATTCCAATGAGCGGAAGGTCCACTTTAGGGTGGACCTCCGCTTTAATTGTGTTGGCTTAATTTGTTTTATTTTTAGGCTTTGTTTAATTTTATTTTCACCTAGTTATCCGGCCAGTAACATACAGTACTTCCTGTCTTATAGTGTCTTCACTTTGGATGGAGGAGCCACTGAGCCACCTTTGGACAGCAGCTTTGTCAATTCGGGGAGAGGATAGTATTAAAGACAGAGTTCCAGCCTGGGTAAAAAAAAAAAAAAAAAAATTAAAGCCAGCAGCTACAGTGTTTGACTTTTAACTACTTCAATACCGGGCACTTACACCCCCTTCCTGCCCAAGCCAATTTTCATCTTTAAGTGCTGTTGCTGTTTAAATGACAATTGCGCGGTCATGCTACACTGTACCCAAACAGAATTTTTATAATTTTTTCCCACAACTAGAGCTTTCTTTTGGTGGTATTTGATCACCTCTGTGTTTTTGATTTTTTGCTAAACAAATTAAAAAAGACCAAAAATTTTGAAAAAAAAAGTTTTTCTTTTCTTGCTGTTATAAAATTTTGTTAATACGTTTTCTCCTTCATTCATGGGCACCGATAAGGGGGCACTGATTAGGCGGCACTGAAAGGCTGCCCTGATGGGTACTTATGGGTGGCACTGATAGGTGGTACTGCTGGGCACTTATTCATGGCACTGATATGCAGCGCTGATAGATGGAATTGATATGCATCACTAATAGCACTGGCAGGGACTGGGGATGGGCACTGATTGGCATTTCCCTGGTGGGTGGTCTAGGGTGGCATACCCAGTGGTCCAGTGTGGTGGCAATCCCTGGTGGTCCTGGCGACATCCTGGTGGTCCTGTGCGGACATCCGATAAACAATCAGCACAGCCCTCCCCCCCCCCCCGTCAGGAGAGCAGCTGATCGGCCGTCCTCTACTCACATCTGTCAGACGCGAGTGAGGTAAAGCCGATCAATGGCTCTTCCTGTTTACATCGTGATCAGCCGTGATTGGACACGGCTGATCACATGACGTCACTTCCCTTAGCGCAGGAGGCTGTTTACCAAGATCGGTGTAGTGCCCCCACGGGTGCATGAGAGCAGTCGTTCTGGAGGGCCGTCATATGACGTTCACCCAGAGCGAGAGCCACGCCACCAAGCGGTCATTTGATGGCCGGCAGGTGGGTAGTGGTTAATATAAGGACACTTACCTGTCCAGGCAGCCCGCGATGTCGGCACCTGAAGCTGACTCATCCATTGGCTCCGGGTGCAGGCGATGGCATCCTTACTAAGGAAGGCACATGCACGAGTCTCGCTGCGCTTTCTGAATGGTCTCGCTGTCTTCTGGGACACACACAGGTCCCAGAAGGCGACAAGGGGAGGAGGAAGGCACAAAAAAAAAAAAAACAAGCGTAAGTGATGTAACTTGCCACAACACCATGGGACGGAGGTCCAAAGAAAATATCAGAAAAAGGTATGAAAAAAAAAAAAAAAGGATCCAGAAATCAGGTGGGGTGGTGTGTGCTTATGTCTTGTCTGGAACTCCACTTTAAGTACACTAGCAGATTAGATGGACTTGACTAACAAATTAAAAGCAAACTCCAGCTAACACTTTTTAAACAGTTACAGCAACAGTTTGTTTGTTTTTTCTCTTGGGATATAGGTTTTCCTCAACCCTCTAACTGCCACTTTTGCTGAACAGCTTGTTCTGCTAAAGGAAGCTGAAAAATGACAGACTTGCTGGCCAAATCCCTCGGTGAAAGTAAATGAAAAAAGTAAAAAAAAAAAAAAAATGTGACAGTTGGTGTACTGTTTTCTGGAAGAACGCAGGTCTTATTTCCATATTCCTGAACACGGATCTCCTGAGAAAAACACGCTGGTCAGATCATGTTGACCTTGGCAGACGTTCCAACTGAAACTGGCACACTTCATTCCTCAGATTGAATTCTACAAAGGATCCTGTATTCACTGAGCCATAAGAGAAAACACAGCATACTTCACTTTCTAAGTCTGTTACATTTTAAAACCAAAAATAAACTTGATGACATGTTCCAATTACAAAAATACAGGATGAATATTCAGTGATAAATGCCGTATTTATGAAATGATGGGGCAGGGTGGGGGTCTGATTATACCTATTTTACAATCCCAGTCCTATTCAGTCTCATTTTACTGGGCAGGCCTGCAAAATATCAGCCAGGTGAAAACCTTCAGCTCCATCCACCCAAAACTGATATTACCATTACAGGTAAGAATCCTGATGGCAGAGCACTGTTTAACCACTTAAGGACCGAGCCTCTTTTTGAGATTTGTTGTTTACAAGTTAAAAACTGTTTGTTCTTTGCTAGAAAATTACTTAGAACCCCCATACATTATACATTTATTTTTTCTAACACCCTAGAGAATAAAATGGCGGTCATTGCAATACTTTCTATCACATCGTATTTGCGCAGTGGTCTTACATGCACACTTTTTTTGGAAAAATTACACTTTTTTAACCACTTGCAGACCGGACCATTTTGCTGGTCAAAGACCAGACCACTTTTTGCGATTCGGCACTGCGTCGCTTTAACTGACAATTGCGCGGTCGTGCGACGTGGCTCCCAAACAAAATTGACGTCCTTTTTTCCCACAAATAGAGCTTTCTTTTGGTGGTATTTGATCACCCCTGCAGTTTTTATTTTTTGTGCTATAAACATAAATAGAGCGACAATTTTGAAAAAAACGCATTATTTTTTACTTTTTGTTATAATAAATATCCCCCAAAAATATATAAAAAAACATTTTTTTCCCTCAGTTTAGGCCGATACGTATTCTTCTACATATTTTTGGTAAAAAAAATCGCAATAAGCGATTATTGATTGGTTTGCGCAAAAGTTATAGCGTTTACAAAATAGGGATAGTTTTATAGCATTTTTATTAATAATTTTTTATTATTTTTTTTTACCAGTAATGGCGGCGATCAGCGATTTTTATTGTGACTGCGACATTGTGGGGGACCCATCGGATATTTTTGACACATTTTTGGGACCATTGTCATTTATACAGTAATCACTGCTATATAAATGCAGTGATTCCTGTGTAAATGACACTGGCAGTGAAAGGGTTAACCAGTGGGTGGCAGTGTAGGGGTTAAGTGTTCCTAGGGGTGTGTTACTAACTGTGGGGGGGTTGGGCTTTCATTTAGTGAACACTGATCTCTGCTCCAATCACATGGAGCAGAGATCAGCGTCACTAGTTGCTAGGCAGAATGGAGAAATGCTGTTTACACGGCATTTCCTCCATTCAGCCATCCCGTGAGACGATCGCGGGTATGCCCGCGGCGATCGAGTCCGCGGGTCCCGCGACCGGACTCATGGGGGTCCCGACCAGGCAGGGCGGCATTGAAGATTGGACGTACATGTACGCCAATATGCCTGCCCGTGCCATTCTGTCGACGTACATCGTCGTGCGCTGGTCGGGAAGTGGTTAAATTAAAAAAATAAGACAACAGTAAAGTTAGCCCATTTTTTTTTATATTGTGAAAGATAATGTTACGCTGAGTAAATTGATACCCAGCATGTCACAGTTCAAAATTGAAGCTCGTGGAATGGCGACAAACTTTTACCCTCAAAAATCTCCATAGGCAAAGTTTAAAAATTCTACAGGTTGCATGTTTTGAGTTACAGAGGAGGTCTAGGGCTAGAATTATTGCTCTCGCACAACCGATCGCGGCGATACCTCCCATGTGTGGTTTGAACACCTTTTTCATATGCGGGCGCTACTCAGGTATGCGTTCACTTCTGCACTCGAGCTCGATGGGACAGGGCGCGTTTAAAAAAAACGTTTTTTTTCTTTATTTTACCTTTTATTTTTTTATTTTTACACTGTTCTTTAAAATAAAATAAAAAAGTGTGTCACTTTTATTCCTATTACAAGGAATGTTAACATCCCTGGTAATAGAAAAAAACATGACAGGTCCTCTTAAATTTACACTAATATGCAATACAAAATTTAAAAAATGGCCCTTTAAGAGCTATGGGCAGAAGTGATGTTTTAACGCCGCTTCCGTCCTGCAATGGTATGGAGACCGGTGGGGGCCATCTTCCCCTCACTCGTCTCCATACCCAGCAAGGGACAACAGCTGATCGCCTCCGCCGCTGCCGACGGCTTCCGATAAGCGACAAAGGCCACTGGAGCGCCACTGCTGATAAAAGTGATCTCGTGGCGAAGCCGCCACAAAGACCACCATTATCAGAAAGCGGACTGCCGGCTGAAGAAGAGGATACCGGGTTTATGGCAGCTAGCTGCTGCCATAACAAAGATATTCCTCTTCAAAGTTAGGGCGTATGTCGGCGTGTGGTAGTCTGTAAGTTGTTAATTACATTGCATTGAAAAAGTATTCATACCCCTTGAAATTTTCCACATTTTGTCATGTTACAACCAAAAACGTAAATGTAGTTTATTGGGATTTTATGTGATGGACCAACACAAAGTGTCACATAATTGTGAAGTGGAAGGAAAATAATAAATGGTTTTCCAAATTCTTTACAAATAAATATGTGAAAAGTGTGGTGCGCATTTTTATTCAGCCCCCCTGAGTCAATACTTTGTAGAACCCCCTTTCGCTGCAATTACAGCTGCAAGTCTTTTTGGTGATGTCTACCAGCTTTGCACATCTACAGAGTGACATTTTTGCCCATTCTTCTTTGCAAAATAGCTTAAGCTCTGTCAGATTGGACTTTTTACATTTCTTTTCACCTATCAGGCCGCATTTACACTTGAGGTTGGGGGGCCTTAAACATACATTTCTGTGCGCATTGCCAGGAATGTGCAAAAAACACACATCGTGCTTGCAGTGCCATTATTTCTTAAAGCGGAGTTCTGCTTAAAAAAAAAAAATAATTAAAAGTCAGCAGCTACAAACACTGCAGCAGCTGACTTTTAATAATGGGACACTTACCTGTCCCAGGGTCCAGCGATGTGGGGGAACAAAGCCCCGTTCGTCTCCCCTTCCGCTCGGCGGTGCAGGCATTTTAACTGAGGGCGCCTGGCTGTAGCTTCACCCACTGCACATGCGTGAGCGGCGCCGCGCGCCATGAATGGCTGTGCAATCACCTGGGACCTGTGACGTGTCCCAGATGATTGACAAGAGGGAGGGGGCAGAGCTGATCTCCCTTCCTGCGCCGAGGGAAGTGACGTCAAGTGCCCAGGCACTGAAGGAGGCAGACTACGAGGGACCCTCTAGCAACAGGCATTTAGAGGTGAGTTAAAAAAAAAAAAAATAAAAATAAAAAAAAAACAAATTCTCCAAATGTTTTCTTTTTTTTTTTTATGCACATAAATGACATTTTTTTTTTTTGGGGTGGAACTCCACTTTCAGGGTACTCTAAATGCTGGTAGTCGTCACGCATTTTGCCGTGCAGAAAACACGCTGTAAAGGATTAGCATCAAACGTAGAGCTTGAAGGATGCCGTCATTCGCTGGTTCTTTTTTAAGGGCTTTGTTTGCCCATTTTTCTTAAAAGAAAGTCCAACAAACAAAGATAGGTTTCCCTCGCAGGGGTTTCAGCATTCCTTTTCATCAACAAAATTATATTCAGCATAGTTGGCTCTCACTTGCAACACTGCTGCTCTGGCCTTACACTTCAGGCCCTTGTCTGTCTCATACAGACTGTTTCACTGACCACCTTGGTGCACACATGTAGCAGTCTCTTGCTGGCTCCCCCGTGGCGCCCTCCTGACTCCTGGTACTCAGACTTCCTATCTGCCGGAGTGGAGCCCAGAACTATGGTCAGGTCACTACTAAAAGCCCAGCCCACACCTGACCAATCAGTATGCTGGCTGTTCTCAAAATCAGGACCCAGGACTAGGGATTCCATCCCACCCGGATCTCTCAGAAATCCCTGAGCTCCAGCTCCCAAAGTGGACTTTACAAAACACTGAGGAATCTGAAAGGCCAGTTTCCTCTTTATGTTACAAGCTCCCTGGAGCCCCGCAACCTGTCTGGTTGAGAATTCTGGGTCACATCCTCCTTCTAGACCCTGGCAGGGCAACGCTCTGCCACAACGCATTGCAAAAACACATGAGGCTCTCTGCCAGAAAACGCAGGAGCTACTTTGGCACGTTTTTAGCATCTAGGGCAGTCCATCCAAGTTTTTTTTAGATAATGGGTAGGGGTACAATGTACCCCATACTCATTCACATGGGGTGGGGGGCTGGGTTCTGGGGGCCCCAGATTCCGATAAGTCCCCTGTCCACAGAGCCCCACAACCACCAGCCAGGTTGTGGGGAAGAGTCCATTGTCCCCATCAATATGGGGCCTGGAATGCATTTGGGGGAGAACCCCACGCCATTTTTTTCTCAATTTTTTAGCTCACAATTTTTTTTTTTACATTCAGTTGATGACTCAGTTGTTAAAGTGTTACTAAACAAGAGTAAAAGAAGTCTGTATATGCAGTAAACCATGCTTGTTATACTCACTGTGGAACCTAAGGGGTGTAAAAAGGCTGTTTGATCCTGGCTTCTCTGTTCCTCCCCTCCTTCCACTGTCCCCTGATAAATTCCTGATAACACAGAGTCTATGGAGTCAGGTTGCACATGCTCAGTTTGGTGTGTATTGCTACAGTTTTTTTCTTTTCTTGGGAGGGTGCATGTGATTAGCACAGGGCCAATCAGCACTGTCCAGACAGAGGGTCAGGGGTCTTGCAGTCTCACAGCACAGCCAGAAAACTCCTCCTACAAACTTTATCCAGTGCTTGTCTGGACACGGATAGAAGTCACAAGACTGCTCTAAGACCCCTTTCACATTGCGGCCGTGTTGGCGCTAAAGCACTGCTCATTTTAGCGGCGCTGTTTAGGCAACGCTTTACGGCCGATATCGGGGGGGCTTTTAACCCTAAAGAAGTGGCACAGTTTGATAGCACAGTGGCTGCTTTTGGTGGGCACAGTGGCTGAATTTGATGGGGCACAGTGGCTGCGTTTGATGGCACAGTGGCTGCAATTTATGGGCACAGTGGCTGCATTTGATGGGGCACAGTAGCTGCGTTTGATGGCACAGTGGCTGCAATTTATGGGCACAGTGGCTGCGTTTGATAGCACAGTGGCTGCGTTCGATAGGCACAGTGGCTGCGTTTGATAGGCACAGTGGTTGTGTTTGATGGCGCAGTGGTTTGCGTTTGATGGCAAAATGGCTGCGTTTGATGGCACAGTGGTTGCGTTTGATGGCACAGTAGCTGCGTTGGATAGGCACAGTGGTTGCGTTTGATGGCACAGTAGCTGCGTTGGATAGGCACAGTGGTTGCATTTGATGGCACAGTGGTTGCGTTTGATGGCACAGTGGTTGCGTTCGATAGGCACAGTGGTTGCGTTTGATGGCACAGTGGTTGCGTTTGATGGCGCAGTAGCTGCGTTCGATAGGCACAGTGTTTGCGTTTGATGGCACAGTGGTTGCGTTTGATGGCACAGTGGTTGCGTTTGATGGCACAGTGGTTGCGTTTGATGGCACAGTGGTTGCGTTTGATGGCACAGTAGCTGCGTTCGATAGGCACAGTGGTTGCGTTTGATGGCACAGTGATTGCGTTTGATGGCACAGAAGCTGCGTTCGATAGGCACAGTGGTTGCGTTTGATGGCACAGTGATTGCGTTTGATGGCACAGTGATTGTGTTTGATGGCACAGTGATTGCGTTTGATGGCACAGTAGCTGCGTTCGATAGGCACAGTGGTTGCGTTTGATGGCACAGTGATTGCGTTTGATGGCACAGTGGTTGCGTTTGATGGAACAGTAGCTGCGTTTGATAGGCACAGTGGTTGCGTTTGATGGCACAGTGGTTGCGTTTGATGGCACAGTAGCTATGTTTGATGGCACAGTGGTTGCGTTTGATGGCACAGTGGCTGCGTTCGATAGGCACAGTGGTTGCGTTTGATGGCACAGTGGTTGCGTTTGATGGCACAGTGGTTGCGTTTGATGGCACAGTAGCTGCGTTCGATAGGCACAGTGTTTGCGTTTGATGGCACAGTGGTTGCGTTTGATGGCACAGTGGTTGCGTTTGGTGGCACAGTAGCTGTGTTTGAAAGGCACAGTGGTTGCGTTTGATGGCACAGTGGTTGCGTTTGATGGCACAGTAGCTGCGTTCGATAGGCACAGTGGCTGCGTTTGATGGCACAGTGATTGCGTTTGATGGCACAGTAGCTGCGTTCGATAGGCACAGTGGTTGCGTTTGATGGCACAGTGATTGCGTTTGATGGCACAGTGGTTGCATTTGATGGCACAGTGATTGCGTTTGATGGCACAGTAGCTGCGTTTGATGGCACAGTGATTGCGTTTGATGGCACAGTGATTGCGTTTGATGGCACAGTGGTTGCGTTTGATGGCACAGTAGCTGCGTTCGATAGGCACAGTGTTTGCGTTTGATGGCACAGTGGCTGCAATTTATGGGCACAGTGGCTGCGTTTGATAGCACAGTGGCTGCGTTCGATAGGCACAGTGGCTGCGTTTGATAGGCACAGTGGTTGTGTTTGATGGCGCAGTGGTTTGCGTTTGATGGCAAAATGGCTGCGTTTGATGGCACAGTGGTTGCGTTTGATGGCACAGTAGCTGCGTTGGATAGGCACAGTGGTTGCGTTTGATGGCACAGTAGCTGCGTTGGATAGGCACAGTGGTTGCATTTGATGGCACAGTGGTTGCGTTTGATGGCACAGTGGTTGCGTTCGATAGGCACAGTGGTTGCGTTTGATGGCACAGTGGTTGCGTTTGATGGCGCAGTAGCTGCGTTCGATAGGCACAGTGTTTGCGTTTGATGGCACAGTGGTTGCGTTTGATGGCACAGTGGTTGCGTTTGATGGCACAGTAGCTGCGTTGGAAAGGCACAGTGGTTGCGTTTGATGGCACAGTGGTTGCGTTTGATGGCACAGTAGCTGCGTTCGATAGGCACAGTGGTTGCGTTTGATGGCACAGTGATTGCGTTTGATGGCACAGTAGCTGCGTTCGATAGGCACAGTGGTTGCGTTTGATGGCACAGTGATTGCGTTTGATGGCACAGTGATTGTGTTTGATGGCACAGTGATTGCGTTTGATGGCACAGTAGCTGCGTTCGATAGGCACAGTGGTTGCGTTTGATGGCACAGTGATTGCGTTTGATGGCACAGTGGTTGCGTTTGATGGAACAGTAGCTGCGTTTGATAGGCACAGTGGTTGCGTTTGATGGCACAGTGGTTGCGTTTGATGGCACAGTAGCTATGTTTGATGGCACAGTGGTTGCGTTTGATGGCACAGTGGCTGCGTTCGATAGGCACAGTGGTTGCGTTTGATGGCACAGTGGTTGCGTTTGATGGCACAGTGGTTGCGTTTGATGGCACAGTAGCTGCGTTCGATAGGCACAGTGTTTGCGTTTGATGGCACAGTGGTTGCGTTTGATGGCACAGTGGTTGCATTTGGTGGCACAGTAGCTGTGTTTGAAAGGCACAGTGGTTGCGTTTGATGGCACAGTGGTTGCGTTTGATGGCACAGTAGCTGCGTTCGATAGGCACAGTGGCTGCGTTTGATGGCACAGTGATTGCGTTTGATGGCACAGTAGCTGCGTTCGATAGGCACAGTGGTTGCGTTTGATGGCACAGTGATTGCGTTTGATGGCACAGTGGTTGCATTTGATGGCACAGTGATTGCGTTTGATGGCACAGTAGCTGCGTTTGATGGCACAGTGATTGCGTTTGATGGCACAGTGATTGTGTTTGATGGCACAGTGGTTGCGTTTGATGGCACTTTAGCTGCGTTCGATAGGCACAGTGTTTGCGTTTGATGGCACAGTGGTTGCGTTTGATGGCACAGTGGTTGCGTTTGATGGCACAGTGGCTGCCTTTGATAGGCACAGTGGTTGCGTTTGATGGCACAGTGGTTGCGTTTGATGGCACAGTGGTTGCGTTTGATGGCACAGTAGCTGCGTTTGATGGCACAGTGGTTGCGTTCGATAGGCACAGTGGTTGCGTTTGATGGCACAGTGATTGCGTTTGATGGCACAGTGGTTGCATTTGATGGCACAGTAGCTGCGTTTGATAGGCACAGTGGTTGCGTTTGATGGCACAGTGGTTGCGTTTGATGGCACAGTAGCTATGTTTGATGGCACAGTGGTTGCGTTTGATGGCACAGTGGCTGCGTTCGATAGGCACAGTGGTTGCGTTTGATGGCACAGTGGTTGCGTTTGATGGCACAGTGGTTGCGTTTGATGGAACAGTAGCTGCGTTCGATAGGCACAGTGTTTGCGTTTGATGGCACAGTGGTTGCGTTTGATGGCACAGTGGTTGCGTTTGATGGCACAGTAGCTGTGTTCGAAAGGCACAGTGGTTGCATTTGATGGCACAGTGGTTGCGTTTGATGGCACAGTAGCTGCGTTTGATAGGCACAGTGGTTGCGTTTGATGGCACAGTGGTTGCGTTTGATGGCACAGTAGCTATGTTTGATGGCACAGTGGTTGCGTTTGATGGCACAGTGGCTGCGTTCGATAGGCACAGTGGTTGCGTTTGATGGCACAGTGGTTGCGTTTGATGGCACAGTGGTTGCGTTTGATGGAACAGTAGCTGCGTTCGATAGGCACAGTGTTTGCGTTTGATGGCACAGTGGTTGCGTTTGATGGCACAGTGGTTGCGTTTGGTGGCACAGTAGCTGTGTTCGAAAGGCACAGTGGTTGCATTTGATGGCACAGTGGTTGCGTTTGATGGCACAGTAGCTGCGTTCGATAGGCACAGTGGCTGCGTTTGATGGCACAGTGATTGCGTTTGATGGCACAGTAGCTGCGTTCGATAGGCACAGTGGTTGCGTTTGATGGCACAGTGATTGCGTTTGATGGCACAGTGGTTGCATTTGATGGCACAGTGATTGCGTTTGATGGCACAGTAGCTGCGTTTGATGGCACAGTGATTGCGTTTGATGGCACAGTGATTGCGTTTGATGGCACAGTGATTGTGTTTGATGGCACAGTGGTTGCGTTTGATGGCACAGTAGCTGCGTTCGATAGGCACAGTGTTTGCGTTTGATGGCACAGTGGTTGCGTTTGATGGCACAGTGGTTGCGTTTGATGGCACAGTGGCTGCGTTTGATAGGTACAGTGGTTGCGTTTGATGGCACAGTGGTTGCGTTTGATGGCACAGTGGTTGCGTTTGATGGCACAGTGGTTGCGTTTGATGGCACAGTAGCTGCGTTTGATGGCACAGTGGTTGCGTTCGATAGGCACAGTGGTTGCGTTTGATGGCACAGTGGTTGCGTTTGATGGCACAGTAGCTGCGTTTGATGGCACAGTGGTTGCGTTCGATAGGCACAGTGGTTGCGTTTGATGGCACAGTGGCTGCAATTAATGTTTTTTTGTTCTGAATTTTTCAGTTTATTTGCTCCCCCAAAAAAAAATATTCTATCGCAAACAGCACTTTTTTTTATTATTACTGTTTTTTTTTTATTTTTTTGTTTTTTTGGAGAGCAGTGGTCAGCCACTCCACATTGCCTCATCTGAGCCGCCTCAGAGCTTTTATACAGCATCCCTGTAGCACTTGACCCTTCCCGGCCCCGCCTCCCAGCAGTCACGCGCTCAGTCCCGCCCCCCTCTGTTCATATACCTCAGCCTTGGGCTCCGGTCTCCATAGTGACCCCGGAGCGGAGGGTACCCGGGCTGCGGAGGCTTGTGCGGTTCCCATAGTAACGGCGGGCAGATGGAGCGGTGGCGGGTGCAGGAGGCCGGGCAGGAGCAGCTGCTGCGCTTCTGGGACGAGCTGACGGCCGGGCAGAGGCAGTCCCTGCAGGGGGAGCTGGCATTGCTGGAGCCACGGGAACTGAGGGAGCACTGCCAGCGGGCACAGGAGGCCTATGTCCGGGACAAGAGCTGTCCGCAGCGCCTGGACCACAACATGTGCCCGGTACCCGAGGAGTTCCTGGGCAGTGTGAGGAGGAGCGGGCCGGGGGAGCTGAGAGCCTGGGAGGAGGAAGGTGAGATCCTAAAGAGACCATACACGGTGCGATGTCCATATACTGTACAATTTCCATACATCTCCATACACAGTACAATCTCCGTACATGTCCATACACGGTACAATTTCCGTACCTGTCCATACACGGTACAATCTCCGTACATTGTACAATCTCCATACACGGTACAATCTCTGTACATCTCCATACACGGTACAATCTCTGTACATCTCCATACACGGTACAATCTCCATACATTGTACAATCTCCATACACGGTACAATCTCTGTACATCTCCATACAAGGTACAATCTCCGTACCTGTCCATACATTGTACAATCTCCATACATTGTACAATCTCTGTACATCTCCATACACGGTACAATCTCCGTACACCTCCATACACTGTACAATCTCCGTACATCTCCATACATGGTACAATCTCCGTACACCTCCATACACTGTACAATCTCCGTACATCTCCATACACGGTACAATCTCTGTACATCTCCATACACGGTACAATCTCCATACATTGTACAATCTCCATACACGGTACAATCTCTGTACATCTCCATACAAGGTACAATCTCCGTACCTGTCCATACATTGTACAATCTCCATACATTGTACAATCTCCATACATTGTACAATCTCTGTACATCTCCATACACGGTACAATCTCCGTACACCTCCATACACTGTACAATCTCCGTACATCTCCATACATGGTACAATCTCCGTACACCTCCATACACTGTACAATCTCCGTACATCTCCATACACGGTACAATCTCCATATACTGTACAATCTCTGTACAATCTCTCCATACACGGTACGATCTCCATACACGGTACAATCTCCATACACGGTACAATCTCCATATACTGTACAATCTCTGTACAATCTCCATACACTGTACAATCTCCATACACTGTACAATCTCCGTACATCTCCATACACTGTACAATCTCCGTACATCTCCATACACTGTACAATCTCCATACACGGTACAATCTCCATACACGGTACAATCTCCATACACGGTACAATCTCCATATACTGTACAATCTCTGTACATCTCTATACACGGTACAATCTCCATACATTGTACGATCTCCATACACGGTACAATCTCCATACACTGTACAATCTCCGTACACTATATATATATATATATATATATATATATAATTTTTTTTTTTAAAGCAGAGACCCTGGAGATTAAAATGGTGGATGTTACAAATGTTTTTTTTTGTTTTTTATGGCACACAATATTTGTGCAGTCATTTTTAAAACAAATTTTCTGAAAAAAAATACACTTTATTGATTTTTTTTTATTTTTTAAACACAATATAATACCCAATATTTTGATAAAATATAAAAGATGATGTTAAGTAAATAGATACCCAACATGTCACACTTTAAAACTGCGTATGCCCGTGGAATGGTAACTACAGTACCCAAAAATGGACAATTGAAAAGTTTTAGATTTACAGAACAGATCTGGTTCTGGTGTTATTGTGTCACTCTGATATTTACGGTGATACCTCCCATGTGTTGTCTGATCGCCGTTTACATGTGTGCAGGACCAACATATGCGATCGCATTTTGTGCGTTAACACGGAGACGGGCGCTTTAAAATTCTTTTTAAAATAGTTTTATTTAAAGCGTCTTTTTTTTTTTTCTTTTTTTTTTTTTTTTTACACTGTTCCGTTTGTTTTATCAAATTTGTTGCTATCACGAGGGATGAACAACATCATTTGTGACATCATGGACAGTGACAGGTCCTCTTTCTGGGGAGATCTGGGGGGTCTTTGATATCTCATCAGATGTCTCATCAGATGTCTCATCAGATGTCTCATCAGATGTCTCATCAGATGTCTCATCAGATGTCTCATCTGGCTTCCAAGGCATCTGATGAAACTGAGATGCGGCTGATCACATGTTGTACAAGCCTGGAAATGTTTGTAAACAAACTGAAACCAGAAGTGAAAATCCTTGTCGCTTCCAGTCTCTTACATCACAGAGAGGGGGCGGGTACAGATGTTCCTTCCTCCCCTCCTAGTGCTTCACCGATCTGAACGATCGCACGGGAGAGCTCGGTAAAGGCTTTAAAGTTTGGAACCAGGATGATAACTGCAGCCATTATCCTTGTACAGCCAAAGTGGATAGGCATCGTTTCATATTTACAGGAATAACTACAATTTCCTGACCAGAGCGCTTTTTGCGATTCAGCACTGCGTCACTTTAACTGACAATTGCGTGGTCGTGCGACGTGGCTCCCAAACAAAATGAATGTCCTTTTTTCCCACAAATAGAGCTTTCTTTTGGTGGTATTTGATCACCCCTGCGGTTTTTATTTTTTGCGCTACAAACAAAAATAGAGCGTCAATTTTGAAAAAAAAAGCATTATTTTTTACATTTTGCTATAATAAATATGCCCCAAAAAATATATTAAAAAAACTATTTTTTCCCTTTGTTTAAGCCGATACGTATTCTTCTACATATTTTTGGTAAAATAAAATTGCAATAAGCGATTATTGTTTGGTTTGCGCAAAAGTTATAGCGTTTACAAAATGGGGGATAGATTCATGGCATTTTTATTATTATTTTTTTTTTTTACTAGTAATGGTGGCGATCAGTGATTTTTATCGTGACTGCGACATTATGGCGGACACATCAGACATTTTTGACACATTTTTGGGACCATTGTTGTTATACAGCAATCAGTGCAATACAAATGCACCAATTCCTGTGTAAATGACAATGGCAGTGTATGGGTTAAGTGTGTTCTGGGGAGTGTTTCTAACTGTGGGGGGCGTGGCTACATGTGACACGTCACTGATCTCTGCTCCGATCACAGGGAGCTGTGATCAGTGACACTGTCACTAGGCAGAATGGGGAGATGCTTGTTTACATTAGCATCTCCCTGTTCTTCCTCTCCCTGTGGCAATCGAGTCCGCGGGACCCGCGACCCAACTCAGGGAGGTCCCGGCCGGCGCGCACGTCATGGCACGGTGGCAAACTTAAAGGGACGTACAGGTACGCCCATTTGCCCAGCCGTGCCATCCTGCCGACGTGCATTGGCGTGCGCCGGTCGGGAACCGGTTAAACTGACCAGAATAATAAGGCATTGAAATACTTTCAGTGCTGTCCTTGTTGATACTCGTGTAATAAAAAAAAAAGCGGCTTTGTAAAACATAGAATGAGCTCCCTGTGGCCGGCCCATTGTTTTCCCTCAATCTCCCTTCCTGTAATTGTTTCCAAGTACTGTCCGCATTGTGTATAGGCAATAGAACAAGTGGGATATGCGTGTGGATGAAACATGCCTGGCGATGGTCACATATCTTGTGTATATGCGGAAATTCAGTTCACGTGGAGCTGAAGGCATTTAAAAAAAAAATGTACAAGCAAGGGAGCTATTTATTGCAGCAGAGACATGCACTGTCCCTTCTGCAATAAAATACACCTACCTGCCTGCTCACTGTGTTCTGTGGCATGCAAACCAAGCTGGGCAGCATCACCTGTATGGTCTTTGTGATGTGTCCTGTGCAGGAGATACATCATCCCACATTGACCAATGAAGAGGCCTGAAGACTGACACCCAGAATAAGCTGGGGAGAAGATGCTGGTGCTAGTGAGGAACCCCTCACAGATTGTGGACTGATAGAGAGAAGGTAAGTATAGGGAGTTTAGTTCTGCTTCAACCACTTCAGACTCGTGCTATAGCTGAAAGACAGCTACAGCGTGGCTCTCTCGTTCTGGGAGGGCATCAATGGATGTCCTCCCAGAACTACACTCCCGATCACAGTGGTCCTTTACCACATGATCAGCTGTGTCCAGTCCCAGCTGATCACATGTAAACAAACTTGCTGGTTATCAGCAGTCCTTTGCTGACGTGCTGTGACAGAGTGAGGAGAGGAGAGCCAGGAACTGGCAAGTGTGACCCGGGACATATACACAGATAATCAGGCCCTGATTATCAGTACAGCCTCATCAGTGCCACCTCATCAGTGCCCTGATTATCAGTACAGCCTCATCAGTGCCACCTCATCAATGCCCTGATTATCAGTGCAGACCTATCAGTGCCCTGATTATCAGTACAGCCTCATCAATGCCCTGATTATCAGTGCAGACCCATCAGTGCCACCTCATCAATGCCCTGATTATCAATGCAGACCCATCAGTGCCACCTCATCAATGCCCTGATTATCAGTACAGACCCATCAGTGCCACCTCATCAATGCCCTGATTATCAGTGCAGACCCATCAGTGCCACCTCATCAGTGCCCTGATTATCAGTAAAGCCTCATCAATGCCCTGATTATCAGTGCAGACGCATCACTGCCACCTCATCAGTGCCCTGATTATCAGTACAGCCTCATCAATGCCCTGATTATCAGTGCAGACCCATCAGTGCCACCTCATCAATGCCCTGATTATCAGTGCAGACACATCAGTGCTACCTCATCAGTGCCCTGATTATCAGTACAGCCTCATCAATGCCCTGGTTATCAGTGCAGACCCATCAGTGCCACCTCATCAGTGCCCTGGTTATTAGTACAGACCCATCAGTGCCACCTCATCAATGCCCTGATTATCAGTACAGACCCATCAGTGCCACCTCATCAATGCCCTGATTATCAGTGCAGACCCATCAGTGCCACCTCATCAGTGCCCTGGTTATCAGTACAGTCTCATCAGTGCCACCTCATTGCACATCAGTGCCGCCTCCCCAGTGCTGCTCATCAATGCAGCCGCATCAGTTCCCATCAGTGCAGTCTCATCAGCGGACATCAGTGAAGGAGAAAAATTACTTAATCTGTCTCAAGAAAATGCAACAATTTTCATTTGGGTACAGTGTTGCATGACAATTGTCATT